>NC_041057.1:16415949-17615949 GCF_900634775.1 Gouania willdenowi
ATATAGAATACGACTTTGTGTGGAGAAAGATGTAGGACACAGACTCTCTCATATTCAGCCAAACATTTCAGAGTTCTGTGCATCCTCAACCTTCTCATTAAAGTTGTTGCAAGTTGTATTTCACAGTTTTCGGCTGATGAATATGTTGTATAACTCATATATGGTCAATCAACAAATGTTTGGTAGATATCATTTACCAAAAAAAATAGATTGTTTCTCACTGAAAATTAGGGATGTAAGGATTAATCGTGAGGCAGTTAAAAATTGATTCAAAGTTGTCATGGTTCACATCGATACTCTGAAATTGAATCGCAGTACTTAAAAAATAATAATAATAATTATTATTATATTTCATTTTTTTACAGCAGAGGGCGCTGTCTATGTAGAATTTGAAATTCAGGACGTATCACCGTGTTTTAAATCAGAAGTGTGGAAGCATTTTGGCTTCCCCAAGACAAGTATCATGAATCGCTACATCTCTTATATAAATAATTAGCCTATTTGCATTTTCATTAAAGTAATAAATCTGAATAAGATGTTTTATTGTCTGTGTACATATTAATAATGTATTTTTTGATGATATATTATAGCAGGTAGGTAAAATTCCAAGACAAATTTCACTGTAGGGCTACACTGTGTATGACATTACATCATTACGAGTAGGGGGTACATGGCTTCACGTGATATGTCTGAATAGGAACGGGACTGTGAAAAGTTTGGGAACCACTGCTCTAGTACAGGAGCATATTATCAATCCTATACATCCTATAGATTGAGGCTGTTGAAATAACTGCCAATCTTCCTATCAATCTGTTCCTTCTCGCTAGTGAATCCTGGCTCGCTTTAACAGCTTTATGATTCCATTCCACAGAAAACATGACTTGTTTGGCCTGGATGTAAACATGTCGCCAGAGTCTGGAGACAATCAAAGAAAACAAAGCAGTCTGGATGAAAACGGAAAGTCAGGCGGTCACTTCTCCTTCTCTTGTTCACTCTACAATTTGAGTTACAGCACAAAATAAGGAAAACTTACAGGGATTTCCTGTCAGTTGGAATCACTTCCTAAAGTGCAATGTGAACGCAAACTGGGAAAAGTCAAAGTTGAAAAAAAGAGAAGCTGTTCTCTGCTAATTGGTGCTGAGTCAGGGACTCTCCTGCTCTCACTCACAGGTTTCCTGCCTTTGGATCACACGGTTCATGAAGTTCAGTTCCTGATCTGACAAGCATGTGATATTTCAACTAATCTCATGTTTTTGTTTTTTTTTTAAATCATAACTGGTCTGGGCAGATTGGCTCCACCCAGGAATCTGCTTCTGTTGCAGCTTTCTTTCCCTTAAATGGGAGCTTTGTTGAATGTAAATATTGTGACCAGTTACCAGTTGGGTTGGGTGACGAAACGCGGTACCGATATCGAACCGGTTCCGAGGTAAACGGTAGTAACCAGACCGAATAAGAACGAACATTTCGGTGCCCCGCCAACCCCCGGTTGTTGGACGTGACGTCAGTGCCGCTACTCAACCGATTCAGGGCACCCGTTGCTCATAACTGATAGCGAGAGGATAAAAGACAATATGAAGTTTACCTGGAGCAAGAAGCAGCCAGTGTCGTTCTCCCCGTACAAAATTAAGTGTCCCATTCCCAGCGCTGCTGGTGTGGCGGACATCATCACAGATGTTGACAGCAGCCTTTCCTCTTAGCAAATACTAAAATACGAGATATGTCTATACTTCAACTCAGTGTACGCTGACTTTGTGTTTATTGTTAAGCTCATAACAAGTTGTGTTTGTACACAAAATGTTAAACTTAAGATTTAACACCAGGTTTAAAAGGCAGAGTTTTGCATTCACACAGTAATGCAACAGATTGGCTCGCTCAGGGGTTTAATGCAACCTGCAGCTCAGGAGCCACATACTCCCTATATCTTTAAAAAAAAAAAAAATTTAAATAGTTACTTTTTTTTTTTTTTTTTTTTTTACAGTGGCTATTAATGATTATTGACAAATAAAATCATGATAACAATATTCCTCTCCAGTATTATATAGTTTAATATAATATTGTTTTATTGGATATTATTAAAATGTTTTTGTTTATTTATTATTTCCATATGTTACTTGTATATATATTATTTAGGGTAATATTGTATTTAATTTGGCCCTGAAAATAAAGGGTATTGTATTTTGACAAAGTGTATGCGGTTTAATTTTTATTAAAGTACTGGTTTAAGTACCGTTTAAAAAATACAGAGTAGGCACCGGTGTTGGATAAAACCCAACCAATACCCAACCCTAGTTACCAGTAGAACTTAATTATTTCTTCTATTGTACCTAAAATCACTGGTTCAGACGTCGTGGACTCCCTGTGAGAAAAAGAGGTTTGATCTGCGTCTCACCCATGCATGGGGCTGGAGTGGTTCCCACTGTTGGTAATGTTGTCAAAAAGGTTGCTCATGCGAGGGTCCTGAGCGCTTTCCTCAGCTGTGCTGAAGTGATAGTCCATCACTTTATCAATGATACTGTGAGGGATTCCTCCACCGCGGTCGGAGATCCTACAACAGGTCAATCCACGTCATGTGATCTGAACCTTTTATTATCTAGTACAGTCGAAACAGCTTGGATTGTGTCATTACCTGATGACAAAGTCGATGTCGTTGTTGGCGATGGTCACGATCACATCAGGCACGTTGTAGGGAGTTTCTAGATGGCTTTCCATGGTTGCTCTGAGGAGGAGAAATTATGGGAAATGTAAACAATGGCCACGGTAACATGTTTCTTTTAAACTTTTGAATTAATTATTCCAAATTACATTATCCAGAATTAAAGTGTTTGGTTTCGTCTAATTCAAAATTGAGGTTTACGTGAAAAAATTATTATTATTTTTTTTTTACTTAATTCAATTCCGTTTTAGGTCTGGGGTTTGGGAAGGGTTCTGATTCGACAGGGGGCCATGTGACGCATCACGTCTTTCGAGAAAAACAACATAAGAACTGTTTTCACTTTGATTTTGATTGTAGTTTTGAAGCAGCAGCTCCACAATAACATACGGTTTAACTTTCGTCAGTTGAGCAGGAGAAGGAGATAGAGCAGCGGAGAAAAAAGGCAGAAGATCGTACTTTTGCCAATCTAAGCCAGCGGTTAATGCATTCTCCCTCCACTCTACAGGATTTTGAGTGAAAGAAGAACTTTATGACAACCCGCACATCATTAGTGAAGCTCTGTGTCCTGGTGCAGTCTTCATGTCGCCCAAGGAAGCCTGTTTCGTTTGCTGATGTCTGTGTGTGTAATAACTCTGTGTGAATATTTGCATGTTTATGCTTCAAGGTCAGTTTATAGAGGATTTTATTCTGAATTAAAGCTCTCATGTAAACGTGGCTGATGAATAAGTTAAAGAGGTAAACATAAGGTTATTCAGCTTGTTCAATTAAAGTTAGAATCATGTTAAAGTAACCTTAAATACGGACGTCGCGTCTGATTTTAGCTAAATTTGATGGATGGTTGCTTGGGAAAATTGTACTGGTCCCCTTCTGATCTTTTACTAGAAGTAAAACATAAAAACACCTCCACTCCACCTCTATTTTTCATTTCTCCTACAAATGTAGGAGAAATGATTACGGTTTGATTGTAATGAAATGCTGCCGTGTTGGATATGCAAACGTTGGATGCATTTTTATTTAGAACGGCTTTCCCAGTGATCCCCTTGATTGTAAACGTGACACAGCTCTGCACTGAAAATTTGTTGGCAATTTGTACCTCATGGCATTCTTGAGGAGCTCTGGTAGGATGTAGTCCAGAGGCAGAGGGATGAACGGGAAGCGAGCCGCCACGTGTCCGTTGATCCTCACCCTCGGGGAGTTCCCATACTGGTGTTCACAGAGACGCCTGTGGGACACAAGCATGGCAGCATTTTGTTTATAGGAAATACACCTGCCCCTTTCTCTGTAAAAACCTGGTGGTGGTTGAGGGTTTGAATCCAAGTTAGTTACTTTAATACTCAGCAAAGCCTGCGTGGAACAATAATCACCTTCCTCTCCACTGTAATGCTTGGTTAGAAATGTCATGTGACTTACTTACAGGGCGTACAAAATAAAGTGGTTGGTAAATGCATTTACACAAACATGATGGATTGTTGAGTCTTACAGAGACTTGTATCTGTTTCTGAGAGTTAATCACCTAGAGTCATTGAAAAGCAGTAAACAAACACTGACCTGGCAAAGTCCACCCACTTCTCAATCACTTTTTTAGGTGAAAGTCGTCTGCTTATGATTCCCACAAACTCAGGCTGAAAGAAGAAGAAGAGGAATACACATTTTAAACATTCCATTGTTCCCATTTGTTGAGAATAAGCAGGGTTAAACAAATCCTGTGATCCCACACACAGCACTCTATCACCACACACTCCTGACTTACGTTTTCTTCATGATGAGCCAGATGGTGAGTGGCCAGCATCCGGATTCCTAGACGAGAGCACAGCGTCGTATCCAAAAAGTTGCGGATGATCATCTCATCCTACAAAGACAAGGAACAATGTTGGCACCTTTATCCTGACACTTAGTTGAGTTTACAACATACTGTAGTTAAAGACTCGAAGTGGAAAGAACAAGAAAAATGCAACAGTACAGACTTAGATCAGCCAACATGGCCTGAGATGATGACAACAGTCTTTCAGCCAATGTTTTTACAGGGAAGGGGCCGCCGGTTTTCCATAATCACAGAAAACGGTTAATAGTCACAGAATTCATCTATTAATATGGGAATGGAAATATTGGTGTTAATTTTTGTTTCTTTTTTCAACAAAATCAAGCGGAAATTGCAAGACATAAATGTATCCTCACATGTATGTTTTAGAAGAATATCACTTAATCATTTTTCTCATAAACAGATAAGTATTAAGACACAATTGTCAAAACCAAAGCAAAATCTCACAAAATGACTGACTGTAGGAGAAATATCTAAATGACTCGGACTAAACCCTCCCCTAAATGTTTTGGGAGAATATTATGCATTCCCACAAAAATTTTCGACTGTAAAACAGGTGGTCCAATGTCTAGAAAGTAAAGCTGTGCAACAGTATTTAATACTACAGTGAACATATTTGAATTCACAATTTGCAGTTCCCTTGAAATTATTTTTTGTTCTTCAAATGCTACAGTTCTGTGGCAATTTAAAGGTGCCTGTAGCAGTTCAGTTACAGATAATGCACTACATTTGTATACAAATGGGAAAATACATGATTAATATTTTAATTAATATTTATTTATTTTTTAAATATTTTTTGTTTTGTGGAAGGATTCGATCTATGTTTAAAGAAAATATTTTACAAAAAATAAAAACTAAACTATTTGGTTGACAAATAACCATTTGAATAATTGTGATTTCGATTATGACTAAAATGATCGTGATTAATTTTTTTTCTAAAATCGAGCAGCCCGACTAGCAACATGTCAAATCTCACATGTAGCCTTGCGATATTTCAGTGCTCTTCTGCAGTATGGAAATAGAAAATAAAGAACAACAGTTAACGTAATTATCTATAATAAGCGTGTTTGCAAAGATTTAAGGATTTCACTAAGCACACACGAAATGACAGGTGGGATTTACAAAGAGGACCCAAAACATAAAATGGCCGAAAAAAAAAGAAAAAAAAAAGAGCAGTTTGCAGATTAACTTCCGCTCTCATGGTGTTAACTTGGCGTGCAGCGTAGCATACCTGGATGTGTCGGCGACACTCCCTGAAGCCCTGGGCTAACATGGTCACCACGTCTTTGTGGTCGTCCAGCAGCTGCTGCACCATCTTACAGAAGCGAGCCTCGTCTTCCTGATCCTTTATCTGTAGTAACACATCATCACTTCACTACTTTCATGCATTGTACATTGTTAACATTTTAGTTATGAAAATGTTTCGCATTCTGCAAACCTCTGTAGTGGAGTAGTAGAACAGTCAGTTAAATAAACACATAAGGATAAATATTTTTTTTCTGAATAACTATTTAAAACTAAATAGGAATTTATTTAAACTTCTCTGATGATAACTCAGGATTCCACTTTGATGTTAAGGACATTCTTACCGAGGAAAAATTGTATGCTGTGTTTCTTTTCTTTTTTGAGTGATGAAGCAACTGAAAGCGCATCATCTCTGCTTTAGTGCTTTTTATACAGCCTATGGTGCCATTATCAGTGGGTTGTCAACATTTTATTCTGAAAGGAAAGCATTAGTTATATAATTTTAATCAATAGTGGCATTAAAATGTACATGTATAAAGCCTCTTTAGAGGTCATCCAATGTGTAAAAAGCACTTTAAATGTTTATTTTAAATAATAACAAAGGGGGAAAATGCATTTAACAGAGTGGTGTGAGTACATCTGCAGCCCACGTAGAAACTAGGGCAGAAAATCTGTTCCTGTCTCGTACTGGTCTAAAATCAAAAACTATTAAGATGATGCATTGAACTCAGGATCGGAAATTAGCCATGGTCACGGGCTTTTTGGCATTCAATTTAGCTAAGACTCCCACCAGAAACCTTGTTCCACAGGCCAAAATTGCCCCCAAGTTTTTTGTCAACAACTTATCTTAATTTTAGCGTCTGTAGAGACTGTAAGTCTATAAAACTTATTTTGTACTTCTGTTTGCATTGCTGTTTTTAAGGTTTTGTTTTGTGTAATATTTACAGAGCTAAATAAACCAATAGTTTCCCTACATCTGTCTTCTTTCTGTGATGGCTACTGTATACTTACAAACTTTGAAAAAGAAAGGGTGTGCTACTGTGCATTTTAATCTATAAAAGTATCAAAGGTGGCCCCCAATCATTTAAAAAAATTCCCCCATTATTTAGACTACAGGGGCCAAAATTGCCCCATAATATTTTCATAATTTCATACCCTGATTAAACTCCTTTGTCCAAAATGAAGAAGGTGTGCACTTGGGTTCAGTGTGTGTGCATTTATACGCCTCTCTGTGCACGTATGCAAGACACACACTCACCTGAGGAAAGTCAACAAGCATGTGGTAGGCTCTGATGTACAGTTCATGCTGTCAGAAGAAAGAACAAAGCACATCCTAACATTAGACTTATTCTGTGAACAACCTGAGAATAATCCACTGAAGAACAAAGAATGGAACAAAAACCACAGTGCTGACACCCAGGCAGGGCCCCACAGTTCACAGGACAAAGCCTCAGTGGAATTCACAGTAGATCTATGAGTATTGACCTACTTCTACACGAGGAGCTCGACTTTATGTAATCGACACACGGAGGAACACCGTAGAGTGAGGGAGGAAAGGAATCTGGGTGAAAGTTCATCCTCAACAAGACGCCCTAGAGCTCTGGGTGAAAAGCAAGACGAGACTAAACAGCGAGAATCGAGGGAACACACTATCTAAGGCAACAGGAACCTTCACACCCTGAAGGTCAATGGGGATAATTCTTAATAAAGCAGGTTGTAATTGTTTACATTCCCATGTTCACATACAACGCTGTTAGTCTGAAGCGTTCAACAGCAAAGTGCTTCCAAGAAGTGACAACCACCAGGAATTCACGGAAAGATTCCTTTTAGGGAACATGTTAATATAGCATGAAAAGTCGCTCTCCATCATCATTAGATATCACTGAACCGACCGCTGCCCACATGCTCTTGGTACAGTGATTTCTGTTGAAACAACACTTTAAACTCACTGAGCATTGATGTTTTAGCCACTGTCAGCACTTTTTAAACAACTGTACCATGAAAAGAGTTCACACAGTTAACAAAGAAAGCTTGAGATTCATACACAATATATTAAATTCAAGATCCATTTAAATAAACTCTATAACTAAATCTCATCTTTTGGATGTTTGGCTGCCGTAGGACTTTGTGGAGTAAAAAACAAGAAACAATCCTCCCGGGGACTGATATTATCTTGCATTAATGGGCAGCTGCACACAGCGGGTCAAACAATGCGGACTGTTGTACATACAGATGAATACATGAAGCAACCCTATCTTCATTGTTGCAAAGAAAACTTGACATTGGGAGAAAGTGATGATTTTAACTTCAACTAAAGCCCTTTTCCAAGCAGTAGTAAAACATAGATTTGGTATTTTTGATTGCACAAAGAACATCGAGAATAAATTTGATGAACTCAGAACATTTCCTTTTTAAAATTAATTAAATCTTTCCGAGTACCCCCTGCAATGAGTTCCTGTACCCCAGGGGTACACGTACCCCTGTTTGGGAACCACTGCCCAAGATAAGCCACACTATATAACTCACTCACATGCTGTTCCTTCTAGTAGAAAAAGCCACAAGTGGTACATTTTGTACAACGGTTTGTTAATAAATGTGCCTGTGTGGCATTTTGCATCAGGAAATTTAACCTTGAATTGTTTTTTTTTGGTCAGATTTCATTTGATTTAAAATTATTGGGATTAAAATATATATACAGCATATATATATTGAGATATGTATTTTGGTCCATATCGCCCAGCCCCAAGCCAACATCAGATCAGGGCCGTCCTTACCACTTGCAGAATGGTGGGGTTGCACCCGATGATGAACGGCAGACTGCGGAAGCCTTTGATACGATGAGCGATCCTTACAGGCAGCTCCTTGTGCAGGTATCTGGCACTGCTCTGAGATCATGGAGAAACACCAGGTGAATAAAGAGCAGCCTCATTCATCAGCCCATCAGTTAGATAGCGGAATGTCGCTTGGACTCTTACCAGGACGTGGTGTCCATCGGGGGACTTCCCAGAATACAACAGGGTCGCTAACGTCAGTCGGACGGATGCCTGAAGAGAACATGTAGAATCCATCACTTACAAAGGAAGCTTCATAAACATGTCATTTAAAAACAATATTCAGTCATTTATTTTTCTTCCAGACACCTGTACGGTCTGCTGGTTCACTCTTACAGGCAATTTAGAGACTCCAAAACTCACAAGCACAGGGAGAACATGCAAACTACACACAGGATGGACCTAAGTAAAATATTATTTCGCTATTTTTCTGTCTGTTTCGTAGACTCTGACACAGAGACAAGGATCCCACACTTTTTTCCAAAAAATTTTACCCTGCAGAGAGCTAGACTGCCCTGAGATATATGGCTCGATCACGTTTGTACCAGCCAGATCATCTCAGGATATAACTGTGTTTTGTTTTGTTGTTTTTTACTTTTGAACAGATACAGAGAGAGACGCAGACACAGACAGAGATACAGACTTAGTCTGCTAAAACTTTAATTGTGACTGTAACTAGAATAAACATTGAAATTATATACTACTCTTGTCATCTGTCGTGGGAGCTGTTCAATGAAAAGATCCAGGAAGAAGGTAGGGAAAGAAACTTGACATGAGTGTCCACCCAGGGGCTTGAACCCAAGACTTTCTTGCTGTAAACGTTCTAACATTGAAAAGTCATTTAAAGGAGTGGTTTAGATCAACACAAACCTATGAGCGCAACTCACAAGAACTCAACCCAGCACTTTAGGGTATACATGCAGTACATACATCACCTTAGGGTACGTACAAAACATATAGCACCTCAGGATCTATGTACAATACACACAGCACTTTAGGATATGTGCAATGTATTAGTTTATTTTCAGGACAGTACACTGTACTGTAGCACCGTATACATTCGTTTAAGGAAAAATTACATTATGAAATGTATTACTTTATTTCTTGCCAACTATAATACAAAAGTAATTGTAAATTGAATTGTAAATTGATGAGTGAGCTTGTGGTGATAAATCACTCCTGTCCTGTGTTGTGTTGACTTTGCTGTTGTTTGTGATCCTCCGAATGTGTGCGTTTCTGCTATTTTTTTAGGTTTAGTATGATTTTAATGCTTTTTATGGCATGTGGCCATACCAGCCTGTCATTGCCCGATCTCGTTAAGATCTCGGAAGCTAAACAGGTCTGGGCAGTTGGATGGGAGACCACTGAGAATTCAAGGTTCCACAGTGGGGGACAGAAGTATCTGGCATTATGTCCTTGGGCAAGACACTTCACCCACATTGTCTAGTATGAATATAGTGTGTGAGTATGTTGGTGGTGGTGGTAGGAGGGGCCGATGGTGCACTATGGCAGCCTTGCTTCCGTCAATCTGTCCCAGGGCAGCTGTGGCTACAATAGTAGCTTACCACCACTAAGTGTGGAGTGAAAGAATAATCCCTTAATTCTGTAAAGCACTTTGAGTGTCTATGATAAAGTGCCATATAAAATCCAACGCATTATTATTAATGCTCATTAACACGTATGGTCCCTTTCTAAATAAGCAAAAGGGAAAAAGAAAGGCTCGACCCACGTGCTCTACAACCAATGAAAGGGACACTTTCATTGATTCAGGTCAAGTGATTGACTTGAAGGCCATTAAACTAATTCCACTCCTTTATATATGCCCGTCTGCACCATAAAGCTTAACATGAAAAGATATCAGAGAACCAACTGTTTTATAGTCATTGATGGCCATGTCCTTACACTACACAATCACCACCATGTGTCACTATTAAGGTGTTGGTGCTTTAGAACCATATACATAGTTTTGTCTTTCCATAATTCCGGTTCAAATAATAATAATTTGTCTGATCTGTTCTTCAGATGTTTTTGTCAAAGTCTAATCTAAAAAATGTGTCTGGTTTTCCAATAAAACAGCAACCAATAATCCTAGTTAAGAGACAACGGTGTGTATAAATAACAACAAAGTGACCTTCTGCTTTACATCGGTTACATAACCTCAAAGTAATGTAAAGTATAAATAGAATTTAGCATGCACACCTTTGTCACACAAACCAGTCGTATAATACGCTGCAGCTGTCTGCCCTGTGCAACAGCTCACAACGTGCAGAAAGACAGTGAACAGTAGTGTACCTAAATGCACCACCACTATGTAATATGACATATTTTACCTGAATTTCTGCATTCAAATATCTTCAACACATTTAATTACATACTAGTCTGTGCATGAACTCAATATGAAACTGTTAATTCCTTAATTTCATTCCTCATTTTACTGTGAAGAAACACAGCCACAGCCTTGTTTTGCTCAAGTAAGAAGAGACCGAATCAAGAAGTTACTGTGTGTGTCTAATAAAGCCTTTCAACTTTGTGTATGGAAGAAAAGGTGAAAGTAAGGTCAGCAAAATCGCTCCTGCAAACACATTACAAGCCAGCTGTAAAAATAAATCACCTTCTCTCATGAAGGTGTGGCTACTACTCAACCTCTGAAGCTGCCGTGGTATCTGGCATCCATGTGTTAGCTGATAGATGCTTGTTTTTCCAGTATATCTCATGGACGTGCCCTTCGATTTAGATTTGTGGGCCAAGTCAACCACTCTAACTCTGCGTGTTTCTTTTTAGATATTATAATTAATTAATATTATAAAGACAAGCCCAAACCTTGTGGCTAAACGGGTTATCTATTGGATCCCCAGTTCTGGCTATATATATATATATATATAGTTCTCACAAGGAATTTTTCACTGCATAGGCCATGGGGGATTGCATGGTGCATGAGCAAGTGCTCTTGGCGTGGAAATTTTTTAAATGTATAACTCTATGAGGGCTACATTTAGTGAAGTAAAGCTAAAGTTTTTTTTTTTTTTTTTTTTTTTTTAAATCTTTGTTATATCTGTACTTTAGAGCCAAAAGTGATTTGTTATTATTACAAGGGTTAGAATCATATAAGCTTATACTTCTCCTACGCCTTTTCAAACATGTACAGGCTTCACATGCAGGATTTTGTAAACTTTTTTTTTTTTTTAAATTACCATTATTTTTTTAATCATTTTTTATTGTAGTAAATACACTGCTGTTGTGTTCATGTTCAAAATTTAAAAAAAAAATCAAATCATTTGGTGAGGGGTCATAATGAATGTAGTATATCTCTGTTTAAATTATGAAGCACACTCTTTATATTGGACAGTGACTATATTTATGTGAATGTTTATTGAAGCCAAATTGTGTTACTTTGCAGAAAACAACTGCATTTTAGTTTATCCACCTTATGTCGAATATCCAAGTTAATGTCACACCCATTCATTATCCCAGAGGCACAAGAGTATTATAGAAATATATATAAAAAAAATAAAACGTTGGATTACTTGACAGATTATTCAGTAGCAGGCCAACTATTCATCACCTTGGGCACAGAGCCAGGTTGTTATGCTAGCCTACCGTTAACTGGGTCAACCACCGACCACAACTCAATCTCCATTGCGCCACACTTATAGACTGTTTAACACTCACGTAAACAACCCACTGTGTGTTTAAAACACATCTCGATGGATAGTGTTGGGTTCTTAGCTCAGCAAAACAAAATGTTCCAGAATAACGTTGCAGCGCTACGTTCACGGCTCCAGGAGAACAGACACTTTAAACCTATTGGAGTGATTAACCTGAACAATTAAGTCCTTATGAACCATTAAATGTAACATATTTACAAAATGAACTGAAATCACCTGTTTTCTAGATAAGTGTAAGATTTTAACTTAATTGACTTGAACTTAAAAACAAAAAACGAAATACTATATAATTGAAGTCCAAAAAAGCTGTCAACATTCTGAAAATATAAAATGACAATAATAACACGTTTTCAGTGCTAACTATCTAAGGATACACCTATGATTTTTAAAGGGGTTAACAGGTTTATTTGCAGTGGAGTGGTTATCTCCCACGCCATCCTGTGTCCCTGAACGCAGCTAAAGCTATGCTAACTGCTAGCTCGGCTGTCACACTTATTAACACCGTTTTTTCCTCAAAGTCACACACTCCCACCTTCTCTGCGGACGTGTCGATGGCGGACTGGTTGTAAAACGAGGTGACAGTCTTGGAGCGCTCTCTGGCCAGCTCTGAGAAGCCCTGCATGGAGGACGTGGAGCGCAATCTGCGGCTCCCAGTGTCCGACAGCGGCGCCACTGTTTTGGATGCGGAGGACAGAAAGAGGCAGCCGAGCCTCGGCCTGGCTCTGCAGGTGACGCCGCTCAGCATCTCCACCGCTATTCCCACCAGTGCCATCTGGAGACGGACCCTGGGTCTGTTGCCGTGTTCACACACCTGACACTGCGGCTGCTACGAGGCCATCAGGGTCGCAGAGGACCAGCGCACAAAGACAAGTGTCTGAATACGGTATGAGGGGATACAAGCAGGGCTTTGCATCTTATTGGTCAGGAGGGTAGAGTCGTGCACATCAGCCAATCAGAAGACGGGGGGTGGGGGCGGGGTATAGCGGCATTACCACCCAGTCTCTCCTCCCACCGCTACAAGGAGTTGTGCTTGACTAGCGCCCTTAGGGGACACTTGAAGACAATATTTCTCAACCCTGTTCTTGGAAATCTCACCTCCCCACATCTTTAAAAAAAACAAAAAACCTTAGAGCAGTAGTTCACAAACTGGGTTATCATGTTGTATCATGATTAAAGTGAATAACTACATATGGGGACTAGTGCACCAATAAAACAAACATATTTTACATTTACAGTAAATGGATAGTGAACATGATACACATCTATATCACTGTGAAGTGTGATGGGTGTCTCATTGGCGATAAACTCGTGCATAAAAGTACTTAAAAAGATATTTAAAAATAAATGCGCACATATTGTGTTTACTTGTAATAAATTAAACACATTGTAAATTATACAAGTTTTGTACAGATACTCTAAGTTCATTTCTACTATTAAGATCTTAAATATTTAAGTGGAAACATTAAAAGAATAGATCATTCCTATATCATGTAGGGTTATAAATGGCAGTAAATTGTGTGTAATTGATGTGAGGATTATGATCAAATTTCTCTCCTACAAGGAGAGAAATTTTTGTGAAATTTAAAGAACAAATGAGCAGGCAAAGACATTTTTCAGTGACAGAAAATGTTTTCATTGGTCGACGTAAACAGCAACAGCTTCAAACACAGCAGGTAGGTGCGGTGCACTGGTGTAAACAAAACTAAGATAAATATGTCACTCAAATATAGTACAAAAACAATGATCTGATCATAAATACACCCACTCTGACTATTCCACACATTCTCCCTCTGAGATTTAAAACTGTTTGTCTTTCGTGTGTATAAAAAAGTGTGAGCGAAACCACACAGTTGTGTTTGTGTTACTCATGACGACTCGTCTCTCTTCCAAACTATCACCATGTTTTTGTCACTGAGGGCAACCAGGTAGCGCAGCTCGGGGTCCATTGCTACGCTGTTGATGGAGGTTCCCTCCACCTGCCGGACACCGTTCTTCAAAGGTCCCGGCCACTCCAGGACCTGCAGAGACAGCAGAGAGCATGTGAATGAATGATGAAAATGTATGGCAGGTTAGATGTTTTTAAACTCAATCTTTTGATAAGTTACTACTTTCTTTAATCTTTTACTTTCTAAAATGTGTCACGTTGCAACTATAACCGAGTGGCACCATATGCACCTTAGGAATAATTAATTAGTTGTAATAAGTAGGTCTGATGTGACAGATATTGTTAATCACAGACTAAACTTTTTTTTTTTTTGCTAATTTACTTTCATTTATTTTTTGGTTATTTTTTTTTAGGAATGTACGATTTTATCTGTTTTGGTGATGTTGTCCAGCCCTAATAAGTACTCAAATGGAATAAGATATGGACCATGAGGGATTTTCTAGAGCTGGAGTATGTGTTTTTATTCACTTTCTTTTATTTTGAAACCTATCTAAGGAAATAAAATGCAGAAATCTTAAAGTGTTGAGCTGCTTCTGTGTGAACGTTCACCTCGGTGGGCCGGATGGGTTTCCCGCTCTGGAAGCTGTTCTTTTGTAGGCTGCTGACGTGATACGTCCATAGCCGGCCCTTGTCATCTCCACACACAATGTAGGCTTGGCCTGCACACAGAGACAGACCACGATCAGGGTCCATTGTTCTAACAGAAAAACACTGAACATGTTTGAAAGCATCGCACAAAGCCATCCTACCAGGGCAGGTGTTTAGAGCCAGGTAAGGGATCTCGGTGTTGGCCCACTGCAGCTCAGCCAGAACCACGGCGCTCACCGCTCGGTTCTTCTTGTCAGGCCGCTGCGCCTTAGTCCTGCTCCAGCTCCACAGGTAGATGCAGCCATGCAGGTAGTTCTTAGAAGCTAAAAAACAACAGGTGGGCACAGGAAGGAGGAGGTGAAGTTGGTTAAAGAGAGACTGAATAAGCCCATAAGGAAACAAGTTGTACAATCAGCACTGTATTTAAACTGTAAGGCAAAAAAATAGTAACAGCCATCAATCACTCTTGGATATAATAATCACAGCACAGCCTTGTGGCCAACTAGTGTTAACTATTAGTGGTGTGCATTGCCATGAATCTGACATTATGATTTACAACTTTCATCTCACGATTCGATATATACTGATACTAAACAATATAATATACATTGCGACATAAATAATTACAAATTTCACATTTCCAAGTACAAAATGGTATAAAATACGATACTTTTTTTTTTACTTGCGAGAACTAATAAATGGTAACTAAATGTAATTCAAGTGCGAATATCAAAAACAAATGGTATGTTTATCAAACTGTTTAATTATATTTTTCAAAAAAGTTTAACTTTTGCTTCTACAACAGATTCTGATTGTGTTAAGTTCTTAAATTCTTAATAAAAAAGCATCCACATAAATCTTTAAAAGTGCCCAATATGTTTTATGAAAATAAAGCGCAATAAAAATCCAAGCTAAAATGCATTGAGGAGTGAAATAGTTTAACATGGTCTAATGTGGTTCACTGACACCTAGTGACCGGCCGTTTACGTGCTATGCTAATGTTAGCGCAATTAAATGTTTTTTGTGTGTTCTAAAACATGATTGAAAAAAAAATCGATTTGAACATTTTTTCGAATCGATACGATAATCGTGCAGGAAAATATCATGATGAATCGCCAAAACAATCTGTTCTTACACCCTTATTAACTATAGCAGTGGTTCTCAAACGTTTTTGGCTCAAGTACCCCTTTCTCTTAATTCATGTACATGGATTCTTCTGAATCCATGTACCCCCTTTGTCCGACTACAACATTTTGCTGAGAAAACTATTTAAACACAACCATGGAGCAAAATGATGGAACTAACGAGTGATAACACATTTTAAAGAATCTAATTTTCTAAATAAGTGGAAAGAAACAGTATTTAATGCAGTGGTTCCCAACCTTTTTAGGATTGTGACCCCATTTTCATGTCAAGAATTTCTTGAGATCCCAAAGACATTTTTTACTAGAATTAGTTTTTTTATCATGTTCGAGCTCAGACATTTATTATTTTTACTGCATTTTAGTTTAACTAGATTTATATTTCACAAAGTGAAAGTATAGAAATACAGTAGTAGTAAGATTGTGTGTTGTTTTAATTAAAAAACAATAATTTCCAAAATTTTAAAAAACTGTTTTAATTTTTCAGTAATTTCAAGCGACCCCATTTAAACTCCAGGTGACATCACATGGGGTCCCGACCAAAAACACTGATTTAGTGGCTCCCGAAAAGATTTATTTCCTTAGTTTTTATCATTTGTGTTTCCAAAGGAGCTCATAGAGAAAATAACTAGGGCTTCACTCACCTACAACGTCGTCAGTGAGAAAGCTGAGGCCGTCGATGGTGTGGTAATCGTGCTCTTTGTCCTCCTTCTTATAAATGGGGAAGTTAATCTCCATCTCTTTAGACCTACTGATAGGAAACATCATTGTTGCTTAGTTAATATACAGTAAATGATTTACAGCTCAACTACAGTAAATTAATGGAATCTGGCTAGTGTTAAAACATTATTACTGCTTCACCTTACACAGATAGTCGTGCCAGAGCTGAGATTTAACCTTTAACACCATGTCATTAATGGAAACCATTAGAGCACATGTATCAAACTCAAGGCTCAGGGGCCAATTCTAGCCCTTTAGAGCATCCAATTTGGCCCGTAGGAGGATGTTTAAAAAAACCGAAAAAAACATGAAGAATCGATGTGTAAATTACCAACTAATTCAGGTATAGATATCGCAGTCCTCTAAAATACATACATTCAAATAAACTTTACAATATTTGCCTTGCCAGCGCTCACAGTTTTCCCAAGTTTATATCAACATGACGGCAATCATTTTTAAAAAGCAAATTGTTGAAAAAACACAATTTTCCTCAAATTATTCCACAAGTTTTCCCCAAATTAAATAAAAAATAATCATGAAATTAAGTAAATTTAGGTGATGATCCTGCAGGGACTGATAGATATCTGTCACTTATTGCTTGGATATTGTTGGTGCTTTACATACTTTGCATGTGCCATGTTGGATTTGTTTGGACGCCCCACCCCCACCTACTGAGTCTACGGATGTCATGAGTCCTAGCTCTACAGTGATGATGTCTCAGTTACAATATTAGAACATTAGAATATTGGAACATAGGGATGACACCACCACTGTGGAGGTAGGACTGATGTTCTAATGTTCTATAGCAATACATACTTCCTACAGTCACTGCACTAGTTACATATAAATTAAATGTGGAACTGCAAAGTAGGGCGTATTATTGTTGAAATTTGCTGTGTTCCTGCCTATAATCTGCAGCCCACTTGAGATTCAACTGGTCCATATTTGGCCCCTGAACAGAAATTAAAGCATAAAGTGCCAGACTTACTTCTTTGCTGAGTTGTTGCCGCCCAGTTGGGTGCTGTAGCAGTGCAGACCGTCCTCACAGGCCGTCAGTAGGTGTGTTCTGGGTGACGCTGGAGGCAGACAGATGTGCAGAGGTGCAGCGCTGACCTCCAACGTCAGCAGCTGACTGCGGGCACACACACAGAGAGCAGGAGACATTGTTGAGTTCAAGTTAAAGGTGCTCGTGCAGCATTTAGCGTTCACAAAGGTTGATCAAACTGAAGAACGCACACAGCTTTGTAGTTGTACTGGCTGTCGACCCCACCGATGTCCCACATCAAGATCTTGTTGTCGTACGATCCCGCTGCAGGAGAAAAGCCGTCGTTTCATGAGCAAAACAACGACAAAGGGTACGAACAAAAACAAAACAACCTAAGATCAAAGCAACCTTCAAACAAGACAAAAGCAGTCGCCACTGATGCCAAATTCAATCAGCAATATTAACTAATTTCTAATATGGAAGTTAACATAAAACATTCAATTTAATAAAGAAAATAAATGTTGGTAACACTTTATACATAAAGGCTGACATTATGCTGTCATTATTGTGACATGATACCTGTCATTAGCATGAATATGGTGCCATGAAGGCTGTCATTAAGTGTTGTTAGTTACCCTAACCCCTAATTTTAACCCTAACCCTACCTAACCCCACTAGATCCCTCCACATAACCTAAAAAATGTCAACATAGCTCCACAGGTGTCATAATTTAGCAAACAACAATTAATGACAGCTTAATAACAGACATAATAACATGACACCTTATTCATGCTAATGACTGATAATGAGAGTGTAATGTCAACCTTATGTATAACACTTAAAGTAAATTGTTACCAAAAACAAATAATAAATTAAAATGAGTTATTCATTCATTTTTTTTAATTAATTCAATCATTTAATATATTTAAAAAAATGATGAATTCAAAATTTAAATGAATTAAAAAAAAAAAATAGTTATTAAAATTCTAAAAATAGTTATTACATTTTTTTTAAAAAAGTTATTGAAATATTTCAAATTTAAGTTCAGTAACTTTTGAAATACAATTTTAAAAAAGAGAGAAAAAAAATCTAAATAAAACCCTTATTAAAAGATGGTCTTGCACATCTCCACATTGAGCGCTAAACAAAAGGAAGATGATTTCCTGTCAACTCACTGAAGAGGAAGTTTCCTTGCTGGTGGTTGAAGCGGAGGATGGACAGTGACTTGCGACTGGCCCTGAACTCTCCGTAGGCCACGTTGTTGCGAGGATGGATCAGTTTAACTAGTCCTCGCTTCCCGCCGGCGGCCAGAATGCTGCAGTGCTGAGCTGCCGCGTTACCTCCTCTGGACATGAGCACTGTGGACCAGGCCAGAGAGAAGAACTCCTGCAGGGGAGGCAGAAAACACACTCACACAGGTCAGCCATAACATTAGGGATTATATAACAGTACTGGTGTTCAACTTTTAATGCAGAAGTGGGCAACTTTCAGCCAGGGAGTCACATGCCGCCCTTGGGGTAATTTTGTGTGGTCCCCAAAGTAAAAACACAAATTTACTCAAAAATGACAGTAAAAACACAAATTTACTCAAAAATGACAGTAAAATACACAAACCAACAGCAAAAATACACAAAACAACAGCAAAAATACACAAAACAACAGCAAAAATACACAAAACAACAGAAAACAGACAAAATGACAACAATAATAAACAAAAGGAAAACAAATATACACTCAATTACTTCATAAACACACAAGAAGACTATACAAAAAACTGAAAAATATACAAAATGACAACAAAGGGCAAAAAATAATGTGGCCCTTAGATCCGAAAAGCACATTTTTGCGGCCCCAGCTGTGACTAATGTTGCCCATCTCTGCTTTAAGGATACCGACCTCTCCGGATACTTTGTACTTCTTCATCACCATCCCTGTCTCACAGTCGATCACACACAGGGAGTCTCCTCCACAGGTCGCCACCAGGCGGCTCCCACCACTGCCTGCACATGAAAAAAATAAGCATCAAGAATGTCACACAGTCAACAATATCAAAGCCTTTATCAAGACTTTTAATGGTATTGGATGATAAATGTTACCTGTGGACAGCGGCAAAGGCTGGAATGCACACGCCCACAGCTGCGTGGAGAAGTCCTCAGAGCTGTCTGCCTTACTGTGGCACTGCAGCACGTGGAGCGGCTTCAGACACACCGTCTGCAGCGGGCAAAGGAGCAACACTTTGATTAGGACATCAAAGCTCTGCAATCTACACTCAGAGCAGCTGGAATCGGTTCAGTTTTCTCTAAACTGTGTTGATAACCAGGTCGATTACACAATGCAGATCCCAACATGGGAAGGAAATCCAACTCCCTGTAAATACAAGTATTTAAAACCATTGGAAACATGAGCTGTGCTGAACATTTCCCTGAACATTGAGGCCAAATCTCAAGTGTAAATGCATTAAGGAAATACCATAGAAACACATCAGTTATAACAGAACTTACATAGAGTAAAAAAAGACTAATACTTCAAAATGCTTTAAAAAAAACTGGAACTCTACTCTTAAACAAGTCTCAACCAGAGGTTTGGACTCGAATCACATGACTTGAACTCGAGTCACAAATTTAATGACTTTAGATTCGTCAAAATATTTTAAAAATGCAATTGTTATTAATGATCCGAAGGAGAACAGGACTTCGATGGACAAAGTGACAGCCACTCAGGAAGCAGCTGAAAACATCAAGCTGGGCTGAGACATTTAGCAGAGACGTTTATTCCAAGAGTGATATTCTTTGGATTTAAAGATTATAACCAGGATTAATAATGTTTTGGGAAAAAAAATACCTTGTTCTGCTTTCCAGTTAGATTATTGTTTGTTTGGTTAACAGAAGAACTGTTAACATTTTAAAATCTAAAAAGATGCTGGATTGGTTTGTTCATAAAAGCATTATATCAGATTATATCACTATTATTTGATAAATATGTACTCTGTTCAAGTAAGTCATTGTTTCTATGAGTTGAAAAAACTTGCTCTGTATAACGGCACTAGCTGTGGTACATTACATACTCATGACTTGTTAAGACTTGTTAATTAAAGTTGAGGACTTTTGACTTGTTCCCATCTCTAGTCTTAACAAATCTCATATGCAGACATGGAGCAGGGAGAGGAGGCAGGCACGAGTGGATGTTGTACAAAACTAACAGGAATAACTAACTATATATACGTTTAGTGAGATGAAGACGGCGACTCCACAGCTAAAAACCATATCCACTGCTGTACGGTTTGAGTTACAGTATCAAAAACAAGCAGCTCTGAGCTGACAATGGTTTTCCTGTTTCCAAAGCAAATCTAGTCATTAACATTATCAGCTGTTCTCAACCCAAAAGACAAAGACAACTCAGCTGAAAACTATCATTTGTAACCTTCACAATTAGGAATGAGAGGCAATTCAGCAGCTGCATATGCAATAAAAAGCACTTTAAACACGTTTGTGGAGCTTGAATAAAATAAAACATCAGTCGGGTAAGTTGACAGTATTCTTTGGTAATTTTATGTTTGAGAGATTTAAAAAAAAGAAATTTTTCTCTCGCTGCATAAAGTGCTGAGGTCTGTGAGACTTAATAGTAACATTTGTTAATGCCGGTGAAAGGTAAATGTGAAACGTTGGTCATCAGTTTTTAACCTTACCTTTGTGCTTCCTGCAGGCAGCACGTCAGCGTCTCTCTGAGCTTCATCCACTGACGAAGATAAACATGCATGTTTTGCTTTGGGATGAGTTGCAGGCATTCCTGTTCTCTTGGTGGGGGTGCGGTCATGGAGATTGGAGGCGCGTGGGCTCAACCCAACCACGTCAGCCTTTACTGGCGTCCGAGGTTTGAGGCGGAGGCTGGATTTCCGAGGACTGTCTTTATCTGAAGGCGCTGCGATGTCGGAGCGCGGCTTCTTACGGGGCGTCAACCGCATGTTGTTGGTGTCCGTCAGAGATTGAGTTTGTTTACGCTTCACTGGTGATAAAACCACCTGAGATAAAACACATGGATAAACAGTTTTAAACAGTGTTAGAAACTGTATATGTTTCAGAGTTGGGGTCAATTACATTTCCAGTTACAATTATGTTTTCATATACCCATGTCCAATTACAATTATGTTTTATCCTCAGAAAGTCAATTACAGTTATGCTCTCAATTACTAAAGTTCAACTAAAATTAATCACAATTACCTGAATTGCCTGAAATAAATAGCGTAATAAGTTAACCTTCCTCTTGTGTTAGCATCTAATGATAACGGGTTCTAAATCAACTGTAAAATACAATAACATCAAACATCTATGATCTATTTTTTTTCCTATCTATTGATTACCTTGTTAGGCTTCCTAATCAATAAAAATATTGGTTTTAATATTGTTGGTGTGGACGTCTCAACCTTTTTAGTGTCATTATGCAGCTTGATTTAAAAAAAAAAAAATAATTAAATGGTAAAATGTGGGAAAGCTTGATATAAAACACATTTTAATAATTGTTAACGACATATGTGTAGAACTGTAGAACCAATTTTCATGGCAATTACAGTTACATAGTCAATTATCTGAACTCAAATGAAAATGTATTTACAATTACGACAGCGATAGATTTTTTAAAATTACAATTATAATTATGCCATAATTGTAATTAATTATCAATTACACAATTACAATTACAATTGACCCCAACTCTGGTGTGTTTTAATCTCCCCCATCACTCACACTGCTCTCTTCAGCATCACTAGAGTCGCTGCTCTTTTCCTTCGGCTCCGTCAGAGAGCACAGGAACTCCTTGGCTATAATCTCCACCTACAAACCAACACAGGGAGCGGATTAAATTATTATTATTATCATTATTAAAAGCCACAGAGTGAATAATGAACACCCGCTCTTGAACGTACCTTCCATTTGGTGAAGTCGGTGACTGAGCTGGGGCCAAACTTCACCTGCTGCCGAGCTGTGCTGATAAACTTGGCTTCCAGAGCGGAAACTTTCTCAGCTGTGATGGGACCAGAAGGACAGAAGCTCTTCTCCCACAGAGCAACTATCTATAACATAAAGGACCAATGTTGTGTGTGCAGATAATATATGACTGTGGTGGACACTTAAAGCAGGGGCAAACGTGACAAGAGTCCCAAAGTCAACTAATTACAGCTACGGCTTCAATTATCAATGTTCAATTACAACTCAATTACAGTTGCCGGCATATTTTTCCAATTACAACAAAAATTACAAATACTGTTTTTCCCCTGAAAGTCAATTACAATTATGTTCTCAAATACTAAAGTTCAATTACATAAAAACGGGTCAGTTTTCACCCATGTCTCATATCAGCTGTAAAATATACTAAATTATATAAATACTAAATAATTTGTTTCTCATCTCTTGGTTATAAATATTGGTTTTTATATTTTTTGTATGTGCGTCTGAGCCTTTTTTCTTTTGTCAGTATATCCCTCAATTTTATTTTATTTTTAAATGATAAAAATTATCCTCAAGAGAAGTGACAGGTGAACTTGATATGACACATACTGTAGTAATTGTTAACTACGTATGTGTGTCAAAGCCATAGAACTCTAACACGGTTCCCCAGTTTTGCGTTTGATTAAATTATTTAAACTCAATTATAATTAAATTATGTTTACATCAACATATTGTTCCAATTCCAATTATGTCATAAGTGTAATTAACTACCAATTACATTTATAATCGACCCCAACCCTGCAACCCTTCTTCTTACTCTGCTCCTCAGGTTGTCGCTGTAGACGTAGCGGAGGTGGTTGGCGTTGGTAGAGACGTCTTTACCGTTGTAGATCCTCAGATTGGACAGCAGCACCATCAGCTTGTAGTTATCACTCACCTGACAGAGGAGAGAAATTAATGAAAAATTAGCAACGTCATCACTACTCAGGCCAAAACAACACAACAAAGTTGAGCGACCTTTATCACACCGGGGCCACAAAAAAGTGAGCTGTCCAATCCACAGAAAAAAACAAAGGGTTTTGAGATTTTTTGTTGCTGTTTTGTATGTTTTTCTGCTGTTTTTTTGTCATTTTGTGTAAATTTGTTGTTGTTTTATTGTTGTTTGATATAATGTTGCTGTAGTTTTGTGTTTTTATAGTTGTTTTGTGCATTTTTGTTGCCATTTTACATAGTTTTCCATCATTCTGTTAGTGCATTTTGGAGTCATTTTTGTAGTTGTTTTGTAAATTTGTGTTTTTTGTGTATGTTTCCATAATTTTGAGTCATTTTTTGGTCTTTTTGTAATTTTGTGTGTTTTCGGAGTAATCTTGGTATTTTACTTTAGGGGCTGCACAAAAATAGACCGAGGGCCGTATGTGGCCCCCAGGGTGGCAGTTGCCCATGTCTGACATAGGGTTTGAGTCTCTGAGGACCTCGGCCCATGATGTTGCACTAGTTTCCTAGTTATTTGAGTCGTCCATTGGAGTTGATTAGCTCTGATTAGCCTATTGTGTGGCTCATTAACACGCTAAAGTGTCCCTTGTTTAGGGTGATTTAGGTAAATTGGTGTTAAAGTGTAAAAATGATGAGATTATAGATGGAGGAAAAGTTTCCCTGTTTTTACTGTAGGGCCGCCGTGTTTTTTTCCCTCGTGATCATGGAAAAAGACAAAAATAATGAAAATCAATTCCTGAAACAAAAATTGCAATAGTGGTATTATTACTAAAAAAGCAAATAAAGCAGAAAATTGCAAAAAGTGAAAACTGAAGTAAATGAATAGGGCGAAAATCACACTTTTCCACTAACAATAAATTTACTCTCAGTGTCATGGATAAACTTTAACAGATTTCATTACTGAGGAAATCCACAGTGCACCCACGAAAAAACAACAGATTCCACAAATCCTTACAGTGATGTACAGGTTGTCCTCCATCTTCAGCTCCTCCAGGCTGACCAGCGACTCCAGCGAGGTGACGTCCTCCATCTGGTTGTCGCTCAGGTCCAGGAAACGAAGCATGGGCAGCTTCAGACTTTTAGGAAACTCCTGCAGTCCGTTACCGGAGAGATCCAGCCGTTCCAAAGCCTGGAGGCGGGACAACAGCCTGACGGGTAAATCCTGGAGCTTCAGGCGGAGCTTGGAAAGACTGGGAAGTTATTTAAAGAGTGTTGAGTCAAGTGGCAATTTTACTTTAAATGAAAGTCTTTCCTTCAGCATTAGCCCAGGGACCAATCGTCTAAAAGCATCACATTAACTACTGGTACTGGGAAACAGAAAAGCACTTACTTCAGTGACTTGATTTGCTCCAACCGGTTGGTTTTAGGAGAGCCTTTCTCCAGCAACAGCTTCTCTGTTATTTGTTCCATGACTGATCTGCAATGGGAGGAGCCATAATCCAGATATCACGTGAACAGAAAACACAAAAAATGACGTGTCTCACTTTGTATTTAGTTTTTCAATCCAATGATCACACTGATGTCCTACTGTGAGAGGATTATTGTAGAATGTTTATATCATAGAAAGCACTCATCATAAATAAGTCTAGTGCAAATAAAAAGTATGAATACGTCTACTCTCTCTGTAAGATACCGTTTAACGTGGTTTAGTGCAATTCCAGTTTGGCATGGGCAATATATCGAGATTCAAGATATATTGAGTTTTCTATTTTGGCAATATAGAAAATTACAATATCGTCTATATCTATATACATTTTAATTTTATGGCTGATTTTGTATTAAGTGCGACCTAACCCAGACCTTCAATTAAAACATGCCACACAACAGTACTCACTCACACATGCTGTCCCTTATTGGAGAAAAATAATAAAGTGTCACATATTGTGCAGCTGTTTGGTAATAAATGAGCCTATGTGGTATTTTGCATCAGCAAAATTGTCTTTCTGGTAAGACTTTATTTGCATTAAAAATATTGAGATTTATATCGTATATCACCATTTTGGGAAAGAAAAAATATTATAATAATCGATATTAATTTTAGCCCATATCGCCCAGCCCTAAGTCCAGGTTATAGTACGCATCCATATTAAAAGTGTATTATCCATCTATACTTTAGTATCATAAAATAAAACAGTTATGAGTTTTTATTCTATTTGATGTAGTTTTGATATGTCTGTTCTAATATTTACATTTTTTCCATCAGTGAAAGTTAAATGTGCTTCAATACTTACTGATCGAAAGAGGAAAACATGTTATCTAAGGTACAGTACGTTCTATATAAATGTTTCTCATGATTATGTTTCGGATAAAAACAACGTTTTGGTTTAAGTTACACAAAAGATAAATCACGCGAGTCTATGAACAGAAACAAGCTAAACAACACGTTTACGTTTCAACTATTATATTAACACCACTTTTGAGCAGTGAAAACTACGTAAAAACGCGATTATGTTTGAATATAACAGTATAATCGGGTATTGTACTAACAACAAACTAGTGTGGTTTAAAAACAACTCCACGTTGTAGTCCTCCTGACTCCGTTAAACGTAGCATTTGAGTCTACATTAAGAATTAAAGCAACATATTTGCCCACGTTTTAAATAAAGAATAGATTAATTAATAAAATGAGTTTAATGAGTGAATAACAGACGTGTTACTGTGTAGGAACTCACCGTCGGAAGCAGCAAACACTGAGGAAATAAAAAATAAACTTTCGCGGGAACACTCTGCTTTTGGTGGGCGTGGCTATCCAAGGCTCCCATGATTCCAAGCGCGACTTCCGCTACAGGACGTTACCATAGTAACGGCTAATGGCTGCTAGCCGGACCAGAAAAATTTGCATTTTATTTAATTCCTCTTGTAAATTATCATATATAAGTCACTTATAAAGTGTAATAAACAATAAATAAAGTTTATATTAGAGGAATAAAATAAAGAGTGGGAAAAAAAACTTTTTTGATGTCATTATTGATCAACATCAGTGATTTTATATATATATATATACATAATTTTTTTTTTTTTGTTCAGTAGTGAAAATTATTTATGTTTTTGCAAAAATTTGTGATAAATTCCTTCCTAGATTAAACCAATGCACATTTGATCACAATTGCAAGCTGCAAATGTTATAAATGTAATAAAATATGAATGAATCAGCAAATAACACAGCCAAAGAGTGTTATTGTTGTTGGATTAGAGCACATTGTCTAAAGATGTGACAATTACTGTTAAAACGGGCCAAACTTTAATGTTTGTGTGGTTTTATATAGTGATGCCTCAGCATGTGTTCCCATCCTCTCTGAAAGCAGGTGTATCTGGATGAGGTGGAGCCTCCAATCCTTTAAGAGGATAAAGTCTGAGGGGGGAGGGACACACTAACTATCCAGAGTGTGCACATACACGTGGCATATCTGTCCACACTTGTGTGAAGTTTTGGAGTGTAGATGGTGATGCATGATCAGGCAGATGCAGTTTTTCCACCCTGACGTCTGACGAAAGGTGCAAAGGTGAGGGACACACACACACACACACACCTCTTATTGCTATGCCAACAAACAAAATGCAATCATCACTAATAGGTATTAGACCAGGGTTCACCAACACGGTGCCCGTGGACCCCAGGTAGCCCACATGGACCATGTGAGGGGCCCTCAGGAGCTCTAGTCACCAATGAGCGCCATCTAAAATCTGATTAACTTTCTAGGATTCAAACTCACAAATATAAATATATAAGTTATATATAAATAAGTTTTAGTATTAAATTAACCATCTTTAAATGTTTATTTTCACTGAAACATTGAGACAAATGTTTTTGAATGCTGCAGATATGGTGTATGGGTTGTGGTATATTATATATAATAATATATTAATAAAATTATTAAAAAAAAAAAACATAAGGTGCATTTTGCAAATGTTGCATGTTTTATGATTAGTTAAAAGTTGTTTGTTTGTAGCTAGTAAAATACCAACATGGGGATTTTCTATGAAATGTAGAAAATGAAACAGTTGAATAAATGAGGAGAAATAAAGCGTTTCATGTTGAAACTTAAACATTTCTGACCTTTATAAAAGTTACTACCCGCCTTCCTTATATTAATTTATATTACATGTTTAATGTATTATTTGTTGTATTTGGTGCAATGCTGTTAGTCAGATACTTGTAAAAGTACATTTATTAATTTAATTTTTAAATCCTTTATTGTAAGGCACAGGCGGTAACGTTCTAACTGAAGAACAATTTGATTTAAGAAATGACTGGATTTTTAAAATCAAACTTTCTCAATATCGGCATGTTTGACTTTACTTATTCCAGTATCTATTTGCAAATATTTGCTCTAATACATTGTGCATACACAGACTTAAACTATTTAAAGGTCAATAGGTCAAATTCTTTTGAGGTAAGAAATTCTATTTGATTGCATGGGTTGAAACTAGAGGAACAGGGTTGAATAGTTGCACTACTTTCAATCATTATATAAATGTGTGAAATAAAAGCTCAGGACCACATAAATGTCCTTTGACTTAATTAGCATTAACATTTATTGTCGGCAGTTTCAGGAATTTTCATGTTGTTTGCACAGGCATTGTCAGTTGATTTGTCCCCTTTGCAGGCGACCATGCCAGTGTTCCAGGTTCTCTGCAGCCTGATTGGCTGGTTGGGTCTCTACCTGTTGTTCTGCTCTACCTGTGCCAAGCGAGGCCCCGAGTGGAACTGTCGCCTGGTCACATTAACCCACGGGGTCACCATTGTGCTGCTGACTGGCTACGTGGTGTTCATCGATGGGCCGTGGCCCCTCACACATGCAGGTCAAACACTGTTCCACTTATTTTTATTTCACTTAAGTTCATAGGGTGTTTTCCAACTATCTGAACCGTTTCTTGCTATATATATATATATATAGCAAGAAAATATATATATATATTTTTATTATTATTATTTTTTAATGTCGTGGCATCATCTTCGAAGGTCTTAAAAGTGACAAGCTCACTTTTTTTAAATGTAATGAGTAGAAAGCATAGATTTTTGTTTTTAAAAAGTAAGGAGTAAAAATCACCAAAAAAAAATAAATTAAAATGCTCAAATAAAGTACAGATACCAGAAAAAACTACTTAAGTACAGTAATGAAGTATTAGTACTTTGATACATTTCTACACCCAACCGTAACTGAGTAAATGATTATTTTTTGTTTTAAAATGATCAACAAACATTGTGAAAAAACAAAAAGTGAAATAACCAGACAACAATCAAATACATCACATCATAGCCGACCAATCAGATTAATGCAAGACGCCAAAACAGCATTGACTGCTGGTTATTTTCTCAGTTTTATCTTATTTATCTATTTTTTACTGTGGGAGACAGTTTCTTTGTACACAAAGAGTCTTTTTGTTCATTTTGTTTTCTTGTCCCTGCTCAAAAAAAAAAAACAAATGAAAAAATAAATGAAGTTTTGTCCAGCAGGTTGGCCAGATTTGCCAGAAGGTGAGTGTGATGCTCACACTAGAGACAGTCCTCCAGCAGTCAGTCATGTGTGCTGCTGGTGGTGGTGCTGCTGCTGGTGGTGGATCAGGCTGTTTGGTTGTGCTGCTTCGGGGGCAGTTTCCTGCGGTCCTTCTCAGCATTCCTCTTCCTCTTCTTGCTGAGAAAATGATCCAGTTTGCCACTTTTCTTTAGCTCCTGGTACTTGTCAGCCAGCTGGAGTTTCTTCTTTTCAGATTTTTTCAGGAAGAATGGCCGTGTTCCATGGCTAGCATTAGCATTCTCTCTCTGCTGCCTCTTGAACTCCAGCTCTTTCTCTTTCTGCAGCTCTTGGATCTTCTTGGCTCGCTCCTGGTTCTCCATCCTCTTTAGGAGAAACTGGAGCTTCGTCTTCTTCTGGCTGTCTTTCTTCATCCTCTTTAGCTGCCTTTGGATGACCTTCTTCTCGGTGGACTTGATGTCATCAATGAAGCTGTAGGTTTTTTCAAAAACATCTGCTTTGTACTCCCCAGACAGGTCGTCAAATCGAGGGTCTCTCAGCATGGTCTTCTTGACTGGGACCACCTGACGGAGGAATGGAACTGGCTTCTTAGCTGAAATCTCAGTCGGTCTGTTCTTATTGAGCCGTTTGCTCTTACTTTTGTCTGGACCACTTTTGCTGCCACACGTGACCTTGTTGTACACTTTGGTCCCTACCGTCTGTTGTAGTTTAATGATCTCCTCAAAGGACAAGTTGGATAGTTCATTTCTCATGTCCATCGCTGCACTGCTGCCTCCTTCATCCTCCTCCGGTTGCTTTTTGTTGAGCTCCATTGTATCCGTAGAGTTCAGTGGAGACAAACGATCAGTTGCTGTACTTAGAGATAAACACCTCATGGAACAGCAACGACGGCCTCGCTTCTTCTTCTTCTTTGTTTATATTGTTTTTCCGGGTGTTGGCAGTCATCTTTTGGCGCCTTACCTCCACCATCTGGTCAGGTGGTGGTAATGCAGGTATTTTTATTTATTTATTTATTTTTTAATTGAACAAGTACAGTCAATAATTGTAATGCCGTAATTGACAATGAACAACAATTATGGTGTGATTACAATTTTAATTCTAATTTAAAAATATGTTGCTGTCATAATCGTAATTAAATTGTAATTCTGTTTAGATGATTGCCGTTGTAATTACCATGAAAACTCCATAACAAAACTGGGGACTACAGTTCTATGTACAGTTTTACACATATGTAGTTAACAATTATTAAAATATGTGTCATATCAAGCTTTTCCGCAATGTACCATTTAAATAAATAATCTATACTGACAGAAAAAAGGCTAAAATGCCCACACCAAAAACATTAAAACCTATATTTTTTTATTGATTATAAAGCCTAACAAGGGAACCAATAGATAGGAAAGAAATTGGATGATAGATATTTGTTTTTACTGTATTATCATAAGAGATGCTAACAGAAAGCGAAGGTTAGGTTTTATGGGTTTATTTAGTTCAGACTCAGTAATTGTGATTTATTGAACTTTAGTAATTGAGAATGTAATTGTAATTGACTTTCTGAAGATAGAACAAAACTAAACAAAAAGACAAAACAAAAAGAACATTGTATACCTTGTACATACAATAAAACAACAGATTGGTCTATTGAAATAAATCAAGTTTTTTTTTCCATAAATGAAAGAAGTCTAGAGGCATTTCTGTCATGAAGAAAATATAAAAAATAGGCAAAAAGCTTAAGCTCGTTCCTCTAGTGGGTAAAATTAGGCTTAGATTTAAAGAAATAACATTTATGAATATAACATTTACCGAACAAAACATTATTCACACCAAAATCGATCATCCGATCTTATCATGAACAAACAAGCCACATTTCACATCTGATACAGTGAACATAATAATCCCTTTAGATAGAATTTTGTGAATGTAGTTCAACTAAGATGCAGTGAAAAAATAAATATCTGAGTTCGAACATGAGCAAAAACTAATTCTAGAAAGAAAAAAAAAAGTCTTTGGGGTTGCCAGAAATTCTTGATATTAAAAATGGGGACCAAATACTGTTTCTTTCCACATATTTACAAAATGAGATTTAAAATATGTGTTCATTCCATCATTATGCTCTAATGCTAATGCTTTTAAATAATTTCCTATGCAAAATGCTGTAGCTGGACAAAGGGGGTACTTGTATTCAGAAATAAGACAAAGGGGGTACTTGAGCTGTTTGAGAACCACTGCTTTAACCTGTGACCAATGCCCTTCTTTGCTCTTCTCTGGGACCCAGGCACTGCAAACACTGAGCTGCAGACTCTTGCCCTGGCCGTGTGTCTTGGCTACTTCTTCTTTGACATGGGTTGGTGTGTGTGCCACCACAGCGAGGGCCCCCTCATGCTGGCCCATCATGCAGCGAGCATCGTGGGCATCTTGCTAGCTCTCTTCATGGGGGAGTCTGCGTGCGAAACCTGCGCGGTGATCTTCGGCAGCGAGATCACCAACCCGCTGCTGCAGACCCGATGGTTCCTGCGACAGCTGGGTCGCTATGACAGTCTGCTGGGAGACGCCGTGGACCTGCTCTTCATCACTCTGTTCGCCACCGTACGCGTGGGAGTGGGTACGGCCATGTTCTACTGCGAGATCACTTCTCCAAGGACTTCGATGGTGATGAAAGTAGGCGGCGTGCTTATGTACGGCCTGGCCTGGGTGTTCATGGTAGACATAACGCGCTTCTGCTACAAGAAAAGTAAAGGAAAGTACCTGAAGTGGAAAGAGAGGTGCAAACAAACAGAGAAGCTTTAATAAATCACACTGAGAACTTAAATGTGTGTGGGTTTGACCCTACTTTGAGTAAAAAATACAGGGTGTTTTCCAATCAAAAGCACATGGACACAACAGTTTCATCCAAAGGGAAGATAAGTCATCGTTATATTAGATACAAAAAGTGACGACGAGGAAAGAATGAAGTTGGCGTGAGAATATTCTCATTTTTCCAGTGACGGAAAGTTACTGGGAATCCTACGTGTAAAAAAAAAAGGTGTTGAGTGTAGCAGGGAATAGGCCTTTAAAAGTTGGAAGCCTCCCAACAAAGTATAATGGGACCCAAGAGGTAAAAGTGTAATGTCTTTTCAGTGACACAGGTTGATTTACACCCTTATTGGTTGGAAAATGAAACGTTAAGAAGATACTGTATGTTTGCATCAAGTTAGGTTTCACCGACAGGTGATAAAATTGCGGCATGACCCCCCCCCCCAAAAAAAAAAAAAATAATACTATGGATTTTCCTGGAGTGGGCCTTGTGCCCCCTTAAACAAAAAAGTTTTGGACACCCCTGCTTTAAAACGTCCTAAGAATACATTTGCCTCACTCTATTTTTCAAACTTCAGGAATCACATTTACATAGAAAAGTGACAAAATTCCACATATTTTAGCTAAACAACATAACATTTTAAGTTTTATGAAGTATTTGTAACACATTTCAAAGGAAATCTTGTCAAGTTGTATGAACCGCCAGAAGGAAATAAAAGCTGTGTGTTTACGTGTGTATGAGTTTGATCGACTCAAAATCAGCACATCAAGTATCCTCCTTTATTCCAAACAGACACGTTGACACAGTTAATAACAGTGGAATAGCATTTAGAATATTACATAGAAGATTAATATTGCTGTAGACTTTATCCTCTCATGAAGTAGTTTGTGTTTAATAATAATAATAATAAAAGGTTTCAAAGTGTGCAATACAAAAAAAGAGCAGTGGAACAACAAACCCTCTGATATGTAGTCATCGTATGCATACCTCCTTTCTTTAGCTTTACCTGTACTCTGCTGTTTACGTGTGACTGTGTTCAGTCAATGATTATCTTTTCAACCCATCAAAGTCAAATCTAATCCCTCATCTCAGATTTACGTACCAGCGTTTCCTTTACTGGTAATCTAAAGTAGGAACATCATTTAAACAATGCAGATTTGTTGATACACTATATCGACAAAAATATTTGGTCACGTTTTTCAGGGTTTGGGTTTCCAACTTTGTGGGAACAGTTTGAGGAAGGGCCCAATATGACTGTGCCTCAGTGAGTGCCCAAAACCATAACGACATGGACGATAGGGAAAGCAGTTTGAACGTAAATTTGTGAATCAGTGATATCAACTCTACAAGTACACACATTTAGAGTAAATGTACTCACTTCTGGTTTACTGGTGCATGAGTACACTTTACTAGTGAGGCATAAAGGGGTCACTAGTACGGGAAAAAAAGCAAATTCTGTTTGACTATTGGCTTTTAAAAATATTACAACCAATCAGGGTGCTGGAAACGGTTCTAATCCCTCCTACCTCATTTGCATTGGACCTACTAGTACTACTAGTGAATCTTTTGGCCTTACCAGTACTACTACTGGTAGTAAACTAAAAACAGTCCACTAGTACTACTACTGTAAGTGAGATTTTGAGTGTAGTAGTAGTACTAGTAAACAAAAATTGTGTTCTACTAGTAAAGCTTTTTAGTGCACTACAGCAGTGGTTCCCAAACTTTTGGGCCAAAGGACAAGTAAAAATCTGAAGGCACACCAATACCATATACACCTATACAGGCACATTAAAGTTAAACGGGCACTGGTCGGCTCTGATTTTAGGAGTCAGTGATGATTTGCGTAGTTTTTTGGCAGTTTAGGTAGTGTTTCGGGTGGTTTAAGAGGTGTTTAATGCGGCCAGGATGGGAAAGGGGAGGGCGGTGCACCTAATGAGCGATCCCCAGAAACATCTCCATATGAAAAAACATTCCTAGCCTCACAGTGATGGCATTTCATGCTGGTTCTGTCCAATTCTACGTTCAATAGTGGATTACAGCTTCATTGGTCAATTTCGTGTTTCCCTCTGCGATTCCGTTAATGTGGATTTTATAGGGCACTAAATAATTTATTGTTGTCACAAAATCCCACGGCACACCGTTTGGGAACCACTGCACTACAGCGCTTAAAGCAAAAAGGTTTACTACTGGACTATTTTGTGTTACTAGTAGAACTAGTACACATAACATATGCTACTAGTAAAAACTTAAAGCTTTACTTTATACCTCTTTGCAATTGTTTCTATTTTTCCAGGTGGAAAAAAAAAAATGTGTCAAGAATATATAGATGTATATATACGGCCAAAATAACCAATGCGCCCTAAAAAAATATGGTGAAATAAGCATTTTGGGATTGATAGAAATGAACGATGGGAGTCGCTCCTGATTGGGATCCGATTTGTTTTGGTTTTTGCGGCCCACATTGCGTGGCTCCGTCTGCATCTCGGAGAAGGAAAAGAGCCAGGCTACAGACACGGAGCGCTGGAAACAGAAGGAGGAGATAGATATGAAACAATAAAAATATTCAGACAGAGGAGTGGAGGTGAGGGAAATTGAAAAATGAAAACAATTCAAAGATTGGACACATTCGATGGAGAGTTCCAGAGCAGAGTGTAGACTGAGATATTTAAATATGGCCGTCGAGGCTGGAAACCAGTCTTTAGGCTACTATAAAATTTCCAAAGAACAATTTATGCTACGCTAACTACCTCTCAACCTTCGTGCCACACACTGCAGAGTCAACAGGTACTAGTTTTTATTAAAGGGGCGGGGCCAACAGTGGTGGTTTGTGACATAAGAAGCCACCGAACCATCACATAATGTAATAACTGGGTTTCAACCCATAGAGGGCAGTCACTCTTACATTTTTACAACAAAAATTGCCAAATCTAAATACTTTGACTAAAATGTCAGAGTTGGACAAGAATCAATCAACAGCACTACTTCATACCAAATACATTTGTTTTCAACAGAACTAAAGTGTTTTTTGGGGTTTAGTTACTTTGTAAGTATAGAAAACTTTATAAATAAAAAATGCTGTATATAATTTATGTTTTAGTAAAAAATAATTTTTTTAATATATTTAATTTAATAATAACTAATGTAAGGTACAAAAAAAAAAAAATCTGAGTAGGCACAATCTTCTACAGTTTTTCAAATAGAGTAAGAAGGATTAGGATAGTGGTGAACGTTCAGTGCTTTAAAATTGTAACTGTTGTAAGTGCTCGGAACGCTGTAATTTCATTTGTTTTTCAGGCATTTATGAATTGATTCATGATTTTGAAGATTCATATTCTATCAAGCTTTTTTTTTTTTTTTTTAAAAATAAAAGTTAGTGTGTTGCTGTTTAAAGTAAATAATGCAGCCCTCTATTCTATTCTGTTCATCCTGGGAGGTAAGTTACTGAAAACATATATTTGAAAAAAAAAGTGAACACAAAGCAACAACGCGAGGTGTTAGACAACAGTATTGCAAACATATGATTGTCTATCCGAGGGACATTTCATGTTAATATGAGCATTAATGCAGGTGTCTGTCCTATTGGTAAATGCAACAGATTGGTGCTTTAATGTGATTGATGTGATATTTTTATGGTTGCCATGTGGACGTTAGTCTCTAGTAATATAATAGCCACTGACTACCAAATATTATCCAATCCATGTTTCTATATCTATGTTAGAAGTAATCATAAACAGCATTTATGACACATATCCTTTTGTTTTCATCATTAACATTTGTTACAGTAGCTCTGCCAGGAATAAGGTATCACTGAGAGATCAGACTTTCTGCCCTCTAGTGGTACCACCAAAATATTGCAGGGATTTAGGCTGAAAAACAATCAATTAAGGAATAAAAGGTAACAAAAGTGCTCTGAGGGTTTGGGTTAAGCAATGAACAAACAGTGATTGAAAATAAATGATGACGATGAAGGCTCAGCAAAATAGAAATGTTTGGATGTTACCCCCAGCTTTTACATCTGACTGTATAGATTGAACCAACAGGATAACGTGGCTCTTTGGAGTCATTATTAGGTGTTTTATCTACACAAATTAAAGTCTAAAAACATGTCCGGTGGGCTTATTACCTCTGTTTCCAAACACTACATCAGAAATGTCCTTCCATTTTTGTGGCTACGAAGACTACTTTAGCCCCTTTCCATCTTATTCTGTTTATCCAGTGTTTCAGATAAGTTACGCACATTTATTGCCATTACAAGTCAAGCACAAAGTGTTCGTATTTCTCTTCTGTCCCAGCGAGTTGAAAAAGTCTATACAGACACGCTGCGGCGTCGACCAATCGATGGCATCAGTGTCGGAACCCGAGAGCGAGAACAAAACTCAGCTCTGGTAATCATCCGATGGAGCAGGAGGTCCGTCATCACTGGGTCCCATCTGGAAGAGGTCAGAGCATTACAGAAGTGGACATGAGTACAGAGACACAGAGCAGCCGAGTCCAAAGAGTGTGAGGACGCACCGTTGTTGTCATCAGAGTCGGTCGTCGTGTCGCTGTGCATTTGTCGCAGCTCGTTGTATTTTATCTCCACATCCTGGAAGCAGAGCATTAAAGAAACAACAAAAATAAAGTCTGACTTAAAAACACCTGCCACTTATGATGAGAGCAGCTTATTTCATTCTTATATCCCTCAGTGGCTCATGGGGCCCGGCGCAAATTAATCCAAAAAGTCAGCAACAAGATGGTCCATTGCTCTATGAATTTGTGAGAACCGCATTTATCTGAACAACATCCAATCGTATCCAGGAAGTTTATTTTTATTTGTATATAGCTATCTTAAAGATGTAAATCCTTGATTTAATCAGAAATAAAATTGGTAGAAAATGAAAAAAGAAGAAATGTTGGAAAAGGTGGCGAAATGGGGTTTTGAAAACCACAGAAATTGGTTAAAAGTTGCACATTAGAATGGCCAAAAAATAGTTCAAAGTGTCAATATTGGAACAAAAGTAGGAATAATTCGTTTAAACTGTCAATTAATAAGCATGATAAATCATGAATGCAGTTAAATTGACAAAAATAAGCATGAAATATGGTGAAAAGAGGTTAAAAGTGACAATAAGGGGGCAACATATGCAATATTAGGTAGGGAAAAGGGTTTATAAGTAATGTAGCAGAAATGCATTAAAAGGGGCAAAAATATGGCAAGAAAAAGTGATGAAAATGTTAAAATATGGCAAGTTTGAAAAATAAGCTAAAATGGGCTCAAATTGTTAAAAAAAATGTGCCTGTCCATGTGTCGAAGTGTCCTCTGAGTTTGGACTCTTACCTTCAGATACTGCAGGTTGGCCTGGAGCAGACGTAGGTGCGTCATCAGCTGCCGACTCAGGTCGGGGCCTTCGCTCTCCGTCTGTGAGGAAGAGGACAGCAGCTTCCTCATGTCAATTCCCACCTCGCACCCAACTCCAATGTCATCGTCTGTGCTGCTTTCCTCTGAGCCGCCGCCAAAATCCAGAAGCACAAATCCACCTGAGAGGACAAGGAGATGGTTTTATAGACGTTCCACTAAAGAGTCTTTTACTTTGAGGCTGTGTTACCGTTTTGTTGTGGGAGTTCTGGGAGCTGTGGCTCATCTTTCTGTGAACCCTCCGACGTCTCGATTACGTCACAGGCCGCTGACGACGGCTCAGATGCACTCAGCCTCTCCGTCTCCTCCTCCCCCTCTCGGCTCATCAGTTGGGTGAACAGAGTCTGCTTCAACACGGCCACTGCAACAGAACAGAGACACCTCCTGTCAGCACACGGACTCACGCCCCACCGTCACTGATGCTGCTGCTCGTACGCGTCTGAAGAGCTTCCTCGGCTTTGGAGGAGCTGATGCTGACTGGGTTGTGCTCTTCCGTCTCCACGTCTTCCAGCTGCCCGTCCATGAAAGCCTCCAGCTCTGCTTCATCCACCTTCTCCTCTTCTTCCTCCTCCTCATCCAACCGTCCGTCTGCTGCTGCTGCCAAGTCCTCGTCCTCATCCTCCGACTTTAAGCTGTGAAAGGGGTTCAAGCTCGACGTGGCCTGAACTTCTGAGGAAGAAGTAGACACTAGTTTAGAGGTACAGTATTTAGTGCCTCCAGAATAGATTTATTTCTATAGTTTTCATCATTTCTCATCATCTCCCACCTTGTGTGAGACCAAGACTGACCCCTGGATTTTTAGTCGATGTTCTAATCAAGATAATTCATCATCATCATTATTATGATTATCGTTTCTCCCTAAAAATAAACACAAAACCCCATATTTTTAATGCTTTCATTTGTTAATTTCCCACTTTTTTCTCTCAAGTACTAGTAGTAGTGCCATCGTGTACCCTAGGGGTACCCCCATTTGAGAAACACTGTACTAGATGATGACAGCACAATAAATACACAGAGATGTGATGAACCTTTGATTTTGATCATTTTTAAATGCATTTTGCACATTTCTGATGAAGCTCTTGATTGTTTTTGCCTCAGGTGTTCCTTTTATTGACAACATTTAATATGCTTTGGTTGTTGGAGTTTCCTTTTGTTTGGTCTTTGCATGTTGTGCTTTCGTCCTCTCTTTCTGTTTGTTTTAAAAACTACATTTCAGAATTGTTGATAAATGTTCCATTTTACAAAATCCCAAAGGCCAGATTTTGTAGAGGTTTGTGTGCCTAAAGGACTGATGAAAACAAGGACTGTCTCTGTGACATTTTGAGTCTTTGGGTCAGTTGGCGGTTTTTTCATCAGCAATCCTTATAAAACAGTGAGCCCCGCAGTGGGCAAATACAGTATATACATCACAGTTAATGTTGTAAAAAAATTACGTACACCTGGAAAATTCAGCTTGCAGTCTGGATTAAATTCTTTGGCATTCTGGTTCTGGCCTGCAGGCCATACGTTTGAAACCCCTGCTTTATCTCATCTACTGGTATATATTTTCTAAAGTAGTCCTTTTGGACTATCCTTAATCTTTAACATTTCTAACAAACTAAGATAAAATTAAAAAAAAAACATCCCCGTACCTGAGGAATGGACGTCTCCATCTGACATGTTTGACACATCTTTGCTGGGTTTAATGATCTCACTGCTGATGATCTCCATCGTACTGAAAGACATTAACGCTGTTGAAATGTGGGAGAAATGATGAAATATAACACTGGTAAAGTTGCTTTGGTGGACTCACTCGGGCGGAGCCTGAGGCACGTCGCTGCTGTGGGGTTTGGCCTTCATGGCATCTGCACGCTGGGTGATCAGACACTGCCACCTGAGGAGGAATCAGTAGGAGGAAGAAGAACAAGGATGATGAGATGAAGAACAGGGGCATCATTTAAGTCAAACTCCTTTTAGTTCAGGGGCCAAATACGGAGCAAGTGGGCCACAGATTTTATGCGGGAAAACAAGTTATTTCAACAATATTGTGCCCTAGTTTCCAATTCTTTGTATACATAAATGACAAAATATGTAAGAAACCGACCATAATCAAGCAATAAGTGACACATATCAGTCTCAAAAGGGTCTTCACTTTAAATTTCTTAGATTTTCTGACCAATTTCTATTTAATTAAGCAAAATATTATCATAATTTGAGGAAAATTGAGGGATTTTGTAAGAATTTTGAGTTTTTCGAACTGTTTAACATTAAAACTGATTGCAATCATGTGATAAAAGCACCAGTAAAACTGTGAACCCCTGCAAATATTGTTGGGTTTCAATTACACAGTGATCAGTGTTTTCTCTGTCAATTTTACTTTTTCCTGTGCCGGATTTGGCCCCCGGGCCACGAGTTTGACACATGTGGTTTAAGCGCGCGGCTTACATTCTCTGATCGGACACAGTCTGAGCCGTCAGCTCGTAAATCTGAGCACCGTTTTCTGACATGGAGAGAACGAAGAAGGACTTGTTGTCTGGAAAGGAAATACAAACGGTTTCAAACACAGATCATCTCATCTTTCATGACTTATTTCACCTTTTTCTGAACGAACCAGTGTTTGATTTAACATGCACGATATTCCAACCCACTGCCTTTTCTCACCAGTAGCCACTGAGCGGACCAGGACAGTGTTGAGCTTGATAACGGGGCTGAAGATGTGCTTGCAGTCGATATTAGCGCTGGCCAGGTTTTTGCCGTGGAGTTTGAGGACGAGCCGCTCGTCCTGTTTCTGGAGGAGAACCATGATGTCCTCCAATAGGATGGTGTACAGCTCTGAGAGGAAAACACCAGGGATGGTAAAGAACCTGCAACATGCACATCTCTGTAGCCCCTACATGGCATAACATTATGACCACTACCAAGTGTGGAATTTTCTTCTATAGTTAGACAAACGTTTCTGTAATGGAATGAATCACTTTAAGAATAATTTAATGCAAAAAGATTGCCGTCTACAAAGGGAAAGTAACAATGTACACAAGTCATCAGTCAATAATACGAGTAAGTAATTTAGTAACTACAAACCAGGGACGCTTATACTTTTTAGTCCAATGATCTACTTTTTAAATGAAATTAAAACTTTCATAATTCAATCTTTGCGTATTTTTCAGTTATTTTGTGTTCGAAATGTCATACTATGTACTACTCATACTAAGTTATACCAGTCACACTCAACCGCCCACCCCATGATGCATTGCGAGCAATCACATCCTCTTTTCAAAATAAAAGCACAGTATCTCTTCTTGTCTTACATTAGTTTTTTTACCTCTTGAAAATAGAGCTCTTGTTTTGAAGTTAGCAGGAAGTTTGGACAGTTATAAGGTATTATCTACATAACATGTTGTTTGTGTATAAGGAGGCCTGCAGGGCTCAGCAATGGTTTTAACTGAAAAATATACATTTGTTTGATTTAGTTTTTTTCTCAAAATGCAAAATAAAAGTTCCCATCATCCCATCCTAACACATGAGATGTCAATAAAATGGTCAGCATGAATTATTTGACATTTAGGATGAAATATTTTGTTGATTGGTAGTATATTCTAGTGTTAATAAATAGTATATTGCTATGATGAGTTTTGGTACCAATTGTCTTTTCCTTATTGACTTTCCAAGAGAGCGGCCCCTCATGCACCATCTTCCTCTTCGTCAGATCCAAATTCTACAGGCGAAAAAAATAAGATCCTTAATTTACATCACAATACAAGCATTTTATGAGCTACACTACAACTTTACTTAACGATGCAAATGCGTGCAGGTGAGCTCTGAGTTTTCACCTTCAGCTCCAGGATCAGAGGGTTCTCGTTCTGTTTGAGGGACGACAGATCTAAGCGACGCTGATACTCCTCCAGCCTCTGTGAAAACAATGGTTATGAGCTGATGGAACCTGTAATCCACCTCCTTTAACTGATTATTATTATGCACTTAAATGTTTCTACCTGTTTGTTTTCTGCCTCTTTCACAGCCTGGTTCACATGATTGAGGACCTTCTTGCAACACTCAGCTGCTCTCTTTACCTTCTCTCTTTCCTCACCGTCTTCTGCAACAGGACGGGAACACACACACGTTTGCACCACAGTCGGCAGCACAAACACTAACCACAGCTCTACCTGTGTACTTGGCGATATTGTCCAACAGCAGTGGATACTTGGTGACTCTCTGCATTTCCGCAGGAATGATGTCTTTGAGCTGCAGCCTGCGGCACAAACGGTTGCTCTCAGCTTCCTGGGAAACAAAATGAAAGTCAAATCAGTTTATTAAAGAACAATTATTAGACATATGTTAAACATTTTGACTCTTTCCTTTGAATGCTAAAGTATTGCGTACTGATCACTTTAGAAATAGTTGGGGCTGCATAAATCAGGGATATTTAACCAATGTTTCAAGCTAAAAATGCTTAGGAAATGTCATGAATTTCACTTTAAAGTAGTTCTTAAACTCCGATCCCTGAAGTCTACAATCCTGAATGTTTCAGATGATTCCTTGATTTTAATAAAACTTGGCTTTCTCCATAATAACACTTTTTTAGATTAAAAGTAGAAGGGTTAATATGTTAGCCTTAGGGATGGGCCGATACAACAATTTTCACTTCCGATACGATGCCAATATTGCAGCCTTGAGTATTTGTAGATACTGATCCGATACAATACCAGCACGAATCATACAGACTTATTATTTATTTTGTAGTGTGGAATGTTAGAAAAGGCTTGATTATTAAAAAAAACAGACCCATTTATTATAAACCAATAGATTACATATAATTAACCTTTTAGAATAAGAATATTCTATGATTGAATAAAATAAATAAAAAAATAAAATAAGAGATTTTTTTTTTTTTAATCCAAAAAACCAATATGTATTATATCGGGGATTTTAGATGCAGTCCGATAAAATCCAATAATCATTTTCCGGATGATATCGGACCGATATCCAATATCAATATCAGATCAGGACACCCCTAGTTGGCATGCTTAGTTTGAGGCCCCTGGTTAGACAAAAAATAAATTTCTGCCCTATATTCCCTTTACTCCTGTCAAACATTGAATATGCATTGGCTAATGACTAGAAGATTCATAAAAAAAACACAACATGTTGGTGCAAACGTGTGTTGCTACACCTTTCTCATACATTAGATGAGAATATCTGCATTTCCATGAAGTAAATAATTCTATATATGTTGAGTGTCGTCAGTTTTAACATAAAAACAACGTGTCGGTGCCTTCATGTAGGGGGCAGTGTTAAGCACATAAAAGAAAAAAAACATTTTTATTCCAATCATAAACACAATCAGTTCCACCGTTTAATAAGTGTACATAAAATACAACTACTAAGTTTCAACCTTTCCAATGGTTTTACCTATTTTCTAACTTTATGCATTCATAAAAGGGACTTACTATATGTGCCCTAAAAAGCTTTAGGTCATAAAGTTTTTGCCAAAGTTTGTGAAACTACTGACTGGGAACTACTCATGTGCTATAGGTTAAGTTTAAAGCCTTGTGTTCTAGTCAGTGTATCATTATGTATATACCTTCTGATCTTCTATATGGGTAAATAAGTACAATATATAATTATTAAAAGGCCCTGGAATGTTGTCTGTGAAGCACAGGGGTACCCAAAATATTTTCATTGAAGGGCCAAAAATTAAATGTGGTGAAGGGCCATAGGCCAAAACTAAACATTCATGTTGCAGTGCATGAAATAAATATGCCAATAACTTAACTGTGCAAAATAAAGGATAAGAAACATCTAAATAGAGGTGTCCAAATCCGATATCAATATCGGATATTGGTCCGATATTAGCCTGAAAACGAATATGGGATATCGGATTCAAATTTCCGGATTTCTTTTAAATTTATTTATTTTATTCAATTCTGGAATACTGTAGATATTATGTTGAAGGTTAAAATGTTTGTAACCAATTGGTTAATAATAAATGGGTCAGTTTTTCTCAAACCTGATGTTGCTGACGATTGTCCTCTGATTGAGTAACATCACTTCATCAAGCCTTTTCTAACATTTCACACTACAAAATAAGTAATTATATTTTTTTTATTAAAGAAAAGAGAGAGAGAGAGAGAGAAAAAAAAAGTATGTATGATTCATGCTGATATCAGATCAATATCGGTATCAGCCGATACACAAGGCTGCAATATCGGTATCACATCGGAAATGAAAAAGTTGTATCAGGACGTCCCTACATCTAAATGTCTTCAAACACATTTAGTAGAATATAAATTCAACAAAATGGGACACAACATATCCCGGCTACACGATCAACCCTGCATTTTCCACTGACTTGAACAATCCTTTAAAACTCTTATGTATTACATAAATGTTTGTATTTTAAAAAATATCAAAAAATACAATTATTGCTAGCAGGCCAACTTCGGCCCACGGGCCCCAAAATTGGACGGGCCTGGTATAACAGAAGAGATGAACAGGATATCTTAGATCTACCTGCATGAAGTGGTTGAACCTCTGGTCTTTTTTCTGCCTGGTCTTGATGAGTTCCAGTGCAGAGGGCTGGTTACTACAGAAGGTTCCCACGGCTCCTCTCAGCCTCTCCTCTCCATCCTCGCTGAACTGAAACCCAGCCACTCTCATGTCAGTTTACACACACTTTCCAAGGTCGACCATGCCTTCAAATCCAAGCCGAAGACCATTCATAATCATTGTTAATGCACAGATATCTTATCTGATTTCTCACAGATCTGCTCTAAATATACAGATGTGTGCAGGCTCACCCATCCCAGTAGATCATCTCCGATCTGACCGATCACTGAGGTCTCACTCTTCTTCCTGATCGCATTCATTTGGTCCATTAATGAAACTGTTGAAATACACAAGAAGTGATTGCACGATGAACTAGATCAGGGGTGTCAAACTAATTTTAGTTCAGGGGCCAAATATGTAGTAGTTTGATCTCAAGTGGGCTTTATTGTACCCCAGTTTGCACTTCTACGTATACATAAAATAAAAAATATGTAAGAAACCGATAATATCCAAGCAATAAGTGAGAGATATCAGTCCCAACAGGGGATTCTGTGTCCAATTTTGATTTAATTAAGGGAAATATGTCATATTTTGAGGAAAATTGAAGGATTTTGAAAGAATTTTGAGATTTTTCCACTGTTTACCGTTAAAAATGACTGCAATCATGCAATAAAAGCACCGGTAAAACTTTGAGACCCTGCAAATATTGTTGAGTTTCATTTAAAAAATTATTCATGTTTTTTTCATTTCATTTTTTCTTTCTCCTGCAGGCCAAATTAGATGCTCCAAAGGGCCGGATTTGGTCCCCGGGCCATGAGTTTGACATATGTGAACTAGACAGTGCATTTGTGCTGTATGCTGAAATTGTCCCAAAAAAAAAATATATATATATATATATATATATATATATTTTATTGGATAAAAACTTAAGAAAATCACATGAAGTACAAAGAATTGAAAGAAAACTAAATAAATATGAAATTTAACAAAACTAAAAAAAGAAAAAAAAATACAAAATAATAACTAAATAAAAAATGGTGGTGGAAATACGGAAGATGGAATAATAATGCTTTACAGCGTTCTCACAATCACCAATTTCTCTTAAAAAGTGTCAATACACTCATTGTATTGTATTTGTCGTTGCGGTTACCGTGCAGCTGGATAATCTCCTCCAGATTGATAAATATGTGTCTGATGTCCTCTGGTGGAAGAACGGCGTCTCTGTTCAACCTCTGGTAGAAAACACAGTCCAGCACCTTCAGCATCTTCAAGTGTGCTCGCTCAGTGTAGAAGAGCTCTGATAGGAGGGCAGAGCGACTCTCAGACCAACACAACCTTCAGAAAGATTTGTATAATGTGTGAAAAGTTCAGCGTCTCACCGTTGATGACTTCCTGTCGTTTGATCTCCTGCGGCGTCAAACTTGCCAAGACGTCTCGACTGACGAGTCTCTGCCAGTTCAGAGGATCCTCCTCGCACTCTACCTCGCCTCCCTGGTCGTCTTCGCTGTGGACATCGGTCGGGCTTGCCGCACATGGCAGCTCAATCCTGCAGGGAACGCACAGAAGGAGATACTGGTTTAAAATCAACACACAGATGAAAAGGAGTGCATTATGTTGAATGTTCTTCAGCACCTAAACGCCTCTTGATCTTCTTCCCGCTGCTCAATGTTGGAGGGACTGAAGTCGAACTGAGTGCTGGTGGGAGTGGACATGCCATCTTGGTGATCGCTTGACTGCAGAGCATCGCCCAGTCTGGGCGGGATACAAAATGGGGAGTGATCTGGGTTTTTTTTTTTTTTTTTTTTTTTTAATAAGAGGGGAAAGAAAAGAAGCAAAATGATCAGCAGTGGAACAAAACCAGGAGATCAGCAGTGGCTGGATTCTACGCTGTCAAAGGCATGGTGATAACTTTTCTCTACAAAAATCAAACTGAAAAGTCCAAACTGATAGCCCCGCCCCCTTACCCTTTGAGCAAACTCAGCCAGCGTGGCTACGTGCTAAGCTAACCAAAACATTCCTTCAGAGTCTCAGAGGAAGACAGCACATTTATTGTCTACAATACGTGTAACATCGTCAACGTTCTTTATCCCTCACCTGGATGATAACAGATGTGTTCAGAAAGAATAGGAAAGAATCGCTGCACAGACTGTTGAAAAACGCTGTTAAAGATGTGGAGCAGTTGTTTTCAAGGTAAACAGCTGCATTTCAAATGTACCACGATGAAGAATTATTTGGTTCTGGTTAGTGAATTTTGAGCCAACCAAAAAATTTGGAAGGAATATGAAATGGTCACTTCACGGACAGTGAGAAATCCCAGTTAAACAGCTAAAACTATCTTTTACCAAAAACACTTACTGGAGTCAGACTCGTGTCCGTTCGTGTCCAAAGCCAGAGAAGACGGAGAGCTGTGCGTGGGCGAGGTTGTGGAGGGCAGCGATTGGGCGCTCGTGTCCGATCCCTCGCTGAGCTGATTGGCTCGTGTCCGTGCAGGACCTGAGGCGGAGTAGTCGCCCACCTCAGGGATACCCACGGCTGGCTGAGAGAGCTTTGGCGAGCGTTGCTTGTTCAACTCTACTTTTCCCACTAAACAAATGAAAAGAGTATAAATATGTGCACTGTTCACATACTCGTGGATACAAACGTTTTTTCTCACCTGACGTGGAGTCCACTCGGCTCAGACGTCGAGGTGGGCCGAGGATGTTGGGAAAACGTGGCTTTTTCACCTTTTCCTCGCCATCCTTTTCAAGCTTTATACTCTTCTATATGAAGAAATGAGACAAAACCCCCTTAAAGTCACACACTACATGCATGTGCAGTAAAACACCAATAGGTGTGCTTTGGAAAACTGTTAAATTCCTCTTAATTAGGGACGAAGGGTGGTTTAGGGATCGCAGCTGTAGCAAGTGATTTATCAGACCCCCTTATATTCACAGTGAGCTGCAGATAAAAAAAAAGGATAGAAACTGCTGTAAAGAGGAGAAAGATGGTTTGTTGTCTTTAGCCCCCCTCCCTATGAATATATATTATATATGAATAAAATTATGGCAGTTTGTAAACCCTTTGTTGATTTTATGATGACTTAAATAAAGTAATTAAATTGTGCATGAAACACTCTCAGTAAACATCAAACAATCTATAGCTGTGTCTGTGACATAATGTGTGTCTTTAACCTTTATCTTGGGCAGGAAGTTAATGCGGGCACGCTTGTGCTCGAGGCCGCGAGGCTCCTTCACTTTCACCCCGAGGTGCTTCATGTAGGTGAGGATCACATACTGCATCGTTTGGCTAACAAACACACAATTAAAAGATTAGGTTCAATTTAGACAGTTTGAGATTGTATTGATTAGATTTGCGCTTTGAATTACTACATATCACAGCACATCGCGTCACTTTATACACACAAATACACACACACACACTCAACAAAACCTGCTTCCTCTTACCATTTTTCTTCCTCTGAATGCTGTGTAGTCAGTCTGTAACGTCACACACACAAAACTACATCAGATTTACCAAATCTTAGGGGAAAATGTGATTTAATCTTACAGAATATCTTCTATCTTGGTGAGAACGTGTTCGGCGCAGCAGCATTCCTTTTCCACAGCCTGCTGGTCCCTCCCTTCCTCAAAGTCCAGCTTGGACAGCTCGTCCTCAGCCAGCGTCAGACCCATGCTGCGCTTCTGTCTGTGCATGAAGACACAAACGACTCAGTTAGTAGACAGCAATTAGAAGTGCTATGAGGAGTGTGAATTTAGTGGGTTTTCACCTGAAGTCTTCCAGGTTCTTGTGCAGGTCTGGTAAAAGTGCGTCCTGCAGCGTCTGAGTGTATTGTTTACAGAGATCCTCTGGGAGTAACTCCAGCCGTCGCTTTTCTGACAAACACATAAAACAAAAAGGTCCAAACTAAAGCATGTCATCAAGTCTGCTACATCTATTAGATTAAAAAATGCAGAACAATCTTTCATTAAAGCAGATTTTCCAACTTCCAGATTTTCAAACAAGTTCTGGACAGGCTCCACCCACACCAAGCTCTGACAGCACATTACACCCACCCTCATCCATCTCCACTGCCTCCCACTCAGTCACAAATTAGTTTTATTTTAGTACCAAGCCAAAGAGAGTGTAAATAAAGTTTGCCTGGTGCTATAAATCTCTTTTATTGGATGGTATTTATTACCACAGTTTAAAGCTTCTCTGGAAAGCTATTATAATAAAAGAGGATGTTGATATTTCATTCTTTCACTTACCGAGTTCAGTGGTAACTGCCTCTGGCACTGCTACTTTAAGGTTCTGAGACAGAAAGAAAAACAATGATGCAGTATTCACACTGAAAAGAGACTCACTGTAGGCTTTAATGTCAACACTTACAGCGTTTCGATCCATGAAGAGTGAGTGGAACTCCATGAAGAAGCGCCGACTTTCTTTGGAGCTGGTTTGTTTGTGCATGTCGGCGTAGAGATAGCAGAGCTGAGGAAGAAGATCTTTGATAAAAACTTGTCCCATTTAGTCACAAATCAAACATCCACACATTTCATCCTTTTTTTGAATGGTAAAGTTTACTATTTAAACCGTTTGTTAGTCCATATCGTATCACTAAACATACCAATACATTCATCCTTTAGAGCATCAGTTTTCCAGCCTGAGAAACTTTCCACTATGTGTGACACAAGGTGTGATTATCCCTCAAAGCCATGATTCAAAGTGTTTGATTTTAGAGGGAAAAGTCTGCTTTTTATCAGTGGTGATCCACAGGGCTACGGTTTTGGCCCACTTGCTTTTGAAAAAATAAATAACTATGACAAATCTATTTTGCAAGCATATATAAATACTTATCTACCAATCTTCAAATGTCAAATGAGAATTGCAATTGCTTATATTACAGTTGAACCCGTTATGAACATATTACATGCGGAAACACTGGGGAAAAACTGCTGCAATAGGTGCTAAATCTTAACCTATATAAAACAACCTCTCAACTTAAAAACATTCACAACATTAAGTTCCTCGGTCTCCAAATGAGCCCATACTGACCGTCAACACCTCCAACCTGGTGAAAAACGCACAGCAAAGATGCTTCTTTTCTTTCTGTACAATTAAGGACGCTACTTGTGCGCCGGAGCGACCTATCTGTGGGTTTTTCAGGGAGCCAGTATGATCTTCTAGTGAGTAAAAATGTGAAGTGCTAATTACTTTACGTGAAAGTGAAAGCAAACTGATATCTCACTTAGCCTGGAACCTAGTGAAAGACTGTTTACATTAATTATCTGTAAATAATATGGAAACAAGCATAAAGTATCTAAACATGGAACTCATGGAAACGGTGAAAAAAAAAAAGCAGACTGACTCCTACCAAGTACAGAAAAGCTGACAGTTAGCAAAGCAGGCTAGCAGTATCCTGAATACAGTACACAATTAACGCAAGAATATGTAAATAGACTAATGTGCAGACATGGAGCAGTGTGGAGGAGCAGGTGATTGTGGGTGTCAGTGTTCCACTGAGCCAATTCAAAACAGCGCGGTTGGGCATTTGACTTGTAGACAAGAGCCTTTAAGCTGCATTTTACATATAAAATAAAGCCATTTTATTTACATTTCAAATAAAGGCATACTCAGAGCTACACACACGTTACCTTTCCTGCTTCAGGAACAAATAAAAGAAGCATTAAATTAGGTTAATCCTGGAGCTCTTCTCAGCCCACACAAAGATGAACATGTTTATGTCTGTTTGCGTCAGTACCAGAGGTGTAGGGTCAAACTGGGACACCACATGATGGAGGAAGACTGCCAGGTGAGCCGGCCGTGACTTCAACAAGTCAATGCTTTGGAAACAGCTGCACTCTCCATTGATCTGAGAAACAAAACAATTTGCAGGCATCGATGATGCTGTGGTGCACACGATGTGCTTCTTAAAAAGATCCTCCACTGTTTCTACAAATGTGGCCTAAAATATTTGAAATGTACTTATTAGAAGATCTATTCTAAGCCTAACAAAACACATTCTTTTGCACCATGAACTTTTTAAAAAATGGGACTACTTTAACTTTCTATTTCATCCCTGCTGACGCCCCCCTGCAGCTTCTCTTTTGGTTCGAGACCCGGTGCGGTCTCACAATGCTCGAACCTCCCCGGGTGCACGGTAAGGTAAGCAGTTTGTTTAAAAGTTTTGAGAAATGGTATTTAAGTTGTGAATTGTCGGGTAGCCAAAAGTCTGGTGTTGGCCAACATAACACAACACAACACAACACAACACAACACAACACAACACAACACAACACAACATACCATAATGCCTCTGGTGGCTGAATTTAGAGAGTAAAACATGGACAGTTAAAGACAAACAAACCCTGAGGATAGAAGTCCTTTTGGGTGGGAGTCTTTCAACAGTCCCATTTTGACAGAAAAAGTTGATAAATGATCTAAAAATTAGGCTGAATGCTTCACTCCAATAGAAAACAATGGGATGTTTACAGACAGTAGAGCCATGTGACATCATCAATCACGTGATTACAAGATGGCCGAACACAGCTCTTAAACATGGCCCTTAAACTGTAAAGTATTCCCATTTTTTTTAAATTAATAAAACAAATATGGTGTGTTTGTGTTTTGTTAGGCTTAGATCTTCTAATAAGGACATTTAAAAGGTTTTTGACCACATTTTTAAAAACATTGGAGGATCCCTTTAAAGAGACATTTATTTATACATACCTGCTCCTGCTGGGAGTCAAAGTACTCATCCTCTGCTCCAATGATCTGCAGGTTGAGCAGGTATGGAGGGCTAGAGGCAGTGCACTGTGGGGGGCTGCAGTCCTGGATCTGCACATTGTACATTATACTTAGATACACAGTCACAGCAGGAGCATTTGCTGCCTTTTTAACCTCATAAATAATTCTAAACTTGCTTCTAAAATTCAAACACCATATAAACAGTTGTGTGTAGTTGTGTGTTAGTGTGTTACAGTGTCAGGTGTGTCCTCAGCGTCAGGTGACGAGCAAAGCGAGGGGCCGTCTCTGCGGACAACATCTGGACTTTGACAGGGCGTGGTTTTACTGCCGGGACTTTCTGAGAGGGAGCTACAGTGCATCTATTACACACACAAACACACTAATTACCACACACAAAAAACAACAAGAACCTATTAGATTGTTTAGTCTGAAGATGCTCGATGCTGGGAAAGCCCCTGTGATGGACGTGTGATTAATCCATCTGTATTTTTAGTTTGAAACAAAAACGGTTGTTTTGACAAGTGCTTCAGGAAGCTGTGTTGCTGTTAACAATGAACCCTGGATATCATTATCATATGTTTTTAATCTGACCAGCAGCAGATTAAACTGCTGGATTCATTTTTATTTAACCACAACAGAGGGATGTATTTGGGTCAAACTATTATATTTTATGGTTTTTGACAATTTCCTTTCACTGTTAATGCACACATAACTTCAACAAGACAGTGTATTTATTTAGTTTTTTGTTTTGAACTCAGTTAATTATTTTAAATGTAGTTTTATATATATATATATATATACAAAAATTGTTTCTTGTATTTTTTAATTATTTAACTTAATATTAACTAATTTACTAAGTTAAATAATGTTGCTTACATTTTATTTACATTTACTGTTTCTTTTAAAAAAATATTTCACTTATTCTGAATAATTCTTTAGTGAAGCTTTAATGGGGGAATTAACAAAATTTAAAATATTAAAGCGAAATTGTGAATATAAGAGGCTACAAATGTTCCAATTTGGTTAATAAAAAGTGAGCTTTATTTTCGTGCAGCAGGCAGAAAACCATGAGAGCTGCACACAGACTTTAATGTGAAGCTCTTTCACTCACTAAGCAGTTGTTGGGCGGTGATGGTGGCTCTGTTAAAGGCTCGACGTCTCCCTCCTCTGCCTGACTCCTTCTGCAGCCTGAGGATTCATCCTGTAACGCATACATTATCAGTATATAACAACAGAAATACAGAAAATAATGGAAAACACAAGAATTAAAACCCAGACTGAACACTAGACAAATATGGAATGCATTTTCAAAATAAAAGCTGCCATTTCCTTATCTTTTTTTATGACATTGCAAATCCCACGACCCACTGATAAAGGGTCTGTGACCAATGTTTGGGGTTCTGACCAATAAGTTGAAAGACCCTGATCTAGATCAGTGTTTCTCAAATGGGGGTATGCGATGGCACTACAAGGGGTACTTGATCAGGAGAGAGAGAGTAGAAAACAAACAAATAAAATGTCAGTCTTGGTCCCACTCCAGGCGTGATGTGAGCGGAAATGATAAAAATTATGTGATCTAATCTATTTAGGAGCCACTAAAAGGGATCCCTGGAGTTGAAATGGGGTCGCCTGAAATTTGTGAAAAATTTAAATAGATTTTTGAAATGTTTTAATTATCATTTTTTGAAATTAAACAACACACAATCTTAAACAACTGCATGCCTACACTTTCACTTTGTGAAATATAAATCTAGTTCAACTAAAAATGCAGTTTTTCGGGTCGCCAGAAATTCTTGATATAAAAATGCGTTCAAAATTATAACCTCTGCCTCACTTCTAAACAAAAATGAAAAAAAAAAATTTCCTTCCAAAAAAGGTTGGGAACTACTGCACTAAAGTTTCTTTCCACCAAAGATGCTTTAACATGTGTGTTCTATTTCATAATATTTTGAATATTTTGTGAGATGTCTCACTATGGGATGCACTCCTATCTGCAGCCCTCAGAAGCATTTTTCTCAATCCGCCAATCCTGATTGGCTGGTGAAACGTGTCCGTCCGCCAGAGACACTCCCACCTCCTGACATGTTGTTTTTAAAAAGTTTTCTGAGAAAAATGTTGTAGTCGGGTAAAGGAGGGACTTGATCCTAAAAAGTTAGAGAACCACTGATCTCGATGATGTTTATAATAATATGTAACATGTTTAATCATAAAGGCACAGTGAAAAAGAACGGCAAACTACGGTTTTAACAATTTTTTCCTCACAAAAGTGTCAGCTAAATGTTGCACTTTAGACTACCTCCTCTTTCTTACCCTGTCAGTGAAACTGGAAGTGATCGTGCTCTGATCCCCACCAGACAGTGCAGGTGAGTTTGGAGCAGGTAAAGCCAAACGTGTCCCAAGCTCTGAGTCATCCCGTTTCTCCTTCTCCTCCTGCTCCTCCTCCTCCTCCTCCTCCTCCTCCTCTTCCTCCAGAGGGATCTGAGACAGCCCCGGAGGCCTGCCGAGCACCGTCAGGGCAACATATGAACCCGCTGCAAGACGGAGAGAAGTCACACAACGATTACAATCAAACCAAAGTTCACAACCAGGGCTGGACTGGGACAAAAAAAAATAAATCAGCCCTGGCCTTTTCCGTCCAGGCCAGCACACTACATTATCAGCGACACCATGTAGAAGCTGTTATTAAATCAGTGATGCTCAATATGTGGCTCTTTATGTCTTATTTTTAATTACTATTCCCCCAGAAAACCTTAAAAGGGGAAAACTTTTTAACCACTTACCTATTTTCCTTTGGCAATTTTTGCCCCTTTTTAAAAAGTTCTGACACTTTTTTCAGACTTTAGCTTGCTTTTGCCAATAAATATTCCTTTTTTGTCCATTTTTTGCAAGTTCTTTTGGACATTTCTGTCCTTTCTGAATTTTTTTTTGGCCACTTTTCATCGAAATACGCTAACTTTTACACAATAAATACCACTTCTTTCCTTTTTTCTCTACATTTTGCCTCTTTTTGTTCCACATTTTGTCCCTTTCACAATTGTTTGCCACGTTTTGCCTATTTCACCTACCCTTTGCCATTACATGCGACCTGGTTCCTTTATTTGCCCATTTTTTGGCCATTCTTGACTGCTTTTGGCCCATTTTAGTCACTTTTCACTTTTTTCTTGCCACGTTTCTTCCACTTTTGGCCACCTGTTACCATGTCTGCCTCCACTCGCTTGTCACAAAAAAAAAAAAAAAAAAACAACATGGTGGACCGGAGAGCAGACTATGGGTAGACGGCCCACCGAGACAATACTCGGTGTGCCAGACGTCCAGTTAACCGTTTACAAAATAAAAACATAACAACTGTTTGCAAACTGTTTTTTTTTTTTTTAGCGAATAGTTCTTATGTTTTTATTTTGAAGGCTATTTATTGGAAGTAATAACACTGGAGTAGACTTCTCCAAAGTTTTGCAGTATTTACAGACTGATGAAGTAATAAAAAATAAAAAACATGATCCTAGCTTCAAACTGCACCATCGTTTGTACAGGTTGAACCTCAGGACTTTTTTTTAACCAGTTTGTCTAAATGTGTTTACCATATTTTCTATCTAAATACTGATGATAACATGAAGCACCACTCCATTCTAGGATCAAATTTGGACACGTTGTATTATTTTAGTTTGCATTCCTGAATTTGGTACTAGTACAAAAACACAGAAAGCAGTACAAGTTCAGTTTTCAAAATAAAAGCCTGTATAGAAAATGTAGCCCTAAAAATGGTCTATGTCCAAAAATTAGGAAACCATGGTTACACAATATGTACATTTTTATGAGTGTTTAATGTTAGGGAATATGGAGCATCCTAACGCTAACCTAATGGCAGGGTAAAATGTTACAGAACAACGCCCTTCACGCATTTTTGATTTCTAAGCATGCAACACATTATCATACTTACATTTGATCAGCTTCACAACCTCCAGGTGGTTGGAATGTGTGACCAAGGTACCGTTGACCTGTTGGAAAACACAAGTTAAGAGAGACACGGTTACAACGTTTTATCCCTTAATTTACTCCAGCTACGTAATTCTCCTGCTCTGAATCAAAGGACAGTGGAACACAAGAAGCCTACGCCCACATAGAAAAAAAAACCATAGCAAGACTGATGATTAGGCAAAACGCTGCTCACTTCTACGCTCACATTAACTTCAATATGTTGCCCTTGGACTGTGAGAGGAAAATAGAGGGAGGAGAAAACACTAAGACCTGGAATCCAGCACAAATCGTCTTTCCAGGAAAATCCCTGTGGATGAAAGAAACTACAAAAACTATCCCATTCAACATCTGCATGTTTTCATGTGTCCCCTGTGATGTGAGCAGCCTGGCTTTGAAGGCTTCCCTCTGCAGAGGTATAAACAGAGGTCGTGAGAACGCCCTCTGTGTGGTCTCTCTCTCTCTCTCTCTCTCTCTCGCCCAGAATGAGCCTCCCCCAAAATGGCAAAGTTGACAAAATTGGCAAAAAAATGTTTGTACATCGTCATGGTAACCGTTATATCCTTTGACAAGAGCAGGTTGCCTTTGAAGTGGAATCTGCATGAATCCTCAAATAAATGGAAAAATATTTTCTGGAAAAAAAAATCTAAATGAATCATTCATTACTTGAAGGTTTATACATAAGGCTGACATTACGCTGTCATTAGCATGAATAAGGCTGTCATTAAGCCATTATTAAGTGTTGTTTGCTAAATGATGACACCTTTGGGGCTATGTTGGCATTTTTTGGGTTTGGTGAAGGGATCTAGTGGTATTAGGTAGGGTTAGAGTAAAAGTTGGGGTAACAATCGACACTTAATGACAGCCTTAATGACACCATATTCATGCTAATAACAAGTGTCATGTCATAATAATGACAGTGTAAAATCGGTCTTTATGTATAAAACTTAAAGTTACCAAATCTTGGAAAGCTGCCGGAGCACAGCATAAATCTCCTAAACTCTCTGAACGTTTCGACAACCTAATCAATAAAATCTAGGGATGTAACGATTAATCGTAAGGCAGTTAAAAATCGATTCATAGGTATCACGGTTGATATCGATTTTCTGAAAATTGAATCGCAGTACTTTTTTTATCCACAAGTGTAGGCGGCGGGCGGAGTCTGCTAATACTTTCTTTCTGGCCGCCTTCTACTCTTAAATGTTAATAAATGATTCCTTATCCCTTTATCACCGAAAGAAAATCTGTAATATTACTTGAATATCTGTAAAAGTCACGTTTTTCTATTAGCTCTGTCTTCTAGCATAGCTTCTCTTCTTCACTGCAAGATATCTGCATGCCAACCGACCACTGTATTACCAGCGCCCTCTGCTGGTCCAAACAAATATGACGTAAATCATTGCAATCACGGTTTTTTTTTTTTTAAAGTCCAATTGTTAAGGCACAAAATACATTTTCAGTTGCACTTTTAAAAAGAAAAATAACTATTATGCAGTTTTGCATTGTTTATTATAGAACCAAAATTTAAATTAATAGGCTTCATTTTCATCTGTATAATTCCTTTATTTATTTTAATTCAAAATTTATTTTTAGTTAAATTGCATTGTTTTGAATAGTTTATCAAGGAATTCTTTTGACAATGAAAAATAAAAGGAAAATAGTACCGTATTTTCTAGTTTTTTCCCCAAAAAAAACAATTTTTCTACAGTCCTATTTTGTAAAATAAATCGTGAGAGAATCGTATCGTGAACCCAGTATCGTGAATCGAATCGTATCGGGAGTTGAGTGAATCGTTACATCCCTAATAAAATCTGATGAAAAACATACAGAAGATAAATAATAAAATATAAAAAGAAATCCTTTCAGCATTCATACTATAAAACAAGTGTTGGAATGTTCAAAAGGTGCAAACCAAAAATGTGGCAAATCTGAGCCGATTTATTTTATAATATTCAGCTATTGATAAAAGGAGAGGTAACCTTTATGATGCGATCTCCTGTCTGCACTCCAGCTCGCATCGCAGCTCCATCTACGACACGAAACCATAGGAATAAGTCAGAGAGAAGGACTGGGAATGTGTGCCTCCATGCTGGGAGTTTGATCCTTACCTGCTTTCACCAGTTGCACAAACACAGGGTTGTCTCCACTTACGGTCAGCCCAAACCCGTTTTCATCTCTCTGGATTATCACGCAGCGCTGGACCAGACCTGTCCATTACCAAAACGTACACGTACACACATAAATACACAACGCCGTGATTGTGCACACTGCTTCGGGAGGTGAGTTTCCTGCTGCATAAATAAATAAGCAAAACGTGGAAGCAAATATGTCCCCACAAACAGGTTTAACTTGTTTTTTTCTTCATTTGGACTTGGTGGGGAAAGTCTCCACAGGAAGTGACAAGTAAAGACTGTCAAAGCGTCTTAAATAGCACTCTGCTTGTCCTTGTCTTGAGAACTGGATCCCTTTTTGTTTCTTTGGGAGCCTTTATAGACAAAAAAAATCCCATTTAAGGAAACTTTCCACTTGGTCTTAAAACATCAAATCGGTCCCTCACATGCAAATATTTTGGGGAGCACTTAGCGTTAGCATTTCATTGTTAAACACAACCTGCTGCTGTTGAATAAAGAAGAGAGCCTTCTATGACTTTAAGTGCGACTGTCTGACCTCAGCCACCCGTGAGCTAAACTAGGATTAGATTATAATATATGTCATATTCAATAAGCAAAAAATGTACATAACAAGACATGATACGGACCAAAGTATGTGGACACTCTTGTTGCAATAGCATATCCAGACATTTTGGAAAATGTGATGCATCCAGCTTTGTGGGAACAGTTTTAGGAAGGCCCTTTATTATTCCAAAAAATCTGGACAGGCCTTTTCTTCCAATATCAGTGCCTCACTTCATCAATGCTCTACAAAAACAAAATGAACCAGGACTCCCAGAGAAACAAGCCAACATCTCAACTCCAGAGAAGATAGATATGAAAACTAGGGGTGGGAACCTCTGGGTACCCTCGCGGTATGTAATGTAAAGCTCACGATAACAATTATCTCACAATATGATGCTGCAATCATCAATATATTGGTCAGAAATCAATCTATGATAAGCTATGACATAACAAGAAAAAAAAAAGATTAAGTGAAAAAATATTTTTTTTTATTTTATATCTCTGAAAGACAATAAATTGAAAAAGTGTCCCATGAACAGTGACACTATTTCAGTGCAACATTTCTGTAAATAAGTGTCAACATACCAATGTAAATGAATAAGTATCTCCAATAGTGCTTTCTGTAAACAAAAAATAGGGTCTTTCTTACCAGTGACACCATTATAATGAAATATTCCAGTAAACGATATATTGGTTCCTTCAACAAACAGTGACAACATTTCTGTGAAGACGTACCTGCACATTTTAGTGAAAAAGCAGAAAAGGTTCAAAAAATAAAATAAAAATATATATATATGTATATTTAAATCGATACTTAGCGCGAGCATATCGATAACCGATCGTGCGAAAAAATATCGCGATATATCACCGTATCGAGATATCGTCACATACCTATTGAAAACATTGTCATTCAACTACTTTTGTCTATGTAGTGTATCTCAGTCCCTCCAAGTTCAAAAACGTAATAAAATTCTACTATATAGAATTGAGATTGTAATCTTTCTCTGCTCGTCATCACACAATAGCAGGAATGACTATTTTTTTGCAAGAACTTTGGCAATTTCTTCCCAATAATTCCACAACATTCCTGTAAAATACATTAACATTCTGCTGAAGTTCAAGAAAAGCCTGTGGCACATGTGGTAAATTGTAAAAGTAATATTATCACATACTGTATATTACTTAAGTATCACCTGCTACTCTTCTAATTAATGTTCACTAACTTCATTCATGAAGCAGCTAAAAGTGCTTCACATACGAGCACATTTATCATTATTTAAGACAAGGAGAGAAAAGAAGAGTAAATACAAATGTTGAGGAAACACTATCCACTCAGTAATTTGGGAAATAAAACATATTCAGTTCAAATAGACCTTTTGTTAACATTGTTCGTCATTCTAAAGACCAAATACTCAACTTTAAATTCTTCAAAGAACTTTTCCGTTTGTCTTGTTGCACCTCAAAGCCTGATCTAAGCGAGAGCACTGGATAATTGGTTGTCGTCTCGACGCCATGAGGAGCCTTGAGGCCGGCGGGTGAACGAAAGGGCAGGAAGAATTAATGTCAACGCTGCAACCAGGCAACCACCTCAACAACTTGTTTCACCTACAACATTAAGTGCTCACTTGACTGTGTGGTGGGTCCATAGCGAAATACTAAAGGATAAGTCTTTCCCTATCTGAAGTAAACCAGAATAGCTCAGAACATAGAACAGCTCTGAGTCTAGCCCTGAGGTTCAAACACACGACTCAATGTTTGTCAAGGCTTAAACACTATGGTGTAGCATTTGTGCCACAATTCTGCACAATCAGAAATGCAAACAATATAGTGGTATATTTATGCCACTTATGCCAGTAAAACTAAATCAATGCAATTTTATCCTTCTATTTTAGCATTGTGTTTGTGCATTTATAGAGTTATATTTCTGCCACAATTCTGCGCAAGCAAAAAACAAATAATGCATTAAAAAAAAACTAACAGCAAAAACAAAAAAAAGTTTGTGCAAGCTAAAATTTTAACCTTACAATGTTCTATTCGTACCACAAGGGCAATAAACAAAATCTGTCTGAACAAAAAGGTAAACTTTTATCACGCCGTTTTGTTTGTGCCACAATTCTGCACAAGCAAAAGCTAAATTTGTGCCAACTAGGACATAATTTCCTAAACAAAAGTCTTTGCAAGCAGAAAATTAGAACTTTGTGGAGTTAAATTCACAATTTTGTGAGAGCATGAACAACATTTGTGAAAGATCATTTAAACACTGAAAAATAAATCAAGCAAACATATACTTTCCCAATCCCTGCACTGGTTGATCCCTGCCGGCTCATTCGGATTTCCTTGATGCTTTTGCAAATTTGTCAGCGGCTCGTGCACGGCGCTACGCAGCGTTACAAATGTGGCATAATTCTAAACCTATCAGATCACTGGAATAATATTTGATTAAATGATGAGCCTCCAGTCAGATGACAAAAGACAAAGGACAAACTGCTGTTGGGCGATTATAGATTTTAACCCACTACTAAAGAAAACAATCCATCTTCTTAGATTTTTTTATTTAGTTTTATTGTAAAACTATTGTAAAATTGATTCTAATAACGGATTGAAAAACTTGTTCTGCAATGTTAACATGCAACACAAGGACATACCATTGCACAACCTCTCCTTGGAACCTAACTACATTATATTAGTGCCAAAAATCTGTCACATAGCAGGCTAATCAGGCAAACAAATTTCATTCCAGCATTCCGATTGGTGATCAATTACAGCGTTGTGCGTAAAGTTTGAGAAGGATAGAGAATCCAAGCAAGAATGCAGAATTTCTCTTTGCGCAAGCAGAATTGTGGCACAAACGCAACTCCAAATATTTGGCTTGCACAGGTTTTCACTTCTGTGGAAACTGTGGCACTAATGTAACGCCATAGAACCTTATGCACATCACCCTACTAAGAAACAGCTGTGCAGCTTTGATTTCTGGGGGTTTTCAGGGTTTAATCCCACATAACCAAACCACAGTAACGAGAATGAAATGTTCATCCTTAAATTAACTTTGTGAGTGAATAGTCTGCATATGATTGGCGGTTCCTGTCTGTTAATACTGAAAATGAGAGGCAGTACAACTCAGAATGTCACTGAAGTAATATTTCCAAGGCTTTCGTTCGGTGAACCACATCAGATGAGAGGATGCTTGGAAATTAAAAAAACATTTTACTGGGATTACTAAACACATCACACTTACAATTTTAAACTGTATTTTTAAAATAACTTGAAGGAAAACGTATTTTACCTGTTGGGTCAAACTCATGTTTGAGAGACAAAGAAGACTTGTCGTTCTTTGCTTTTCTGTCCGTTGGGTCTTTGTTGAGGATATTTGGGGTCCTGTGTGACAGAAAGGGATGAAAACCAGACAACCTTCAATCTTTAATGATTTAAAGTTCATAAAAAGCAACATATGATTGGTAATGTTAGTCACAATGAAAGCGAACAGAAGAGGAGGGTGTGAGAATCAGCAGATTTGGGCTGGTTACCACAGTTCCCATACACAATATAGAAAAAACAAAACTGTTTATATCGATCCATCAATCTTATTTTGGAAGTAAAATCTAATTTTGAACGGTCACGACTTTCCCAATTTCCCAGAAACGGGAAAGGGAAGAGATGAAGAAAAAAGATACTAAACCAGATGTGGCTGACTTCACAAATGTTTATGAGGAAAAATTACATTAAGTCACTGGACATTTGTGCATTAAGGCCCAATGTTACAGTATAGTGCAGTGTTTCTCAAATGGGGGTACGTGATGGCACTACAGGGGGTACTTGACAAAGAGAGTGGAAAATTAACAAATTAAAGCATTAAATATATGGGGATTTACCATGTTTATTTTTTAGTTAAAAATGATAATCATAATAATGATGATGGAAATGATCTTGATGAGAACATGCATGAAAATACAAAAGTCAGTCTTGGTCCCAAACCAGACAGGAGATGACCGGAAACAATAGAAACTATAGAAATAATCTATTCATGAGGCACTAAATACTGTTTCCTTCCACTTATTTACAAAAATAGATTCTTAAAAATGTGTGTTATCACTCATTAAATCAGTCATTATGCTCTATAGTTGTTTTTTCATAGTATTCTGAGCAAAAGGGGGTACTTGGATTCAGAAATAATAGAAAGCTTTGAGAACCATTGTTATAGTGCATGCGTTTTATTGATTTGAAATGCATTCCCTTCACACGAGCTTGTTGTAAACGTAACATCACATATTAAAGCAGAGTTGTCTTCTCCTCATCTCGTCCCCCTGTAGCTCCGCCTCTCTTTCCACGGGGTGTGGGGGGCTGTTTGTGCTGCTGTTCCTGCTCTGGACAATGGGGGCCCTGGGCTTTCAACAATGGCTCCCACGTCAGAGCCAACTTACTATGCCATGGCTTTGTGGGACTGATTCCCGGAAACAGACTCAGGGCTTTTGGCTGGGCCACAGCTTCCTAAATGTGACAGAAGGCTGTGAAAGAAGCAGGAGGAGGGAGACGGGAAGGAGGGGGAAAACAAAGGAGGAGGAAACCTCTACTGCACTAAGCAGCAACAAACGGAGAACAACCCGTTAACTATTGGCCAACAAAGCAGACCAAACACTAAGTAGAGACTCATGACTGCAGGCGTACAGACAACTGGGAGATATGCTAAAGTGGTAACCCTGAGACTTTAGGGAACCTTCTGGCTTTGGTTGGAGGAGATTAGCTGATGATAAGACTTGGCGAGACAGGGCGGACTGCATCCTGCTGGGTGGGTGGATGGGTGATAAGCAGGCACTGATCTGTACCACACGTCCATAAGAGACATTTCTAAGAATACCTCGGGAAAATTACAAAACTATTTAAGGGTCAAGAGGAGTCAAAAATAAGTGAAGAAGTGCTGATTCAACTTCCTTCCTCAGTTAGATCTCAAAAATGAGAGAAACATCATTTGAAGTAAACTTTAATCAGAGACTTCCTTTTCCCCGTCCTTTCTTACAAAACCTCTCAGCTGCTCCATTCTCAATCAAGCTGCTTCACTACTGATGGTTATCACAATCACATTAAATAAACATCTACTTTTTTAAGGTATTTTCTAATCTTTTAAGTCAATATTTCAGATCTGGGTACATATCAATAACTAATGACAACAAAGATGTGGACAAAACATGATATTTCAACCAAATTTGATGCTAAAAAAAGAATGACTTGCATAAAGATTTAATTGATCTTGGTAACATTTTTGACAATAGGTGGAAATATTAGGGGTACTGAAGGGTTGAATAAGTTGAATACATTATACAACCTTAAAACTGCATTATCAATAATAAACTCACCAATCTCACAAGATCAACTGCTTCAGTTTCGTAGCGTGAGTTTTTGTGCAAGATTTTTTTTTTGCAATATGACATGGAATGTGCCCTAATACGCATGTTTTAGGAGAACATTGTGCTACCCTTCGCCCAATAAAAGGGTTGTTAAATGAGTAGTAAAGAGACTGAAATGTGAAATTATATGCATCAAATATCACGGAATAACGGAACTTCACCACCTGAAGGGGAAAAAGCAATATGGCATAAACTAAACCCTTACCCACATTTTGAGAATTGTATTGCCTGACTGTTTAAGGCATTTACATGAAAAACATTCTTTGAAAAACATTTTTTCTCACCAACTAACGTTTGGTGTTTTAACAAAGCGGAGGGCAAAATGGCGATGGATATCGATGTTTATACTTTAGATCAATTTGACTAAATCAATGATCAAAAAACAGATTGATCGATATAAATCGATTCATCTTTACACCTCTGATATACAACATTTCCACAATATTATTTTTTTTTTAAAAGAAGGAGCTGAATGTTTAGCAAATGGACAGACATGTCAAATCTTGCACAACATTATCTCGCCTGACTTAAGTGTGACGTTTCCTTCTACACATACAATGCATAGATCTATAAAGGTAGTCACAAAAGTTAACTCAAATAAACCTATTAAGCACGTTTGGCATGAATTCTGGAAGTTGAAAATGACAACAATGAAAAGGGATCTGAGCCCTGGAAAGACCTCCATCTGTGGTCAAACCGTGAGAATGAGAAATATTCTAAACTAATGTCTTAAAGTTAATAAGAGCCCTTGTGAAAAAAAACCTCTAGCACCCAGATATGACTCGTTCATTTTTTTCTCTACTTGTTGTGACACAACTCGGCTCCACAACTTTTATTTCCCAGACCTTCTTTACGTGCTGGCTACACGGTTATCAACTTCAAGTCACATGTAGAATGTCCACTTGGGCAACGGATGCCAGAAATACCAGATAATTCCTCTGGGATGATAATTACAAACAAGCTGGAGAGGTCTGGAAAACTACAAGTGCAACAACAATGAAGATAAAAGTCCAAATATAGCACATTACATTCTGCTATGGAAGCACAAAGCTGACGACGATACAAAAACATACAAGACTCAGCGTTACCCGACTGCTATCCTGAGTGGAAAGAATTCCTCAGTTTTCTGGAACCTTTCAGTGCTATTAGCAGAACAGACGATTATCCTTAAAGCTTTAATAACAAATTAAGTATTGGATTATATCTCCTGTTGGTACAGCTCTGAGAATCGTATATGGATTATCGGCAGCAATATTTTCTGGCACTCATATATTGGTTGCTATAAGTGGCATTCCCAAAGGTTTTGTTGGGTTTGCATTCAAGAAGTAACCTTGCCTGCAAGATGGATTCTCCTGGTGTTCACAAACACCTGTTACGGCTGGTGCCTCCTGGCCTCTCAGCCTGCCCTTCCTCTCCTCTCCTAACACACCTGGCTCACATCAGTAATCAGGTAGGAGAGGGAGGAGGAGCTGTATAAAGGGCTGAGAGGACCAGAAGGTTAGAGGCACAACAACTGACCAGCAGCAGACATGTGGGGAGAGTTCTGCTGCTCCTCACTGGAGATCTTTGTAAGTTTGTTATTTTAGTTTGGACTGGAGATTTCTGGTAGTCTTGTTTTCGTGTTCCTGTAGTTTTAGTCTTTCGTATGTTTTTGTAGTTTAGAGGGTGGACGCTGGGACGACGGCCCTGTATAGGGTTGGCCCAGTGTCCTCCCTACTTTTGTTCAGTTTGGCCAGGGTCTCCAGTCCCTTTTAGTTTGTTCTGTTGGTACTTTTATAATTTTGTTAATAAATACTTTTGATAATCGTTGAGGTTCTGTGTGGCGTCTTGTTTGTGTCGCGGCCCCTCAAGCCTTGAATAACATCCTAGAGGGGGTCGTAACACACCAGAATCTATCTTCCCGCCTTTGCCTTTCAAATCCGAACCAAAGCGGTTCGAACCAACCAGGAGGCAGTGTTGTGGCAGAAGCGCCAAAGCAAAACTGGCACATGCGCAGTTGCTGGGAGAGGAACTAGAAAGATGTCAACGCAGAGGGATGGTTAACGTGCCCTTAACTCGCATACTCGTGTTGCAAAAACGGCAAAAGTCACTCAATGACATAATGACCGCAGCATTACTATCCCAAAAGAAAGTTTTCACCAGTGGAGTCTTGTTGTTTTAGCAGCGTCTCTGCGGCGCATGCCGATGACAACATCATCATTTGTTACCGTGTGATTGGCTAAAACAAATCATTGTGGACAGGCGCTTCGCCCAATCAGCTTCAAGCATTGTGTTCATGTCACTGGTTCCGAAAGGATTTATCAGACACAGATGTAGATCGATGTGGAGAACTCGAGTTAGAGGGAGGGCAACATATCAATCTGGCTCTTGCCAGGTTATTGAAGAAGGTGCCAATCAAACAACTCAGCCAATCTTTAATGTATGCCATGATTAAGAGAGGTTCACTGTATTCCTGTGACATTCTATGAGCACCTACAAAAGTGTCCTCCTTACTACTCAATATCTGGAGCCCCATTAAGTCCATCAGTAATTTAAAAAACAAAATTAAATAAAATTCTGGAAACTCAGATGCTCTAATACACATTCCCCTCAATATGTATGGTTTATACTAAGGTAGCAAACCGAATGTCATGTCAAATATTGCACAAAATCTGGCTAACTCTTGACATGACTCGTGCGTAACATTACCTCCTGCACATCTGAAGCATAGAACATTTTTCAAAGGTTTTGAGATGTTTACTTTGTCAGTGAAGACATCTAAATAGGGAACGTGTATTAAACAGAAAGAAAATGAACTGTTTTTTTTTTATTTTTTTAATCTTGAAACGGAATTTAGGAAAATTGAAAGTGCTAGATTGGCTTTCATCAACGGCATGTTGTTTTTTTAAATTATTTTTTGTTTGCTTTTAATTGTTCTTTTACCTTTAAATTTTCCCATTTTGTATTCATATGTGAATGCAGCGATTATCAAAACAATAATGGACTTTTAGTGAATTATTACACATACATTACTAATCATAATTAAACTAATACCACTTTGATTTGCAGAATTACACCTTTGTTTCATCGGCACAATAAGTTTACATCATAATTCCTCAGCATAATCAGCGAGTGAAGAACCAAATGTTATCTCTAACTGTGTTCGTCTGTTAGCACTTCAGTCAGGTTGGGTAGGAGCCTTGAAGCATGTTTCTAGGGCTGATGGACATTATTTCACTGTGATGTCACCACTTCCTCTCAAGGTCTGGGCCCTCAGCGCTTAGAGAAGGTGGGGAATTTGTGGTGGGAAAACCCACAGTTCTCATTTTTGAGGCAAAAAGCACCAGAGCACTTAGTCATCAAAGCATTATCATCACACTTGTCTGAATCCGTAATCAGAATCAGAATCAGAAATGTTTTAAATGGCCATGTACAGTTTTAAGGACAGTACAAGGAATTTGTCTTGGTAGTTGGTGCACAAAACAAACAACAAAAAAAAATAAAGAAAAAAACAAAGAACAACCCAGCAACAAAAACAATAATAATAATAATGATAAATATAAAGGATGAGGGATAAATAAAGGATAGATAGAGAATAAAGGATAAATAGGATAAATATAAATATAAATATATAGATATATATATATATATATATATATATATATACAGTGCAGCAGATAATGTCATCATGGAGGTGGTGATCGGGTGGGGGGGTTCAGTGGGTGACTTGGGGTGTGTTCATGTGGATGGTGGCAGAGGGAAAGAAGCTGTTTTTGTGTCTGGAGGTTCTGGTCCTGATGGACCGAAACCTTCTTCCAGAAGGGAGATTGAAACTGTTTATGACCGGGGTGGGAGGGGTCGGCCACAATCTTTCCTGCACGCCTCAAAATCCTGGAGGCGTACAGGTCCTGGAGGGAGGGCAGATTGCAGCCGATGACCTTCTCTGCAGAGTGGATGATACGCTGCAGTCTGGCCTTGTCCTTGGCCGTAGCTGCAGCGTACCAGATGGTGATGGAGGAGCAGAGCATGGACTGGATGATGGAGCTGTAGAAGTTCACCATCATCTTTGTTGGCAGACTGAACTTCTTCAGCTGCCGCAGGAAGTACATCCTCTGCTGAGCTTTTTTGATAAGGGAGCTGATGTTCAGCTCCCACTTGAGGTCCTGAGTGATGATGGTCCCCAGGAAGCAGAAGTACTCCACAGAGCTCACTGTAGAGACCTGAAAACATCCCAGTCAGTACAGTCCAAACAATCCTGGAGTTTCTCCACTGCTTCACTGGTCCACTGTTTAGATTCCTTCACCACAGGTTTACAGAGCTTCAGCCTCTGTCTGTATGAAGGAATCAGGTGGACCATCACATGGTCCGATAGGCCCAGTGCAGCACGGGAAACGGCGTGATAAGCACTGCTTAGTGTGGTGTAACAGTGATCCAGTGTCTTCTCCTCTCTGGTCGGACATTTAATTAATTGTCTATATTTGGGGAGCTGGTGTGAGAGGTCCCCTTTATTAAAGTCACCAAGCACAATGATGAAAGAGTCCGGGTAGGTCCGCTCCATGCACAGGATCTGGTCGGCGAGTCCGGGACCGCTCCACACAGCCACGTTTCCGTGAAGCACAGAACAGAAGATGAGGAGAAGTCTCTGTTTCTACCCAACAGCAGCTGGAGTTCATCCACTTTGTTACACAGTGAGCGCACGTTAGAGAGGAATATCCCCCGTAACGGTGTGCGTCGGCCGCGCTGGCGGAGGCGCACAAGCGCACCAGCTCTTTTTCCTCTCCTCCGGCGCTTCACTGCGTGAGCAAAGGTGAGCGCACCTTTGAGTAAAATGTCCAGTAAATCCACAGAGGAAGCGATGAAAGTGGGAAATAAATCTTTGGGGATTGTTGCCCTGACGTTCAAGAGCTCTTCTCTTGAATAAGAGCACCCAGTTGCGGATTTTACGACAAAAACAAGACAAAAAAGTGCGCACCAACACACCACAGCAGCCATCCGCGGCGCCATCTACTAATGGTTTGTAGCAGTCAAAACAAACTCAACCCTGATAGTGCAAAGCAGTGGTGTTTAACTAGTTTGGGTTTGAGACTCACAGAAACATCAGGACTATGTTCAACTTCTTAATTAAAAAGAAATGGAGCATGTACCCTTAACCCATACGACAGAATATCTTCAATCAATACTGTCATGCTGGAGGCACTCGGAGGTAAACACTGCGATAAATGTCCGAAACCACAGAAAAGCTGATCAAAATGCGTTATAGATCCAAAGCCATACAGGGAAGGACTTGGTCCGCAGGAAAGGGCACGATATTTGGAAAAGTTACGGTTTATTGGTGGTGCTTGGATCAATGACGACCCAGAGAGTCTTCCGTCTATTGTGTATCCTGATATCGTCAACTACCTGGTTTTAAGCCTAACCAATCTGGGTCATCCTTTTGAAAAAGGTCAGACATTTAACCTTGAATACAATGAGAAATACAGCACATTTTAGCTTTACATTTTAAGAACTGTGCTGCTACTGTAGCAGGCTATTAAATGTGATTATATTAAGTCAATAATGCCACATGATAAGAACTATATTCTTATCACACTAGAAAATTAGTTAAGAGCTGCTGCCACCAACAATTCACTTACTTGACAAGAAATGGGCCTAACAAATTTGGATGTTGTCCAGATTGTTTCCTCGTAGATCCTCGTTTAGCTTCGCTAAACACAAGCGCCTCCTTTCTTTTGATCCCTTTTGACATTGTTCTCCCTGATTTGTTGTAACTTTTGGCAGTCTACAAAACTCCAAATGTTTTTCACGGTCTGACTGATTGGTACAGCCAAAAAATATGGCAATAATTCACCGTTTCTTTTTGTTCGACGCTTGGTATCTGCTTTGTTTACCTGCTCAGTACCTCCAATATGGCTACTTCCGATTTGATGACACGGTGATGACGTGCCGTGAAAGCCCTCTATAGGAAACATCTCAACAAAGACTTCATGAGTATGGAACAGAAGAAATCCTATTAAGTTACATGTGTACATATGGCACTCTTAAAAATCCTGTCAAAATAAAGGCACGACATACACTATTAAAACTTCTATTTTCCCACAAAAATGCCTGTAATACACTGAAAAAAAGGTCTGCAGCCAACTTTTTAGCCAAGAGCCATGGGTTGAGGACACATGGTGGAAAATAAAAGGTCACTGCTTTTGCAAAAAGGCTTTTCATTTATAGCTCAACATTTTCCTCTATACAAAATCTTGCAAGGAGATTTAGTGGAACTGCAAAGTCTCAAGCAATTTTGCAACAATTAAAGCATACTGGTTAGGTATTTGAAAATTATTTACACAATTTTAGTTAATCAATCTCTACTAAGCATTTTTGGATGTTCAGTCAGTCATAACATTAAATTAGGGAAATCCAATAAAATAGAAATAATTATACAAAAATGGTTATACTCTATAGCATATGTATGGAAAAGTTGGAAAGGAAAACATAAGGCCCTAAAAATAATAAAGTATATACCTGACATGGCAACAGAACAAACTCCCAATTGGCTGCAGAGGAAAACCTATGACATCCTATCTAATCCATTGCCGACGCTGCTAATACTACAAAGATGAAGGCAAGTGTTCCACATGAAAGTGTATGAAACAAAATCAGGTTTTTTTTTTTTTTATTACAAATGACAATCCACTCTGGGAATTAGTTAAAGAGGGATTTCTAAATCTCACATTTTGGGCTTGAGTTGAGTGAGCTTTAGCAGGAACTCGTCCTTTGCTCAGCAACAAAAGAAAAGAAAGAAAACCCTTTGGAAGGTAAGTGTCACATGTGACATCCTGTGTTTAGTCTGTTCGTGCACATTTGGTTCACTTTGATTAAACTTGACGCAGTCCGAACCAGATTTTGTCTGGAAAGTTAACATCAAGCCTCTTTTAAAGCGACAGCAGCTGTGCAACAAATGAACGACATTCAGTCAGCGTTCACTCTACAGTTGAACGACAGATACTGAAGAAGTTCTTTCATTGGGTTATGCATTCAGCCAAGGTTATTATCACAAATGTCATCAAACATGATGGCAGTAAAAAAGGCAGTAAACCAATAACTTGATTGTGCAAGCCATCGAGAGATGAAGTCATGATCCATCAGAGAGGAAATCTGATAAATAAACACGTTACACAAGTGTTCGAGTTTCAGGGAAGTGTCAACAGCGAGAAGCAATCCCAAAGAAAGCCACGCCCTCTTTTCAAACTGCTGTGTCACTGGTCCTAATTAAGGATGTTTTTTTGCTAGAAAACCATATCGGAGAAGATGTTCCCTTTAGTTTCCTAACATCTACAAGCTGCTCTGACTGGAATCCTTGAACCACGTCCAGGACATGAGCTAACCACCGCTGTGGGAGCTGGCACACATGCTGCCAGGCAACAACAACAGCCCGTTTCTGTTTAACCAGCGTCAGTAATATCCCTTAAAATCCACAGATAAATGCGCTTCTCAAGGAAAGTTGCAACATCACGCAGCACAAATTCACCAGGGCGCCACAGCCGGTCTGTTCATACAGAGGATACAAAACACATGCAAGCAGGATAATGAGAAGAATCATTTAATCCATGTATTGCAAAGCTGTATCAAAGCGCTATTCAGTAAAAACCAAAGACGACATGAAGAATTCAGATGAAAGGGCACGATGACACTGCATGCTGGGTGCCGTTTCAGGATTCTGAATTGTGTCAACAACAAACATGGAGTTAAATTTTACCTGTAAACCTCTGGCACTCAAGTGTTACATGAAAACAAAGCTATTCACAGTCTGCTGATGTAGCAGGAAAGGAATTTTATCTCAGATTTACAGTAAGCTACACAGGCACCGTTTTACAAAGAGAAAGCACATATTTGTTGGCCGTTGTATGCCTTTAAAATACAAACAACATAAGCTGTCATGTCATAATGGGATGAGTAGGAACAACTTGAAGAATCACAACAAGAGAAATGTCAACGTCATTCACACATGGCAACACGTGTGATGAATGATGTTAATAAACAAATTCTTAATTATTAGCCGACAGCTTTAGTTGCTTTTGAAGGAAAAACCCAACACAATATACAAAATGATTTCAAAATGACAGAAAATGACGCATAAGATGCCAACAAAAGTACACAAATTACAGCAAAAAGATTCCAAAAAGGCACAAATGAACACAAAAGAACCCTTAAACTCACAAACCTCTTGTTTTTTGCTCAGATTGGACAATGTTGACGTGAATGTTGATACAAGGTGGGGAAAAAATATTTACAATGACCTTTTTATGCTATTTTTTTTTTTTTATGACAATATCGCAAATTGTTATTTATTCCCAAAATTGATTTTTTAAAGGTTTTTTTTTTAAATTTGTATTATGACCATGTCTGCATATGTGGTCACAGGCTTGCACTATAAGGAAATAAAATTATCAATAATCGTTACTATCGAATCACAATACTTAATAAATCAGAATTGCAATATATATATCGAATCGGCAACTAAGTATTGTATCGAATCGTGACAAAAGCGTATCGTCCCAGCTCTAATACAAATATATAGTGAAATAACTGTTTTGAGTAAGTCAGGGTTGCGAAGCACAATCTGATGAGGCTGCTGTCAAACTACAAACACTGGTGCACGTACCAGTTGTGCTGACGATGCATGCAGATGAAAACAAAGCATAGAAATGGCTCTGGACACGCCACTGCACAAAAAAAACCTAAAGATGCCAACACCTTGCTCTCACTCTGAGTGTAAAAGAGGACTGAAATACCACCAATTATGAATTATATAAGGTTCATCATTCAAACATATCTTTCACTCAACATATGTGCTGTGTGGGATTGACTTCATGGCAGCATTTCTACTGTCATTTGGATTTGGAACCATCTCTGTAATGTGGAAACTCTGATGAAAACCCCTAAAAACCCCCATTGTTCTTCTAACACGCAGCAGAGCAACATCCTGGCTCTTTCCATAAGCTGAAAGGTAAAAAATCCACTGCCTTCCAATTTAGTCATGTGTGTTTTGCTTTTTGGCACATCCTCAAAGGAAAACCCTGAACGCAGAGTCAAAATATGCAAGTGACTGACACTCAATGGAATTTGGGGCAAAAATGTGCTTCATGTTATTTATAAGTATAAGGAAAAAGTGCACAAAATATCTTCATTTGTTGCAAAACTTTCTGGGTGCAAAAAAACTAATTATTCCTCATTGATCTTCTGGTGCGGGCACACGGTGGATTTGTGGTTAGCACGTCTGCCTCACAGCAAGAAGGTCCTGGGTTCAAGCCCGGGGTTTGTTTCTGTGTGGCGTTTGCATGTTCTCCCCGTGCTGCGTGGGTTTCCTCCCACAATCCAAAAACATGACTGATGGTTGATGGGAGTCTCTAAATTGCCCATAGGAGTGAATGAGAAAGTGAATGTGTCTGTGATGGACTGGCGCCCTGTCCAGGGTGTACCCCCGCCCAGCGCCCTATGAGAGCCGGAGATTGGCACCGACAGAACCCCGTGACCCTGTTAAAACGGGAATAAGCGGGTATGAAGATGGATGGATGATCTTCTGGTTTCTAGCACACACATGCTTTTTGTGGAGGACTCCCTGTCAGGTCATGTGATCTTGTGTGTGTGTGTGTGTTCATTGGGTATCACTCTCCACCTTTGATATTGTAGTTTAAAGTAACTTAACACTGAAAAAAAAAAAAAAAATGCATTTTAACACGACATTACTTGAAACATGTTTCCTTGCTGACCAACCTGGTTAACCAAAAACCAGAGAAAAAAGACACCTCTAGGGGGCTTGACCTCACATGAAGTGCATGCTTACAATCTCCATTAGGAAATATTTACATTTCACTCATTTACATCACGGTCGGTTTTCTTAAGCAGACAACAAATATTAGGACAAACAAAAAGAAGGTTTACAGCTGTATACTTCCTTCGGCTTCAAATAATATGGGAAAAAAAAATATTTAAATGCTTTAAATTAGCAAATATTTCAAAAAAGGACTATAGTCCCCTAGTGGCCTTCGTCTGAATACTTTTAACGACGCCGTTTAAAACAAGTTAAGTAAAAACTCGCCAACTTTTTTGATATTGTGTTTTTTCTATGAATATTTTTTAACAATAAAGCCTATAACTTATTTAACTTGCACCCCTTCCAACACGCGAGGTAGCGTTAAATCTGTATTTTGTGAATGGAGTTCGGAGAGAAGGTTTGGAAGGAAAAAGTGCTCAAACGTAGTAGAAAGTGTCCTTTGTTCCTACCTGTCAGTGAGAGTTGACTGTGTCCCACTCATTGGGCTTCCCTGTGGTAAAGAACTTCACCATGAATACGTTTCCATCATAACTTGTGACTTTCTCAAAACTGGAGCAGCTTCCTCACTCGGTTTCCTCTCCGTTCGTCCATATTCCCAAACATTCACAGCGGGAAGATGGTGATTAACTCCCGTTATCACCGAACAGCACGCGGGTGTTTTCTGCAACAATCACCGCAACAAAAAAAGCTCGTGCAGTCATCAACAGCGATAGAAAGATGATCGATTCGTCTTCAAATGGTGAAGCTGGTGGTCAGTAGTCAGGCTAACAGGCTGCAGTCCGCATCAGAGGACTTTGGACACATCTGGAAAACTTCAAAACAGCTGTTTCCAACCAAGCTTCTCCCACTTCGTCACTTTTCCACCTTAAAGTTTGACTCTTTCCTTTCCTTTAGGGAAGCATTTCCATGGACACGATCCAGTCTGACCCTGCAGATGAGCGCGTTCACGGAGAAGATGCATAAGCGTCGCGGGAGCGCGCATCCATTTGAGGAAGGTGGAGCAACATTTTAGGGCCTTTTCTTTGGTTTAAATACAAAAAAAACCAACAAAGTTATGGAGGAAGATTTGTGTCTTTATTAAAAAAAAAAATTATATATATATTCAATCAAAAATAAATATTTTCAAAGAAAAATGTTTTCAAACGCAATTTTTTTGCGTTCAAACACTTTTTTTCTTTGATTGAAATGTTTTATTTTTTGACTGAATAATAAAGACGCAAATGTACTAGATATGGCCCAGATCCAAAAAAAATATGACTTCAATAAAAACCATTTTCAAAAAAAACAAAAAAAAAAAAAAAAACATTTTCAATAAAGAAAAAGGTTGGATAGTATTAGGGCTGCCAACTTTGGTCGATTATAGTCTACTAATTGGTCGATACCGTCGTGGTCCACCAAGATTTTCATTGGTCGATCAGCAATGGTATCAGTTTCAATACTGTAAAAAAAAAAAAAAAAAAGTGCAATGCACTTATATAGGTGATAAGGATTAAATATGAATATATTGTATTTAATGCCTAAACATGATTCTATGTCTAGCAACAGATCTGTGTGAGTCACTCACCACATTAATACGATCCAATGTGGGTAAAATGCCTTACAACGACAATGATTTGAGCAGGATTTGAACTATAATATATATATACAGTATATATATACATATTTCCAAGTCAAGTTAATTTTGATAGCACTTTTCATGTACAGGACAATTCAAAGTGCTTTACACAAAACAAACATCACAGTAGTGCTAGCACATCATAAAATCAGGAAACACCATTACCATTTTATATATTTTATACACAGTATATCGCAACATAACAATATTTTCATTGATGAGGAAGCATAACATGGTAACCAAGAGATACAAAACTAATTAGATGATAGATAATGTTTTTATCCGTTATCATAAGAGATGCTAACAGAAAGCTAACACAAGAGGAAGGTTACGTTTTATGGGCTTGTTTATTAATTTGTGATTTTAATTGTAATTGGAAAAAATGCTGGTCACCGTAATTGAAATTGATTGGCTCCTCCTACCAACACTTTAAGAGCTCCATGGTTGCTGACCACCTGCACCTACTGACCAATCACACCAGGTGTGTGTGTGTGTGTGTGCGTGTGTGTGTGTGTTGTACTTTAGAGGTCAAAGGTCGTCACTCACTATGTGGATGCAGTAATAACTCAATGAGGAACTTTATTGATGTATTTTTATTGCTGGTGCTTTATCAAATAAACGCTGTGCTCAATCAGGGAGCTGCTCCTGTTGTCTCTCTGATCATAGGAAATTCATGGTCCTCCCTGAAGGCCAGAATGGCTTTAACCTGCACACAGGTAGACCAGGAATAACCATGTGAACCAGTTAAACAAGGTGAATCAGTTAAACCAGGTGAACCAGGCTCACCTCCATCAGAGACTCCATCACCTCCTCCATCAGCTCCTCCTCCTGATAGCTGCAATAACACGGAGGCTCCATCCACTCCACCTGAGAAACAGTTGATAATGTCAACATCAATGCCATCACAGGGCGTTCCACGGTACTGATGTACTAATACGGACCTTCGTCATGTGACCATCACTCGCTGTCTTCCAATCCGGGGCATGGAAGGTGGGCTCTGTCGGCTGGAACCAACCCTCTGTCTGGTGATAGATCACTTTGATGCATCGCTCCGAAACAAAGAAGCGTAGCCTGGCCACGTCCTGATTCGCTGGTTTTGATTGGTCCCTGTTAAACTGAAGCTCCACCTCCTTCACCAGTTCCTCCTGAAAGGTCGAAGGTCAATTAGATTCATATTGTGGCCTTTAACGTCACACTGGGGGGCAAATTCACACCCACAAAGAACAGTCTACCTGTTGGTGTGTAAGTTAAACTGGTCATCAATTTAACTGATGACTGTAATGCGTGTGTGTTGATGTGTATGTGTGTGAGTGTGTGTGTGACTGGTACCAGGATCGTGCTTGGTTTCAGCTTTCCGATTTCTATTGGTTCGCAGAAGATCACGTGACGCCGCGACAGGAAGTCCCACCTTCGTTCGAAGGTCTCTGTCATCTGATTGGGCGTCAGCAGGCGTTGCTTCGGCAAGTCAAGGGGGCGTGTGTCGTTGAAGTCCATCTGAAGCTCGACACCAGAGGTGAAAGGTCGATTCCTGAAGACTACACACACATACACACAGATCCAAAGCAAGTGTGTCACAACCTGTGCCTGTGTGTGTGTGTGTGTGTGTGTGTGTGTGTGTGTGTGTGTGTGTGTGTGTGTGTGTGTGTGTGTGTGTGTGTGTGTGTGTGTGTGTGTGTGTGTGTGTGTGTGTGTGTGTGTGTGTGTGTGTGTGTGTGTGTGTATGTGTGCACATACCAGAGAGGTGCAAGGGATTCCCCTGTTCAAAGGTTTCGGTGCTGCTTCCGTCCATCATGTTCTCCTCTCTCCGAAGCAGGAAATCGCTCCTGTGTGTGAAACTCTCAGTGTGCCGTTCTACAGACGAACCTCACACACACACACACACACACAAATTAATTTAAATTACTAAAACTCACAAAATCATTTGACCACATTATTCCTTAGGTTTTTTGTGGTTGCCGTGGTAATGGGGTGGGGTAGTCATGTGACACTTACTGTCGTCATCCTGGTATTTCGTCCATTGTGCTGTCATACCGTCCGTCCTGCTCTGAGGAGCGAACCTCTGCAGCGTGGACCTCCAGTAGGTGGTGGTCCTTTGTCCATCCGGCCAGCAGCTCTTCAGCTCTGAGGACACAGACATTGATAGGCTCACAGACCGTATGTCACCTCTGAGGCTAAGACCACAGGACTGTTTGATTTTTTTACCTTCATCTGAGAGGTTGATACTAAAGGAACTGACCCACGAACAGGAAATTGCTATTCTGAGCTGCTGGACGTCCTGCAACGCACACACAATCACAGAGACACAGTCACAGTCACTTGGGGTATGTGCAAATAGTCCCTCATATCTCCTTTCCCATCCACATTTCTTTAACCACCAGACGTGTTAAAGCGGAGTCCATGATAAGGAGTGTCCCAATTCGGTAAAAGCTAAGGAAAGGAGGCTCAATGCTTCCTTTATAACCTAATTTGCCTTGGAAACCAAAGGAGTCGAGATAATGCTGCCTCACAATTCCTTGTGGTGACAACATTTAAAGGGTTAGGCTGAAAACAGAACACTCAAGAAAAAGGGATCAGAATAGGCCTATATCTTGCATAAATGTAACAATTTCATAAAATCATACTTATTTTGGATTATTGTTGATTTCTGAATGGAAGGTGAATGTAAGCAACCGTTCTCAATGTGACTTTCATTTAGTGTCACTTTTGTTCTTCTTAGCCTGGTAACTACATTCCCTTTGATTTCAATTCAAACCTTGTGATATTTGATATTATATCAGCGGTTAGAGGCACAGGGAAATAATAAATGCGCTGTTAGAAATGTGTAGTTTTTTTCACTTTTCTGATTATTATGTCACCTAGTGGAAAACAACATGATAGCCTTTCCGTAACTCCTTTATGAAGTCTCCAAACACCTTTCCTTAACCCTGTTATGTCATCCACGGGGTTAAGGAAAAGTGGATAGGAAAGGAGATATAGGAGGGACTATTTGGAAGCAACCACAATCTCACACACATAGTCACAGTCAAAGACACACACCTCATCCTCTTCCTCTTGCTCTTCCTCATCTTCTTCCTCTTCCTCTTCCTCATCTTCTTCCTCCTCCTCTTCTTCTTCTTTGTCATCGTCTTCTTTTTCTACTTCTTCCTCTTTTTCTCCACCTTCTTCTTCTTCTTTTTCTTCTTCTTCTTCTTCTTCTTCTTCATCTTCTTCTTCTTCTTTCTCTTCTTCAGTCACCCTCCTCCTTTGAACCTTGACCAGCGGCTCCCAACATTGTTGCTCCTCAAACTCAAATTGCATTTTCTACACACACACACACACACACACACACACACACACACACACACACACACACACACACACAAAACAGGGGTTCAGGATATGTGTGGTCGATGTGTTTCAAATGTGTGTGTGTGTGTGTGTGTGTCTGCTCACCGCACAGCCTCGATCACACTCCTGCATGTTGATCCAATAATTGCGATGATTCCAAACGCTCTCAACTCCCAGGAAGTGACAGCTGTCGGTGCTGTAGAGACGTCCTGTCAGCGGCTCGATGAAGAAGTCCTGTTTCACGTCTTGAAGATTGGAACGCACCAGAACCCAGCAGTGAACACGATGACCAATCAGATGGTCAGGCTGCACAAACAACAACAACAGCCACCAGAAAAACAACAATGCAGAGTAATGAACAACACGACAAACCATAAACAAAAGATCAAACACAAACATTTTTCTTGTTATCACATGACTGAGTTTTACCTCCTGCTTCTTCTGGATCAGATCATCTTCAGAGTCCTGAAACACAAAACAAACAAACAAACACACACATTAGTTTGCACTGCGGCCTCCTGTGAGGAGGCTCCGGATGGGCCTGTACTAGGAAGCTGGATAAGTATATTCTGGATATCGCTCCGTTAGCGGGCTTCACGTAACCAAACATTCTCTTTCAGAGAGCCCCGTTCCTGATTTCTCATATGAAGAATGCTCGACACAGGCTTCATCAGCTGACTGTAGATCAGTCCATCAGGTGCAAATCTATACACTTCCTAAAGGATGTCTTTGGTAAATGAAAGGAGTGCATTTCTCCATTATTAATCTTTCTTTCCTAAACGCAGCTGTCAAATCCACGCACCAACCAGGATCTTCTAACTAAGGGTAGGTCATTTTACAAGAGAACTGATTGGTTAGGAGGCGGGACTTGTGCTAGCTCAGATATTATCCACCTCGTAAACCTTGTCCCTACCAGGGTAGGTGTTTGTTCAGCCTAAGTTACCACAGTCATTTAGCCCGGTTAGAAGTTAGCCGGCATCGTAGTACACCACACACTGAATAAATCCCGTAAGTTAGTGCGATAAGAGGAAATCCAGCTTCATAGTAAAGGCCTGATGTGCAGTTACCTCTGTGTTCTCCAGGGGGCAGAGCTGCAGGCTCCTGTCCAGGTCACATGTCTCTCTGTCGGCGTACCCGCTGACGCAGAAGGCGTCAAAGTCTGCCCCGAGCAGCAGACTGCACAGTAGGGTGGAGTACTCGAAGCTGGAGGCGGAGCGACGCCGCATCACGGTCGTCGGCGAGCAAAGAGACAGAGGCTGAAAGGGAGAAAACCAAGTTGATTCGGAGTCTGTTCCATGAGGAACAGCAGCTACTGATAGATAACAACAACAAGCTGTTTTCAAAATCACATATTAACTTAAGTCTGACTTCAAAACGAGTATGTAGTGCGTTCCAATTTGAGAGTATGGAAAGATAGAGTACGCGAAAAGTACCTGGATGTATACTATATCGGCACATTTTTTAAGGACGCAAGGTGAGCACACTAGTCATACTTAACCGTCCCATGATGCATTGCGGAACGTAAAATCATGCTGACACCGGCTTGAAGCTAAAAGTCAAACATCCCCGTTTCTAAATAAAATCATCTCTTCTTGTCTTTTATTTGTTTTTTAATGCCTTTGTAAACAGGGCTTTTGTTTTGAAATTAACCGGAAGTTTTGTCAGTAGCACAATTGCGGATCTCCGAAAATCTCCAAAACGTCGGCATGATATGTGCTTCCGCGACTTTTATAGAGGAAACCACATGTTGATATTCTACTTGGTCACTTTCTCACTTAAAATGCTTTCAGAACTTTGAAAGGTGGAGAATCAACAGAGACATTTAGCCTCAATGTGTTTTCACTTTTTGTCGCTGTAGGTTTGAAATGCAATTTGGGAAACTTGGAAGTATACTTCAGTGGGAACAGTCACTATCCTAATCATACTGATATTACTGTATATAGTAGATAGCATATACTGTACTCATTGAGTATGTAGAACATTAGTATGCGATTTCAAACACAGGCAGTGATTGGTTCAGAGACAAGTTTCCTGACCAGTTCTGTGGGTGAGTCCAGATGTTTCATTGACAAGAAGTTGGCCACAAAGGAGGCGCAGCCCTCCATGTTGTAGAAGGATGGCAGGTGGGGGGTCGTAGGTCTCAGGGTCGTAGACACAAACTTCTACAGGAGACACAACACAGCACCACTCACAATATGCAGTCCGTCGACAGAGAATGGTTCAGACATTATGGGTCCTACCTTAATGCCGCACTCATTTTCAGGGTAGAGGAACAGCAGTTTTCGTTCCGGATGTAAAACGGAGAATTGAAGCTGAAATCTTTGGGCCGCTGCTATCAGCTGGAGCTCACCCAGAGAGTTTGTTTTGTAGGAATCAGGCCTGAAGAAGAAGGGAACAGCCTTATTAGCTCACAGACATTGACATGATAGAAGCCTTCTACAGACACCAGCCACAAGATAACATGTTCACTGGTAGAGTCGTAACACCTACTGGTACAATTGTTTAATGTGTCAGAACCTAAGGCATCACAAGATAACATTAGCACCAGCTGATCCATAACAACGACTTCATGAATGCATGTTCAGTGTGTTTGAAACCAGTCACAAGGTAACTCAAACCAATGGAACCATAAAACCAACTGTAGTACAATGGCTGTCAGAAGGTAGTCACAAGATAATATGATAACCAGTTGAAGCTGAAACACCAACAGCTTTCTCTTCCAGAAGATACAGAAGTGGAATTACTTTTTCAAACTTTGCTTTTTTTTTATGATACCGACTGACTTTGGTCGTTGTCAGGGACTCAGTTTACCAGTGAAAAAGCACTTCCACAAAAAGCAGTTTATATGTTGGTGTATCAGTTCAACTGGTCATCATTACAACTGGTGATTCTTTAATGCTTTCACTCAGTGTTTAATCTCAACCATCTGTTCAGCCCAACACGATCAAAACACATCCACATAATTTATTCATAGGTTTTACTACAGCTGTCAGAATCAGTCACAAGGTAGCATGATTCGCGATTAGTTGGAGTTATATTATAAATTGGTTTATGACACAAATTGGCTTTGTTCTTCTGACTGTTTTTAGGAAAACTTTGAGATATTTAAAAGGAAAGGGGCGTCACAAACATGAGGTTGTATCAATATTTTCAAGAATCAGAAATGATAAATTGAGGTGTGTTTTTGTCTTACAGGGTGTCAGCAGCTCCTTGTTCCACCTGTTGCGCCTCCATCTGTCAGAAAACACACACACACACACACACACAAAGGTCATATGAAGAAGGGCTGTATTAAGCAATGGATGATGCTAGTTCATACAGTATGACATTGATTTATAGTGTTATATTATTATTAGTTTGTGTTTATTTAAAAAAACTACAACTGATGATTGTTGTGTGTGTGCATGTAGTAGCTAACTTATTACATGATGTGTATTTTTACCAGTAGGCGATTAGTTTTTTGTTTTTTTAACAAAGTGGAAGCATCTTGTAATCAGTTCAAATAATGTTGCTAGTTGATATGTAATTACAGAACTCTCTCCTGGTTGGTTCTTGTCAGACTTCCCAAAGCAGGCCAGATACCACAGCACACTGATAACATTCAACAAAGTCTCTCCCTGAGGAGGCTATGCCATGTTTTGACTACCACTATTAGCAACGTACATAATCCTGAGAACACTGAACAGCAGACGGATTCACTGAGGCACTTAAAGTGCATCTTAGAGTGTACATGTTAACAAGTAGCAAGAACAAAGCTTACTAGTTAGCTAGTTAGGGTCTATTGTGGTTTTATGTGTCAACTAGTGATGCTTCAAAAGAGTACAACATTTTATCAGATGCTGAAAGGGCTGAAAAAGGCACACGTTCATGTTTAGTTCTATTTTTGACTGAGATTTGTTTTTGTTATTTCAGTTTGAAGTTATTTCTATTCATTATTTGTCGAACCATCCATCCATTTTTTGACCCGCTTGCTAATTTTTTCAGGGGCGCGGGGGCTTGATGGTGCCAATCTCCAGCTCTCATTGGGTCTTAAGCGTAGGGTACACCCTGGACGGGCGACAGTCCATCGCAGAGCAACACACAGACAACCACCCACACTTACGTTCACTCCTAATGGGCAATTTAGAGAATCCAATCAACCTAGTCATATTTTTGGATTGTGGGAAGAAGCTGGAGTAAACCGACGCAAGCACGGCGAGAACATGCAAACTTCACAAAGAAAGGACCCAAGCGTCTACCCCTTGAAACAAGGACCTTCCTGCTTTATGAGGCAGACATGCTAACCACTACACCAGGGGTCTGCAACCTTTACTCTCAAAGGAGGCATTTGGCCTCATCTCACCTGGATTAAAGTCCTTCCAGAGCCAAAAAAAATACCATCGCAATGAAGACAATACAGTGTATTAAATTCTATACAGTTAAAATTGTATAGAATAATGTTTGATTTAATTTGAATTGATATTAATCATATTGATCATGTAAATGGCAATTTAAAAACAGTTTAAAGTAAAATGAAATAAATTGACATCAACAAATAAAACAGTATCTTGCATCTTCCAATTCTTACGCATCTCAGTTTACATGAACACGTTATAGAAAGAAATTTTTTTCTAGTTAATGTATTTGAAAGGCTACAAAAAGTATCTTGAATTTGATAGCACATGATCATGTGATCAATACATTCTAATTGCTCATTTTCGCCACACATAAAGCATGCATATATAACCGGCACATTGGCGGTTAAATGAATCTGTCCCCACACAATTAAAATCTCTATTTTCTTCCAGAATAGTGTTTTTGTTGGTTTAGTTATTTTACCAGGGATTTAAAACTTAAGGTTAGTCACAGGTGCAGGAAAAGTTGATGGTCTGTAGATGTTGCAGGAGGTGAAGTAGGAAGTTGCTGAGTCATTGCACAACGTGATTTATTTAAGGTTAACAAATTGTTATCTTGATTATATTTGTCATTAATCATTAATAGCCTCTGTAACAAAATAACAACTCTTATTTTGATATTTCTTAAAGCTATAGGGAGCCATTGCAAAAGAGTCAAAGAGCCAAATGAGGCTCCAGAGCCACAGGTTGCAGACCCCTGCACTACACCAACGTGCACCCAAAATTGTAAGCATAATTAGGCAATTCTGACTAAATAGTAAATGTTAAAATGAACAAGATTTAAATAACACTTTTTATGACAAAGTAGTTCCAAAGTGCTTTATAAAATCAGCTCATTCACACAGGATTATCATTAAATATTTATGGGGTGCCAAATGTAAAAACCCCGTCACTGTTTCATAGATGACATATTTTGAACATTTAGCTCATTTTTTCTTTCATTTGGGACAAATTAATGTAAAACAACATGCAAATGTTAAATACATGTTAGACATCTAAATCTAAATGTTAAATCTCGTGCGGGGCCTCGTGATCGACAGTCGCAGGTCTGCCATAATTTCTAAACATTTAGTTTTACACTTGGCAAATTTAACATTTATATTTAGATTTCATATGTCGGCTATGAAAAAGTGACTGAGTTTTTACATTTGGCACCCCATGATTATGTAAATAAATAGACAATATTATACAACAGGCAGTATTTACATTCTTGATTCAAGAATATTTGCTGATTTAATAAAAAATATCACATTGGTGACATCTGCTGGTCAATCATTATGTGGTGTTTTGAGGATATTATATATATTAGACCTACTTTAGTGGTGTTTAGTGGCCGCTGAAAATTCTTCCGGCAGTCACGAGATTTTGCGCAGCTTTTATCTTGGCAAACTAAGTTACCATGACAACCTGTCAACGTCGCGCTGTTCTCTAATGGTTTTTTATCTGTGGACGTCATTGGGCAGTGTCGCTAAAGATGAATAAATTAAGGCAAGACTTGTCATAAAAAAGGTTGCAAAATGACGTTGTGCAAATCTAGGTGTTACACTGAAACTGCGGTGCTTATGTAAAAAAACAAAAACAAAAAACCAACAAAAACTAATTATTTATTATAATAAAGACAACAACATCACCACTGAGGCGTAGAGTAGTGTTTGGTACATTTATAATGGCTACAAAGATACAGGAAGAAGCTGTTTTCCATGGCAAGCACTGCTTTCACTTCTTTAAAGAAAAGTAAAATGCAAGGTTTATTCTTGTCTTTGGAGGGAGGAAGATGAAAACATGCTGGGATTGGTTCCAAAACGTTGAATCTCCCGCTCCCCCATGTGACCAAACTCTAGCATTGCAGATGTAATTATTTTTTATTGATTTAATAAATTAAATCATAATGTTAAATTCAATGTGTTGGCTATCATTGAAGCCCAAGAGTAACATACAAATTGATCCTCCTGCTTTCCAAAAACTGTAAACCCTAGGGTTGATATTTTATTATTATTATTATTATTATTATTATTATTATTATTATTATTATTATTAATAAAATTATTATTATTGTTGCTATTGCTGCACTTTCCACTGCTTGAAATCACAAATACCTAGTTGGTATTAATGGTATTTCTCTCGTCTCATCAATTTACAATGCGCGTACTCTATGTGAGCGACAACAAAGAACACATAAAATATTACATTTGAGTCCAAAGCTCTGATACAGATGTGTTACTTTGTACAAACAATATTGAAGATAAATAGATGCAGCCTAAAGTCCTGTTTCCTCAACTAAGCGATCATAATAATGACAATATTACACACTTATTGTATATTTAATGATTATTTAATGTTCTGTAAGCCCTGAGTTTTTTTCTCCATTTTTTTTTTTTTTATTTGTAGGAGATATTTCTCATTTTTCTAATGATTGAGAGATTTTAAAAAGGTATACATGAGATGTTTCAAGGACAAATTCTATTAATGCATAATAAAGGTGGTTGGCCAGTTGAGTACTTTGATGCCGAGGTCAGCCCAGGTGTCCTCTTTTTTAGAAATCAAAATTAAAATATGGTCACAGTGAAAAAACATTACTTTTGTACAAGAGTAAAAGCAAGTGGGCCGTGTGTCTTTTAGCAGACCGACTGCTTTTTATTATTATTATTATTATTATTGATTGTTATGCACACTACATTCTTGCTTCTCAGCAGGGTTGGGGATCAATTACAATTACGATTACAGTGACCAGCATTTTTTCCAATTACAAATAAATTACTATTATATTTTTATCCTCAGAAAGTCAATTACAATGATGTTCTCAATTACTAAAGTTAAATGACAATGAATCACAATTACTGAGCCTGAAATAAATGCCCTAAAAACATAACCTTCCTCTTGCGTTATAGCATTCTGTTAACATCTACTTTCTGTCCATTCTATTGGTTACCCTGCTAGGTTTAATTAATGAAAATATAGGTTTTAATATTCATGATGTGGGCATCTGAGCCTTTTTTTTTGTGTCAGTATAGCGCTCGATTTCAATTTTATTTAAATGGTAAAATGTGGGAAAGGTTGATATGAAACATATTTGAATAATTGTTAACCACATATGTGTAGAACTGAACATAGAACTAACATGGTTCCCCAGTTTTGCATTAGATTATCATTGATAATTTTTTAAAATAAAATTTTCATTACAACTACAAAGTCAATTATCTGAACTCAATTACAATTTCATTACGATTATTTGACAGCAACATATTTTTATAATCACATTTACAATTATAGTTATGCCGCAATTGTAATTAATTATCAATTACACGATTACAATTACAACTGAGCCCAAACCTGCTTCTCAGTAACAGTAAACAAATAAGAGCATAGAACATGACATCATAAACAAGAATATATAGAGAAAAATTAAATAGAATAAAGAGACATTGTATGAAGGAAATAAAAATGAAGTAGATCCGTCTAGATTCAAGAGGTTAAAAAAGCAGTCAGAACTCTAATCTTTAAATAATTAATTTATCAAATGAAATGTGTGGAAATGACTTCTTATTATTGATTAATTTGATGGATTCTATGTAGTATTTACACTCAATGCTGAATGCTGTGGTTCCCAGACTTTTTGTGCTCAAGGCACACCAAAGGTAAAAATCTGAAGGCACACCTATTGTGCAAAACAGCATGTACAATGTACAATATCTGTAAATGTGTATAATTATTTACTAATGCCAAATAAAATGTGACAAAGACAACTATATTACTCGTGAAATATTTATTAACAAAGTATTTAAAAAAATAAAATAAATGAAAATTTAGCAATAGAGTTTGCCTCTGTATTATGAATTGAGCGCATACAAAGTAGTAAATTAAAACAATTGTTTTTGTGTAGGTGTATATTGCAATAATAATGTATGGCTGTCACAAAATCCCACGGCACGACAGTGTGCCACGGCACACCGTTTGGGAACCACTGCTGTAAAGTGTGGATTAGTTTTCTGGAATTTGGACTTCTGGGTGTGGAATTAACCGAGTAAACTCATCAGGTGATTTGTTTGTTGTTACCGCACAGACAGACTACTCCACGGTGTCCGTGCGACGTGTCTGTCCCTGAGTGGTAATGGCATGTATTTATGCAGTAGTGACCTTTGAGACTACAAACTACTAGTGCGCGTCCCATGAGCCCTCCCTCCTGCTGTTCACACTCGACTCCACCCATTCCACAGAAAAGTCCTCCAACCGGACTTTCCTCTCCGCTGTGCGTAAAACAGGAGGAAGTTCGCACGGAAACAGCCTCTAACGCTGCCATCCCGGCTGGGTGAGCACTATACTCTGACCCTGCTCCACTGATTATCCATCATGTCATCCCACACGACCAGAAAGACGACCACCACATCGTACCGGACCATGAACGTGGCCTCCCCGGAGCCTTTAGCCACCTCCGTGTCCACCGTTGCGCCGCAGGTCACCACCCTGCCGTACGCGTTAAACGGCGGCTCCTATGAGACGGTGCGCTACCTGGTACCGGTGCAGCAGGCCATGCAGCAGCAGCAGCACTCCTACGTGTTGATGCAGCAACCCATGATTCAGCAGCCCGTGATGCAGCAGGCCATGATGCAGCAGCCCGTGATGCAGCAGGCCATGATGCAGCAGGTGGTGTCCCCGATGTACCTGCAGAGTATGCCCCGTCTGAGCGTCAGCAGCCAGAACTCGGACCTGATGATCCAACAGCAGAACTCGCTGGAGGTAAGATCACAATGACAGACCACCATGGAAACCCCTTTAGAGGATCTACTAATGCATGCAAACACTATAAAACACAACAAACCCACTGTTTGTCCAGACATCTGGAAGACAAACTGCTCCTGGTCTTTGTGTGTAATGTTCCGCCCACTGTTCCCAATAGATCACTTTCACTAACAACTCAACCCCAAATGGACTTCTAACACTAGCTTTTACCCAAAATAAGGATCAATAGAAAGTTTATTACAGTGGTGTCCATCTATGCTTGGTCATGGTGATTCATTGTTTATATCAGTGTTTCTCAAATAGGGGTACATGTACCTCTAGGTGGCAAACTTTAAAGACAGAGGGAGTGGAAAATCAACAAATACATTTGTTCAGCGTTGGTCCCACTTTAGCTGTGAGATGAAATAACAACTATCTATTCAGGAGCCATTAAATCAGTGTTTTTCAACCCTGGGGTCGTGACACCATGAGGGGTCGCCTGAAATTTTTAAAAAACTAAAATAGATTTTTGAATTTTTTTTTTGTAAGTCTTTCTTAAATTTGAAACAACACACAATCCTAAACAACTGTATTCCTATATTTTCCCTTTGTGAAATATAAATTAGGTTAATAAAATAAAAATAAAAAAATGATAATGTCTGAGCTCAAACATGATCAAAAATAAATTTTAGAAAAAAAAAATGTCTTTGGGGTCGCCAGAAATTCTTGATTTCAAAATGGGGTCATGATCCAAAAAAGATTGAGAACCACAGCATTAAATACTGTTTTTTTCCACTTAATTACAAAATGAGATTCTTTAAAATGTGTTATCACTCATTCATTCCATCATTTTGCTCTATAGTTGTTTAGAAATTGTTTTCTAAGCAAAATGTTATAATGGGACAAAGAGGGTACTTGGATTCAAAATAAGAGAAAGGGCACTTGAGCCAAAACTGTTTGAGTACCATTGGTTTATATGTTACTTTGCCTTGTTTATATGGGCGGTATTACAGAACTTTGTGGAACCTTCATGTTTTAACTAGAGTTTAGCGTTGTTGTGATTGAAAGAAGCTACAGTTACAATGAATGCAGTCATTTAGTTTGAAACTAATAATGTTTCACTAAGAGTCAAAGCAGGCCCTGACAGGCACTCATTTGAGAAAGTACTGGGCTCGACAAACTGCTTTAGATAAACCAGTCTCCCCATGTGAACCCCTCTGGGAACCTTTAAGGACAGAGCAAAGCCAGCAGTGAAAGGAGATAACACTGAAATGAACATTATAATGGAGGTATTTGACATATTGTGTTCAACCTGCGTAGAAATGTTGTAAAACACACATTGTAAATTCATCAATATGAAATTCATCAATGTGCTTTAAATGATATTGAACATATTTATGGAATCATTCACATAATTTAGGTTTAAGGTTAGGTTTTAACATTTCTTACCTGGAATGGGCCAAAGTGTTTTTGCAAGAAATTGACAAAGATGTATTTCTGATGTATAACTTAGATTATTATTATTATATATGGAAATCTTCCAAATTCACATTGATGTATTTATTACATGTGATTACATAAAAGGCACACAAGCCTTCAGTATTTATTGCAAAACACTAACAATTTAAAATTATTTTGAATGATTTAGCAGTTGATGTTTTGAGTTGTATTTTAGGGTTTTATTAATTTTATTTACACATCACCTAAAATATTGCAGTTTAAAACTTCTCTAAAACATGTTCTCTCTGAGCATAGGTTTGCTCCCAGGGTTCTAGAGAATCTGCAATAAGTCTTAAAAGGCATTGAATGAATTAAACATATGCACTGGTTATAATGGTGTAAGGACAATGGCTATACCGGTGTCATGTACTGAGTACGCATTGTACTGAGATTGCGTATGCGTGTATATTCACATGCGCGTACATGCGCACTACCGGAAAATTGATTTTTGTTAAAAAAATAATAATTCATTGTTGTTTATTTTTGTTTTCAAAGTGAACGGACACAGGTTTTATTTGTTTATTGGATTAGGTTAGGGTAGGGTTGGGCAAAAAAAAATCGAATAATCCAATTTGTAGATAAAAAACAATTTTTATTTTGCAAATTCCAGTATTAAAATGTTTTTTTTTCTTTCCACCACAGTTTTTTTGAACTTTTTTATTTGTTTACATTTGTTTACCCTTTGAGTAGGTTATGTGTATGCCACAAGCATGTTCAGTTTTTTATTTGCACTACGCTGAGATGCTAAGGGAAAAGTTTGTTATTTTTTTAACTGTAATATAACATGTTGTAGAATATGTAGTTATCTGATTTCTTAATCAGAAAAATTTAAGCTACTGTGAAGTTGCTGTTGCACTTTTGCTTAAACCTGGGTTAAAGCTTGAAATTGTTGAATGACAGAGCCTCATTTATTTTTTATTTTGGGATTGTTCTATGTATTTTAGCTCGAACAATCACAGCAATAAAGTTGCGCTTTTGACAATATATCTGATGTCTGCAGTCATTTTGAAGTGCATTAAAAAAAAAATCAAAAATCAAATCGAAACTCAAATTTTTCTTTAAAAAATTGGAGATTTTTTTTTTTTAAGGCAAAATTGCCCAGACCTCACTTAGGGTTAGGGTTATAATTTCAGTACGGAGATAAGGTACTGGTTCATGCTTTTTGGCATGCATGTTGTTTAATGATGTTTGATTAGGAGATAAAACACTCCATGAAGATGAATGAATAGTTTTCTGCCAGCTGTCCTGTCAAATAAACCTTAAGGTAACCCTAAGGAGTTGATGTGGTTAGTTAAAGAGTAAAACTCTGGACTTGTACTTGCCAGAATAAGTGCGTATGTCTGTCTAATTAGGAGCAGGCATGGGCAACAGGCAACCCTTGGCCTAATTTTAAGGGGCTTCAAAGTAAATGCAAACAATGACTTCAACAATAGACAAAATAACATTTTGTGGTAAAAGTTGCCCATCTCTGGATTAGATAATTCGTTTTTTTTGGGCCGAGTTCACCCATTGGTTGTTCACCGCTCAGACTACTGTGCTGTTAAACACTTCCTTTGTTCATTGTCTGAATTGGAAAGGAGTGGAAGAACTGAGTGGGACAATCTATGCAATGGCGTCCCACCATGTGACACCACCTTTTCATTTCTATCGCCGTGCTGTGAGATTTCACGTTGATGTTGCATAAACAAGTGAGTTTGATGGATTGGAAAGAAGAGGTGACCCTGCATTAACCAGTAAAAGTGAAGAAGATAAGAAGCTCGCAGAACAACCCAAACCGAGGGAGGTTTAAAGCTGTGTTGCATTCAAGGACACCCAGCTATCACACAGGCCGTGTTACAAACTGTATCTAATTTCCTGGAATGCCCAGTTTTGTTTCTGCTGCCACCTTTTAAGGTAAACATTCTTGACGGCTTAACAAAGCCAGCCTCGCCTCATTTCATCGTATGGAGACACACCCTCGTGCACGAAGACGAACACTGGCATGTTTTTATTATGCTGGCTGGGTTATGTAAGCTGAGTTACATTACGTTGATGAGAGGGTATCATCTTTGTTCTCACACGAGACATTTGTAATTAACCGTTTTTTTAAATAAAACATGTCAGTAATTATCGACTCACTCTGAAATCCACATCACACCCTTAGCCTCTGAAATACTTTACCCAAAGTGACTGGCTTTCCTTTCCATCAGTGAGGAAGAATATAGAAAAAAAAATACCAGGCACTCTTTTAGACCTTGTGCAGAAAGTTAAATAAATGAAGATGAAAAAAAACACCCATATATTTTGTGTGAAGCGTGAAATAGGAGAGAGCGAAAAACAAACTAACTGTGATATGGATCAGAAATGGGAACGTGTGGGTTTCTCTGAGACTATAAAATATTAAAAAGATCTGGTAAATACATAAAGAGCAAATCAGATTGATACAAAGTTCATCTGCTTCTTCAGCAAGGTTTTTAAAAGCAATGATACCACTTGTGTTGGCTAAAAGAAAATACAAAAGGTGAAGGAGTATGAGGCTTAAAAGTAAACAGCCAAAGTGATACTATGTGATAAACATGACACAATTTTAATAATTGCTGACTAGAGAAGCTACAAATTGCCCTGAACTGTTAAAAACTCATTAAATGGTCATAAAGCTGTCAAAAGCTATTTGGTAGATGGTGTCCAAATCTGCCCAGAGGGTGAGAAAAGGTCAAATGTCTACCCTCTGCAGGACAGGTTAAATAGAGAAACAAGCACTTCTCTCTGGTCTAAAACGTTGACATACAAGGATGAGGCAGAGTTGTGATAACGGTAAACGCACACCTTTTGTCTGTGATTGAGTCCGTTTGGCGGTGCTTCACGTGCTGCAGCCATGAAAGGAAATAATAAAACCCTGGCACTTGAATCCATCTCGGTTCTCTCTTTGACTCAATTCTCTGTAGAAACAATTCTCTGATCGCTGCACAAAAAGTTAAAACATGGCTGTGACTGGAAAAGGCAGTGACCGGGGCTGAGGTTTGGAGCTGACCAATCACAGCCCTTGTGTTCCACGTCGCCTCGACGTGTAGTCAGGATTTTTGGGAAGAGCACGTCAGGTCACGGGGAGGGGGTCTACAATTTCACGCAGAACCATATATCAGGCTTAAGGTTCAAACATACTCGGGCGGAATGTAGACGGAGCGGACTTCACGCGGACTGTCCGTAGTAGTTTCCAGTAAAATCCTACATTTCCCACAATCCTTAGCACTTCTGTGTAGTCCTTGTTCTCCTTCTGGGACGTAAATATGCTCTGTGGATGTCCGCCCCAGTATGTTTGAGCTTATAGGCCATTTATGTGAATCGTATAGATCCAATAAGTTTTTTCTGGCGGTTCATTTTTTTTTCCATTGGTCAAAGTTATTACAGATTTACAGCTGCTACAGATGATGGATTTTTTTCATTCCTTTCTCAGAGCACATAAGATCTTAATTTATGTCAGGAGATAAAGAAAAATTCAACCAAAAACTTAAAAAGTGTGTCTGGAGAAAATTGCTTACCCTAGCTTTATTGAATCATTTAATCGACCATTGAAAATTGAATCCACTCATTGGGTGACATTAATGCTGCTCTGATTCATACATCTTTATATGACATTAGATTATACATAATTAAAAATGACCTGTTTGAATAATCCATGTCAGTACAATCTGGAGCTACCTTTTAATTGGAGTTTACACATGGTTTTAAATTACACTAACATTTTGACATACACTTCTGTTTAATTATGGTTTTCTTTTTAATATTAATATTATTCATTTTGTTTACCCACAGGAGTTGAAAACCACTGTTTTCTGAAAAAAATTAATAAAAAAAAAAAAAAAAAAAACTGAATAAAAAATAACAATGCGGAAAACATAGAATTTGGGGGAAAAAAATGGAATTTGAAAAAAATAATAATAATTCTATAGTGCCCTATGTAAGTCCTGTTAATGTTTGCCAGTTATTTCACCCTACAATGAATGTGCAGTGCAGCTGAGAACAAAGCAAATGCAGTGGAGAAAGAAAGAGTGGCTGGTAAACGGCTCATGGATCAACAAAGAAAGCTGCTCTGAGAGGCTTGTCTCGATCAAAAGAGGAAAGAAACAAGGGAAATTATGGAAACTGTTAAAAGCACCATAAAACCAGTAGCTCAGCAACAGTGGTGTTAAGTAACAAAGTGAATAACTGTACAAATTTTAGGTACTTTTACATTGCATTTCTTCATATATATATTTGAATTGTTTTTCACAAACCACATCTTCAGTGGTGTGAATACATGTTTTTTTCTGTTTTGGACTGAAGAAAATAGTGTATTTTGCCTTATTGTGTTCTTCAGAGTGTTCAAGATTGCTTAATTTATGTGTTCAATTCAAATAAATTATCTGGGGTAAAATCACCCCACGATAGATTTTTTTTGTCACCTTTTTCATGCCTTTGGTGTTTATATGTCTGTACTCTGGCCTCTGTGGGCCATTTAAAACACAAATATGTTATGCTCAGGCTTCTCATTATTGAAATTCACTGGTGTCCTAGCCACAGTTTGCTATCATTACTGTAATCAATGTCCTCCTCAAATTCAGTTTTGCTTGTCATCATATTTTTGTTGTGGTTCTGATGGTTCTTGTATTACTAAATCATGTTTGTTTGAGCGTTGGCGAGGCTAAACCTAACGTTGACACATTGTCAGTAGTGTACCTCTGGATTGATGGGTGTTTCGGTTGTTATTACCATACACCCTCCCCAGAAGATGGCCCTTACCGGTTGATCAAACCCTGGATTCTGGATTGTGACTCCTGGATTAAAGACGGCACTTTTGTGAGGATGCTAGCTCTTTGTTTTTGAAGACTTACTTTCTCCAAACCTGTTGTGTTATTGCTGCTTGTGCTGTGGTTGAGGCCCTTTTTCAGCATTTTGTTTGCAGGTATGGATTAGGGTTAACTGAATAAAACTTGTCATTCATTTCTTTGATTCCTCCTGTGTTGTTCTTCTGCAGTCACATTCACAGAACATCAGAAGGAAGTCTTCGTCAGTGTTCAGTCAGTCATCCAGTCCCATCAAGAGCCCAGAGATGAGTTTTGGGGAGGAGGTAAGAACACACACACGTACGCATACACACAACAAACACGTGTACACATGTGCTCACAGACTCCTGTGACAGACTGAAGCCCATCAACTACAAACCCTTATGCTTTAAATGAGTTTATTAGGGCTGGTACTTTATCACCCTCCCCCACGTCCTAAGATAACATTGTTAGAAAAATATTCAAGCCGAAGTGTTGGCCAATTCCTTGTGAAGACATTTAATGGCAACTCCCATGTTAGTGTAAATAAAGCGGCAAGTTGAAGCTGTCATCAGTGAACCGGCTGAGAACCATTAGGCTTGTTGCTGCACGCTGTGGGCAATCATTTTCCCAAACACTTCATTAGAAAAGAAAGAGAAACCTGCAGAAGTATTTCCAACCAACCAATTTCACACAGAGATATAAAACTAACCTTCCTAATCTTTGTAAAGGAGGCACAGAGGATGAATGGATGGATATTTCAATGAATGAACTGTATGGATCTTAAGCTCACTACGACTTTAAAGCTTTGTAGCTTGGGAGAAGCTAAACCGATCCATTGAAGTGTGATTGCTAGCTAGTCCAGATCATATCGGGAGTTAAGTCAGGAGAGTCAGGAAAACCAGCATTTTAAGTGAGAGCGCGTGGGCTAACTGTTAGCTTAGCTCTCATCTGCTTCACTAAACCAGATAAACATCTTTGAATCATATCCAGACACTTTAAACTGCACTCTGACCTTGTTTGGAAGAACAGTGTGGAAAAAATGCAGAAAGGGGTGTGTTAGGTTCATATGTCGGTTAGTCTCGAACACACCTAGTGGCATGACCTTGAATACAGGAATACAAGGCGGTGTGTGAAACTATAGTCATATTAACAGTAAATCTTGGCTTTTGTCTTAAAGTCCTGTTCACAGCTGGGAGCATTTGCTGGTACACAGGACGTGTGCGTTCTCTGGTTGCCCGTGTTCACACTGTTACAACAACGCTTTGTTCAAAATCACAGGAGCTTCAACCGTCACGCTGACAAGCCAATCACACTGTGAGTGTTACAATGAGGTGTGTCTGGCCTTTTTCCCAGAGTCCTTTGCAGGGTCTGGATGCATTCCTTTCAAATCCTTTGAACCTGCAGTTTCATGTGAATGGCTGTTACCAAAACAGGGAGCTCCTTTGATTGATATCTGTTTGCTGTGTGCACAGAATTTTCACAGCATCCTAATGTAGGTGCCTGTGATGGTTGTTTATGCTGTCAGGGCGATAATCTTATCTTCCGTTCATGCTGCTTTAACATCATGTCGGATACATATGAATATTTACACACCATTAAAGCAAGAAAAGGAACAATGGCTGTTTGATGCACATGTGTGCATTTCACTATTCATGTAAAACAAAAAAAATGAATAAAATAAAATAAAATAAAAAAATATATATATATATGTCAGAGAGGACTATGGGGAAAAAAAACACAATTACTAAATTCACACAAAAGGGACGATAAAAATACACAAAATTATGAAAGAATATGCAAAATGACTCTAAAAACATAATATATTATCACAAAACCACATAAAATGACTCCAAAAACACACAAAACAACAACCAAAATAGACAAAAACCTCTGATGATTTCTTTATTATTGCTCAGATTAGTCATTATTCCAAAAGCAGACAACTTTTTTCATAATATGCCCCTCACTGTGATAAAAGTTTCCTATCTCTGAGGTAGAGATAGTATTTGGCATTAAAGCTTGGGTCACAATGACCATATCTAAGTGGATGAAGTAATTTACCATGCAGGCCTTAATGCTGAAGTGGTGAGGAGAAAGAAAGAAGCCAGGCTTAGTTTCCATAAGCGTTCAGTAGGTAAACTGGCCCAGTTTCTGTGGTGGTAATCGAGAAATAAGGTGTGGTGGGGAATGGTTTTCAGTACAGGACCAGTTTGACTTTGGCAAAAGCAGATAATGTGCAATGAGAATATTATGATTCAGCTTCTGTGAACCCCAGCTCTACTCTACAATCGATGCAATTGTTTGTCCTAAAAAGTTCAAAGTTTCTTCCTGGATGTCAGTGACTCTTTCTTGCATCTTCTGCCGCGAGTTTTGCAGCGACTTGTGTAATATGTGCATTCAAATGACTTGTGCCGCAACTTGCTGGGCATGCGTTTGCGCTTGTTATCGTTAGCTTTGATAAAATAATTTAGGCTGCCAGTCATGAAAATAGTCAACTCATTTAACCTTATTAGGCATGTTTTGCACAATGATAGTATAATAGTCAGTAATGACATCTGAAACAAAATGGGAATGGATAAACGGAATCAAGGAAATCGAAGGCTCGACTAAAGCCTTGGAAATCGAATGTCCAGCCTCTCTATCAGAAGCTTAAAATAGGTTGAAATTAGTTTAGTAGTAAAATTAGTGTGCAAGGGTTTATTTTATTGGCCTTATTTGATCCTAGTCAGAGTTGCTACTAGAAACCTTTCCTAATCATTGCTAATGCATTCATTTTTTAAATCAACACCTGACTATTGTAAAATGTATATATCGAGTTACATAAAATTCCCCTTTTAAATGATCGTTAAGTCAACTGCCAAAACCAACTAAACTAGAATAAGGAGCTGGGAATTCTGAGTCCAAGGTGTGGCTAAGAACACATATCTACGTCTATTCACCCTGCTTTGTAATACTGGTTCAAACTAAAGGCCTACAGATATAAGGGTAATCATACCGCTATTTGCTTATTATTGATGTAATCGTTGTCACTTACAAAACATGTCAGAAAGCAGAGAAAGATCAAGTAAAAGTCATCAGATTGTTTTTGAAAACTGACGACAGCAACTATGAGGCATAGCCAGAAGCTAAATAGTTCATCAGCCTGACACGTAAATTTAAGAGGCCTCTCGTAACTCTCTCATGACCTAAAATGTTTCAGCTGTTGAATTTAACAATCCTTTGACAAGCCAAAACGTACCGATAGCTGGCTTGTAGTCAGTCAACTTTACTCAAGCCTTTTCAAATTGCCTTGAGCTGTAGCCTCGAGTGCAATCATTCACAGGTTGATACACGCTAAAGCTACAGCTTTAGGATGCTTACGACCTAACAGTAATGCTTGACTTTAAAAAAGAAAATGTATTTTTAAAGAAAGCCACTAGGGGTGTGACGATACACGCAGCCCACGAGACGAGACACAATATTGGGTTCACAAGACGAGATTTTAAAAAAACTACAATGGCAAAATATATGACTGGACCAACAGACCGAGTGTCACATGCATTTTGAAATGTTTTATTATAACTCTTTACAAGCATGATGTAAGGATGAGCTTTTAATGAACTTCTTCTTCCATAAATTGAAACTAAAAATTGATAAAAGTTAAAATAAATTAAACAAATTATCTATTTCTTTCTTTTTTCAATTGCAAACAATATTATGTGCAAAACCAAATCAAAGTTCCACGCTGTCAATACAGAGTGCAAACAGAGCATAACCAAGTATGTCATGAACAACAAGCTGCAACTACACAGCCATGTTTTTTTAACTGTTAATAAACTTCTTCTTCCACAAATATGGGTACCCACATCTGTGGGTAAGGTCATTTTTGTGTGCGCTAAGCACTTCAAGGATGACTGCTTCTGCAACCTCCACCAGTGTAAAGAAGGATTTGCCGAAAGACTTTGTCTGATTGAGGGTTCAATTCCTTCTATCTTTGGAGACGACGAACAGAGCACTTCGGTAAATAACGCTAAAAAGTCTGATGATAAGACGTCCCTGTCATTGTTTTGTTAGCATTAGCAGTTGCACCGTCTTCATATGTTAGCGCTGTGTGCTCGTTTTAGATCCTTGATGATATGGCCTACGTGATTTAATTTAAGTCTAAAGTTTTCATTAGTCATTTCATTTTGCCGTTTTTGTGAAAAGACTATTAAAATGCATTTCGTGACGTTAGCTTGGCGCTAGCGTTAGCTCGGTGCTAGCGTTAGCTCGGCGCTAGCGTTAGCTCGGTGCTTGTGTTAGCTCACTTGTTAGGGTTCTGCAGGTTCATCATCTTCATTTTCATCTCGCTCTGCCGGGTCAGACTCTGGCTCAAACATGTAAAGCTGGATGGACAAGTCTTCTGTTGTTGACATTTTGTAAATAACCATAACCTCTAAATAAAAAGTTTATGCGCCGCTACATAGCCGTATCTCTTCTATCAAACTACAAAAATGGCCGAACAGGGTGGAGTTGAACCGAGAGTCACCTCTGCAACCTGGAGAGGGGGCGGGGTATGGAGTGTCTCATTTGCATTTAAAGAGACCACACCAAAATGAGTTGCACTTAGAAGCACATCAGAAAAGGGCCTGTAGAGCTATAATAATGAGGAATTCAGACCCAAGCATTGCAGTTCCGCTTTATATAGACCACAACTGTATGATTTATATGTAAAAAGGAAAGATTTAAAAGCATGATATGTCTCCCTTAAAGCCCAGCATGGTGTGGAATAGAAAGACAGAACTGGGTTTTTTACAACTTCACTACAACCATATGCCAAATAAAAACAACCCGTCTCATGCCCCTATTGTGGCCAGGTCAAGTCTTCTCATAAAACTATAAAAAAGTCATAAAGTATGGCTAAAAAGGTCAGTTTGCTGCAAACCAAACAAGTTTATACGTTAGTGCATTTGCTAAACACCAAAAATAACTACCTTAAAAAAAAACAATACTATCTGAAAACTGTCTCAACAATGGTTTAGCACAGAGATGTGTCCTACCTAGAGAAGAATGGCCATGGTGTCTGATTGCAAAGTGTTGGCCACAGTTACCATATTTATTTACTATCTACCTTATTTTAGCTGATTCTTAGTATGCTAACTGCCTTATAACCCATATCAGCCACTGCTAGCATCTTTGCTATGGTGTTTTTGATTTTTGCATGACTTAATATCAGATTTTTTGCCTTTTCAGCAATAATAAAACAACCCTGTTAGGGTTATGGATAATTTTAAAAACAAATTTAAACATGTATGTGTGAGCAAAGCACTAGAATGCATTTCACACTGATGCAATATATGTGATTTATTCACATTTAATAATAGGAGGATGACACTTTGGGAAGGTGTGAATGCAAACTAAGGCTATCAGTATGTCATGAGTGGAAGTTTGTTGACAAGTGAGAGTCCCAAATATTTAATTAAAATGTCATAAATACTAGATTTTATTACTTGAATGCATAAGACTTGCAGCTTAGTTTTATGGCTTTGGCAGCTTTCATCACCCAAACATTTACACCTCTCAGTAATCAAATGATTGCACATACTAGATATAGATGCATGATGTTTGATGTTTGTAGAAGGGTGTGTTTTAAATCCACTTCATATTAATACAAACAAAATCCCAACAAACTTCCAAAGCAAAGCCAAATGTGATTAAAAAGCAGTTAGATATCATCAGAGTCACCAGCGAGCTGCTGATGGCTTCTGATTCCAGTTCCACATCCCTCCTCATTCTTCTCGACGTCTCTGCTGCATTTGACACTGTAGACCACCACATCCTCCTGCACGACTCCAGCACTACACAGGTCTCTCTGGCACCGTCCTTCAATGGTTTCACTCCTACCTCACTGACAGAGTCGAGTGCGTAGCGCAGGGGGATGCAAAATCCAGACCCCACACTGTCACCTGTGGGGTCCCCCTGGGCTCCGTACTCAGTCCAACCATCTTCACCATTTACATTCTCCCCCTGGGTCGTGTCTTCAGCAGGCATGGAATTAATTTCCATTGTTATGCTGACTACACACAACTATATCTTAAAGTCACTCCCCCCTGCCCCCCCTCTGCCACGGCTGCCTGCCTCAGCTCCTGCCTGGAGAAGATATGGGCGTGGATGAGTCAAAACTTCCTGCGGCTAAATGGCTCAAAAACAGAAGCCATTCAAACTGGAACCTCTCATCAACTCTGCTCCTCCCCAATCACCTCTGTTTTATTTTCTGGACACACCATTCCCCTCTCTCCCTCTGTCACAAACCTGGGGGTTAAATTTGACCCCCACCTGTCCTTCGACAGTCATGTCACCTCCATCTGCAAAACTGCATTCTTTCACCTCCGTAATATCTCCAAACTGCGCCCCTCCCTCTCCCTTCCTGCTGCAGAGAAGCTCGTCCATGCCTTTGTCTCCTCGAGGCTGGACTACTGTAACGCACTCCTCATAGGGATCCCTGGCAGGAGCCTCCAAATCTCCAGTATGTTCAGAACAGTGCTGCCAGGGTCCTGATGAGGGTGTGAAAACACGAGCACATCACCCCCATCCTCCGTACACTGCACTGGCTCCCCATTCAGTCCCACATAGAATATAAGATCCTCCTGCACATCCATCACTGTCTGCACGGTGTAGCCCCCACTTACCTCACAGAACTGCTCACACCACACACCTCAACTAGGACCCGGTCAGGCCAACAGCACCATCTGGTCACGCCCAGGACACGGCTCAAAACAATGGGCGACAGGGCCTTTGAAGCCGCTGCCCCCCGCCACCCTCCCAGACCACCTCAGGGCCCCGCAAACAGTGGACGCTTTTTAAAAAAGACTTAAAAATCACATTTTTACGCAAGCTTATTTTAACAGTTAATGCCTCTTTTTAGTCCCGTCTCTTTTTAACAGCAAATGCTTGTTTTTAGTCCTCTCTTTTAATTTATGTTGTGTTGTATTGTTTTAATATTGTAGCACTTTGAGATTTGGTATCAAATGTAAAGTGCATTACAAATAAAATGTATTAGTATTATTATTATTATTATTATTTGATAGAAATGTACACTTATTTAATCCTTGACCCCCTCTTTTGTTTACAGATTTAAAACCTTATTGTCTTTGCACATTTTAGTCACTAGCTGTTTAAAAATATAAAACAGATACTGTATGTTTCCCACATTGGAGTCACTCCCCCAATTCAAAATAAAAAAAGTAGTGACAGTAGAAAATATACGGTAATTACATGTGCCCCAAATTCTGATCTATTGACGTCACCTTAATCTACACTGTTGCTAATAAACTTCATGCACCTGTTGACATGATGGTGTCTTCTCAAATTTCAGCAGGTAATTTCTGCAATTCTCTGTTCTCTTCAAAGGATTTACAACAAGGCTTTGTTTGCTGTTGTGAATTAGAAAGGTTGAGACTGATCATGTGACTGGATTAGTAATTACAGTATGTATCACTAATTCAGACGGATTGTTCCACTTGGCATGAATGTTCAAACCGTCTCGCTACTCGTGTTCAACAATGTCAGTTTTCTTTGACTCAGCAGCTTGGTAAAACCTAAACTGGCAACATAACAATGTAATAACAAGGACAGTAAAAACGTAACCATCCATCCATTCATCCATCCGTCTGTCTGTCTAATTTTAGCATAGCCATAAGCATGCAGAAACCTCACAAGAAAATAAATCACATTTTGAAATTATTAAAAGCTTCAGGCAAGTGTTTGTACCTTTGGTTGAACTTTGGATAAAATGATGTGATTTTACCGGAACGAATGAAAATAAACTAACTTATTAACTTAATTTATCTTGTCTTATTTTATTTGTTGTGTCCTACTTTCATTATTTATCTTAGTTTCCTTTTCTTAGCTTATCCTTTTTCAGATTACCTTCTTTTAGCTTATTTTATCCTAACATATTATTAGCATGTCTGACTTGTGTCCTACTTCAGTTTATTTTTTTTAGCTTATGTTATTTTAGCCTTTCTTAGCGTAGCCTATTTTATCTTTCTTAAATTTTAGCTTATCTTATGTTATCTTTAGTTTATCCTAACTTATCTTAGTTCACCTCATCTTATTTTGACTAGTTTGATCCAAATTTAAATGACCGTAGTTTAATTTATCGCAGCTCATTTTAGCGTATCTTGTCCCATTTTTTACTTTAACATATTTTAGCATATCGTAGTTTTGTTATTTGAACTTGTTTTATTTTAATTGATCTAAACTTCTTATCCTATCTTGTTTTTTTACATATCTCTATTCAAATGTATGAAAAACTTAATTTTCTTATGTAGTAAAAATGTTCTTTTGTAGTTTTTTTTTTTTTTTTAAATCTTATCTTTTTTTTTTTTTTTTAGCTTATCCTATATTAATCTTATCTTGATTTATTATATCCATATTCAGATGTCTTGAGTGAAGAACTTTTTTCAACATGTTGCTGACACTTAAAATTAGCACTTTAACCAGTTACTTTGCTGTAAACTGATGTGCTGTTGCTAAGTTTCTGTTTTATTCAGCCTTTTGGTGTTTGGCATTTTCTTAACCTACATTTAAAACCTAGACAGTTGCCCTTTTATGTGGATGGAAAACATGAAAACATAACACGATAAAAGAGCTGCAGTGTACAAAAAAAAAGTGAAAAGCCATAATGGTAGAAACACCCGGTAAATGAAAGATAATAAAATAACAAAACCTGAATATTGGGGAAAAAAGCCATAAAGTATAAATTGGAGATATACAGAATGATGCTTCAAACTTTTAAACTTTAAATAATTTAAAATATTGAAAAAAAAAGTTTGCTTGTTGCCCAGCAGTTAAGCACCGGCTGCTTTTTGTTTTAGGCGGGCTTTAATCATCAGGGCCAACTTAAGGGTCCACATTAGTCAGTGGTCAGTGAGAGGCAATGTTGAGGAAACTGGGATAAATAGATGATGTTACAACTGTTTAAAGAAATGAAAAAGGGGGCACATACTGAGCACTTACAAAGACTCAGTTTGACAAAGCCACACCGTGTGGTAAGGTGATGCTTCTCCCTCCAGTAGCCCCCTCTAATGTTACCCCAGTCACACTGAGCCAGCTTCACACACTGACCTACATTCACACACACGCTCACACACAAAACCTCCCGTTGACGTCAAACAGGAGGATTTATGTCATTCAGACGTCTGCCCTCATCTGTTTGGTTATAGCTCAGATGGTGCATCATATGTGAACCAGATTCAGTTTGGAAAACTGCATCAATGATGAACTAGCCCTTTAACCATCTGCCAATAACAAAATATGATATATACTGTACATCAGGGTTGGGGTTCAATTATAATTGTAATCGCGTAATTGACAATAAATTACAATTATGGTGTAATTGTAATTTTAAAAAATACGTTGCTACCGTAATCATTATTCAATTGTAATTGAGCTCAGATAATTTACTTAGTAGTTGTAATTGTCATGAAACGTCAATCAAAAATTGTGAATGATAATTTAACGCTAAAGTGGGGAACCATGTTACAGTTCTATGTACAGTTCGACACATATTTAGTTCACAATTATTAAAATATGTTTCATATCAAGCTTTCCCACATTTTAGCATTTAAAAAAAATAGAAATTGAGGAGTATACTGACACAAAAAATGCTCAGACACCCACACCAAAAATTTTAAAACCTATACTTTCATTGATTAGGAAGCCTCACAATGTAATCAATAGATAGGAAAGAAATTAATGTATTTTACAGCTGATTTAGGAACCGTTATCATAAGCAATGCTAACAGAAAGCTAACACAAGTGGAAGGTTAACTTTCATTAGGTAATTTATTTCAGGCTCAGTAATTATGATTTATTGTAATTGAACTTAAGTAATTGTAATTGACTTTGAGGATAAAAAAAAAAATTATTGTAATTTAATTGTAATTGGAAAAAATGCTGGTCACTGTAATTGTATTTGAATTGTACTTGAACATGGGTAAATGAAAACGTAATTGTAACTGAAAAATGTAATTGACCCCAACCCTGCTTTACATGAACACAAATTCTTATTATATTCAAAATATGATTCAAGACAAAGAAGTGAACATGAATGAATGAAAAAAGGCCAAATGTAACTGTAAATAATGAACTCCACAGAATCTCCACGCAAAAAAAGGTTAATACATCAGTTACTATTATAGCTTGACCAATTAATCGGATGGGCTATTGACCGATGTCGATTAATAATCTGTTGGGCTCTACTGTATCTGTAGCCCTATGGTTAATATTAAGTGAAAACTAGCCTCTTTTGGCTAACTCTGGCTCATTTACAACATGTCTGTTTAATAATGTGCATTGTCAATTAATAAATTCAAGTGGGAAAGCTGCATAAATGCTTCATGTATAAATATTAAGTATTGCTAATAAATCTGGGCAAATAGCATGAATTTATGCTGTTTTGTTTAAAACATTGATTAGAACGACTTGATTGTGTGTGCGTTCACCCTGCTGTGCACATACAAACATATAATCATACAGCTGGGCCTCATTGTAAAGCTGTTACTCCTCACACGAGATCGACACACAGGTGTGGGCTCGGTGCAGCGTTAGATTCTTGGAATTTAGCGTCTGCGTCCCAGATGCATAACAAAGTCTGTCACAGCCCACCTGAGGCATTTTTGCAAGGCCTGAAAATGAACGCTAACGCAACCTGCTTCAGTTCAACACGACATTGGAGCCTCCAGCCTTTCAGCTCCATGCGTTTGTTGTTCACACAGCCCGCAAACATCTTTGGATATTTGGAAATACCCTTATTTTGCATGGAAGCCCAAAAGAGTCATAATTAAATAAATAAAAACAACATTTTGAAATAAAATTTTGATGAATAACAGACAAATGTATAATATGGCCTTTAAATTGTTAAATAAGGTAATATTATTATGAAATACATTATTATTCTTAAATATCTGCTGTAGTCAACCAAGGAAATGATTGGTCGACCAAGACTATGGCACATGTAGCAATTAGTTGACCAAAATAATAATAAAAAAATAAAAAAACGGATAATGAATGAGCAGGTGCAGAGGAGGACAAGGAGAAAGAAAAAGAGAGACAAATATTTTGTTTGATTTGCTTTTAAACACAGACCATTTATGACATGAACCTTATTCAAGCTTTGACCAGATCCTGACAAAGCAAAAGTGAAACCTACAGGTTCGACAGACGTTATGTATTTATATCCGCGCCCAACCTGCAACTGACACTTAAAAGCTATTTTTTCCTCATACAAATGACATGTTTTAGTGGTAAGCCTGGTTTTATTAACAAACTGTTAATTTCAACATCAGATCAGCGCACGGGGAAACAAACGCACAACTTTTGCACAACTTTTTTTTTTTTGCAGCCAGCACTCACTCACAGCTGTTTCTGGACATAGAATCATGTTTAGGCATTAAATCAATTATATCTGATGTTTAATCCCTATCATCTACATAAGTGCACTGCATTTTTATTTTTTTAAGCGGTATTAAAACTGATACCGTTGCTGGTCGACCAATGAAAATCTTGGTCGACCACGACGACATCGACCAATAAGTCGACTAAACTACCAAAGTTGGCAGCCCTAAAAATAAGTAATAGAAGTATGTCGGATTCGTGCTGATATCGCATCGGATCGATATCGGTACCGGCCAATACTCAAGGCTGCAATATCAGTATCGTGTCGGAAGTGAAAAAGTTGTATCGGGACATCCCCAGATGAAACATAACTAGTATGCAATGAAAACATTTGAAAATTATTTGAAAAAACCCCTAAAAAAATGACACTCTGGGCTGATATCCACCTGTTTCATAACGAGCAGCTTAACCTTGACATGTTGTGTGTCCTAACTGGTTTGTGTGTTTCTATTCAAAAATGACAGGCATGATAATGTTAGTCACAGCCCTGCAGACACACCCACCTCCATGAGATCACATGTTCTGTACATCATTTTTAGACACTTCTAACCATTAAGGACAAAAAAAAAAAAGAAAGATACTGAAACTGGATTGAAGGAAACAGTATTTTGTGCGACCTTTGATCTCTGTAGGATCATGAAGCAAACTGTGGCTCTGTCTTTGTGTAGCCAGACAGGGTTTGCCTTTATGGCCTGTCAGATGCCTGAGCTGTTGTGTCACTGGAGTCCCTTTCATGGAGCTGTAGTTGAAACACCTCCTTTTATTTACTGTTAATCATTATGGTGATCGCACCACGTTGTTGAAAAGTCTTTACTGAAGTGTTCAGGAGATAATTATAGTTCGTTTTTTTCATGGTAATCCGGTTTAATCCAGGGGCGTGCACCTACACAGATTTTTAAAGTGGCTTTGGGTTTACATGTGGCCCCCAAGTTAACCAACACAGCAAGACAACAAAAAATAGAATTATTATTATTGTGTTGTGTACTATTTTATTTTTATGCGTATGTCATTGGTGGTATTGTCCTAAAATTGAGGTAGTTAATAGGAAATCACATCAAGTCGTTGCTAATACCGACAGCAGGGTTTGGGTCAATTACATTTTTCAGTTAAAATTGAGTTTCCAATTATCCATGTTCAATTACAATTCAATTACGATTACAGTGGCCATCATTATTTCCAATTACAATTAAATTACAATTATTTTTCATCTCAGAAAGTCAATTACAATTATGTTGTCAATTACTAAAGTCAAATTATAATTACAATTACACCATAATTGTAATTAATTATCAATTACGCAATTACAATTATAATTGATCCCAACCCTGACTGATGGTACTAAGAAAAGAGAATGAAAGAAAATTATAGCACGATCACAATAATGAGAATGCCCTGTTTCTCATAAATACATCAAATTATTTCAAGATGACTACATAAAATATTGCAAAACAAAATAATGATTTACAAAACAACAAAAAATGCACAAACTGACGTTAAAAACACAAACAGCAACAGAAACACACAGATTGAGAGACAAATACCAAACCACATCAAAAACAAACAAATGATAACTATAAAGCACTCAGAGAGCGCACACCTCCTCCACTCTATAGCAGTCCACATATCACATCACCTAAGTGTTAGATGTGAAATATTGATCCGGATCATCCCCAAAATCTAATCAATTGTTCTTTCATTTCCATTTTGGGTATTTCCTGACAATTTCACCAAAATCCATGATTTGGTTTGGTGTTGGACTGTTCACAGACAAATGAATAATTGCTGGCGAAAACATACCTCCGGAAGTAAAAAATGCACAAAATCACTGCAAAATTACATAAGATAACCTAAAAAACCACATGCAAGAACTACAAAAATGCAGCAACAGAAGAAAATTAACAGAAGAACCCTTTTCTTTCATGTACTAATCTCAATGGTCATTATTCTAAATGCTGCATGAACGTTGATAATGGTGGTCCACAGATCAGACAATCAGATTTTTGTGGCTTCCCACGCTGATGATTAGTTGCCCATCTCTACTTTACAGCATTGCATGCGTGACTACTAGGCAACAAAAGCAAGCCTTTTAGTGTTTCAAAGTTCAAAGCTAAGAGATTTATGACTGCAGACTCTTTGCTAAACCAGTCAATTATCAAACCTAAGCTGCGGTCCACAGTAGTCTTATAATGGTTAGAGGCCAGACTGCAGCGTATCATCCACTCTGCAGAGAAGGTCAACGGCTGCAATCTGCCCCCCTCCAGGACCTGTACGCCTCCAGGATTTGAGGCGTGGCAGGAAAAGATTGTGGCCGACCCTCCCACCCCGGTCATAAACTGTTTTCAATCTCTCCCTTCTGGTAGGAGGTTTCGGTCCATCAGGACCAGAACCTCCAACACAAAACAGCTTCTTTCCTCCTGCCACCATCCACAGAACACACCCAAGTCACCCACTGAAACCCCCCCCAACCACCCCACCCGATCACCACCTCCACCAGCTTGATACCATGCTGCACTGTATATATATATTTATATTTATCCTATTTATCCTTTATTCTCTATCTATCCTTTATTTATCCCTCATCCTTTATATTTATCATTATTATTATTATTATTATTATTATTGTTGCTGGGTTGTTCTTTGTTGTGTTGTTTTTATTTCTTTTATTTCTTTTTGTTGCTTGTTTTGTGCACCAACCACCAAGTCAAATTCCTTGTACTGTCCTCAAAACTGTACATGGCAAATAAACATTTCTGATTCTGATTCTGATTCATTTCTGATTCTGAAGAGACTAGAATAGTGAAGCTGCAGGAGAAAATCAGCAGACCCTAAAACTTACAGAGAGAAACGATTGAAAGGTGAAAATACTTTAAACTCGAGTTATTCAAGAGGTTGTGAACAAAAGAGTGTGACGGACAGGTGTGTACCGAGTGTGAAAGTGCTCACGCACACATCCAGAAGCTCTGCCTTAATAGCCTGTTACATAACAACTATTTGCCTTGACTGTGACTGTGCCGCTGAAGAGGCGACGCTGGGTGTGTTTGCATTGCGCAGCAAGGGGTGACGACTTGTTAAATCATACCTACAATTAAATTACTGTAGTCACAAACCTTTTACTTTCCAAGATATACTTGGTCAATATCTAAAAACAGCAGTTGTGTAAAGACTACTGATATATTCTACTCAAGTAGAAGTACTGTTACTTGATTGAAATTGTACAAGTAAGTCATACATAAAATACTCAAGTACAAGTAAATAGTAGCTCAATTAAATAGTTCTCAAAGTAAACATTACTTGTTACTTTCACCCCCCCGTTTATTTTTGGTAATAAATCTTGCCTCGGTTCCCTTGCATTCAGTAAACATCTCATGTATAAACTCAAAAAGTAAGAGACCAAATCTTGCACAATTGGAACTTAATTTATTTTTCACAAAGGCATCTGTGTTTGCTCTACAGCAGAAAGAAAAACGGGGTACATACGTGATTACATATTCGAGGGTACATACATGTTTACCATTTCTGTTGCCTTCTCTGGTGTCTGTGCTGCGATATAGAGGACAGCATCATCAGCAAACAGCAGGCACAGAGCTTGTGTACAGATGTTATAGGGACCTGACAGTGATGCTTGTATGGTCCTCGTTCTTTTTCAAGGGGTTTTACTACCAAATAAATGAATGAGGCTACATGTTTGTCCATGATTTTCTTCTGCAGGAAGAAGAGGAGGTGGAGGTGGAGGAGGAGGAGGAGGAAGAAGAGGAAGAAGAAGAAGAGGAAGTGGAGGTAGAGGAGGTAGAGATCATCAACGTCATACAGCAGAAACCTCCACCTGTGGTTAAGAAGGTCTCCAGGACGGAGGTTAGGACCGAGCTGAGAGAAATCCCCGAACCCACCAAGATGGACACCCGTTATTTCGGCGAGCTGCTGGCTGACGTCTACCGCAAGAACTGCGACATTCACTCCTGCATCTACGACAATGTGTCCAAGATCGGTGGGCAGTAAGTGCACGTTTGTCTCTCACCAACACCCGGGGGGGAAACTGTGACTGGCACAATGATGAGAAACTGCGAGCCTTAACTCGTTCTCTGACTCATTCCTAGGAGAGAAAACCTGTGTGCATTTGATCGATTTGAGGATTTATTGTTAGTTCTGACACAAAACTCAAAGACAAGGTCTGTAGGACATCTCACAGATTATCCAGGGTTCTCACCAGGAATTTTTCACAGCAGATGGGGGATCGCATGGCGCGCTTGTTTTTTTTTAATTTAGTTTTTTTTTTACTTTGTTTCAGCCTTTCTTTAAAGACTGACATTTTCTTCTAAACACACTAAATAGGTCATAAATGTATTCCTTAAAACATGTACAAAGCCAATTAAACCATTTATAATTTAATTGTAAAGCTAGGCTTCAAAAACTCTGTTTCCAATTTCTGTGTTCAGGATTTAATGGGTGGGTCAGAAATCAGGGCTGCGTTATGTAACGGAGCCATCATTAGCATAAACTCGTCCCTGCTGCTGAAGCACACCAAACTTCCGTGGCCTCCAGAGGGCGCAATTTGGCCCCTGGCAAAAGCAAACCTCATATTCGGACTCGGGAATAAAAAGCATCGGCTGGTGCCACATTTTTCATGAAAAGATCTTGTTTATACACCGCAATTTTGTTTTTCGCAGTTTTCCGCTAATATCTTGTTTGGCCCGATCCGAGCCCTTTTGGAAGCATTATCGACATGGGAGCATCACATTGCTCTTTCCCATAGACACACAGTAAGGAGGCGGCGTCCTTCCCGTGCATGGGCGTGGTTCCACCACCTCTAACTGACACGCCCCCAGTGTCTCAGAGCAGAGAGAAGTGCTTGTTTTTCCATGATTTTAAGACCTAATTCTATATACTTAGCAATTTTTTTCAAGTTTCAAATTTGGCTCAGTGGTCAATGACACATGTTTCTGTGGTGTGACAAACTTATAACATAAATATATTTCTGCTTTACATGGACTTTAAAGCCAAAATGTATTTGTTGAATTGATGAAGGGTGATGATGAATGTAGTCATAGAGTTAGTCATGCTTGGTATATGTCCTCCAAGAATAAATACTCGCAGACACTGTATAGAAATAACAATTTGTTCAAAAGACTGATTCCCAGATGTGCTTTTCAAATGTATGTATGGACCCCTGAAAATGCAACGTAGGGGGCGATATCACTTCTGAGGTGATCAAATTTACGTCACAACAGCGCTGGTGAGAACCCTATTATCTATAGGAGCTGTTTGCTTTAGTAGGTCACATTTAGGTTTAGTTGGTCCCTTTCTCTTGTAATTGCGGCTGAAATACTGCAGGGTTCTACTTTTTACTACCCGGCCGTATTAAGGTCAGTACGATTTCACTTTTTTCAAATCTTTAAGCATAATCTTCAGTTTTTTAAGTTTCTTGGTTGGATGCATCCTGTCCCTGTCATCAGTTTATGAGTTATTCTTTTTTAAAGCTTGACTTGGATTCTGGTTTCTTGTGGAAACGTTTTGGTCTTTTTAAAATCGTCATAATATCATAATATGTCCTTTAGTAAAAGGCGGCATAATAACAGCAGTAATCAATGGTTAAGATTTTTTAATCCAATGAGTCAGCAACCATTTAGTAACTCTACAAATGTTTAAACCATAGAAGTGAGCTAAGATCAAATGTTTTAGGTTGGTGATGTCTGGCTTTGCTTGTCCCACAGTGTTGCTCGATACAACAAATGATTTCCTACCCGCCGAATGTTGAAAAAATGTTTTTGTATAATTCCCTTTTTTTAGAGTCATCACGTCATAAACATAACAGCGTACAAAAACCTTGACTCCCTTCTTGCCTTTGAAATAGAGTTTCTAACATTGTGGGAAATGCCCAATCTGGCAACACAGTTGTAAATGTATCCACAAGCAATAACCTGAACCTCAGGTTTCTTCCAATAAAAACTTGTGCTTTGCATGGTTGCTTTGCTGAGGGAGGGGTTAGGGTTACATGAAGTGATGTGATAACTTTGAGTTTGTTTGGTCTTTGGACAACAAGCAAGGCTGAAATGTGGGAGTGTGCTCGAATCCCACATTAAATAGAGGACAAACCACCTTGCATTGCTGTTTGGTTGGTGGTAAAAATGTGCTGAGACAACTAACTTAAATTAGGCTGACATTTAAAAAAACAAAACAAAAAAACAACAACCATTGAGCTAAATCATGGAAATGCACAGAGGAAGTGAGAGTGATGTTACTTGTTCTTCACACGGTGTCGATTCCCAGCGTGCGTTTAAAAGTGAGAAGCAAACAGACTATATTTCCCCGTCAACTTTCACCTGTCTGTTATTAACCCTCTGACACTGGAGTCTTTAAATCACTCACAGAAACACCCAAGAGGACTAGAACAAGTTCACCCACTGCTGATGTATCGGTATGCAATAGATCAGTGTTTCTCAAATGGTAGTACGCGATGGCACTACAGGGGGTATTTGAGAGAAACAGAAAGGAAAATTTATAAATGAAATAGTAAATATCACCAACAACACACAAGATAAGATGATATATAATAATGAATAATAAAAAGAACAGACAAACAACAACAGAAGACACAAAAATTACAACAAAAACACATTAAATGAGAGATAATTACACAAGATTAGTACAAAACACACAAAAATAACAGAAACATACAGAACGACATAAGAAACAACCAAATGACACAAAAACACACAAAATACGAGAAAAATATGCTGAAAAAAAGAACAGACAAATAATAACAAAATGACCCACAAAAACCCACAAAATCACACAAAAGCAGACTAAATAATGATAATGATAGAAATTATCTTAGAACATGAACTGAAAATACAAGAGTCAGTTTTGGTCCTACACCAGGTTGGAGAGGACCGGAAATGATAAAAACTATAGAAATAAATCTTTTCACGAGGGTCTAAATACTGTTTCATTCCACTTATTTACAAAATAATCCATCCATCCATCCATCTTCTTCCGCTTTATCCGGGGCCGGGTCGCGGAGGCAGCAGTCTCAGCAGAGATGCCCAGACCTCCCGATCCACGCACACCTCCTCCAGCCGTTCTGGGAGGACCCCGAGGCGACACCAGGCCAGCTCAGAGACATAGGCCTCGTGGAAGGCCCAGGACACGTTTACAAAATAAGATTCTTTGAAATGTGTTTTATCACTCATTCATTCCATCATTATGCTCACAGAATTCTGAGCAAAATGTGGTGGTCGGACAAAGAGGGGTACTTGCATTCATAAGGTAGAGAAAGGGGGTACTTTAGCCCAAAAAAGTTTGAGAACCACTGCAATAGATAATATATGTACCGTGTGTAATGTGTATCCCTCATGCTAACATCATTAGGATTAATCTTACAGTGAGGATTCCTTTCTATTTCAAATCTCTCCCACAAACACACACACACACACACACACACACACACGGAAACATCACATCTGCAATAATACAACAACCACCATTGTTTGTCCTTCCTGTGTGTGTTACAGGAAATTCCAGCTGGAACACAACAATGACTACAAGGTGAGGAACTAACCTTCATCTGCTGCACATTCACAGAACCCTGTGTGCGCCACAGGTTTGGGATCTACAGTAATTCCATCTGACTTCATGTTTGATGTGTTTTGATTCCTATGTGATATGATGATCAGGTAGAGGAAGAGGTGGAAGCTTTGATTCCCAAAGGAGCTACCGAGCTGACCAAACAACAGATACGATACCTGCTGCAGGTGAGCAACAGATCTGGGAAACAAGTTCATCCTCCAATCAAAAGTCTCCATTCTTATTTATTACAGAATAAACATGGGACACGCTTCGCCTCTAGATAATGAAAACCAAAGAAAGTTACTGTATCATGTGATAAAACTGGACAAAGATTCCCTGATTACTGTATATTCCCTTTTACTTTATATTATTCCTAAAGTCTTTCATTCTTCAGTCCAAATCCGTGTGAACAATCACACTGCATAATAATTCATGCAAGTTCTTTTTGTCTTCTTTTTGAATTATATGTCAAGGTTTTATTTATTCTTACAATTTAAGGAAACATCAAAGCGGCCAGCAGACGCCTCTGAAGAAGACAGGCAGTTCAATCAAAGTAAAATTTCCGAAAAACAGTTGAATAAATGAAATCTTCAATTCAACTTTTATATAGCGCAAATTACAACAAAGTCATTTCAAAGCGCTTAACAAAAAAAAATAGAGTTCATAGTAAGAAAGAAAGAACCCAACAAGATCCACATTTTGGCAAATCACACTACAGCGAGTTCACACACGCACACGCAACCGTTCAACTGTAATCTTCCAAAAGTTGATATGATAAATGCCATTAGATTTTTGTGTTTTGCAACAATATTGCATACCCAGTTATTAACCGTGGTGTGTGTGGCTTGTGTGTTTGTGTGTGCGTGTGTGTGTGTGTGAGTCAGACTCGTCTCACTGCAGATAAGAGCATGCGTCTGCTGCTGTCCACCTTCAGCAGCCTGAGAGAGGAGCTCCTGCACATGTCCGAGGATCTGCGGGTAAGGAAAGCCACAAACAGGCAGAGGCCTGAGCATCAGTCCCACCAAGACACGCAAATGATTGTGTTTACGTGTAGAAAGAGCAGCGGCAGCCAATGTTTGAATTGTAAGGTTGAGAGAAGAGACCCCACTGCTGTGGCTCACGCGAAAAAGCAACAACGTGCACAATCAAAGACAGATGCTTATGCGCCACAAAACTGCACAAAAAGATTCAGTGAAAAAAGGATACCAGTGTTGTACAATCTGTGTCCTGTTTCTGTTTTGGTTATTCCATTTTCAAACCAAATCAAAATAACAAATAAACGGTGTGGTTATTTTGTTTTACTGACTTAAAAAACAAAACCGAAATACAAAAACATCAAAAACCAGATAAGCAGCGTTTTTGCTGAAGAAAAAAAAAATCTTGTTTTGTTTGTGTGATATTTGGATATTTACGAGTAAATTAGAGCGAGAGCTGAAGTCCACTGGTTTCCCTCCACAGGTCCTGGACCAGGTCTCCTCACACAATAGGACTGTTGAGGATTTATTTCAGCAGTTTTCTGCTCCTGCTCCTGTTTTCATGCAGTCTGTGGATGTTTCAGCTTGTAAAAAGCTGCTCACATTCATGTTTAGTTTTATGGTGATACGGTCCAAATAATATCCAAATAAACAGGTGACTGACTATCGACTGTGAGGCTGGTGTGTGGAGCAAAAGATGTTAGAACTTCTACGATTTGACACTTTTGCAAAAACAATTACAGCTTTTTTAAAGGCATTAAAAATATTTATTTTGCACGTTATAATACTGTTAGCCACTAACGGCAACCGTCAACACACAGAAGTTGGTCACAAGAAATGAAGAGCACCAGTAGATTCAAAAAAATGTATTTATGTATTGCTCCTTTTTTTGTCAGGGAGTAAAAGTCCGCCCCCGTCTGTGGGTCCATTCTGTGTGGTGAGCTTAAAACATGAAGCTCTTGTCCTAGTTTCCCTTAAATATCCAAATATCACACAAACGAACAATATTTAATTTTGAAACAGAAAAATGCTGCTTGTCTTGTTTTTGATTCTTCTGTATTTCTGTTTTGGTTGTAAGTCAGTAAAACAAAATAACTGTTTATTTGTTATTTTGATATGGTTTTAAAATGGAACAACCAAAGAACGAACGGTACACAGGTTTTGTACAAATGTGTGTATGTCTTGTTTTATTAAGATTTGTATTTTTTACCAAAACTTTATGTCCAGGGTCTTGATCCCGTATCAACACGAGATCAGAGAGATCACAACATGTACTCAACAATCTTTGAAAAAACTGTTACATTTTGTCTCAAGACACTTTTTTAAACCAATACTTTATTTCTGGATAATTGATTTTCCCACCATTGGGCTTCGTTCTTACGCTCATCAATTAACAAAACAACGCAGAAATAATAAATAGGCCAGTGCTATCACATGATACATAAAGCATGTGACAAATATCTTAGTGACAGTGATGACGTTGCTCCCTCCTCCTGTCTGTTCATCATCAGATAAAAGCAGATTTATGTTTCTCTTCTTTTACAAATACATGAAAGAGAAGGCTCCCTAAGGATTGTGGGAAAACAAAAAGTGATGCTTGCAAAAAGCTGCTTTTATTGTATTGCTCTCAGCTTGTGCACAGGTGTGGAAGGTGAAGGCCTTACATGGTGTCATTCCATAGGAATGTGCAGGAAAACTGCTCATTATTAACAGAGTTAACACAGTGGTGTCAGGTTTACAATTACCAAAAGCAAAACTCTGCGTCACCTTCGTTCAACTGTTTAAAACAAAGGAAGTGATGACAAGAGCAAACAAAAAAGTGGGGAAGATAAACAAGTGACACTCTTCCAGGGACTGAGATCACATGTCTCTGTGTTTATGTTTGTATGTGTGTGTGTGTGTGTGTGTGTTTGTGTCACAGCGTTTGGAGAGTGAGAAGGAATCTCTGGAGAGAGACTTGAGCTTCAAAGCAGATCAGGCCAAGCAGTACGACTGCCTCCTGGAGGCTGTACGGGAGAACAACAGACAGCTGCAGGTACGCTCCCAGTGTGTGTGTGTGTGTGTGTGTGCGCCTGTGAGTTTGTGTGTGTGTGGGTGTGTGTGTATTTTTAAAATCTGTTGATGTCATATTTGTATTTAAATTGTAGAAATTGTAGTTGAGTTCAGATAATTGACTTTTGTAATGTAAGTGCAATGAAAATTCTATAAAAATCGTTAATTATAATTTAACGCAAAACTGGGGAATCATGCTACAGTGCCATGTACAGTTCTACACATATGTAGTTAAGAATTATTAAAATGTTTCACATCAAGCTTTTCCACAATTTACTATTTTAAAAAAAAGAGAATAATCTAGGGGTTATACTGACCACAAAAAAAGGCCCCAGACGACCACATTAAAACCTGTATTTTCTATATTGATTAGGATGCCTAACAAGGTAATCAATTGATAGGAAAGAAAATAGATGATAGATAGATAGATAGATAGATAGATAGATAGATAGATAGACATAACCGTGTGTGTGTGTGTGTGTGTGTAAAATCTAGGAAAAGTACATAATCCTAGTCCATTGCAGGACCAACACACATTAACATAACTTTTCTCTCTTGCTGAGGTCAATCTAGTGACCCAGAAACATGCACACTTGAGAGAGAACAGGCAGTCTTCCCAATTTTGTATTATTAAATAATATGTGAGAGTAAAGTTTTCAATCAGAGACGATCCTGAGATGATTAACTCTGTGTGTCCACAGCTGTCCCTGAAGGAAACCAGTGCCTCCCAGCGTTCACTGGAGAGCCAGCTCTCCAACAGCAAGAACAACGAGTCCAGCCGTGACTTTAAGGTCAAGGAACTGGAGGGAAGAATGAGAGCACTGGAGAAGGAGAACGAGATGCTGCGACAGAAGGTAGAACACACAGAAAACCTCCTCTCCTCCAGGCACTCAGACTGTTGATCCCACAATGAACAAGTCCCAATACGCACAGACAAACAATATTATAATTATTATTATTATTATTATTAGAGGGTGGGCCTTGTTTGATGTTTTCATGCTGCACCTTTTTCTACTTTTAAATGCCTTTTATAAGGTTTTTGAAAAAAAAATTTCAATGCTTTGTTTTGCCTTTTATTACATTTATTAAATTTCTAAATGTTTTTTATTATATTCCTATGTTTTAAAATGCATTTAAAAGAAAAAATCTATATTTTTGTTTTTTATTAGATTTTTTTATTTATTTTTTGTATTATGTATTGCTGGAGAGTGAGATAAGCCTTTTTATATTTGGAATTGCCTAGGATTATAATGTTTTTTGTGTATGTATTTTTAGAATTTTAAATACTTTATATTATACCTTTATGTTTTTAAAATATGTCTATCTTTCTATCCTGTGTAGCTGTCGGGCCAGGCGAGCAGCGCCACGCTGCAGATTAAAACAGAGGAGCTGTCCCGTCATTACCAGGATCAGCTCGACGCCCTGAGACGAGAAAAGGAACAGGAGATACAAAGGCTGCGGGTGAGGATGTTTTCTTTACATTTTTGCTATTTAAGCATTTTTGGTTCGACATTTATCACAATTTATAAGTCAGCTTTTACATTTTTAATTCCCTATAATGTGGCCCCAGAAAGCATGAAATAGGAACGGTTTTCCTAATACCTTGAAATGGATTGATAAAAGTTTCAACGTACCTTCATCAATGTGTTTAAGTGCCTCAAAGGGGACATGTCCCCCTGGGTGGGAATCACTGCTTCATTGTCCGTGGTCATTTGAAGTCTTTCTTTGTGCTTGTTTGTCCCTCTCCTCTCACCGTACAACCTTCAGAGCCAGATAACAAAGATCCAGACGGAGGTCACCACTACCACCACCTCGCGCTCATCCTCAGACCAGAGCCTCCAGCTGAAGATCTCAGAGCTGCTCGCCATGTTGGAGAAACGGCAGACCATCATCACCCGGCAGGAGGAGGTCAGACACTGGCTTTATGACGTTTTACTCTGAAAATATCAGATGTAGGAACGACTATGGCACTGCTTTAACCAGGGTTGGGGTTAATTCAAATTCTCAATTACAATTACGCAGAGGTGTAAAGAGTACTGATATATCCTACTCAACTAGAAGTACTGTTACTTGATTGAAATTGTAGTACTCAGGACAAGTAGAAGTAAGACATACATAAAATACTCAAGTACAAGTAAAAAGTAGCTCAATTAATAGTACTCGAAGTAAAAGTTACTAGTTACTTTCACGCCCCACGTTTATTTTTGGTAATAAATCTTGCCACGGTTCCCCTGCAAACAGTAAACATCTCATATATAAAACTTAAAAAGGAAGAGACCAGATCTTGCACAATTGGAAATTATTGCATTTTCCATAAAGGCACCTGCATAAAATAAAATGTTTGTCAAAATGTACAATTTTAAAATAAAACAACACCAAACAAATTTCATTCAAAATAATGATAAAATAGCTAAATTTATGAACTTTAAAACAGTGCCTTGCCAAATGTGCCATGTGAGTAACAACATAACTGGTAGAAACCCCAACCTAAACCAAAGAATGTGGTAAAATAACCGTAATTCAAGTTCATTACGTTTAATCTGATTGGTCGGCTATGATGTGATGTATTTGATTGTTGTCATTTCAATTTTTTTTTGTAGTTTCACAATGTCCGTTGATCATTTTAAAACAAATAATTATCATTTACTCAGTAACGGTTCACTGTAGAAATGTAACGAATTACTTTACTTCTTTTAAAACATACTTAAGTACAAGTAAAATTACTGATTTAGAAATATACTGAAAAAAGTACAAGTAACCATGAAGACAACCCAATTACAGTAACAGTACAGTAGTTGAAGTCAGTTACTTTCACCTCTGCAATTACGTCTTCAATTATCCATCTTCAATTACAATTCAACTATGATTATGACGACTGGCATTTTTCCCAATTACAATTTTTTTTTTTTTGTCCCTGAAAGTCCAATTACATTCTCATTTACCAAAGTTTATATTCAATTAATCACAATTACTTTGCCTTTGATAAATAACCTCATAAAACATAACCTTTCTCTTGTGTCAGCTTCTCTTATGATAACGGGTCATACACTAATAAAAAATATTATTTATCTAATTTTGTTTTTGCTGTGGATATCTGAGCCATTTTTTCACTTATTTTTTATTTTTATTTAAATAGTAAAATGATTCCCAAGGGTAGTAAGAAAACTTGATATGAAACATATTTTAATAATTACGTTTGTGTCATCCGTAGAACTGTAACATTGTTTCCCAGTTTTGCATTTAATTAAATTGTATTCGACTGTTTTTAATCACATTTCCATGCCAATTACAATTACAAAGTCAATTATATGAACTAAATTACAATTCAATTATGATTACAAGAGCAATGGATTTTTAAATTGCAATTACAATTTTAATTAATGTCACTACAGTCACTAAATAAAAGCACACTTGATGGTTGTTAGTTAAAACCAAACACAAACTGCTTCCATTGTTGACACTGCGTTGTTTTCACCTTTCAGGTTCAACTACATTCTTGTTCTTTTCATCACGCTACACTTGAAAACAGCTCTGTTTGTTTCACATGCGCAGAGAAAAACAGGCGCCGGGACGTTTTCTTTTGAAGAAGTCAGAATAAACAGTAAACAATGAATGGAAATGACTTAAACTATTGAGAAATAAAACTATTTTAAATGTAACTTGGATGTTAGGTATTAGAATGCAATGGTGGAGGAAAGCAATTGAAAATAGAATTAAATATATAGACCGTCTCCAGATTCGTGCCAACCACAATGTTTGTAACATATACAATAATCAAAGAAAAAATAATTAGTGACAGATTTTAAAAATGTGCGTCGAGGCATCGTTTAAAAACCCCTTAACGTCCACCATCCCGAATACGGGTCAAAATGCATGTTCTCTCTCATTCCCGCTCTGAAGGGATTAAATGCTTCTGAAATACAGCAGCATATCACAAGTATCATTATACCATTTGAAGCCTTAGGACTTTCTGTTTTTAACCATATAAACCATTCTAAAACACAACCGTCAGAGCAAACACAGTCAAATATTTGGTCAAACTTGGAAAAAATGGCGACATAAACAAGCCTTTAAAATACCTCATCTTTAAAGCGATGGCATGTCTTACTGAATCGATATATATAATCAAAATCTTCCCAAGACATTCAAAAGTCCAATGAATCCCAGCATTTAGTCCAAAACACAGTAAAACTGCTGTAAAAAAAAATTTAATGTAAAAACGCTAATTAAATGCTAAATTTTTTTTTAGCTTTGTGAGGCTGAACGTGTCATTAAAAATCCTCAATTTTTAAAATTACCATTTCCACGGTGAAGAACAATTGCGCAACAGAAGAAGAACCCGGTCACATGACTTGAGTGCCAAAAAAAAGTTTGTATTTTGGCACTTCAAATATTTTTTCATTGTGTACATTATATTAAGACTTTTTTTTTTTTTTAGTTAATTAATTTGTTGTTAGAAGCATTTTCCCCTGACTATGTATATTATGGAATAAGTATTGTCAGCAAAAACGCAAACTCAAAAAGCCAAAGGAAATCACTGGGAAATCCAAACAAAAACAAAGACAAATTTAAATGAATCATAAACTCACTGCAAGGAAACATTGTGCAACCCAGAGGTGATGTATGGACTACATCAGCAGATACATACATATTAAAAATAGTCTTTGGTATTTATTTGACAAAAAAAAAAATGATATTAAAGTGTTGGTTAACTTATACTTTAATAATGAATAAAAAATAATGCCTCTTAGATAGGGGGTGCTGATTAACTGTGTAATCCTGTCTTTCCATTATCCTCGCTGAACTTTGACCTCTTGTCACCTGCAGGAGATAAAAAGGTTGATGCAGGAGAGAAACAAAAGCAGCTCACAGGGAACAAGCAAGACTATCATTACCAAGAGGTACGGCACTCACCCTACATCGTACGGCACTCACCCTACATCGTACGGCACTCACCCTACATCGCACGGCACTCACCCTACATCGCACGGCACTCACCCTACATCGTACGGCACTCACCCTACATCGTACGGCACTCACCCTACATCGTACGGCACTCATCCTACATCGTACGGCACTCACCCTACATCGTACGGCAGTCATCCTACATCGTACGGCACTCATCCTACATCGTACGGCACTCACCCTACATCGTACGGCACTCACCCTACATCGTACGGCACTCACCCTACATCGTACGGCACTCACCCTACATCGTACGGCACTCACCCTACATCGTACGGCACTCACCCTACATCGTACGGCACTCACCCTACATCGTACGGCACTCACCCTACATCGTACGGCACTCATCCTACATCGTACGGCACTCACCCTACATCGTACGGCACTCACCCTACATCGTACGGCACTCACCCTACATCGTACGGCACTCACCCTACATCGTACGGCACTCACCCTACATCGTACGGCACTCACCCTACATCGTACGGCACTCATCCTACATCGAACGGCACTCAACCTACATCGTACGGCACTCATCCTACATCCACAGATCAGAAAGAAGGAAGATTTTAACATGGCTTTCTTTTGTGAAGTTAACTCATTCTCATATCAAAACATGTTTCATATTTTTCTGACAAAAGGCCAAATATACAACTAGACAAACGCATGTGAGAACACACATTGAGGGCACATGCCGACGTCTTGGCAACAGAAGAAATCCTAGATGATTTCACTGCATCTCCTCAGGAAAATGTTTGATTTGATTAATCCAGTATCTAAACATCCATAATTATTGTTTCCAGAAAAGTCCCTGTAAAACTTTAGTTTAAATAAACAAGTTAAAGGGTGAATGCTGGATTACTATTGCAACAACACACCATCAGTCGGGTAAAACCAAAAGGAACCTGTCTCATGATGGTCCAATCCCAGCAAACGCATTGGTTTACATTGGTTTGCATTAGTTTTTGTGCGTTAAAACATTTTCTTCAAGTATTCTTAAAAACTGCTGGACAAATATTAAGATTCCATTGGTCTTGGCTAAGTTTCTATTGGATGTTTCATTCATTTTGGGAGGCTTTTATTTTCTTGCTTTATGCATTTTCTAATCTGGGTGCTTTTAAGTGTTTATTTTTACATTTTTAAATACATTTTCAAAATGCTAATTTAGTGGTGGATTTCAATCAGCCCTAAATTAATCCACTATATAGCAGTGCACCTCCTTTTCTCCATTTTTTATGCTGGGTTTTCATGTTCTGTGCTCTGGTACGTATGTCTCACCTTGTTACGGTGAAGGTTATGTGTTTGAGTTTACCCTGAATGGGTGGTGATGACTGCGTGGAAACAACATCTATATGTTAAACGTAAATCTGTTCTTGTTAGATGGGTTTTTCTGTGAACCACATGAAAACCTGAGCATAAGTCCCTGCACTTTTCCTTTGACTGTATGTTTGCAGGTACACGAACCAGTACCCGATCCTGGGTTTGCTCGGTGACGACTACAAGGGCTCCACCTCGTCCATCCGAGAAGCCCAGACCGTCATCATCGAGAAAACTGGAGAGAAGACCCTACTGGTAAAGAAATCAAAGAGCAATGGAGGGAGGAGGCAGCATTAGCCAATGAGAGTGCTTTATCTTAGATATTAACATGTGACACCTGCCAATTAAAATGATGATAGCCATCGAATCCCATGGGAATGGAAAGTATGTGTTGTAATGGCAGAAAACATTTTTTTTTTAACATCATGTACACATTTCATGTTTTATATACTGTATACTAATGTATACATGTTCTAAGTCAGTTTAGGGAAAAAAATCTGATTGGACTTTCCAGAACAGTTTTTTTTTATGTATTAGAATGTGATAATACATTTTTAATCAAATGTTTTAAAATTTTTCTGACTTTCAATTTAGGTTCTTTTTTGAAAATGAGTCGCATCTTTTTTTAATTAATATCATTTATTTATTTAATTTTTAATTTTTTTTTTCTGTTTAGTTCTTTGCTTATTTTTAAAGATAGTCTGCATTAAATATTAGTGACTACCATTAATTGGCTCGATAGCTCCATTACTATTGGTCCTGACATTAAAACTCCTTTACTGCAAGTTAAAGAGATATTTTAGCTGTAATTGTGCATAAATGCGCCAATATCGACACCTTCAATCCTTTTACACTTTCTTGTGCAAGCGAAAAAACTGATTTATTAGATTAAAGAAATGACACTTAAGGGTTATTATTATTATTTTGTTTTCCCATTAGCGCTCAGTCTGACGAACATTAAAGCAGCGTGTATCCAAAGTGTAACAACTGTATCTGTTTCTCTCTGGCAGGGATGATGGAGAAACAACACACCCACGGATGGTGATGGTTTAACCTCACCCTTGCTCCATTCCTAAATATCCATATTTTATTTTTGGTACGACACGTTGAGCTTGTTCTTTTTTTGGGGTGATGCAACATTTTGGGTTTGGGCTTCCTCTGCTTTTTTGTTTGTGTTGATGGAAAAGGATTAAAAACCATAAATGTTTAGATCATGACAGGCTCTGGATTTTACGTGTTTATATTAAAGCTATGGTGATAACTGGGAACTGGCTGAGCTCAAGGTAGGATTAGCATTCTTGTAAATGTATTCTCGTTATAATTGTTTGTTACTTCTGGCTCAGAAAAACTCAAACACATATGTATATGTTTATGCATGATAATGTTGATGTGACTCTATTAGAGATGTGATGCTGTAGTAAAATCACACTAATCAAAGTGAAGATTACGAACCAGATGCAAAATTACATGCCAGCCCTGCATGTTCCCAGTTGTCCTCCATATCCTTCCCACTCTGTGAACACTGGTGTGTTTGTAACGTAAGTGTGCTCAGTAAACGCCTCCCATGTGCTCCTCAGGGAGTCTCTCCTGCTGTTTGTGTTCATGTGCAGCCCTGTTCCGATGTATTACATCCATGGTTTTATAATATTGTGTTAATAATAATTATGTTAAGTTGGCGTTCGGGTTCGGGGTGAAAATCTTAAAGGGGGGGTATCATGTAAAAGTCACTTTTTCAAGCTTTATATCATGTTAGTGTGTCATTCCCTCCTGAAAAACATACCTCAAGTGTTGCTCAGATTGATTTACATATTTTTGAGTAATCTTTAAATCTCCTGCCAGCAGCCGTTTTCCTGCTGTTATGCGCGAGGGGACGAGGCTCCGCCTTGGGGATGAGTCCCCCCCCCCTCCTAAGTTCTCTTCCTTAGTTCAGCCCACAGCACCAGCCTCAGCAGATTTAGCTTTTCTTTTATATTTGCTTCATTTTTCAAAAAAAAAAATTGGGTAGCATAGTTATTTGAGTATGCTATAGAATGGTACTATGTGCCTGAAAAAAACACGATATCCCCCCTTTAATGTATAAACTGGAGCATGATTTTTTAAATATTTTCCTTGTTTGTGGGTATTTATTGCTGTAAGAAAATTTTAAATCAGGGGTGTCAAATTTTAGGGGGTTAAGCTCAAGTGAGCCAGACCAGTAAACCAAGGTTGGTCGGGCTAGGCGCATTAGCAACATTATGCTTTTCAGTTCTGAGCTTTGTTTTATGTAACAATTTGTTGACAAAAATGATTTATTTTATTATTTTAGGTTTTCTATATCTATTTTATTTTTTATTATTTGTGTTTATTTTATTTTAGTATTATTTTTTACCTTTGGTTTTGTGGTCTGTCTGCTACTCTCACAACAAAAGTGGACAAGTTTTGAACAGCAGTTACTTTATTGAATACTTAAATGTACCTGCAGGCCGTTGTATGTTTGACACCCCTGTTTTAGGGCCTGTACTACGAAGCTATACCAGTGAAGCCTGGATTTATCTCTGCTAGCGGGCTTCACTCACCCAAACATTCTCTGTCAAAAAGAAGCTGTCCCACGAATCTTGATATCAACTCACTAAGTTAAGCAAGGTAATTTCTGCCTGGCTACATGCGCGGTGGAGATTGGAGTGTCAGACCAATCACAATCGCAGAGAAACTGTAGAGCAATTTACGTCTCAATTAGGGAATAATACTTAATTAAAATGAACAATTCAGACAAAAAACAACACTGTTGCTGCTGTAAAAACAGCAAGTAATAAATGCAGGAATTGATGAGTGTTAATGCTTACATCAGTGAAATTATACACGGAGAATAAAGAGACACTCTAATTTAGACTTTCACCTTGTCTGTGGCTCTGATGCATACAGCTCAGCCTACATCATTAGGTGGAATATGTTTGTATTTTATATGATCTTACAGGACTGAGGCTCTCAGCTTCACCACAGAATACATGAATGAATTAATTTATGAATTTATCGGTCTGCACGCAGGTTTTACCATCTGACTAATGTAGGCCAGTCCATCAGATATAAATCTATATGTTTCCTATAGGATGTCATTGGGTAAATGAAAGGATAAATATTCTCTCTCCTGTCAGCGTCACATTAGATCCAAACAGAGACGTGGTCACACAATGATCCTCCATTTATTGGGCAGGTTGTTTTCTAAGAGAGCTGATTGGTCAGGCGGCAGGACTTTCATACTCCAGGTTAGTCGTTCAGCCTAAGTTACCATGGTGATTTAGTCCTGTAAGACGTTAGCCACCTTCATAACACAGCACACACCAAATAAATCCAGGAAGTTAGCGCGATAAGAGGAAATCCAGCTTTGTAGTACAGGCCATTAAAGTCTACGTTGTCCAGACCGAGTTTCTTTGAGATGTTTTCATTCTTTACATATCGAAGCACATAAAAGGCCATGTGTCCACAAGGGGGCAATATCACCGAAACTGCAGCCTAATAATACACAGTGAGTCATTTATACACAACTTCAAACTTAAGACTGAGGGTTTAGGTGTATTTATTACTGCTTCCACACACACACTCACTCATACGTCCTTGTTTTGCTTTTACAGTATAAAGCGGTATTGCATTGCGTTGTTTATATATGGAACAGGAATTTTTTCTGATAAATGCAGCTTTTATTCAGACCTCTGATGATGCAGACATTTCCGGCCTTGTTTTATTTTTTATGTACAAATCACGGATTGTTTTTCTTCTCCATGTTTATGTTTGAGGGTTTGCATCATCCCTTGTTTCCTAATTCATCTTGATTTTAGTTTATATGTGCACGATACATTGGTGAACTAACACTGGTACTGTAAATGGATTATCGGGCTGCAGCTTCACTTCCTAATCCATCTTGAATCCATGAAACTCTTGTGGCAGTGTGAATTCTTCAGTGTGTTACTAAGCTAAAAGAGTTAGCATGCTAATGTAGGGCCGAGGTGAATATCAAAGTCCATCCATTGTATCCATGCTAAGCTAAAACTGATGTACTTAGCTAGTCAAAGAAAAGCCCTTATTAGCTTGCTGTCTTAAACCAAATCCTGCCTTTCAGCTCCAGCAGAGGATAATCTTCATGTTGTATGTTGAGCTAAGTTGCCTTAGATGCGTCTGAATGTATTTTCGTAAACTAATTGTTCAGTCCAAGAGAAAAGGAGCTCGCCTCGGGCTCTGTCGTCTCTAATGTTTCAGAAAGTTTGAAAATAAATAATATATCTTTGCAAGACTGTGTTTTTTCTTATTAGCGCAGCATTGTGAACACACGGCATCTATGTATTTAAACACAAAACGTTGTGTTCTTTATTGAACTGATAAATGATGCACTTTCTTCAGTATTTCTGTGAAAATCAAAACAGAGGGATTGTAAAATAGCTTTAATAAATTCATAGGAATATCCACAACGAACGTGTCGCCGGTGCACTTCGAAGAGTAACTAAAACCCAAGACCATTTTGTTGTTGATGATGGGTAATTGTCCCATTCTTGACATTTTAGTCAAGATATTAACATTTGGCATATTTTGTTGTAAAAATTAGTGACTGCTCTCGAATTACAATTGAATTTTGCTATTGGCTGAGAAAGGTGGTTTGTGATGTTTTGGTGGCTTCTTACATCACAAACCAGCACTGTTGGCCCCTCCCCTTCAATAAAAAAAAAGTAGCACGTGTGGGCTCTGCAATCTGTGGTGAGTAGGTTGGACTGAGATATTATAAATAAAGGTATTGTGAGTATTGAGTAGAGAGTTTGCTTTGCATAGATTGTTCTTGAGAGATTTTATCATATTGACTGGGCGTATCTTTCCCGTCCACAATTAATTTTAGGCATTTTTTGAATCCCCCCCCCCCCTTGTGCTAATTCAGCCAAAATCTTGGGTTTAGCAACTCTTTCAGCTACTATAGCGCTATTGGGGAAATTCAACAGTTTATGTTCATTACAGCCAATATGGTGTCATTATGCTTTTATGACTTACACAAGTGGGGAAAGCCTGTGAAACAGGCACTTTTTTGGGAGAAAAACACACAGCAGGGTGAAGAAAAGTCAGCAAATAACAGCAGATTTTGAACAAAACAAACACGTATTCAACACAGAGAAATAGTTCTCAACTTCTGGGTCGGGGGCCCAAAATTGGGTTGCTAACCCATCTTCCGTGGGTTGACCGCTAACAGCAATAAACACCTAACAAAGTTTGTCTCTCACTGTGACTTCTCTCTTCACAACAACAAAAGTTTAGTTTTACAGAGTAATACTAACAAAGATAGACTTTATAAATGTCCTATACTGTCTTCTTTTTTCTAAACTTCACTTTTTGTTTTTGGAGACAAAATTTGCACTTTTTCTTTGTTATAAATTCAGTGAGTGAGTGTTGACTGTTATAATAGTGTGACTATTCCTTGTTTTCTGTGTTCCTGCTGTAATATTTTTATCAGCTATAAACTGCTCCATATATTCATTTATTGATATTTAAGTGGATTTTTTCCCCTCAGTTTGGCTCAGTTGTGTCTTGTTATTTGAAGATTACGTTAGTTGCGAATGTCTGTCATTATTTAACACTGGTATGTTATTGACAACAGACTGTTGTACAATAATTAATAAGTTTCTCAAATGTCGGTACGTCTACCCCTAGGGGCACACCATGGCATTACAGGGAGTAATTGAGAGAGAGAGAGAGAGATAAATTAACAAATGAAAGCATTAAAGATATTGAGTTTTATATTGTTTATTTTTAATTAAAAACGACAACAACACTGGATATTACCAGCAGCTCACAAAACGACAACAAAAGCATACAGAATAAGAGAAAAAATACTAAATAATAAAAAGAACAGAAAAAAAAAAAAAATACACAAAATGACACAACACGCACGCTAAGATAGAAAAATACCATTACGAGAAACACACAAAACGACATAAGAAACAACCAAACAACACCAAAAACACAGAGAATAATTTAGATAATACCAGCAACACACAAAAACAACAATAAAAACACACAGAATTAGAGAAAAATATACTAAATAACAATGATAAAAACAACAACAAATACACAAATGATGATAGAAATTATGTTGATTAGAACATAGACTGAAAATACAAAGGTCAGTCTTGGTCCCAAATTAGGAGGGAGATGAACATAAATGATAACAAGTTCGGATGAACTAAGACCGGGCCCGCGGGACGTCTCCGTACCACGTTCTTGAGAATTCAGTCAAATGACTTTGTTCCACTGAGTAAAAAAGGTCTCAGAGAGGCTCTTGACATCCGCTCATAGAATATCCATGTCAAATTACAACCCAAATCAACGAGCATTAACAGAGGAGTAGTCTTCTGAAAATTGGCCCCCGTAGCACATACGGAGTAATGGGCTCCATTCATATATTGGTATGTGTCAATATTTTTGGTACCACCAACTGTCGCAATATTTGACTCACAAATAAATGAGAAAACAACTTTAATGAAATTTCCTGAAAAAAAGGGGGTGGGCCTCTAATGAAATTGTACAAGGCATAATTGTAATCTACGTTGAATTACCTTTGAAACGATATATCACACAACTGTGTTCCCAGAAATTTGGAAATTATCGGAAATGGGGGGTGTGTCCCTGGGTCCCATTTCAACAAAAGGGCTCCGAGCGTCTCATCATATTCATTCATAGAGTATTCATACAAAACTGCATTCCAATCTAACAAGAACTAATGGAGGAGTAGTCATTTGAAAAATGAGGCCCCCTGGCGCCCCCGTGACACGTACGGGGTAATGGGCCTCATTTATATATTGGTATGTGCCAATGATTTGGTCCACCGACCGTCGTAATATTTGACTTGCAAATAAATGAGAAAGCATTTTCTTTTGGGCCCCCAAATTGAAAATTGGGCTGCCAGCGTACACATCCATAGATTATAGCTACCAAATTTCAGCCCGATCCTTTGACGAATAACAGAGGAGTAGCGATTTTAACTAGTGTACGCAAAAAGAAGAACAACAACAGCAACAACAACAAAGTGAGTGGCGTTTTGAGTCTGCTAGCTTGGCCTAAAAACTATGGAAATAAATCTATAAGAAGCACTAAATACTGTTTTATTCTACTTATTAACAAAATGAGATTCTTTAAAATGTGTGTTATCACTCTTTCATTCCATCATTTTGCTCTATAGTTGTTTTTCACAGAATTCTGAGTAAAATGTAGTAGTCGGAGATACGGGGATACTTGGATTCAAAAGTTAGAGAAATGGGGTACTTGGGCCTAAAATGTTTGAGAACGACAAATCATGTAACGAAATATGATAAATAATGTATAGTATGATTTGTATATGATATATGTATAATATGATATAATAATTGTATTATTTTATAATATTATTTACTATATATGACATATGCATGATTTGCTACTTCACATGTGTTTTCCAGCAGAGGGCGCTTGTTGCCCTGCCTCTTCTACCTCAGGGTCATTGAGTGGAGCTGATGGAGCCGAGACACAGAATGAGGTCATCGCTGCTGTGAAGGGCTTGGCTCATTTGGCTGCTCGTCAACCATTTTGACTTCACTCACTCACTCACTCACTCACTCACTCACTCTCCTCCGAGATCATATACACACACAAGCACAGAGTACACCGACCTTCGCACAGCAACGCTAACCCAACGATCACACGCACAAGGATTATCGTGTTCGTCTTATCTCATCTGTTTTCTGTCATAATGAGATCTTTCTCTACTTTGCCTCCATGCATTTGCTGTTTGCTCACATTCACAATGATTTATATCACTAACATGAGTTTATCATGGACGAGTGTGTCCTCTGCCTGTTTCCTCACCGACACATATCTGGACTAAATCGATTATGCAGGCTTTTCTATGTAGGCCTCATGCATTACTAATGAAGTAATACACTGAGAAGAGAACATGTTATCTAAATCATTTTCTGTCGTTCTCGGAACATTCCTTAAAGCCATACCAACCCATTACATGAATGCACTGAATAATAAAACTTAGCGACTAATTTGTGTCAGATATGTCTTCAGAGTCTTTTATAGCACGTAATATCCCCTCAAAATGTAGGAATTGCCATTTTGGAGATTCCAGCCAATCAGCGTTTATGTATCATGTTGTCTTCACATCAGACTAACGCTGTGTTCAAAATTATGACGGTTTTACGTCCCGCTGGCAATGCATCATGGGGCGGTTGAGTATGACTAGTGTGCCCAGCGTGGATACTTCAAAAATGTCACACTACAGTAGGCCCTCCTTTATCGCGGGGGTTATGTTGTAAAAATAACGCGCAATAGGCAAAATCCGCAAAGTAGTCAGCTTTATTTTTCACAATTATTATACATGTTTTAAGGCTGTAAAACCCTTCACCACACACTTCTTAGACAGGAATTAACATTTCTCTCTGGTTTAAACACTCAAACCTTCGTAAATTTTAAAACATAAACCTGTTTTCAAACACAGCACTTCAGAGTCACACTGCTAGCGATCAGACATTGATGCTGAACGCATTCAGAGTCTTTGTTTACGATGACGTCACATCAACACGGAGACCAGTCTGTTCATCCATTCAACCATGGAGTAGAAGCTGTGTGTGACCACCTGGAGCTGTATGACACGGCCTTTATAATCGGGACCAGACTAGGAAGGATTTGGCGTGAAGGAGAATCAGTGAGGAGGTGGTAGTAGCAGGTAAAAGTTATCTCTGTAGCACTGAGCTAGGCTAGCATTAGCCGCTAACCACACCGGCTTTTTTCACTGGTGGTTTATGTTTATGAGAGGAGAAAAAGGAGCACAGAAACTCACCGAGTTGGATGTGTCGCTGGTGGGTGAACGCAGCATTAGCCAATCAGGACACAGAACACAATGAGTGTAAATACGCTGTAAAAAAAATGCATCCAAAATTGCACTGCAAAAAAAATCTGCGAAACACCGAGGCCGCGAAAGGTGAACCGCGTTATAGCGAGGGACGACTGTATAGTATACATCCATGTACTTTTCTCAAACTCAATCTTTCAATACCATCTAATGTGAACGCACTACGTACTCATTTTGACGTCAGACTTAGTTTGCAATTTTGAACACAGCCTTCCAGTTGAACAATGAAAGACACCTTAAAACGAGTACGTCTACGCCATCATCGGAAAACATCAGGTGACTTTAACCTCATAAAACCAGTTGGAGTTCCGTGAATGGTGCACTTCATAACTACATCACAGTTTGTCAAACATGTCTACCTCTACAAGCGTGTCTTTAAAGTTCAACCTATTTCTTTTGTCCTAGTTTACTTCTGTGTCGGTGTTTGAAGCATGTGCGTTGCCAGATAAAGCAATTCTGCTCCAAAACAGTCAAAGATTAACCTGCCTTCTTTTGCGCACAATAAACCCAACCTGGCAACGCAGCCTCTAAAGCAGTTAACCCTCCCATCTCTTCTTTGTTTTTTGGTACTTTTCCTTTACATTATCTTATTTTTCCCTCAGTAAAGTTTCAGACAATAATGGGGTAGTTTTTGAAATGCAATGCATGTAAAGTTCAGATTTTTGTGTAAAAATGTAGGGAGTAAAAGTAAAATGTCTTCACCAAATGTAATATACTAATAGTGTACAGGTAGGCCCTCCTGAAAACCTGCGTAAAGATGATATCCGAAGTTTCTGAGAAATCTATGTTGATGTATGATTCTTTTGAAATGCAAAAAAATACCTGACTAGTCTTTTACTATGGTCTACTGCTGGTGGTCATTCATATACATTATTGTATATAAGTCCCTCCTTCGTCCAATAGACCCCTATACAAATGGAAACGATCGGCGAGTGCACCCAGCCAATAGGCTTTGACTTCCTGTTTTTGAGACTGTCAATCAAAGTGAAAGCGGAACTCTGCACGGAAACAAGGTCGAGCGTCACGACAGCAAACAGGTAAATATGATTTTGGCTCTTACCTGAGCCATAGATCTATGTCAATGCGATCCAATGCGACCTTGTTATGTTCCGCGATGCTCGTGCAGAAAAGTAGAGGCGTGGCTTCTGGTAGATTGACAGAGGCAGTGGGAGGAAGTGCAGCTGTAGAGGGCGGAACATCGAGACGTTTCTCAGAAACTCCGGATATCAGCTTTAAGTATCGGAACAGAGTAATTTTATTCCGTTATTTTACTTCTTTGGCTGTAGTACAATCAGGAGGTGCAGGAAACAATCCTTTAGGCAGGGTATAGGCTTCCATTTCTTTAGGGGTCATAGCTTTGGTGATTGTTAGATTTATTTGTGCTTTTGTGGTGCAGCACCTGTGTATGCAATGACCTATAATTTTTTTACTAATATTTTATTGGGACCAATCCATCCCAGCCAACGCTCTGTGACTTTCTAATGTTACATTAAAATGTTGTTTTGTGATATACAGTTTTAACTCTATATGAATTTAAACGTCTTTAGCTTTAGCCTCAGTGTGTGTTTGTAGCATGAATTTCACAGAGCAGTTCCCAGCAGTAAACCCAATATCTCCTGAGGCCCGAGGGCAGAGTGTGGAGGCAGCACCGAGGCAGGAAGAGAGCCTGCATTATCCACATCAAAGAGCTGGAGTTAGAAGCCATAATCAATGCTTCGCCATTACACTCCACAGTCAGCCTCTCTTCCTCTCTGTCACTAATGAAATCAATATAATTTATTTGAATAGATAGAAATATGACATTTGTACTGCTAAAAAAGACATTTAAAAACAATAGTTATCAGCGGGAAACTGAAAACATTTTTGTTGACAGGCAACCAAGATATAAGGGTTGTAAAAGAACATAAAACTTAAAACTGCAGTATGTAGAATCATGAGACTGGAATGGAAACAACCATGCTCCCACCTCCTCTCTTAAGAACTTTTCTTTCTCAATAGTAAATATTGACAAATCTAGCGAATGTTGCGTTATTGAAGAAATTTCTGATGTTTTAGAGCCTGAAAGCTATATACTCTCTAGTTACAATCCAAAATCTGCAGTTGGTGCTGCCGTGAGCCCCTCCCCCGTCCTAGGGTCTGTTCCACTTATGTTATACCTTTAGTTGCTTCTCCACATCGTGTAAGCTAACGCCGCCATTGCACTTTCACTAGGCTACCAATAGGACGTGATCACGCATGGAATTTTGTCAAGTCTGTAAAGTGCAACATCTTGATTCTTTAGAAACTGGTGGATTTTTTTTACAATCAGGAAAATATCAAGGAAGATGTGGTGATTTAAAGAGCTGCAGTGACACACGGACATTGATTTTTAACGGTCTGCTTTGATTTTTACAACAACAAAGTGTGTCCTTTATCAGCTAAATAAGGGATGAACACTATTGTGTATAGATTTGTGTAAGATTTTTAAAAAATAAATCTGAAACAGATAAGAAATAACGTTAAAACAATGGATTGGCAGTTTAGAGGCCTTGGTACCCTAATACAGTGGTTCTGAAACCTTTTTGAATCCGACTACAACAATTTGCTTACAACTATAGAACATAATCATGGAATGAACGAGTGATAAGAATCTTATATTGTAAATAAGTGGAAAGAAACAGTATTTAGTGCAGTGGTTCCCAAACTGTTTTGGATCGTCACCCCATTTTGATATTTCTGGCGACCTCAAATGCATTTTCTATTGATCATGTTTGAGCTCAGATTTTGTTTTATATTTTTTTCAATTTAGTTTAGTTGAACTGAATTTATATTTCACAAAGTGAAACTATAAAAACAGTTGTTAAAGATATGTGTTTTTTTTACATTTTTTTTAATTCAAAAACATATTTAAATTTTTCTGAAATTTCAGGCGACCCCACATGGGGTCCCAAACCCAAGGTTGAAAAACAAAGATTTATTGGCCCCTGAAAAGATTTATTTGCATAGTGTTTATCATTATCTCACACCTGGGGTGGGACCAAGACTGACAATTTGTTCATTTTCCTCTCTCTCTAGTACCCCCTGTAATGCCATCGCGTACCCCTAGGGGTACACGTACCCCAATTTGAGAAACACTGCCCTAAACACACGCACGCATGCACACGCGCACACGCTTTCACAATGTGACGCCTTTTGTTTAGTGAAAAAGGAAAAAGCCTGCAGCCAACACTCAGATGCTCATAACATGACGGTGCAGTATCAATCAGATTCTTGTTACAACACCATGGGAAGCCAACATTTAAAGGGCAATTTTAGCTCGAGTTAGGTTTGCTGAGAAAAAAAGAACACAGGTGCTATGTAATAACAAAAGGTAGCTTAAATAAGCAAAATGAGGTAAACAATAGTAAGTAACTTGGGGTTCAGTGTCTTGCCCAAGGACACTTCGACACATAGACTGGTATAGACTGGGAATGAACCCCCAACCTCTCGATCGGAAGACGACCCCTCATGGGTTAAATAATCAACAAAAATTGGATAAAAGTGTCATAAAGAACTTGCAAAAATTATCAAAAATGAGGAAAAATGTATATTTATTGGCAAAAGGAAGCTAAAATCTGAAAAAAACAATAAAAAAGTGTCACATTTTTTGGAAAAGGGGCAAAAATGGGAGAAAGGAAGTAGCAAAATGGGCAAAGAAAATGTAAAAAGGAGTTAAAAAGTTTCCTCTTTTTAAGGTTTTCTGGAAGAATAATAACTAAAATGAAGACAGAAAGAGCCACATGTTGAGTATCACTGACTTAACAGCTTTATTATGGTTTTAGTAAATTATTTTAATAAAATAAATTAGGAGTTGAAGGTTGCCCTCCTCCGAGCTGGTAAATCCACTTCTACTCTCCAAACTTTAAACATGTAAAAATAAACCCCACCTCATCCCAGTTAGTTGTTTTCTGTTTACTGATAAATGCAAATAAGTTGTGATGCATTTTCAAAATTGCATTGTGGAAAATTATATGGAAACAAAAAGGCAGTATGCATCTCCAGGGACTCACTATACTAAAATTGTAGTATGAAATTAATTGTACTCCTAATAACATGAATAAATAAGTTATTTAAATATGATTTTTACTTTCCATACTATGATTTTGCTGATTTATTCATTTCAATTTCATATTTCTATCATAAATGCAATTGTATGGTGAAAGCACATATTTATATCGACTTATGGCTACGTGGAAATTTGGAGTGCTACTACACATTTAAGCGAAGATAAATTTTGCTTTTAGAAGAGTGGGCTACTGTACATAATAAGCCTGGTATGTACCTATTGTCATATCAGCTCTTTACTAATAAATAAACAGCGGTTTAAGGAAAGGTTCTCTACACTAACCTTTGCTCTTCATATGTTTAAAAAATCAACATAAAATACCAATAAATAAAATTAGATTTAGATGTTTTTTTTGATGTATTGTTTATTGGATCCTTCCACCATGGTGGTTGCTAATCTTCCGGGGTCTATAAAACAAAATAATAAATAAATAAAGACCAGAATCTTTATTTATTTTTTTGTCTTATAAGGACAGAAGAAATTACAGACAAACGTTAATGAATAGACAGAAACATTACATAAAAAGGTACATCAAGACACATTTTCATTACACCAACAAATAAAAAATACATGATATATACATTAGGAATAGTAAAAAATATGGTTTTAAAGATTAAACATGCGTAAAGTTGACACGTCTTTCAGGTCCCTAGGTAATTTGTTCCATAAGTTAAAAGCTCTAAAAAAGACAGATATTTGTAAATGTTTGGTATTAAGCATTGTGTGTCATTGCTGCTCTGCTCTTTACTGAAGTGAAGGTGGACCTGCAGAAGATAATTGAGTAAAGTTGTAAGAGATCCAGTGTGTGTGTGTGTGTGTGTGTGTGTGTGTGGAAAACGCTCTCCCTCATCTTTCCTTGTCTTTAATGTCTATGCTCTGGTTTGTCTCACTTAATTGAGATGATCTCCATCTCCTGTTCCCTCCATCAGTGTCTGCTTCTTCCTCTCTCTCCACTGGTTTGACGTCGTGTCTCTTTGCAACTCATTTTCACTTCTATTATCTCTCTCTCTCTCTCTCTCCCTCCCTCTGTGATGAGGCAGTGAATGAGTGTGGTGGAGCGAGCAGAGCCGCTGATGCACTCCCGCTCATTAATAAAACTTTTATACACAGTCAGGAAATGCATTTGAGCCCCGGTGGCTGGAGCTCCTCTCAGACACACAGGAAATGGGCCCTTGGCCGCCAGCCAATCAGGCTATTTCAGGGCCTTCGTGCACAGCCAATCAAGCTTTGCCTTCTCGGTTAATGGATTGGTAGCTCTGCACCCTCTGCATCAGCAACAGTCACAAGGTGTTGAGGGGTCGCCAGGGTCGGACGTCTCGGCTGATATCAGTCTCTTTTTAGCTTCTCAAACTGAGGTCCAGTTGGGGACCAGTTGGGGAAAAACTAGTCCCGGCTCCTTTAACGATTGATACGTTTAGGTTTAACCAGGTGGAAACTAGAACTCCTCAGAGGGCATGAGGATCAAACAAGAGAACACAAAGAAAATTGTGTTTTTTCTACTTTGAAATTTCACAATAAAAGTGAAAAGGTTATTAACTGACATCTCTTTATGAAGTACATTAAGTAATACATTATTAGATTTATACATTTATTTGTTTATGGACTGGGTGTACCCCCGCCTAACGCCTAATAAGAGCTGGAGATCGACACCAGCAAACCCCCGCTACCCTGAAAAAAGGAACATAAAATGGATGGATGGATGGCATTTATATTTTTATCATCTAAAAACTCTAGGTGAGCACTAAAATGCTCCACCGACCTGTTGATACTCCTTGGGACGAGTACTTTGGACTTGGGCCTACAATTTTCCATGATCACAGAAAACAGACAATTAACTACATGAATTGGAAACAGTTATATGACATTGACTATATCCTTAGCGATCTTTTTCAATTAAATAGCTATTAAATAATGCGTAGCAAGCATTTGGAAGGGATAATTTTATTTATAGCGCAAAATCTCATGACACAAAATCTTGCAAGAACTTGCGTGATTAGAGTCAGTGTACTGTTTCAACTTCAACATTGAAAAATACAAATATTTACAGGATTTGACTTAATTCATCCAATTCAAAACATGCCTGTAGTACTCATTTTTACAACATCAAATGTGTTTCATGTATTACCAAGCTCATGCTGCTTTATAAACACAAGACAGAGTGTGGGGGCGGGGCGTTCACCGGTACGTACATAAACAGTAGAAAATACATACATAGCACTGCGCGAAGTAGACTGAAATGCTCACTTTTGTGGGCGTATCTGTTTACATGTCAATCACGGCAGAGAGCTTCCTGGAGGTGCGGCTTCTCCAGCTCAGTGCACGATCAAAATCGTCATCAAAATGGATCGAGGTGTTTGGGTTCGCCCTGCAGTAAGAAAGGAGCAAATCACCCTCTAACTAACGATTGAGAGAATCAATGAAAAAAACACTTTGGACGTGTATATTTTTGAACAATTTTATACCTTAAAATACAGTCAATGGGGTGCAACCATTTTCAATGATCCCGGGTCAACGTTTACATTAGCTACACCTGATTTCTCAGATTTTTCTCTTTCCTTAGGTTTTTGGACTGCTTTTCTCCACATTTTTACCCACATTGTTTTATTTATTTCAACGGACAACACAACAATGTGTGTTGGAGCTACTTCAGACATACTGTATATGATCTTTGACAGAGTTGTAATTAAAGTTAATCACCGGTACCTGTCAAGTAATTTTGACATGATCTGGGGACTTTTAGTACGTCAATAATACATAAAACAATCAAAAGTAAATAAAGTGGAAATAATCCGATAATAGGTACAACACTGCAATGGAAAATAGGAAAAAAAAGAGAAAAAAGAAAAACTGTCACAAACTGTAAATTCATCAGAAAACCATAAGAATAAGTGAAGAAGTGAGTTGATTTGGATTTAAAATCAACACAAATGATTGGACACATACTGAGGTAAAACCAAAACGACTGAGACATAGTGATTACTTGGATGGTGCATCTAATGTAGCCTATGTACAAATATCAAAAATGAATATAGATGATGGTAAACTTCAACATTATTGCTAATGAATACCACAATTATCAAATTGTATTTTTTTATATGATCCCGACTGTATTTTCTTCATTGTTTATTGATTCCTCCCACTTATCTTCTTTATAAACTTTTTAATCTTTGGCATTTTCTCTTGCATTTTTGGCATTCTGGTCAAAGTTGTAAATCTTCTTACATGCCACCTGAAGTAAAGACAATCTGAATTGTCTGCAGTGCACGCTCATGCTCTCCCACGCCTTAAACTGAAGAATGGACTCCAGCCACTAAAACGCTTCCTCAGTTACTTTGCGTCCATTCTTCATCTGTAAAACTAACCTTGGAGCAGATGAAGTGAGAGAAATTTCCTGCTAGCTTCCTGTCTCACTGTTCAGGCAAGCACTTCAGATAAAAGCATCCTGTGTGTGTGTGTGTGTGTGTGTGTGTGTGTGTGTGTGTGTGTGTGTGTGTGTGTGTGTGTGTGTGTGTGTGTGTGTGTGTGTGTGTGTGTGTGTGTGTGTGTGTGTGTTCTCAAGTGACGGACATAGTGTAATGTGTTGTGTAAGATGACACCCATGTGCTTCATGGGTGGGACACCTTCTCTGCCAACGGCGGGTATTCGTTAGTGCCACTGTCACACACACAATGACACACACAACTGACTCAAACAATGACACACACACACATACACGCTGTGGCGCCGGCAGAAATGAATGACTTCGTCAGCTGTGTGCTGTTAACCAGGCCGTTTGACATTGATCCCTGCTTGACCCAGAACATGCCAACGTTTTCCCCATGCACCTCCCCCCCTTTGAACCAATGGGACATGCAAGCTTGAAGTTTGTGTCCTTGAAGGCAGTGTTGCTAGTGGCTTTAGCATCAGCTAAGCGTGTCAGTGACATTCATGCACATGTCAGTGCACTCGTTGTGCGCTCAGTTCTTCCCGGGCGATGTGAGGATGGTGCTGAAGCCCAACACGGTGCTTGTACCAAGGATGTTGGGCTCAAGTTCTCACGGCCTTCTCTGCCTCATATGTTGTGTCCAGTATGCCCTGTGCGCGCTTACATGGATATGACAGGGAGCTTCAGGGGGAGCGACTTGCTCTTTGTCTCCTGGGCACATAAAGGGAAGCCTTTGTCACACTGGAGGGTGGAGGCGATTGCTTTGGCTCATACGAGTCAGGGTCTGCAGCCGCTTGTTGTCTTGCGTGCACATTCGACTCAGGGTTTAGCTGCATCCTGGGCCCTGTTCAGGGGAGTGTCTGTTCAGAATACTCCGTGTGTGGCACGGACGGTTCTCCTGTCCTGATCGGAACAGTGCTTTCCCGCGGGCTGGTGTAGCGCGCGATAAGCTTGTCTGCAATACTGGAGCTTCCATATCCCATAGTGAGGCATTAAAACGAATGTTATGAAAGAGAACTATAGGTTATTTACACAACCCTGGTTCTCTGAGTAATATGAGTGAGATGTCTCACCAGACAGCCCTTCTTGCTGAATGAGTGAGAAGAGGTTTGCTTTTTTGAATGGCGCTGTATTCCCTGCCCTCTTTACTTATAGTAGGCAGGACTACCTGCGGCGGATGAATACATTTCACCAGCCAATCAGGATTGGCGTAATGAGATAGGGCTTCTGAGATCTGACATGGAGGCGTCTTTAATTACTGTTTATATTTTTTAATTGATTGTTATTATTTAATAACTGTTTATTATATAATCCTATTTAGTCTTGTACATATTAGTATTTAATTACTATTAGTATTTTTTAGTTGATTGTTATCATTTAATGTTTACATATTTCAGAGAGAGCACAGTTCACCAAGTCAAATTCCTTGTGTTTAACATGGTACATGGCCAATAAATATATTTCTGATTCTGAAATCCCATAGTGAGACATTTCACTCATATTACTGGGAACCGGGGTTATGTGAATAACCTATACGTAGTTTTAGTGCTGTGTGAAATCAATAGACACACAGAGTTATGCATGACTTATGTGACACACGAGTGCCTGAAGTGACTGCAAGCAAACGCGTTTAACACACTTTTTCAAGAATTTGTGCCGAATGAGGACATTCTAGATTCTAGAAGGCTGTAGAAGGGGTGGGACAATGAGGACTTTTTTTTTGTGTTTTTATATATTTAATCAAAAGAAAATGGTTACATATTTAACATGTCATACTGATCATTCTACAACAGCTTTTCCAGAAATAAAATGCATTTGGGAAAACGTAATCAATATTTATTAGTAAATAATTGTCACTACTGTAACTGATTAATAACTTTTTTAAAGAGTCCCTCTCGTACCCTGAAAACCACAGACAATCCTTATTAAGTCTCCCTCTAACTACTATAGCAGTGATGTTAAGAAAAAAAATCACTGATTGTTAAAAAACCTTTGTCAGAAATCAGGACTCTTGGATCCTCTCATAGGCTGCAAACTCACCATAAACACAAAGGGCTTGAAGGATTCAGATGAACTGATCAGTGAAACCCAAAAACACTGATAATACTCAGGACACATATGATCTGGTTATAGGACCTTGATAGGGGACTCCACGGATGCAGAATTGCATGACTGGAACCACTCAAGACCCAAAGTGTTTGAGTTAAGGAGTCAGGTCACAAAAGAGCCAAGCTTATTATAGAGCTACGGTATAAAGGGGTAAAAATTAAATTAATCAATCAATTAATCATATAATTATAATGACAATAATCAGAGTCCCTTCAGCTTCAGTCAAATTAAATTCAAGACTTTTTGTTGCCATTTGAAACTAAATAAACACAATTGGGGGAAAAAAAATGTCAATTACAATAAGTTACATAGGGTTAGGGTAATTTTTTTTCCAGTGTCGAGTGCAGATGTGCAACTGGCGGCCCCCAAATTAAACACCCAAAAATACACAAAATGACAGTAAAATCCAAAAAAAAAAAAAAAAAAAAAATAATAATAATAATCAAAATAAAACAATCAAAATCACACAAGATGACTACAAAAATAGCCAAAAAAGAAAAAACATTAACAAAAATCTTTAAACAGGCAATTTTTGTGTAATGTACTTTTCCACAGTGTTGAAAGCAAATACGTCACTGTTTTGTAGTTGGTTCTGCTGTCATGGTTGCGCAATGTTGAGGTAAATTATGTACGAATGTTACCATTAATTTTAAAATGTGAGACTAATTACATTCATAAAATCACACTTAATATGTGTTGAAATTTAAGCCTTTTGAAACATTGATTTAAGACATGTTAATGACAATTAAGGCTTTTTTTTTAGATTCATAAATGTAATGCCTTTTAAGACTTTTTAAGGATCTGTGGGAAACCTGAATAATAAATGACAATAATAAAAAAATGATTTACAATTTTTTTATGACTACAAATGTTTAGATTTGAATATGGACGTGAATTTGGTTCGTTTTCATCGAAACACGTACTTATAAAGGATACAGGAAGAAAAGGTCATTTAACTGAGGATGCTTTGGTTTCTTTAAGTTAATCTCATTGCTTTGGCCCTCACAGCGTCCCTCCATCAGCAGTTTGTTTCATCTCGGATGCTTTCCTCCACAGGAAACGGAGCTCCCCCACCGCCATTAGGGACCAGTGTCCAGTTACCCTAATGTGTGTGCGTGTGCTTGTGGGCCTGTATAGTTCCCTCATGCTGAGTAAGGGCATGGACCCAGAGGAAGACAAAAGTGCATGGATGCTCACGTGCATGCACGGGGAGGATGGAGTTTTGGTAAAGTCGTGCAGTTCGGTGACAGTGACGTAATAAGAACAAACAAGTGAAATCTAACCACTTTTTTCGAAGTAGCCTATGTGTTGGAAAAAAAGGAGGTAAAAGGAACTTCATTTGCATTTTTAGTTCCTCCTCCTTCCTTCCATTGAAAGCAGAGGGTGAAGAGGAGCAAAGTAACCTCTTTGAGCTCTGACGCTCTTGCCCTTGTTTTGGTGGCGGCCACACGAGGCTCTGCTCTATCAATGTCAATACGACAGCCGGATTGAGCTGAATTCAATGATGGCAAAGGGAGGAGTTAGAGAGAGGAAGGAGGAGGTGGGATGGTGCGTGCGTGTGTGCGTGCGTGGGTGTGTGTGTGTGTGCGCCAGTGGGAGAGAGAGTGAGCTTGTGAGAGAGAAAGTGCATTCAGCTCTCAGTCATTCATCCCTTGGAGGGAGGAGAGAAAACTACCACAGACGAGGAATAAAGCACTTTGTGAACTGGGAACAAGCCACTTTCTCAGACCAGTAGACTCTGCTATCTCCACCTGCTGGAGCTGAAGCTAATTTCATCTCTCAGAGTTGTCTGAATCGCTAAATTTAACATTGCTTCTTCCACTCTGGATGGAAATACCTCCACTAGTCTCTCCTGCATCCCGAGGACTGGCATCCCCCTTTTCAGAGTTACAGATAAAGTCATCAAAGGCTGTAACTTTACTTGGCATCTGTCAGAGTGTGCAGAGCACCTTACGAGCTGTGTTTGAGAGGAGGCAAAGGAGGAAGCACTGAGGATCTGAGTGCTCCGGGAAGAGAAGGAGGAAAGGGCGCGTCCCCCTGAGGAACAGCATCTTCCACAAATCAGGACTTTGCAGGACTTAGAAACTCCTTTATGTTGGTGATTTAACCTCCTGCAAACTGCCAAAACTCAAGTTTAGGTGACTAAACCATCTGTAGTGTTAGAAGGTGTGGATTGTCTCCCTGATAAAGTCCTAATTTAAGGTTGTGTCAAATCAAATCTACTGACACCCCAGACGGCCTCGAAACAGGGCTGCAGAATGGATCTCCCACCAATCAGAGGTAAGCATGAGCTCTTCCTGTCACCATCACATCTATCGATGAACTATTGATCATTTATATGACCGAGTTACACTTTATTTTATAAAAAAAGGAGAAAAAAAAAAAACCGAGAACCAGTTTTCTGCATATTTGCAAGTTTTTCACAATGCAAAGCCTGGCATCTCTGTGGTGTTGCCACGAATACAGTTTCCTACAATTATAAGTTGTTTTAACTTAAATCTGGATTAAACCTAACACAGATGTGTCTTCCCACCTATTTGATTGAAATTTTTTCAATTTCTGCCAATATCAATCTTTGGGTCACATTACAATTTGTTTTTAAGATTAAAGTTGATCAATTTACTGTGTTTTAATACAGTTCACATGTAATGAACTCATTTAATGCCAAACTTTAATGATGCTAAAAGCTAAGCAAAAAGACAAAAATATGTGAAGATATTTGCAATATCGCAGACAACTTCTAAACATGTAATGAAAGTTGGAAAATCAAGAGTAAGGATGCTTGGTGCCTCTGGGCTTTGAACCCATGACCTTCTGCATGTAGAGCTGCTAAACCATAGAAGCATTCATTCTGTATCCCTATCATGTGTTGGGGAATTTGTCAATGCAAAGAAAATGAGGTTGGCTCAGCCGGGGGCAGAACTTGGTTTGGCTTGACTCACCATGTGACAGAGACCAGTAAGTTACTAACCTTGTACCTGTAGCATGGAGGGGTGCATGTGCGCTGACCATGCAGCAGGCATTAACACGGAGTGAGGAAACCAGTGTCAAACATCAGGGAACAAACCAACAGCTTGAAGGAAGAAGTAGTGCTTAGTTTTCTTTTAAAGAAACGTGCACGGTAATACATTGGGACAAACCAGTGATACACACTTTAATGCTCTCACATGTACCTTTAAGGATTTTGATATTAGAGCAGCTCTTCTGTGGTTGTACATTCAAAGAGACAGCTCTCCAAGAAGAGAACGATGGAAGTTACCAATTGTTGTGTGTGTGTGTGTGTGTGTGTGTGTGTGCAGATGTGACGAGGACATGTGCGGTTGGGATTGATTGTCCTCAAGGTCGGATGCAGTATGTCAATATCCATCTCCGCTTGGGTGGGACAGTAGGGGCGGGTGGATGAGCAAATTATGGGAGGGAACGAGAGTGGAAGAGTGTGAATGGGACGAGAGGGGCGGCGGTGTTCAGTGGTAGGGTTGAGCATGAACGGATGTATGGATGGATGGATGGATGGGGATAATGATGCAATGCTCAATGCTTTGGTGGACACACAGAGGGAGGGGATATAATGCACTGCTTAATGCATCCCACAACCACAAATTAGTGGGAAGGAAGTGGGAAAATTCACAACAAAGCTCATCAAAGATGAAAACCTGACATGCCAATTTGGGATAAGAAAATGTTTGTAAAAAACCTCTAGTTTTTTTGCAGACTTTTTCCCTTGCTATTTTATCACTTTTTACTGCAATAATGTAAAATCTTATAGTTTTTTACAATAGAAGAAAATCAGAACGAAGTTAAAATCTTTCATCAAACTATGCTAATGCGCTAATGCTGCAAAATCTGCACTGCCTTGAATGACCACTAGATGTCACTTAACAGATTAATAAACTATTTCCTTTTCACCTTCAGACAAATAAGATATAGGATTAAAACAACCTGATATTTTTAAAACAGCCCTGACTCATTACGACTTGGACACAAAGATATTGAGATTAATTCTCAGTTCTACGTAAAAACATCCTGCAAGGATTGAACTATCTCAGCAAGCAGCAGCAGCAGCAGTCATTCAAACTCTCACCGGAGTGTTAAGCTGCTATTTCACTTTCTTCTCCACTTCTGCTCTTCTAACTACATGAATAGTGCATTTCAGGTGATAATAATTTGTTTTGTCAAACTGCGGCATCGCTTTGTGTCACAAACACGTCAGATCAGCGATACAAGGCGATATAACAGGTACTAAAAATGTGTCTGCTCCCGGGTGCTTTACCGAACCACAAGATGTGCTGGAAACCACAAGAGCGGAGTACACCTCCGCATGAACAAATAGTGCATACATTACAGTGTATTTTCACTGTGGAGGCCCGGCACCGGCAGCAGGCAAGTTCTGTATTTAGTTTTACGAGTAAGTTTTCATCAGGTTGGAGGTGGAGTCCATGGGTGGAGATACCAGCAGAGGGCAGGGTATTTTCTTTCCCGATTGCACTTGTGACATCACAAATGTAGAACATTTGAAACGGAGCACTTTTCTCAAAGTTGTAAGACCACAAAGGACTTCATGGATTTATTTCACATTTTGTGTGCCGTGTGGACACTCAAGTTACCTCATTTGCGTTCAAAATGACTGCAAAAGTAGATTTTTCATAATATGTCCTCTTCAACTAACCACCAGTAAAACCATAGTTCTCTCTACATACTGGTCCAATAACCAACCACCAGCACCCCCTAGTGGTTTTCTAGACAGCTAATAGCCACTGAGGAGATGGCAACACTTGGTACACATGCATATGACAAATTAGCTTTCTCAAGACTCAAAGCTTTATTAGGAGTAGATTTGGCTTTTACTGACATTAGGTTAGTTTTTACTCTTGTAAAGCATCCATGAGGACAAAAATCCTTTACAGACACACACGTACACATTTTCCACTCCATTTTAAATTGTCATTATTTTCTATCTTTGTTTTTCATTTTATCTCTTTCAAGTCTTCAAATCTTTTCATGCAAGTATTCTGTCATGTGTTTTTTTTTTTGAGGAATTAGAGTAGAGGACGAACATTAAAAAAGCTTAGTAGGCCAGAATAGTGTAGATTAAAGTCTGTTTAATAAGCTTTTTCACACTCTCGGAAATCTCACTCTGGTTCAGTTCTTGCACATGAGGTCAAAGATCAAGAGGGATAAACTCGCCATAGCTGATGGGGTAAACAGCAAGTCTGACAGAAATTTTGATTATTTTTTTCCCTATATTGCGGAAACGTGGTAACAGTCTCCTAGGTAGAAATGCAGAGTTAGCTGCTAAAGCTAACGCTGCACACAAGCTAAATATTCAGGTTTTTCCTGGCTTTTCAGCAGTGACCAATCAGTTAAACAGTGCTGTTTCATTTATCGGCCTGTCCATCTTGTCCACTTCCTTCAAATTTGTAAATTGAATTAAAACAATAGCTTATTAAAAATAATCATGGACCTGGTTAGTGAAAGGTGTACCTCGTAAATTTACCTTTTCAAAGCGAGAACTCACACTGTCCTTTTCACACTTGGAAATCTTGCTTGTCCCATCAATGATAATACTACATCTTATTTATAAGCACCTTTAAAAAACTCAAATTCACTTTACAGTTGTTAAAACAACCACAAAAGTCAAAACAAAAAAACTACTAACAGGAGTAGAAAGCAGAGGAGGTCTGTCGCTTTAATACTGCTTCTCCCATCAGTTTTACAAAAGTGCTCGGATATGTGCATCATTCCCGGGTCGAGTCCAAATTCCATCCACTGGAGACCCAGGTAGTCTGTGTTTTCGTGCACAAGGGGTCACCTGGGTGGAAGCAAGGGGACTGCCCTTGCTTCCACACTACTACTGGGCTACTCGGGCCTAAAGTGGCATCAGCGGAAAACTCTGCTGCCTCCTCAAGTCTGAATATGTGTAATATTAATAATATAAACACTATCAAAACACTAAAGATCTCTGTAATAAAATTACAAACGCAGTTAGGTTGGAAATATCAACAGAATGAACGAGCTTGATGTTTTTATCCCTCTAGACCTATGACCCCCCCAGGTCGCGCATGCGCAGTGTGAAAAGGCTTATTATGAAAAATCATAATCCAAAAACAGTCAAAAAGATTGATTGAAACGTGAGACACAAGCACGCAGAAGCAAGGTGTAATCTAGGAACAGAAGGAGAGACAGTAAAGACAATCCACCTGCAAAAACTACTTCAATATTGAGGTAAAGTAATAAGGAAGATGAGCTTCACCTGTTTGGAGACTAGATGGTAATCTATACCATCTCTCTGCACTTATACACAGACAAGACAGGGGGCGCAATACACAAGAAAGGACTAACCCAGACTAAGGGAGAAACCCAAACAGATTGGATCAGAAGCTAAAAAAAAACATAATCAGAAAAACAAGATATCGAAAAAAAAAAACTGAATACGACTTTCACATCAACATGAAAGTATACCCAACAAATCCCAGGTTGTTTAGCAGTTGAATCCAGGTCACATGTTGACTCATGTACAGCTTTAAGGGAGATAATTTACAGTAGGTCCTCTAAATTTTGCACAAAGACTGTAAACTCAGCCCAGTTTGTTAGTAGAATCAGCACTCCATCTATCACTCATTTTCTGCCTGTCCACTGCTCCTTGGTCCTGCCTGGACCTGCTGGTCTGCAGTGTCTATTTCAGTCTTTCCGTTGGGATCAGATTCGGCACATCCGGTATCTTATCCAGTTTATTGTCATTCAATCTGGTTGGGTTCCCCAGGGGGCATCTGGCATGAGGGGGAGGCCCCTGGGTCTTAGTGCCGGACCTCGCTCTGTCACACCTTCCCCAATCAAAGAAACCTAGATTAATGCAGCTTCCTTTACAATGGAAGTTCTCTGGATCATATTAAACAGCTAATGTATAGAGTTAGTGTGATCCAACAGATGAGGCTGCTGTCAGACTAAATTAATTTAATTAACAGAAATGAAACCCTTTGATTTAAGGAAAAAGAGAAAAAGTATGCAATGACTGACGAAAAAAATCTGGGTTGATTAAATTGGGTTCAAGCTTGATATTGTTGTGTATGATTAGCAGATAATGGCATTAGGGATGCCAGATCTATATCCAATAATTACTCAGGCTGGATGGATACAGACATCTCAAGTATCCTGGAAGCTGTGGGAGTCTCCTTTATTTATCATACACAATCTCCTGGAAGTGAATGAGAGACGAGCAGTGTTTCCAATTTAGCGAGTTTAGTACATTTAGTGAGTTTTCAGACTCTTATGGTGATTCTTTATCACAAAAAGCAACTAGTGACAGATGTAGTGACTTGTTGGAGACTTTTGTAGTTGAAAACACATAATTTCTCATGGCTTTTAATCCCATCTGACAGCATTTACAGGATATGAATGTGTTTTCTCCCTATGACAGTAAAATGTCTTTCTAAGTCAATTTACTGCCATAATTATTCTCTAAATCATTTGAAAATGTGGTTAACACCCAATCGTACAGGGTGACTAAAACAAAAAACTGTTATACATGGTGAAACCATGTGGTGTTGATTTGAAACAGGAGCAGAAAAACTGAAACAACCCACAGAGACAAACACAGGTACAGCTCTGGATGAACAGTCACTGGTTTAAATGGTGACCATTTTAACTGGCGACCAACTTACCAACTGTTAATCTTCTTCTAGAGTATCAGAGCAAACTAAATCCAATGAAAACTAAAAATACTGACATAAAGTGTTAAAACTGTTCTGTTTATTAGATGTAATATGTAAATTAATTAACCTACTAACATTGATTTACCAAATACATTATTACATATTACATTACGCTTTTGATCTCTAAGAGCTCAAAATAAAGATATCTCCAACACTATATTTTAAAGTGTTATAGTTAATCCTGTACTTGTGTAGTTTGAGGGTTTGATGTTGTGACTATTTAAAGACTAGCAAAAAAAAAGAAAAAAGTGTACCTCATTGCAGAGGTGAAAAAATTAATGGGAAATTAACAATTGAAGGTAATAATTTGAGTGGGTAGGGGGGTCAATTAGGAGACTGAGAAAATGAAACCTCTTCTCCTCCAACGGGTCACTACGGCCAATCGTCTCTAAAAAAGCCTGAAACCATGACGTCATCTGCAAGGGATAGAGCAATGTTCCATCCATTAAACTCCATCGACCATCAGTGGGTTGAGTCCAGACTCAGCGGAAGTCTGAGAGTCAGCAGACAGACGACGGATCAGCACAGATTAGGAGTTTATTTTAAATTTCAATATTAAAATCCCATTTTTTAAGATGAATGAATTTCTGTACATTGTCCCCAAGAACTTGGAAAATCAAAAATTATATAGGTGTATATTAGATGTATAATATTTTTGTAGAAATTAATTTGACGTCCCTGTTGCCTGTGCTTTAGGTTTCTAGTCCGTAACATAACTTTTCCTTGTACTTTATCCAAACACTTATTGCTACTGTTTTACAACTGACCTCATCCTGGACACTTAGGTTTGAATTCTTTGACCTCATGATGTTAGGGGATAAAGTGACACACACTCTTTCTTTCATAGCTGTCCTCACCTTAACCACTTGGTGACCAGGACCACCTTGCAAACAACTAACAATAACATCTCGTCTAACCTGTAACCTTTACACAGTCTGCAAAACTCAGAGTGACATGCGCCACCGCATGCATTGCCTTTAAATCTTCAGGACTACAGTTTCACCTAACTCTAAATCCTCTATTGTTTCCATCAGTCTTCACTCATTTTTACCACATTATGCTATGCTCAGAAGTGCCATACCTTCACTAGAAGTTGAGTCAAAGATCTCATTATCTTGACGTCTGAAACATAACTAACCCGAACTCCTTGTGATACACAACATGATGGTCAGAGGATCTCCTGAACTGCAGCTCTTTTTGGACGTTCCTTGTCTCCAATGGTCATTATCTGTCAGATAAAGTGAAAGGAATCTCACAATTCCACTCATGTACGAATTAACTCCAAAAAAGAGGCTTCTCCTGCATCTAATGGACTTTGAATTTTGTGAGGGGAAATAAATACAGGAAAGATGCACATTATGAATAATAAAGAATTAGCACCTTTCATTAAAGAAAATAAATGCTGACAGATGCCAAAAAGATGCATTGGCTTTGGTAGTGTTTGCAGTATCTGAGAAGTAGACAGTGTGTTTTTTTTTTTTGTTTTTTTTGTAGAAAAAGTGTGATGAAGAGGACCGTGTCTTTGTGTGTGTGTGTCCCAGGATTAAGGCTCAGTCATAAGTGATACTCCCTCAGCAATGAGAGCTGTCCTCAGGTTACCGCTGACAGCCTCTAGAAACAACAGCTCTGTGTCGTGCTGGACGTTTGGTTTGCATCAGCAAACTTCCTTCAAACAATGCACAACAAATGTTTTGAAAATACCTATACCTAAAATGTAAAAACCTTAGTTTAAAGAGCACTAAAATAAAGATGGAAATACATGCACACAGGAGTTTTGGACCTGTGGGCCAGAATACAAAGAGTTTAAATTGTGTATTCTTTGGTAAGAATGAAAATGTTTTTTTGGTGACAAGTTTGGTGTCAAATGGTTGGTTACTGAGCTGGTTGGTTACTGAACAATCCGGGTTAAAGAGTTGAATCTTTGTACTAAATAGATCCTTTGGTTCTAATAATGTAGATAATATACACTTTCTAAGAGACTGCTGCTGCAGATTACACAAAAAAAACTCACCATAAACATGGCGGACTTAAAGGATTCAGTTGAATCAAATCATTGACAGAATCCCCAAAACATCGTTCACCATCATTAACATTCAGGTCTCTGAAGAGAAACAAGCAACTCCCCAGAAACAGTGAGGACTTGACTGATCCAGTTATAAAAGTGGTCCGTAGCCATCGGGCTGCAAAGACACTGTAAAACTTTAGGAAATCAAATGGATCTTATTTTCATGAGTGGTCCATGTTTTTTGTTTTGAAAAATTGCCAGTTTTACTTGGGTGCGTCTGAATAATCCCTCCTGTCCCCTTTCCTTAACCCCCGGAAGTGTTTCAGTGGCGACCATGATAGGGAGCGTTCCAATTCTCTAAAAGCTAAGGAAAGGAAGCTCAATGTTTCCTTTATAACTTCCTTCAGCCTTGGAAGCACTGACTCATCCTTTACCGAAAAAGACAAGATAATGCTGACCCACCATTCCTTGCGGTGACAACATTTAAGGGGACCCGCTCATCTGAGCATTCACGTTAACTCCCAATGACTGAAAAGGCACGCAGATCATGTAAGAGACCGATGCAATAATATGCCTTGAACAACTTTAAATAATTTAAAACCCAAGTGTTACAAATGTGCTTTTAGTAGTCCATTTTCGGAAATTTGTAGTTTTCACCACGGCAGACGTCACTAACCTTCGCCGCCGTCGGATTATTACGTCACCTAGTGGAAGTGCGTCTGATTGTCAAAATATTGTGATCGCCTTTTCCTAACTCCTTTAGGAAGTCATCTAACACCTTTCCTTAACCCCGTGACGTCATTCATGGGGTTAATGAAAAGTAGATATGAAAGGAGATAGGAGGGACTATTCGGACGGTGTCTTTGTCCGTGCATCACGTAAATCAGTGTAGACGCCTAACACAGCCTATATCATAACCCCTGCCTGCCAGCAGCAACGTAGGAAGGTGGTCCATGGCACACAAAACTTTCGGGGTAAAGGACCCGGGTAGTGAGCTATCCGGAAGCCATCAGAACGATCCGGTGTAGCTGAACAAATGCCCTTCTTTAGTGCACGGTCCCACCTCACGAAAAAAACTCTACTGCACATGTTTAAACAAAGACGAGGGGGAGCGCTCACATGACTACAAGCTCTGCATTGGCTCCCATTAGCGTCAGGTTTGATTTTAAGCTCCTTTTATTAGTTTTTGAATGTCTCATTAACTCTACTCTGTTCCACTGCTCTGAACTTCCCCATCCAACCATAGTGACAACCACAGTAATTAACCATTTTATCTTTGTTTCTAACTGTCTACTCCAACTGCCTGTCTTTGGGGGCCATGGTTCATTATTTTGACTCTTTATTCTTGCTTTGTGTGGCTTTTTATGTACGACAAGACATACATAAGGCTTAAATTGATTTTTGATTTATTTGAAAAATATTTTTCCAAAGGAAATTTTTTGCCTTGCTTTTTTTCATATTGCAACATAAGACATGCAGTACATACACAGTACAATGAGACAATAGGTAAGGAGTGGATATTTTACAAATTTACACTGTGTGTGTGTGTGTGTGTGTAGTTATGTTGGAAATGAAAAATAAATTAGTAAGATCCATCCATCCATTTTCATACCCGCTTATTCCCGTTTAACAGGGTCGCGGGGGTCTGCCGGTGCCAATCTCCGGCTCTCATAGGGCGCTGGGCGGGGGTACACCCTGGACAGGGCGCCAGTCCATCACAGGGCAACACAGAGACAGACAACCATTCACTCTCTCATTCACTCCTATGGGCAATTTAGAGACTCCAGTCAACCTTACGGTCATGTTTTTGGATTGTGGGAGGAAGCCAGAGTACCCGGAGGAAACCCACGCAGCACGGGGAGAACATGCAAACTCCACACAGAAAGGACCCAGGTCCACCCCAGGGCTTGAACCCAGGACCTTCTTGCTGTGAGGCGGACGTGCGCCCTTTAGTAAGATCTCATTCATTTTAAATTATGTCATGGAACATCAGAGGAACTGACCAACGGGTTAGTCTTCTAGGAAGTGTGATTTGGAATTGAGAGTTGTCTATTGTGTTGTCTATAAATGTGTTGGCGATGTAGTCTGATAGTAAGTTTTTCCATTGTGGGATATTAATATTAGCTTTGGATTTCCAGTTTATGAGGATATTTTTTTTGGCGATGCTTAGGGCTACATCCAGATTTATGCTTCTTTTGTATGTTGCCAGGACTGTAGATTGTATTTGCAGAAATTCCAAGTATTGGGTGTTCCTGATACCAAACTTCTGGACCAGATATGAGAATGAGACCATTTAATTATTATGAAAAATGTGCTGTAAGTGTGTGATGCCCCTCTCTGCTCATGTGCAAAGGTTAAGTGTTTCTTTTTTAATTTAGTAGCAGTCAGATAGTGGAATATTTTTACAAAATGTTTGTTCTACTTCACATTAACGATACCTGAGGGGTTGTGAAATACCATTTAAATATGTATTATAGTTGAATTGCAATTGAGTAATTACTGAAATTTGAAGCGGCGAGTCCTCCTTGAGATTTTGGTTTCTGTAGAGTGGAAAGTTTTATTTTTGTTTTGTTTTTCCAGTAGAATTGTGTAATGATTGAATCAAGAGATTTAAACCAAGCATTTCTTTTAGGCCAGGAATGCCTTAGTCTGGTCCTGGAGATCTACTGTTTTGCATGTTTTAAATGTTACCCTGGTCCACCTCAGCTGATTGCAAAGGGTTGCACGTATCAGGATTTCAGTGATGATATGATTATTGTTAATATCACAGTACTCTGACTGTCCATTTTTATATTTTGGATATGGCTGACTTCTTTGCTTATCATAAACATCTTATCTCATCCTAAAGACTCAATAAATGACATCAAAAGTCAAACATAAGTAGAAAAGTGTGAATCAATGGATAAACCTAACCATTCCACTAATATTGTCGATCCTATCTAAAGGATACAGCGCTTCCAAGTATTCTGACATGACTTGTACTTTAATGTCATGTTGAATGAAAGGCAGTAGTTTGCTCCATCAGTAACAGCTAGGATCTATGAAGTCATGAAAAAGGGCTGCAGGCCTTTTTCTTTTCAAACAATTAGATTGCAGGGAGATGTATGCACTACTCTGTCTGATGCGATGGTAAATGGTAAATGGACTTGATTTTATATAGCGCTTTATCACCACACTGACGCAGTCTCAAAGCGCTTTACATATCAGCTCATTCACCCAATCACTCTCACATTCACACACCAGTGGGACAGGACTGCCATGCAAGGCGCTAGTCGACCACTGGGAGCAACTTAGGGTTCAGTGTCTTGCCCAAGGACACTTCGACACATAGTCAGGTCCTGGGATCGAACCCCCAACCTCTCGATCAGAAGACGACCCTCTACCACCTGAGCCACGGTCGCCCATAATGGCGATTAGTCACCAGGAACTCTCCACACTCGTGAAACCAATTAAAAAATGCATTCAACCTACCTGGCCATCCTGATCTACTGCTGCATTATTAGGCTTCCTCAAGGAGCAACAAACCAACAAACTGCTCCTTCAGAATAAAATGCTCTGACGTAAAAAACTAATTGCACCTTCAAAATAAAATGGTCTGACAAAAAAACTGCGCAAACATAAAAAACAGCTCCTTCAGAATAAAATAAAATAGTTCTTTTTGAATAGAATGCTGAAATAAAAAAGAAATTGGTCCTTAAAGCTGATATCCGGAGAATGAAAAGAGAGAGAGAAATTTTAAAAGCGAACACCTTGATGTCCCTCCCTAAACAGCTCCACTTCCTCCCCCTGCCTCTGCCAATCTACCAGAAGCCACGCCTCTAAGCCTTGGAGTTTAAAGCTGCTTATTCACTTTCTTCTCCTCCTCATCTTTATTAAATACAGTAATAGTGCATTTGTGGTGATAATCATTTGTTTATCATCTCAACCATTGCGTCACACTGGGTCACAAACACGTCAGATCAAGTCAAAGGCGATACAGTGTCAGCTCCCTGGGTGCCTACACTGCAGTGTTCACTGTGGAAGCGCAGCACCGGCAACAGGCACTTCCTGGAGGGGGCGGTTCATAATTCTAGTGACGTCACTAGAATTTGAACTGCTCGTTTTTCAGAAGAGGGCAGAGAAGCAGCTCAGAGAGCAGCGTTATTGAGGATTTCTCAGAGATGCAGGAAGGAATCCCAATAATACTTTGGGGGTGTTTTTGATAAGAAATTGACATTGTAATAAGCTCAAAAAATTTGGTTTGCATGATACAGGACCTTTAAAAACCACAAAATAACTAGGCCTGATAATACAATCTGCTCATAAGCCGATTTGCAAAGGCGAGTTTTTTAATAAACAAAATTGTGTTCGCTTGACTTTGAATGGAGGCGTGTTTCCCTAAATTTGTGTGTATTTTGGTGTTTGTTTCTATGCAGTAAAGTAAAGTTTTTCAGGCTTTGGAGTGGTTTATTGATAGCCTTTCACGTTTTTGAAACGCAGTTGACAAGGTCAAAATAAGGAACTTTATCAGAAAATGTATATGTGGCCCAACTTACAACTTAAAAGGCTAAAATCTGTGCTACATACAGAGCCACAGTCTGAAAGTGAGGGGTCTGTACAGTCTGTAATCATGATAACCAGTCTCTTTTACCACACACACTGTGAGGAGGTTTTGTGTGTAATTGTCAAAATAAATGATCATCTTTCCTTTGTATCCCCTTTAGGTTCTGGTTTCAAATATACTCCCTTTATTGCAGCAGTTTTTGTTTTTTGTTGCTTAGCTCCACCCTGCTGATCACCTCTTCCTCCACCACTATGATGAATTGCCTTTCTTAGGTTTCACCAGCGTCTCTCTTCTCTGTTCGGTCGCGCTTCTCATGTTGCTTTTGCTCTCTCAGTAATCCTCGATGTCATTAAGATACAGACCAAAAATTAAAAAAAAGATTTTGCCTCATGCTTCCTGCTGGAGAGACTTTCCTCTTCGTCTCCATCCATGCTTGCCTATGAGGAACTGTTTTGGCACATATAACTGGAAAGATTATTGAATTAACCAAATGCCAAAGACTGATTTGATGATGATTGCCATTTACTTTCATAATATGTAAATCACTGTTGCGTATTCTGTGTCTTTCTAGCATGTCTGTTCATTGTGCAGTGACATAGACATACAAAGATAGATGTCAGTCCCTCCATTTTGCCACTTTTTTACTCATTTCAAAGAATCCAAATATTTAAGTGACATTATCCTTAATTTGAAAACAAAACTTGTTGAGTCTGTGCACCGCTTGCATTTATACATCAGGCTCAACTCAACTTTATTTATATAGCGCAAATTACAACAAAGTCATCTCAGCGCGCTTAACAAAATATATGGTCCATAGTAAGAAAGAAAGAAAAAGCATTTAGTGACACTGGGAAGAAAAAACTCCCTCTTCATGAGAAGAAACCTTCAGCTGACATGAAGCTGCCATTATCTGTCATTATCATTAACAAGGTGTCATGAAGGCTGTCAGTAAGTGTTGTTTGCTAAATTATGACACCTTGCGCTAATTTATGACACCTTTGGAGCTATGTGGGCCTTTTTGGGTTAGGTGGATGGATCTAGTGGGGTTAGGGTTAAGGCTCAGGTAAAGAAGGATATTTAAAGGAGCATAGGGCCGGATTTAGAAATCAGACTCCATAGTGACACCACAGTGGTTAGTGTAACTGCAGCCATCAGCCCAGCCACCGCGGGGGCACGCATCAATTGTTTCTTGATCACGGAACACCATATCTGTCAAGTTTTGGATTTCAAAATAAGGGAAAATTTCTGGCGCCCACTACGAGCCGTCCCGACTGCTCAACCAAGCTCCAGTATCCCTTATATTTTAAGATAGGTGTACAAGAAATCTAAAATAGCCACTTGTCAAACACTTACTAAATACAATTATGTGATTAGAATCTGGTAGGTCGACCTTTATGAATATTGAAATGCTCTGAACATTCCTACTAGGGCTGGGCAATATGGACCAAAACTCATAAAATATATTTTCTCAAAATGATGATATACAATATAAATCTTGATAATTTTATCAAATAAAGTCTGACCAGAAAAACAATTCTGGGTTAAATTTGCTGATGCAAAATGCCACACAGGGACATTTATTAACAAACAGCTGATCAATATGTGCACTCAGAAATCCATCTGCACTGTGCACAGTGACTCCTAAAACTAATATTTTGTTTCATATGCTATACGATATATTATAGTTTTCTATATCTCCAAAGTAGAAAACTTGATACATCTTGAATCTCGATGTATCGCCCAGCCCTAATTCCCAAATTATAAAACAGCCTAAATGAAAACATAAATGGGTATAGAATCACGTGTTCATTTAATATACTTACAGTTCATATACAAGTCAACACATTACATATTTATTATTAATTTCACATTGCTTGTCTTTAAGTTAGACATTAACATTTTATTTTCATTACATATTTTCTTTTAATTTCTCATGCTCACTCATGTGGTTCTCTGGTATTCACTAATGACTTATTAGACATTTTTTTTAGACTTTACATCTTTTAACACTTTTTGAAAGCAGTGTATATTTGTGGTGCTTGTGATTGGCTGATTTTTCATGGTGACTTACGTTGTTCCTTTCGCTGTGGGAGACATTAAAATCTCAGTTACTAATCTAACAGAACGTGTGACTGTGTCCCATCCTGATGGTCTTTCGGAAGATAAACTCTCTCTTACAATGCATTTACATGAGTACTTTGTTTTTTTTTTGCCGGCACGTCTTCATTCATTCATCTCTTTTCTGAGTTGTTTCCGGGTTTGTTTTTGCTGTCGGCACCAATCTGCGAGAACTGCCACTCAGGCCATTTCAAGTTTCAGTTCTCACGAGGCCAGTAACGGCGTTCAGTTTAGTAAGGCATCTTTTAATTATTACTACATTAAAAAACGGGATATTTACGGGAAAATACTAATACGAGAAAGAGGGGTAAAATAAGGGAGTTTCCCGGCCAAAACGAGATACTTGACAGGTATGAGGAACACAGCTAATTAGATACTGTGGATAGAGGATGGACACCTGAACGAACCCTAATGGCATCGGATGATTCGGGTTCAGACAGATATTTAGAACTGGTGGTCGGGTTCGAGTTCGGTCACATAGTGTTGTTTGCGCTGCAGCGTTTTTCTTTTCCTGCTGCAGCAGCCACAGCTGATCCACGGTGAATGAAGAATAGAGCAGAGGACAATTTTAAAGGAACCGTTGAAACATTCCTTTTACTGCACAATAACATAGATTATCTTTATCTTTGATACATGGATTATGTAAATAGATCAAATGAGTCTCTTGTGTGCACTGCGTTTCACTTTCTCTTGTTACCTGTGCGCTGATCTGATGTTGACATTAATAGTTGTTTGTTAATAAAATAGGTGCTTACAACTAAAAAAAACGTACATATTTATGTCATTTGTTTAAGAAAAAAATGTGTTTTTCACTGTTGGGTCGGACTCGGACGAGAAAATGCAGCCTGATCCGCACTGTAATGGTGACAAGGTTATTTATTTACTCTCCGTTCATGTGACTGTTTACTGCATGTGTATGCAGATGCATATGCCTCTGCATGCATCTGTAAAACCAGATTCTGAAAGATTAAACTCTCTAATTTCATCAGAAAAAAAATTGTGTTAATAGTTTGTTTCATTCTTCCGTAATCAGCAGTTGAATACAGGCAAGTTTCACACAAATCGCCAGTTTGTGACAAAAAGCCGAGAAAATGGGCTTTTTCTGAAAAAACCTGTCAGTGACTTTAAAGTAGGGATGCAACGATTAATCGTAAGGCAGTTAAAAATCGATTCATTGGTATCACGGTTTACATCGATGCTGTGAAAATTGAATCGCAGTACTGTCCAAAAGTTTTTGCGGCGGGCAGAATCTGCTAATACTTTCTTTCTGGCCGCCTTATACTCTTAAACATGTTCATAAATGATTCCTTACCCCTTTGGCACTGAAAGAATATCTGTAATATTACGTGAATATCTGTATAAGTTACATTTTTCTATTAGCTTCTATAGCATCTCTTCTTCACTGCAAGATCACTCCAATTGTTAAGGCACAAAATACATTTTCAGTTGCACTTTTGTTTTGTATTGTTTACTATAGAACCAGAATTTAAATTATTAGGCTTCTTCTTCATTTGTATTATTCCTTTATTTATTTAATTCAAGATTTATTTTTTAGTTAATTTGCATTGTTTTGAATAGTTCATCAAGGGATTTTTTTGACAAAGGAATATTTTTCAGTCATTTATGTACAGTCCCATTTTGTAAAATAAATTGTGAGAGAATCGTATCGTGAACCCAGTATTGTGAATCGAATCGTATCGGGAGTTGAGTGAATCATTACATCCCTACTTTAAAGCCATTTTTTTTTGCTTAAGGGACACCTTAACATTGGTTTCCTTCAATAAAACTACAAAAACAACACTGAGACTGTTCTTTTGATGGCAAAATTATTATTATACCTAAAATAGGTATTTGGGATCAACGTGTCTAAGGTTAAGCCCAGTACAAGTTTTATCCCACAGCCCAAGGCATGCCAGTGCAACTTAAACCAATCTACAGTATGTGCAAGAACCGCTACTGCAAACTCAAGCGCCGCCCTTGCGACACTCTCAATATTCCACTTAGTTCTACACATGCTCTGGGCGAGTGTGCGCTGCTGGAAACCAGCATCAACTCTCGTAGCTCCATTTTCTGTCTTGTAAACTCCTTCCCTCTTCCTCTGAGCTCTGCCCATCACGGGTGATCTCTCATCAAAAGGTGAGCTTCTGCCACCTCCATGTCACCAGTTTGTCACATCATGGTACAAGCTCAATATTCAAGGGAGACCTTCGTCACACTGTCTCCTAGCAACCCCAGCCAAAAAACACAATTGACGTCTTCAGTCGTCTTTGGCAGTCAATGAGTTAATAATGACAGCGTAATGTCATCTTGTTTATAAAACTGCAAGTAAAGCGTTACCAACAAATTATATTGTAATATCATGTAACAGCTAAAAGTTCATACCCTGGTGTGTAGTTGTCAGGTTGTGCAAGCAGTTTCAAAGTTTGACTCAACAATGATCAACATAGGCTATACATTACCAATTCTCATTGTTACTTATCAGGTTAATGTTAATCCACATGGACATTGTCTATTTATTTATTTATTTATTCAGTTTATTTTCAACATGGTTACATTCACTTTCACACAATTTTTTTTTTTTTTTTTGTACATGCCGAAAAAGGAGACGAGAGAAGCAAATTGCTTATCTAAGTCCCATCCCCTGTTTTGAACACAGAAAATTCACATCAAAGCTTGTCTCTCCGGTCAAACATTCTTAGGTTGTTCTGAACACAATATAATTTCTTTTTTTTTTTGTCCTTTTTTGAGTAGGATTTATTCTCATCTGTAGTCAGTGTTGTCTTTCTTTATTCCTCCTCTCTATCGTTGTTTGTGTCGGCCTTGTTCCCTACGAATTTCATTCCCAGAAGTTGTTTGCGTTCCTCCAGTTCAAAAGAAAAGTTCATCTTCTTTCGAAGTACCTTGATATGTTCAGAAAGTTTTCTAAACATACGTAGGATTAGAAAGGCACCTAGTTGCTAGTCAAGCTTGTAGCTTGTTTTGTCTCTACATCAAGGTTATTCCAGCTGTTGATAGCTGTATTTTCCAATGTTAGATTTAACCTTTTCTTGTATAAACACATTACTATGTCTTAGTTCATAAGCCGTTTGTTTGTATGTGAAACGTTTTTGTATTTGATATGGGAGTGTTTTAAGTGTTTAAGTTTTTTAGAAATCTAAACATGAACCACCTAACCTGATGAGATCCTGAAGTCTCTAAATGAGAAAGAACCAATATGGAAGTAGCTGAGAACGACCATTGACTGCAGCTCCTCCAACATCTAATCTCATGATCTGAGCTTGAGTGAGCCATGTTCTGCCTCATTACTCCCAGTGAGGAGTCAACAAGCCATCTCTTCCCTTTGGCCACTTAGCAACGCTGCAGATGTGTATGTGTGTGTATGTATTTAGGTTGACAATGTAGCTGATTGTGTTGCATAGTTGAGATGAGGAAGTTTTGTGTGATTTTGAACATACAAAGATGCTATTTTTGCTTTTTCCTTACGCGCTCTTGTCGCCGACAGTCCGAGCTGGAAATCAAATCAGCTGCATAATACACTTAAGTCAGACTTGAGATCTAATTAGGGATTGTTGGCTTATGATTTCACTGCACTCCTAAGAAAATGTACATGTACTTTAAGCTTTCAGTTAGCTTTGTTTAAAAAGAAACCAAGTGTGCAAAACAACACATGGCTACTCTTACTGTCATATACATTGGTTTTAAAATCAATTATTCTTCCTGGGGTCTACATAATCCCAAGTGACAATATAAAACTAGATATTTTGTGACTGCTTTCTCTTTGCAAAACATTCACTCATATCAGCCATCATGAACTTGCAAAGTAATTCTGTTGTTATTGGTTCAAGAATGGGTGAATGTGACTTACAGCATAAAATGCTTTAAGACAACTTTACCAAGTTTCAGCTGTGCAGACAATTTGACTATTTTCAGGAAATTGAAGCATTGTCTTCAAGTTTCGATTTCTTTATTTGATAGGGACAAGATTATTGACAGAGCTAATTTGCATCTTTAGGTCCCCAGCTGAAATGCAGCCTCAGTACACTTAGCAAAGAGAAGATTTGGCGCTTGGAACAGGTTTGTGCTCTGGAAAGATCTTGTTCTAAATGCTTATATGAATGTGGATACTGTGGCCCTTGGATCAGACAATTCATTTTCCATCATGTATATGCATATATAATGTACAAAAATCTCAATACCTTTGACGTTTCGTTTATAAACATGCTACGCCATCAAGCAGCAATGTTTGAACCCTCATATTGTTGTCTTTAAAATACGCATATCTGAATCCACATGCATACACCATTCACTCTTTCTGTCTTGCTCTTGGCCTCTGGTTGCATGCAGGTGGGATTCCTCCATGCTAGAAGCAGCTGTGCTCAAGAGCTAGATTACAGCATAGCCCTTCTCGTTGCCTAATAACAGTGTTAACTCAAGTAGTGGAAAGACACATCGGTCATGATGACATGGGTGATGGTTGCCTGCTGCCAAAATGTAACCAGAGTGAAGGCCGTGTAGCATTGTTTTTTTCTGTTTGATACAATGAAGTAGCACTCTCAGTTTTAAGTGTACCTGGGAATTGCACACCAAAGTGACACCAAATGTCCTCTTTTATCTGGATGTGTTATTTTTTCACATCGTTTTTGGGTTGTCCGGTTGGGCTTTTTATAAATCTATGAAAATGTTCAGGTTATACATCAAACTACTAAAAACTTGTGTGCATGCTAGGGTGCACATTAAGCAAAGCCAGGACCAACTTGCATTGCATGGAAAGGCTTTTAACCTCCAGGTTTGTGATTCAGAAATAGGCTACTACATGTTGGTAATTACCTCTTATTCTCTTTCTGTGCAGGTTTATCTGATGTGCCGTGAGCACCGTGTCTCAGGCCTGGTGCCTCCCGGCTGGTTCCCATCGATGAACCCCTCTCGCTCCCTTAGGATGGAGTTGGACTCCGTGCTGTCGCTAGAACAGATACGTGCCATCCGCACCAACAATGACTATGTGGACAGGCCTGTGGCACTGGAACCGGCCACCCAGACTGGATTTTTTTATGTACATGATGACCACTACCCTCACGCAGTGTACACTCATCACCCTCACCCATCCTTCTCCTCTGCCCTCTCCCGCAGCCAAAGCCAACAACAGCACGCTAACCTTTCCCACCTGAGCCGCTCCAGTACAATAAGCTCCTCCATTTCTCGGACCAGTGCCACCTCTGATCAGCGGCTACTGGCTGGTTTGACACCGTCTCACTCTGGCCAGGGTTCGGTGGTCCATTCTCAGCCCAAAGGAGAACTTAAGCTGGACACGTCCTTGGGGAAACGGTTCACAGAAGATGAGGCTGAGCTTGGCCAACATTCCTTCATCTGCGAGCGGTGCGCTCGATGTAAATGCCGTGAGTGCTGCACGCCTCGCCGTTTGCCATCCTGCTGGGCCTGCGGACAGCGCTGTCTTTGTTCTGCTGAGTGTGTTGTGGAGTATGGCACGTGTTTGTGCTGCATTAAAGGCCTGTTTTATCACTGTTCTGCCCAGGATGACGAAGATAACTGTGCCGACCGTCCATGCTCCTGCACCCCAGCTCACGCATGTGCCCGATGGGGTACTATGGGGCTGCTGTCGCTGTGCCTGCCCTGCCTCTGCTGCTACCCCCCTGCTAGGCTGTGCCTTGCCTTGTGCCAGCGTGCCCATGACAAAGCCACGCGGCCCGGCTGTAGGTGCAGCAACACCAACACTGTGTGCCGCAAGTTTTCTGCCACCAACCCAAACCCTGTCCAGCCCTCCCTCCGCAGCAAAGCTCTGGAGAAGCCATTATGACAGGCTTGAAACTCCACCTGACCCTGAAAGCTGTGGCCAAAGCAAAGCTGTCACCAATCAAAGGTGCCACGACTGATATCGTGGAACACCTACCTATTTGACAAGCCAACTGACCATTTACCGATTCTCACCTTACGTACCTTGATCCAACTTCTTCTCCAGCTCAGGAGGAACCAAAGCTTTACTGTGCCTGTTCATGTCACGGGCTTCAAGTCCAAAACATGAGCGTGGGGAAGAAGATCATGGGCAACTTGTTGAAATATATTTATTTATAGTTAAACCTCCTTTAACCCTTTGCAGAGCTTGTTTAAAGCTCGGAGAGGAACAAAGGAACAAATGAGGAGACAGAGATGCCCGTGGTGACGTATTTGCCAATGGACATTGCTGACAAGCCAATGGCATCCAGGAAGTGTTGACGAGGGATGAATGAAGCGATCAAGTGACCAGAACAAGGACGCAGCGAACGCATAAAGTGAAAACAATGAAGCACCAAAAATGGGGCCTTGCACTGTTTGAATCAATGCTATTAAGCTTATTTCTAATGAAAAGCACTGTGAAGAGGATGGGAAATCTTTGCCCCAATGGTCCAGATCAAAACAGTGGATTATTATTAAACAAGAGGGAAGATGCATCTATTCTGATAGGCAGCGTGTGTGTGCGTTTGTGTGCATCTATGTGTGTTTGTGTCCTCCAACTGTACGAGAACCTGTGTATGTAAAGCCCATGTGGATGTTGTTTTGTCAGCAGAAGAAGCCTCCCTTGGTTTATTTTTAGCACTGCTGCTGGCTCGGTGGAGCTCTGAGGGTCTGCTCGGGTTTCCTCCCAATGTCAGATTGTCGCCATCTCCCCTCCTCTGACCGACATCCTGTGCACCGCAGCAGCTGCTGTCCCACACTCTGCACTCCTCAATACACTCCTCCAACACCCCAATCACGTGCTCTTGTCTCTTGTTAATTTGCTACAATGACACACTGGCAGTTTGCAGATGCATTAAAAGACAGGAACTAAAAGTGGTAATATTCCTCTAACACAGAGGGGAGGAAACATTATGCATGTGGCAGTTTTTTCAGAAAACATAGGCAATCGAACTTGACTCATTTTGCATCATCTTTCTGTTTTTCCAGCCTTTACTCCCCTCATACAACTTCAGCAATCCATTCATCAATGATTAACCAAATTAACCTCACTACAATGTCCTCATTTACATATGTAAAACATGCACATTTTTGCTAAACAATGCTAATGCAGTAAAATCATTTTAGATTTGAACACAGGCAAAAATATCCATTTTCACACTTTCACAGATTTCCTATGAATTTGAAGGTGTGGTTACATGCACCAATCGGATTCTGAGATCGAATTGTCCAGTTTACATTGGCTCTAAGGCTGCTTTAAGTCATCACAGGTGGTATAGCACTAGACTCGGGCCAAATGGGCACAGAATAGCTGATAATTATATAACCTTAATTTGGCTTCGTTTGCATTAACTGGGGAAATGTTGATGCATATTCACGAGCTGCTTGTTTGGGGCAGTGTTATCAGAGTGCAGATTCCTCTGGGCGGACAAACAGAAAAAGAAGCATCTACTTATCAAAGTGGATGAAAATTCCACCTTTTCCACAAGTCTCTCACTGCATACAACTATGGAACACCACAAATGTATGTGCTTTTGGGGGATTTTGGTGTTCCTTTGGTGCACACTAGCTGATATTATTACAAAAAGCTGTCCAACATGAACAACAGATGATATTCCGAGTAATGAGGAACTTGTTTTACCATGTACACAATTATTCTTTGTGCCCATCATCTTTGATACTTCCTATGATTGTAACCGAGCAGAGCGTGGTTGTGTTCATAGGGCCTCCAAATTGCTCTAGATTCACCTGTGATATGGAGCCCTAACAAAGTTATTAAATGCAACAAGTAACCAGTTTGAAATCAGGCAATAGATCCAAGCCTTGACTTGTGATGTGACGTTACAGATCTAAAGGATTTATTGGTGTTCATGCAGCCAGTGAAGCTAAATTTGTCGCTCAAAAATATTAAACTACATCAGAAACAAAGACTTGTATTCTTTAATATATGCAAAGACTTACAAAGAAAGATAGGAGCTACGTGCACATGTAACAAGCCATCAACATGTTCAGCAACAGCCACTGACAGTATACGTTTCACTCTGTTTGCACAACACAGCAGCACCAATAAGGTATCCAAGACAAACATCCTACCAGTGCAATCCACTAACACAGGCCTTATTATCGCTGCTTCCTGGTTTGTCTGGCTTCTTACTGCTCAGGCTGCTAAAAGCCTGCAGCTCCACGTCCACGGAGAGTTGATAAACAGGCAATTAGCTTCATGATAGCTCCTAATGGGCTGGAGAAGAATGTGGGAGGGAGTGATGATGGTGGGGGGACAGGATGAGGGGCAGATGAACAGTATGGGTGGGTGAATGATGGGAAGGTTTCAGCATGATGGTAATGTGCCGAGGGACCTGTATTTGCTTGTTTTTACCATTTGTATGTTTCTAAAATTCAGAAATGGAAGGATCTGAGCTATTTTTTTTTTAAATACTTTTAGAAGTTAAACATCTTTAGCATTAAAGGCTAATGCTTAGCTTCCCAACACTCAAACTTTTCATCTTCATTCTGCGAGCCTGTTTCAACATTTACAGAATTTCTATCTAAACAAAATAAAACACTGTGGCGCATCGCCCTAAAAATAAAATGGTTAAAATATTAGCATCTTCTACTTTATCCATTATACCTCAAATCTCAATTAATGAATCCATTATAACTTAAGAACATTAATGAAACTATTCTTTTAGGTGCTGTTAAAGAATTATTTTGACTATAACTTTGGCAAGCCCTAATGACAGCGTCTTTGATTAAACTTATTAATTTTAATTTCAGTCACTGATTGAAATGATCCGGTTCTTTTGAGTCACCTGAGCCATCCCCTACCACCATTTATTATTATTAACATTATAACCTTATCACAATCCTGTTAGTTTTAAGAAGTTCACAAACTAAAAATTACACTGCTGTACCGACTGACAAACGAATGACTTAAATCAAGACTGACACTACAAATACGTTCTAAGTGATGAAGAACTGACAAATAGGCTAGAGGTCACACAGGACGCTTATGAGCACGGCTAAGTACAAATAAGCACACAACGCTGTTGCATGATCACATTAAGTGAAATAACTACTAATGTCTCCAAGGATGAAAAAAACTCAAAACAAGAGCACTTCTAAACTTTCCCAAGTTGTGACAATTTGCAGGACAATTTCAGTCAAATTTCACTGATTAGCCTGAATTCATGAAATATATATACTAGATTTTTTTGACTATGTTGGCAGGAAGATTGATGGCTTTCACAACTTTAGATAAAGGGAAAGCTCATAATAATTTCATCATTAGCACGGAGTCAACAATGACCCACGCATACATCTTCAGGCTTGTAGCAGACTGGGAGCTCTTCTGTGCATCCAGTAAAACCTATTCATAGGAAACATGATGCAACAGCATCAAACATTTAGTTTTCACTCCTCAAGTTTTGCCATATTGAAGCCAAATAACATAAAATGGGTGTATGAAAACACTTCTTAAATCTAAAAGGCTCACTTTGTGAGTAAATAAGGTCAAGGTGTTAACTGTTGTGTTTTCAGCGTAGCTAAATGTTGCCCTGACTGCTTCTCTGTTTGTACTCTACCAGTTAAAGGTTTTGACATGCCTTTTCATTTAATTTCACTTGGAAGGCGTGTCCAAACCTTTAACTGGTAGTTAACAAAACTCGGGCGAAATACAGGATTGGTATTGAACACAAATACTACAAACTTGTAGATTTATCCTTAAAAAGATTCAGAAAAAGCACATTTATGGCTCTGCATTCAGCTCTGTGAATGAGCACTATTCCAAAGCAGCAGATGACTTCACAGACACAAAAGGAGTAAACATGGCCCCAGATCGACTCTTCTGCCCTGGCTGCTGGTTCTACAGGCAGAGCTATAGTATGTGCTGGTGGAGAAGACGATAAGATTTAGGATATGAAAAAGCTAAATGTTGCACCTTACTAATTTTCCTAAAATTGTTTCCACTTTTCAACAAATCACCAGATTACATTACCATTGGTACACTTTTAGAGGTTACACCAGTCATTTAAATTATTGGTTAAAAATCCCTTATTGCCTGGAAATTGTCCCCTGACCTCTGCGGATCACGCTGTGTGTTGTATGTACAACGTCCTGAATATTTTTCAGTTGTGTCAGAAACCATTTGACATCGTACATACGCAGGCTGCCAGTATAACCACCACACTTCTCCTCCTGTTTCTTAGCAAGCATCGCTTCTGGTACCAATTGGCGTCTTGTATGTTGTAAAAGAGTCTAAGGAGAGTATATGGAGCAAATATATATAGAAATCTATCTAAAGGGAATATATTATATATGGATCGATAGGCATCTCCCACCTTCTGTTTCACTGCTGTCAATGCTTCATGGATATTTATTTTAGAGGTTGCAACCATCACAGTAACAGTACTCATCAGGATGGCGTCCATGACAGATATTTATTTAACAGAAATCAGAGGAGAGGTGGGCCAATGTTGTTGTTGTTTGTCCCATAAGTTTGTTTATTTGTTCCTCTTGGTGTGGTGTGGCTGCCGCTACCCTCCTGGCAAAAGATGAACCAATAAAAAGAAGTTTCCAAACACACCTGACTGTGCAATTTATTTATGGTCAGTTATGCATTTCCTGCACAATGATATTCATTTGTTTTTTTTGCTGAAGTAGTTAAGTACTGTGCGAACCTGTAATAATAATCTAAAACAAGACAACATTCATACACTATCAGGCACGAGCAACTAGCGGACCAGGGACTACATGCAGTTCTTGGTGTAATTTGTGCAGGCCCAAGAGCAAAAATACACAAAATTACTTCAAAAACATACAAAACAACAGCAGAAGTACACCGAAATGTCCTTCAAAAATATAGATATAGATATAGATGACTAGAACACACAAAACAACAACACAAAATGATAATAAAACTACACAAGATGATAGAAAAACATAAAAAATGAAAACAAACAGTAGTGTTTAGCTTAAGAGAACATAATGTCTAGGAAAATTACTTGGTTAACTGCAGATTGATTAATAAATGCATCCGAGTAGCTGAATCTTGGTTGGGAATCACTAACCTATCTTCTCTTTATAATGGCTGTTGTTGTTCACACACTGAGATGAAACTATAGAGGTCCTCCAGCACTCACACAACCTAAAACGTGACATATTTTAAGTTCTGGCCTCACAGCTCATTGCTACCAACTAAAGGCAAACCTCTGAGCTAACAGCGAACAGACTTCCAACCATGGTGAAGCATCCACAGAAGCATTTTTTTTTTTTGATGAGCAAATGCAGGCAGAGATGTTAAAGGTATAGAGGAGGATTTTCCCGAAGTTTAGAAAAGAAACGCCCCCTCCACTTTTTGAAAAAATGCACATGTGAAACACTTTACCTGCTCCCAAGGAGAACGCCTATTAAACGTGTGCGAGAGAGCGTGCACGAGCCCAGTTTTCCTTGTGCACAGCTCTGTTTACAAGTTGGTGTCAAATTAGGAAATGTTAGCCAGGGGAAATAAGGACCTGTGACCACCGTAATAACTACAAACGATGCAAATTACAAATTAGATAAACTAATCTTCCCTGGAAAGTTACAATATTGACGTAGATAACTTTTACTAGCAGTGATTGTAAATGGATTTCTCCAAATAGCATGCCAAACTTTACCTGTCGAGTAGAAACTGCAACTGAGGCAGCAGTGGGAAGCCCAACCTGTGCTTTCAACGCACACCATCGTGTGAAAGAATCTCCTAAAAACACTCTGGTCTTGTTTCTCTCTTCTGAGGCCTTTCTCTTCTTCTCATACACTTCGTAAATAAGTAAACTTTATTTATAGAGCGCATTACAGGTAAAAACCACAAAGGGCTGTACAAACATTTCAGCTTCAACCCGTCCAAAGGAAACATGGAACAGTTTTTCTCTTGCGACTCTCAGCCATTTTCAAAGACCCGGTGAGAACGGCCTGCTTCAATGAATGGCTGAAACCGTAGCTCACGAGACAAATTAACACCTGAAAGTGCGCATGCGCAGCAAACAAAAACTAGCTCGGAACGAGCACGTACGACGGCCTTACGTAAACATATCACCAGACTGACTGACAATTAGGAAGACCAATGGTCTTGATGATCCAAGCCAAAATAACACCCTCCACAATACCTTTAACAGGTGGCCAAAAATTATCCAAAGGTGTCAAAAACCTGGCAAGAAAAAAGTGAAAAGTGCCTCAAATTGGACAAAAGCAGTCAAGAGTGGCCAAATAATGGGCAAATAAAGAGGAACCAGGTAGCATGTAATGGCAAAGGGGAACTTAAATGGGCAAAATGTGGCACACATTAGTGAAAAAGGGCAAAGATGTGGAACAAAAAGAGGCAAAATGTAAAGATAAAATGAAACAAGTGGTATTTTTGGGAAAAAGTTAGCTCATTGGGATGAAAAGTGGTCAAAAAAAATTAAAGAAAGGACATAAATCTGAAAAAAGTGTCGAAAAGAACTTGCAAAAATAGACAAAGAATAGGTTAAAAAAAGGATATTTATTGGCAAACGATAGCTAATGTCTGACAAAATGTTTCGAAAAGGGGAAAAAATTGGACAAAGAAAGATGCAAAATGGCCAATGAAAAAAGGTTAAAATGGGTTAATGTTTTCCCTTTTTAAGGTTTTCTGGGGAATAATAAATAAAATTAAAACATAAAGAGCCACATGTTGAGAATCACTGACTTAATAAGAGCTGTGGTGTCCACCAATAATTTAGTGGGCTGGTCTGGACAGAAAATGCCAGGGCTGGTCCCTGTTCACCCCTAGTCTGAGAGGTCACCTCACTTTGGATTTTGTTGTGCATTTATTGGTTTAAATCCTAAAAGTTTAAAAAAAAATAAAAGGGTGTTTAGATGTGTTGTTTTCAATTTGAATTAACTGATTAATTGGAAATACAAGGAGAAAAAAATGTGACCTTAGTTAGATGTGTGTAATCAGAATCAGAATCAGAAATGTTTTATTTGCCATGTACAGTTTTAAGGACAGTACAAGAAATTTGACTTGGTAGTTGGTGCACAAAAACAAGCAACAAAAAGAAATAAAAGAAATAAAAACAAAACAACAAAGAACAACGAACAACCCAGCAACAATAATAATAATAATAATGATAAATATAAAGGATGAGGGATAAATAAAGAATAGATAGAGAATAAAGGATAAATAGGATAAATATAAATATATATATACAGTGCAGCAGATATCAAGCTGGTGGAGGTGGTGATCGGGGGGGGGGGTCAGTGGGTGACTTGGGGTGTGTTCATGTGGATGGTGGCAGAGGGAAAGAAGCTGTTTTTGTGTCTGGAGGTTCTGGTCCTGATGGACCGAAACCTCCTACCAGAAGGGAGAGATTGAAACAGTTTATGACCGGGGTGGGAGGGGTCGGCCACAATCTTTCCTGCACGCCTCAAAATCCTGGAGGCGTACAGGTAGATGTGGTAGAGTCCACCACCCTTTGGTGCTCCATTCTTCTTACTTTACTCTGCTGAACCCATAAATAAATGATCAAGGCCGGGTCACTCTAACTCTAATGTATTCACAGGGCAGTGAATACAGGTGTGTGTGTGTGTGTGCGTGAGAAAGGGAGAGACTGAAAGAGATAATGGGTTGAAATAGAAAATGCAAGATAGAGTTGAAACGTGTGTGTGTGTGTGTGTGTTTGTGTGTTAGTCAAGTTTTTCACACACACACACACACACACACCCCCTTACTGTTCATCATCTAAAATCAAAGTGCATTAAAGTAGAGCTCTTATCTTTTTCCACTTTGGACACACAGACACTCATAAGAGCTCGCACACTTTTCTCCAACACATTGATCATCTGAAAACTACAACCATGAATCTTATTTGAATATAGTTGATCACTACAGGCCTGACAAAACACACACACACACACACACACACACACACACACACACACACACACACACACACACACACACACACACACACACACACACACACACACACACACACACACACACACACACACACACACACACACACACACACACACACACACACACACACAGATGTCACAAAGGTCCAACAAGCTGCTAGACACACAATAAAAAGTGTGCAACATGCTTTAACACACGTAAACATTCTCTAATACCCATGACTCACAAACACTTTACTGACAGTGTGTGAGTGTTTTTGTATGTGTGTGTATTTCTGAGTGTGGTTGTGTGTAAGTGCGCCACAGAAAATGAATAATGCAGGAACATTTCTCCACAAGCTTTTACCAGTAAACCCTTTCACCAGCTACAGGCTCTGGTATGGGGAGTGCTGAACAACTAACCTGAGAGACACACAAACACACAGCAAAAATGAGAACCATCAGCTGTACATTTCCTGGGATTCTGGTAATAATGTCATTTGACTGCCTTTATTTCTTATGCAACAGCTAGATTAGTCTCTTTGATCACTGAGTGAATCTGCAGGAATCGGAATTAAAAGGATAAACAAGTGCACTTCATTCATCCAAAAAGAGCAGTCTCCTCCTCCCGCCCCCTGATGAGTGATGCCTCTTCAGTCTGTGCCCTTTGACCCCACTGTTAAAACATTAGGTGCCCCCTGTCGCCCCCCCCCCCCATCCCACAGCCAACGTCTACATCCCCACCCGGGCCTTGTTGCTCCACTCCTGGTGCGCTCTAGGAGGGACAAAACCTCCTGTCTGTCAAAAGCTCATACAGCTGTCAATCACTGTATAAAGCTTTTCTTTGGAGGACACACAGACCGTCCTGTCACTCACGGACTCATCACTGTCAGCTAGCATGCACAGGTGGAGCAGATTGAACGATGAAGGTCAAAGGTCAGGTGGGTTACAGCGATGAGACTCGGTAGGTCTGTAATGTCAAGTCAGGTGATGTCGGAAGATGGGTTTCCATTACAGATTTTTGCAAAATAAAAGCAATAATTCAAAACGTTGACAAGCATAATTGCGCTTTGAATGTACAGTAGTTTCTCGCGGGGGTTACGTTCTAAAAATAACCAGCAATAGACAAAATCCGTGAAGTAGTCAGCTTTATTTATACAATTATTATACAGGTTTTAAGGCTGTAAAACCTCTCACCACACACTTTATACACTTTTCTCAGACAGGAATGAACATTTCTCTCTTTTTTAAAGTCTCAAAGTTCAAACATTCATAGATTTTAAAACAAACTTGTTTTCAAACATACAGCACTTCAGAGTCACACTGCTAGCGATCAGACATTGATGCCGAACTTAATCAGAGTCTTTGTTGAAGATGACGTCACATCAACACGGACACCGGTCTGTTCATCCATTCAACCATGGAGTAGAAGCTGTGTGTGACCACCTGGAGCTGTATGACAAGGCCTTTATAACCGGGACCGGACTAGGAAGAATTTGACGTGGACGAGAATCAGCGAGGAGGTGGTAGTAGCAGGTAAAACTTCTCTCTGTAGCACTGAGCTAGCATAGCATTAGCTGCTAATCACACCGGCTTTTTTCACTGGTGATTTGTGAGGGGAGAAAAATGAGTACAGCTCCTCGCTTCAGCAGGCAGTGAAACTCACCGCGTTGGATGTGTCGCTGGTGGGTGAACGCAGCATTAGCCAATCAGAACGCAGAAAACAATGTGCGTTCATACACTGTAAAAAAATGCATCCAAAATTGCACTGTAGAAAATCTGCGAAACACTGAGGCCGCGAAAGGTGAACCACGATAGAGCGAGGGACTACTGTACTTCCATTGGAGGTTGTTTTAGGCAGGAGCCTCATAACTCCTATGAAATCTCATCCCCCAAGACTTTGCTTCAGGAAGAGGAATGCTACAAACCTCCTTATAACACTCTGTATTCCTTTGTTGTTTCAAGTCTTATGGGGCAGTAATTATTTTTAAGTATATGGCTCAGAAATGTCCGGTCTCTTCTTCTGTTTGCATGTACCGCATCATGTTTTCTCGAAGAGACGTGGTCATGCGACCAGGTACCTCACTACATGTGACCATGAACATTACATTCTGTGACGTGTGTTTGCGGCAAAGTGTTTCCATAGTAATGGAAATGCAGCAAGAGATGCAGTAATATAGGAAAACAAAATAGTCAGATGTTCTATTGCACTGATTATTTGGAATGAAGGATTTATTTTCATTGTAAGTTCGTTTCTTACATCACTGCTGTGATGATATAAGAAGTGATCAGAACAAAATAACTCCTTTCTAGACAGGTTTATGTTGAGAAGGTATTAAGAAAGGAGGTCAAATGAGCCGTTAATATAAAATTTCTTTCTTTTTTTTGGTAATAAGTAAAGACATCCGATATTACTTTTTATGCCAACATAACTGAAACACACAAGGCTTTACCCCCAAACAAGTTAAAGTGATACCAACAATCCCATGAATGCACTTCAGATGATAGGTCCACATTTTTTTAGTCTAAAACACACAAAATATGCCTTTGCGTGTGGGCATCGCCATTTTGGAGATTTTAGCAATATCATGTAATCGTCATGTCAGGGCTAACTCTTTATATTTCTGCTCCCATAGACATATATGGTAAAATAGCATTTCAATCCAACGTTTTAGCACTCAGTGTAGTTACATGTCATGCAATTCCTGACTTTATCTGACCTGCTGACTTTAAGCTCAGAGCAGAAAACTGAATGGATCTATAGAGAGTTGAAAAAACAAACAGGAAGAAAGTAGGAAATAGGAAGAGATGCAGGGAAGAAGGGATGGCTCCACACAGCTGCAGAGATGGGGGAGGGTGGGAATTTTATCTGCACAGGTCAAAGGTCAGGGGAGAAGTTTTAACTCACTTCCTGTTTCTGCCGCTGGGATGACTGAATGCTCTCAATGACCTCTGGAAATTCTTCATCCCTCCCTCCCAGGCTCATGCTTTCGTTCCACTTTTGGCCTTTTTCTTTTACTCACTCATGGGTTTCACAAAACCAGGGTCTCTATTAAGATATGTATTATAAATTCTTATTAGAGGAATCACTGTAATTGAGTCAAATTGTGAATGTTTTGTGTTGCATTAAAATAATGTTCCTTAAAACCAAAGCACGTCGTTTGCTGCAAACCCAGAGGAATAGACTTTAGCTGTGTTCAATGAATAAGAATTTGACAGTTAAAATTTTAATTTAGTTCTATTTAGTGTGTTTTTTCATTTTCACATGCAGTTGATTATATGATGAAATTGATTTGGAATCTGTTTATGGTGAAGTCCTTTTTTATGTATTGCACCCCTTATCCTATACAGGAGATCTCTTGTATCCCTCACAGGTGAAGTCCATCTCCCTAATGGCATTGCCTCACTATTTAAGGAGTGCATGGACACAGTGTGTTTGTTGATGCTTTGCCTTCTGTCTGTTATTCCACCCCTATATACAGTCAGTCAGTATACTCTTTTGTCCGTCAGCAAATCACAGAGATAGTGAGAAAAGGCCTGAGAGTGAGTGTGACTTGTCCAGACTTGACCTTTGCCTTAATATACATTATTACTGGCTTTTAAACTTCCCAAAATTGAGCCAAATTCTCTTATTAAGATTAAGTCATTGGTATTTATTTTCTATTTATTACTTTACTTAATTTGTTTATTTGGAGAGGACAGTGCACATTTATGAACACCAGTGCAATACTTCGTGTAAATGTGCCAGATTTAGCCACTAAATACTTTCCATCTGTAGAATTTATACATTTATGACAAACCATGAAGAGATTTATAGATGAGGCAGGCATGTTTAAAAATTCAAAAGTTTTTAAAACTCAAAATTATATATTTCTCTAAAACTTGGAAAAGGTAAGAAGAATTGAGTTTTTTGGCAAAAACTTTGATGGCTCGTTTATACAACTCCAGCAGCTCCAAATGGGTGAGGGGTTTTTTTCTCACGATGTGACATCACATTGCAGACACTCCTCCTCATCACAATCCTGGCTCCTCCTACCCTATAAGAATGTGAGCTCCTCCGTCTTAAACTACCTCACAAACAAACACTGGTTTAACATAGAATATACATTATACTTTGTCATATAAAGCTACATACACAAAATGTGTTCCGTGCATTTGATCATTCCCCGAGGTGCAGTGGGTAGCCACAATGTAGCACCAGGGAGCAGTTCCATTTTTAGTATCCGTTATGCCGCCTCGTATCCTCTTTGGCAAGATCTGACGTGTTTGTGACCCAATGCCACGCAGCAGTTGGACAAAACGAATGATTATCACCTTAAATGCAATATTATTGTAGTTAGAAGAGAAGAGGAGAAGAGAGTGAAACAGCTGACTGACTCCGCTCCTGCTGATGTGATAAACACACACCCTGAAGCAGTGCTGAGATGCACTCACAATAACAACAGACGCTTTAATAGTCATGTGTTTTACTGTATTGTGCAGTTTTTGGCTGAAAACAATAACAACAGTGTGTGCATAGCAAAAGAAAATCGCTTTGATTATCACACATGCATATGCATGAAGGCCCCAAAACAGCCTGTTTATAGACATGTCATTACAGTGACTTTTCTAAAACTCCAGCAAACAGGAGAGTTTGGGAAAATAGACCTCAAATACTATGTTGTTGGGGTTCTTAGAACAAATGGAGATGGGTGAAAATTAGCATAATACTGGATCTTTAAACAACTGTTTGAGGTGCCATTTTGCCATTTCCATTCTAGGAGGTGAACATTTTAGATCCTAGCAGTAAAGCTCAAGGCATTGTGGGTAGGAGGAGGCACATCTAGTAACCATAGAGGGTGAATGATCACCTTTATTGTTGTCACATATGTACAGTTACATACATAAAATTTGTTTTTTGCATTTAACCCATCTCACTTCTTTAACCACAAGGCCACTTCTGCCACCTCCTGACAGCATTAAACAAGAAACCAGTAACGGAGAAGAGTTGGACCACAAACTATCAGCTCATAACGAAATCAAATCTTCCTCTGATTTTGGAGCAATTTTGAACACATATTGGCCATGTTTACATGGGAGCTTTAATTCCTCTTTAAAGCAGAATAAAAGTTAAATTCCTCTTTAACCTGACCTTGTAAACACTTAATTCCTAATGCTAATTTATTTCTGAATTAAACTTAAATCCGAATTAGGTGCCTGGTTTATTCCGATTTTAATTCAGAATGAAACAATTCCTCTTTCTTATAAACACTTAATTCCGCTTTAAGTTTATTCCGGTCATTCTGCGCATGCGTGACTTGCGGCGATGACGCACTGGTGACGACATAATCCAAGATGGCGGCCCAGACTAGAGCCGAGACTATTTAATCAGAGCCTTAAAACACATGGACATAATGAAAAGAGTGGATGGACGGAGGCATAAACATATGTGGACATTCACACGGACTTATCACACACGGACATCGACAAACGTAACAGGCTTCATCAGACGGGTGATACTAAAACCTGGAGACGGAGTAAATGCATCCTCTTACTGTATGCACAGGCTGTAATATCATCAAGTTTATCATTGTACCGGTTGTTAGAGCTACTATCTTTACCAGGGAGCAACTATTTATTCCTGGTTATTGTTTTCTGGAGTTTTCCTAGACTTAATTTACCAGTGATTAGTTCCTATCTCCCTTCCGCTACGCGGGCCGAGAGCTGTTGCTCCAAAACTACAATCAAAATAAAGGTGAAAACATTTCTCATGTGTGGTCTTCTGTTACAGCCAACAATAAAAGGTTTGTTATGTGTTTTTCCCGATAGACGTGATACTCACGTTCACCCCCTGTCCAATCAGAACCCTTCCCAACCCCCAGACCTAAAGTGGAATTGCATAAACCCTAATAAACCAGTTTTCCATGTAAACCTCAATTTGGGAATTACTAATTCCATGTAAAAAAAAAAAACCATCATGTAACTGTGGCCATTATGAAGGCAAACCAGGCTAAACCAACATTATTAGCTTATCCTTGCTCATTCTGACCAAGTGCTGCAGCCTGAGTTAAAGGGAGTGAGGACAAACTGAACAAGGGATCCTAATGTAGGTCATGATCGGGATTTTTCACACACACCTAAAGACAGCCAAGCTCTCTGTGACTCTCTGCATCCTGCAGGGAAAGCAGAAAGGAAGCGATTGAATAATTCAGCAAATTTCCAGAACAGTAATGGCCCACTGCTGATGTGGGTGTGGCATTCAGTGATGTAGTAAAGTGCTGTGTGTTATCCATCCATCCATCCATCCATCCATCCATTATTGGACAGAGTTTTTGTAAGTAAATGTCCAATTTTAGTTCTGTTGAACACTATAAATACTGGTCTACATTCACAGCAGAAAGGCCTGGGTTTTATTCCCAGGAGAACCTTTCTTGTTCCATTCTATGTTGAGTTTGTATGTTCTCCCCGTGCTTGTGGGTTCTCTCTGATTACACCAGCTTCATCCCACAATCCAAAAACAGACTCTTAATTGCCTGTTGGAGTTTATGAGCATGTGAAGATTATTAGGTTATCTTCATGTGGCCATGTTACAGGCTGTACACCCACCTTCAGCCCAATGTGAGATGAAGAAAGGCACCAGAAGACCCCCACGAACATTGGTTAGGAAGAAACTAAATGGATGCATTGCAACTAATACATTCAGATTGCGTGTTAAACGTGCATTATTTTTAATTTTCTGGATCTGTATCTACCAACTGGTTGGCTTTTATCGAGTTTCACAAAGTTCACTTTAGGAGTGTGTTGTGTGTTTCAAGTGAATCTCTGTCCCTTTCTGTTTGTCACTGCACCCTGTGACTTTACATTGCTGCTCCAAACGGAATACCACACAGATGCAGCTCTAAAAGGAACTTTTTCTTGGATCTGAAGGCTTGCGGTTCAATCCAAGGCTACGTCTGTCCAAGTATCTAAGGCTGCATTCACATATGGATATTCCAGGACTTAGCTCAAACAGGCAGAGAACAGTTGATAATGATAATAATTATAAATATTGTATATTAGTTGTTTTGTTTTTCAGGGAATTTTTCACATTCGGTCACTTCTTTGTACAGGCAAAGGAGGGAACATTCAGGTCCCTGATCGATGTATATTTAGCCTCCCACAGTCTGTGCTGGACTGACTGCTGGACTCACAGGGGACTCTGGGTAACAGCCTGCCTCTGCAGGGAGAACAGGTCACAATGTGTGTTTACTTACAAACACAGGCCTGCCTGAACACATCATAAAAGTGCGTGCATGTTAGAATTTATGCTATGTGGTTCCTTGATGAAAACCACAAAAACGATCATGTATGATCAAGATGTTATTGTTGAAAGGGCTGCCAAGAATAAAACAAGACTGGATTTAATTTCTGTACAATAGATTGCCTAAATTACTAAACGCTGTAGTACCACATCCAAGATTGAGTGTGGCGTTGCCACTTACTACATTAAAATCTGTAAATGAAATGGAGAGACTTTACATTCTTCATATTTGTGGACGGTACAACAAAAAGCCAAATTAAGGTTAGAGAGGCCTTTTCTGTGAATTGATGATAGTTTCACACACTGAGAACTGAGAGAACAAGCACACTCCACATGAAGATCAAAGCCACCAACAACTTCTTCACGAGACATTAAATTCACAGCGCTTCTCAGCCTGTAAGTCAGTCTGCTGGGTATAATTAGCTACCTTCAGTCTGAGTGGATCTGCTGGAGATGTGGCTCCATCTTGCTGTTGATGAAAATATAATACATAAAATTTAACATCCATGAATTAGCTGTGTTTACATGTGTAGTTACATTGTCACGTTACACTGCTGTTTGCAGTCGATTAAGTTGTCAATAGATGTGTTTCCATTACCTTTGGAAATGTGCAAAATCTAAATAGCGCAATAAAAACTGGTAATGGAAACACTAGAATTTCTAAAAAACACTAAAAAGTTTTCACGCTTTCATGAGGAGGAATTTCAGATGTTTCGATATTGACGTGTTGCAAAAGTGATATGGAAACACTTTTTCCGCAAATACACGTCACAGAACGTGACTTGATTGGTCACATGGCCACTGCTCTCCGAGTGTAAGCAGAAGCGGAGACCAGGGCATTTCTTAGCATTACACTATAAAATTATTACTGCCACATTAGACGTGAAACAACAAAAGAATGCAGAGTGTTATAAGGAATGTTAACTCATTCAGTGCCATTGACGTAATACTACATAATTTCAAATCCATACGCTAAGTGCCATTAACGTGATATTACGTCATTTGCATTTTTTCATGAAGATTACTAAAAGACATACTGGCGGAGGTCCCTCATCAATATCTAACCTGTAGTGTGATGCAGTGACCAACTGGTGCCCTGAAAGTGGCAGCAGCACAACTTTAGATGTGAGATTAGCCACTGATGCTACCATTAGCTAAGGAAGGAGAAGCAGGGACGAGGGAGATTATGGCGCTATGAAGTGATATTGTGAAGTATCCAGCAGCTCACAGCACCACATACTAACACAGAACATGTGTGGACCTGAGTGGATTATTGATTATGCCGCGATAGTGAGATAAAACTAACCGGGCCAAACGGGTCATCTCTGCGTGTCGGGAGGAAGAGGAAGTTACGTCGGTGTGATTGACCGTGAGCCAGATAGCAAAATAATAGGTGACATGTAGGTGGCAGCAGCGCATCTTTGGATGAGAAATCAGCTGTGATGGGCAGAGTTTAGAGGGAGAGGAAAGGAGTTTACGAGACAGAAAATGGCACTACAAGAGTTGATGCTGAAGTGCCCACCAGCTCACAGCAGCTCACACTCGATCAGAGCATGTGTGGAACTCAGTGGACTATTGGGAGTGTGGCGATGGTGAGAGAAAATGATCAAATTGGGCAAGCGGTGAGACTCGGCATGTCCGGGATGCAGAGGAAGTTGCGTGTGTGGAGAATGATGGGGGAGAGACTTGGAGGACGGCCAAAATACAATAAAAAATATATTCAAGTCTGACCTAGATAGCAAAATAATAATAATGTTGCCATCAAAATCCCGGTCTCTGTGTTGTTTTTGTAAAAAGAAATGCTACAAAGTCACTAATAGACTTTTTTAGAAAAAGCTGTTTTTCTCAGCTTTTTGTCAGAAACTGGTGATTTGTGTGAAACTTGCCTCTATTCAACTGTGAATTACAGAAGATTGAAACAAGCTAGAAACAAAATTATTTTTTCCAATGACATTAGAGACTTTAATCTGGTGTCAGAATTCAGATACGTCATAGTACAAAATATTCTGTGGATCTTTAAAAATCAGTCAAAATGCTCAAAAACAGCTGGCACTGAGGGGGGTAGAAATTCTGAAAATGGCTGTAAATAAAGCCAAGCCACTCTCTCGATAATGTAGAGCAGTGCACACACTGAGTCACACCAAAATACATCCAACCGGAAACACAGCCTTCTCAAAACAATGTTCCCCACCACTTCACAATCACTGGGTGAGTTATGAATGTAACTGATCACCACAATATCATCCATTGTATGAGCACCACTGGCAACAGGGAAGCCCCTCCCCTCGACGCGTGTCCCAAACATCTTCGACACTGGTGACAAGCATCTGTATTCAATGAGCACAAACGTCCAACAACGTGCGTGAGGCACAATTTTGACGTCCGAAATGCATTTGGGGTGAATGAACCATACAACAGGGAAACAGCGAGAGGGAAAATGGAGCGATTTCTTGTACGGTTGCTCGTGGTTCAGGTGATATTGTACTTGATATGGTAACGCGTGATATAAAGGCTATTTTGCACAATAGGTGTGCCTTCAGATTTTTTGGGCACAAAAAGTTTGGGAACCACTGCTATAGCCTAAAAAAAGTAGGGAACTATCAACACAGACTTCGTCTATCTTCACAGGGTGAACACGGCTCTCTGATAGAGAGGTTGGGGGTTCGATACCAGTCAATACCCGTTTATGCGTTGATGTGTCCTTGGGCAACCTTAAGTGGCTCCCATTGGTCGACTAGCTGCCTTGTATGGCAGCTCAGTCCCATTGGTGTGTGAATGGGTGAATGAGCTGATATTATAAAGTGCTTTGAGACTACTTCAGTGTAGGGATAAAGTGCAATATAAATCAAGTCCATCTACAGTATAAGGTCTAAAAGGTGGTTTGAAAGGAAGCTGAAGATGGGAGAGGTCATCTATACAGTACCTATGGAGAAGATTTTAGGGGTAAAAAAAAAAAGCAACAACCAATAGGAGACCATGACTGTGACTTGTCACAGATACTACAGCACACCTTTTAACAACAGAAACAATGAACACATTTTAAAAGTGGAGACAGATTTTTGATAAAAATTGAAATTTATTTTTACTACGCTGTGTCATTAACTCTGTTATTCACAGGAAACCAGGAAATTATTAGAATAAGGTTAGAATAAGTTAGAGTTTAAGTGTTCCTAATTAATATCTCTCAGTAGCATTGCAAGCAGTATACCATGCTTAGTGTCAAACTGACCAGAAAAATATGATCTTTGCTCTCATCTTGCTTTTAAGATTCTAATATACAGTGGATATGAAAAGTCTTCACACCCCTGTTCAAATGCCAGGTTTTTGTGATGTAAGAAATTCCACCAAGATAAATAAATTCACAACTTTTTCCACCTTTAATGTGACCTATAACCTGTACAATGCAATTGATAAACTGAACCCTTTAAAGGGGAAAAATAAAAAAATTCAGATAACCTAGTTGCATACATATGCACAGCCTTAAACTAATACTTTGTTGCAGCACCTTTGGCTTTTATTACAGCACTCAGTCTTTTTGGGCAAGATCGCTCCAAATCTGACAGATTGCGAGGGCATCTCCTGTGCACAGCCCTCTTCAGATCACCCCACAGATGTTCAATCGGATTCAGGTCTGGACTCTGGCTGGGCAATTTCAAAACCTCAGTCTTATTCTGGAGAAGCCATTCTTTTGTTGATTTTTCTGTGTGCTTAGGGTCATTGTCGTGTTGAAAGATAAAGTTCCTCTTCATCTTCAGCTTTCTAACAGAAGCTCGACGGTTTTGTACCAATACTGCCTGGTATTTGGAACTGTTCATAATTCCCACCACTCTGACTAAGGCCCCAGTTCCAGCTGAAAAAACAGCCCCAAAGCATGATGTCACGCTGCCACCACCATGGTTCACTGTAGGTATGGTGTTCTTTTGGTGATGAGCAGTGTTTTGTGCCAAATATACCTTTTGGAATTATGGCCAAAAAGTTCAACTTTGGTTTCATTGGACCATAACACATTTTCCCACATGCGTTTGGGAGACTTCAAATGTGTTTTTGCAAAATGAAGCCTGGCTTAGATGTTTTTCGTTGTAAGATAAGGTTTCTGTCTTGCCACCCTACCCCATAGCCCAGACATATGAAGAAGATGGGAGATTGTTGTCACATGTACTACACAGCCACTACTTGCCAGAAATTCCTACAGCTCCTTTGATGTTGCTGTCGGCCTCTTGGCAGACTCCCTGACCAGTTTTCTTCTGGTCTTGTTGTCAATGTTGGACGGATGTCCTGTTCTTGGTAAAGTCACTGTTGTGCCATATTTTCTCCACTTGATGAAGACTGACTTCACTGTGTTCCATGTTACATTCCAGCCTGACAGGCTGACGTTGGTGGAGATCACCTTCTTGTCTGTGACAGTAAGTACCCCAAGGGTACTTAATTTGTCAGGAAGCCGGAGGCCCGCCAGTGATGCAGCCCTGCACTCTGGCGTAACCAGAACTCTCCGTGCACCATGATTCACGGAATTGAGCCCAAGTGAGGCCACCCACAGCTGGAATTCCCTCACATGTAGGCGGCCGAGACGGATCAAGAGGATGGCCGAAGCCATCAATCTGAGTAACCGAAGACATAACCTCAACCGAATAGGGCTCTTTTATCAGAACAGAGCAAGACACGCTCTGAATGACCTCACGCTCCGCTGACAGGTGCACGTTAAAAGGCACAGAGCGCAGGGACCGGCCCAGGAAGACTATTTCCTGGGAAGGAGATAACACACTTTTCTCCGTGTTCACCATGAATCCGAGATCGGACAGGTGATGCAGCAGGATGTGGATATGGGCTCTAGCCTCCATTTCCGATTGGACCAGGAGCACCCAATTGTCCAGATACGTGGCCAAGTGAATACCCCGCCTCCTTAGCGATGCGATGGCGCCCTTTCCCGGAGTCAGGCCTCATGCAGCCAGAGAATCCGAGAGCAGCAAGATGGCGCCCTCTGCCATAGAGCTTCCGCATAGCCTGAGGTGGCCGACCCAAGTTGTGGCAGAGCCCCCTGGCAGCGGCGGGCTGCACACGACGAGGGAATCAATCCGCGACGCAGTGGAGCCCCCTGCCGGCAGCCGGCCATCCAACCCCAGAGGGACTACTCCCACAGTGGAGGAGGCCCCTGTCGGCAAGACAGTGCCATACCCCCCAAAGCAAGCATGCACTGCTTATTCTGGGGGACAGTGACCCCAGGAGGAGATGTCTTCGACTGGAAAGGGGGCCAAAGCCTCCCTTCGAGTGGAGATAACGGGTCCCATTACCATCCTGCTTATTGTGGCAAGCAACGCTTTCACATTTAGGGTTGTCTCTGGCCTTTGGCCTCGAGGCGTAAGCGATGAGCACATCACTCTGTTTTTGACATGTATGTGGATGCATGCTTGTGGACATGCAGGGGGGGCAACAGCCAAACATCCTGCTGAACCTGTGCGACTCTCCCAGTCATCAGACGGCCGAGCATTAACAGAGGGGAGAGCGTGAGTGAAACGCCCGTAGAAGCGTGTGTGAAAGCGGAACAGCTGGAGCAGACAAACGAGGAACAGTCAGCTTCAGCTTTGAGACGAGAGAGGAAAGCAGTCAGGTAGTGCGCTGGGATTGCTGCACCGGTGCAGCGACAGCAGGGGCTGGGGACTTCCCGGGTCAGGAAGGCAGGCCTTGCTGAGGTTACGGAGGCGGGGCAGAGGGTCTCTGTGCCTTGAACAGCAGACACTGGAGAGGAAGCTGCGGGCCGTTCTCCGATGTACAGGCGGAGACATGAGTGGAGAATTCTTAGGGAGGCATAGTCGCAGAGCCTCATTGTCCCTTTGATTTGCCTCGCAGCACAGCTGCATGGAAAACAATGGCAGAGCCAAAAATTCCCTCAGGAACAATGGAAGCATCCAGGGTTTCGCATCTATCAGCATCCATCAGATTTGCAAGGTGGAGCCAGCGAGCACGCTCCTGGATGACCATATTACCCATGACCCTCCCCATAGTTTGTAGTGAGCAGGCTTTGGTACGGAGGAACACATCCGTCACTGTGGACATCTCCTCCACTATTGCTTGGTTCAGCCTGGTAGGCGGTGAGAAGGGAGAGGACATTCATGGCCTTGACCGAGAGGGCAGCAGCCGGATAGGTTCTGTGGGACAGGTCTGACTTGAAACAATCCGGTTTTGAAGGCAACATGGGTCTCTGTCGAGACACAGCAGGCTGACGTGGGAGCAGGTGCGCTGCGCTGAGCAGTTCCACCTGCAGGAGCCTGAGCAGTCTGCGGGTGTCCATGGCCTCGCATTTGAGGATGGAGGAGCCTGCAAAAAAAGCCCTTCCGGTGAATGAGCAGGTCTGCCAAGCACGAGCCACTTCCTCAAGCTGATTGGGAAAGAAGGGGTGAGTTTGCCTCAGAGTGCCTGTGGAGAGAGGAAGCTTCTTTCCCTTGTAGCGAGACCTGGTGGTTTCCACGGCAACGGCGGGCCATGGGAAGGCCAGCCGTGCGGCAGCGCGTTAACACACTTCTACCGTATCCAGGCTTGGAGGATTAGAGACGGGTGTGGAGCTTTCCATGTCCTCCCGAGAGGCGGCGAAGGAGGCAGACCATCCACCTCGGGCCGGAGTAACAAACACTTCGTCCCCTTCGTCCACCCCGGAGAGGAGTGGTTCGGAGGAGTCCCCATCATATTCTCCACAGTTGACAGGAGGCCGGGGATTTGACTGCTATTCGGACGTGCTTAACGCCCAGGCATCCGGAGCAGGCATCGTGTCTGTCCTTGTTGGATATTTTTTCACCACATGGAAAAAGGCGAGCCATGATGCATCCCTTTCCCTCGGTGAGCGGTGAGAGGAGCCTCGTCTTCCATCGCTGTGAGACATAGGCGGGAAAGCAGGTGGTTTAGCGTTGTGCTACCATGTGGCGGCTAGCACAGGTGTTAGCACGGATGCAGGCCAACGTGCACCGGAGCGTCCAAGACGTCAGGGACAGCATTGACTTTTGAACAGCAGCAATGTCGCTGGAGCTCCGTGGTATAGGAGCTGGAGCTGGGACAAACATCGCGGTGTGGGCCCAGGAGGGAGACACGAATTCTTACACGAATGAAAGATCAACACATCAACGAGATGGAACTCATCAACTGGTCAATGAACACAATCGACTCAATCTTCACGAACAGAAGATCACAACAAGACGAACCAGCGTGTCCAAAAGAGACATTCCCAAGTGGTACAGAAGATGAACTTTTCTTTTGAACAACGATGGAGAGGAGGAGGAGGAATGAAAAAAGACAACGCTGACTACAGAGAATACATCCTACATAAAAAAGGTCAAAAAAAAAAAAAAAGAGATGAAATTGTGTTCAGAACAACCAAAGACTGTTTTTTCCTGTGTTCAAAACAGGGGACAGGACTTGGATAAGCAAACTGCTTCTCTTGTCTCCTTTTTCGGCATGAACAAAAAAAAAAAAAAAAAAAAAGCAATAACAACTTCTGTAAATGCAACGATGTCGGAAATAAACTGAATAAATAAATAAAAAAAATAAATAAATAACTTGAAAATATGAATTTTTAAATAACAGCAAAGCATAACAACAGGTTACATGTATTCGGTTTCTTTTATTTTGCAGAAAGGCTGTACTTGAATTAACTTAACAGTAGCATAACTTAGCAACTGCATTGCTTCATCCCATGGAATTCAATTCAGAGGGGCCAGCTCTCGGCATGTTCTTCCTTTTTACTGCTGCCCTCAATGTGAGCACTCACTCAGCAAAGGGCTCATTATGCCTGGCCCCATCTCCACTCGCAGTGCGGAGCGAGAGAGAGAGAGAAAGAAGTGCACTCTGTGGGACATGACGAGTCGCTCCGTCCAAAATATGGTCCTACAAACTCGCACTGATGCACACACTCGCGCACACTGAAAAAATACTCACATATGCAACCAATTTAGTCGTAGTCTCGAGCCCTGTCTTCAGTTGATGATGATGATGATGTTACAGTTTCTCATATTGATGGTGTCACATGTCACGTTTTGATGATGTCACATGTCACGTTTTGATGGTGTCACATGTCACGTTTTGATGATGTCACATATTCTCTTCAGAAGCATCTATTTTGCTTGATGTTTGTTCTTTTAAATATAAGGTTAGAGGCTTCCCTTTCAAAGTACCAGAACAAGGCTCAGAGGTGGCAGCCATCTGCTTTGATTGGTTGGGTTTAGTGGACAGAAAAAAGAAAAAAGAACAGGATATAGAGTCCCAGACTAGTTAAGCCGCGAATCACAAATCAGGAACTGCAAGCTCCAGAGTCAATATGCCTGAAACAGATATGGATTGTTTGATAGAAGATCTGGGAAAAATGTTCCTGAGTCAAAGGGAGACTCCTGAGCTGACAGATCAACCACATAAGACCACAGCTTCTCGCAGTCAAGACTCTGAAAGATACGAGGAGCAATACCGGAACAAACAATGCACCTGCAATTCACTGACTTTCTTGGCTTTCCTTTCGGAGAGTGAACAAATCACTACAGCCGACTTGGATCTTGTTTTGGACAAAGGCAATGAAATGTATGCAGAGGTGCGGCTGACCAACAAAAATATCTATCTGGCATTTGATGAACTTCCTTCTATTGTTCCAGCTCGTAACTCTGTGGCAATCGCTGACCTGAGTGAACTGAGCAGTAATGGGACATTTGGTGACCCTCCAGAGGATTTTGCACAATTCATGCAGAGCTTGGAGTCACAGCTAAACTGCTTGTCATCCACTGTGCAGTATGGTTTACTAATTATGGAAGCCCACTGTGTTGCAGTATTCAAAACCAAATCAGGAAGATATGGTTTCTTTGACCCACACTCAAGGAACGCAGATGGTTTTCCTACATTAAGTGATGAAGGTACTGCTGTGATGATCACATTTACACACCTCAAAGATATGATTAAAAGGCTCAAAAAGGTGTTTGAATTATTAGAGGTGTCATCTGTGGCAATGTTCGAATTTCAGCCAGTGAACATCATTAACAAAGCTGGTCCAGTTAATGTTTGCAAGCCTCCTCCCTCAAGTGTTTCCAACAAACCTTCAAATCTTTCCAGACAGCAGAAGGTTAAGACCGAAGAGATTATTGGTCCACATGATAATAATGAATTGATAAAGTACAGTAATTTTGAAAACAATTCTATAGTTCCAGACAAAGAAGGAACAAGACCTAAAACAAATCAGGGAAAGACCAATTCTGGAGTTCAAACACAGATGAATAATGCTGACACTCCAGAGCTGACAGACCAACCATATAAGATCACAGCATCTCGCAGTCAAGACTCTGATAGATACGAGGAGCAATACCGGAACAAACAATGCACCTGCAATTCATTGACTTTCTTGGCTTTCCTTTCGGAGAATGAACATCTCACTACAGCCGACTTGGATCTTATTTTAGACAAAGGCAATGAAATGTATGCAGAGGTGCGGCTGACCAATGATAATATCTATCTGGCATTTGATGAACTTCCTTCTATTGTTCCAGCTCGTAACTCTGTGGCAATCGCTGAACTGAGTGAACTGAGCAGTAATGGTACATTTGGTGACCCTCCAGAGGATTTTGCACAATTCATGCAGAGCTTGGAGTCACAGCTAAACTGCTTGTCATCCACTGTGCAGTATGGTTTACTAATTATGGAACCCAACTGTGTTGCAGTATTCAAAACCAAATCAGGAAAATATGGTTTCTTTGACCCACACTCAAGGAACGCAGATGGTTTTCCTACATTAAGTGATGAAGGTACTGCTGTGATGATCACATTTACACACCTCAAAGATATGATTAAAAGGCTCAAAAAGGTATTTGAATTATTAGAGGTGTCATCTGAGGCAATGTTCGAATTTCAGCCAGTGAACATCATTAACAAAGCTGGTCCAGTTAATGTTTGCAAGCCTCCTCCCTCAAGTGTTTCGAACAAACCTTCAATTCTTTCCAGACAGCAGAAGGTTAAGACCACAGAGATTATTGGTCTGAATAATGCTGACACTCCAGAGCTGACAGACCAACCATATAAGATCAGAGCATCTCGCAGTCAAGACTCTGATAGATACGAGGAGCAATACCGGAACAAACAATGCACCTGCAATTCATTGACTTTCTTGGCTTTCCTTTCGGAGAATGAACATCTCACTACAGCCGACTTGGATCTTATTTTAGACAAAGGCAATGGAATGTATGCAGAGGTGCGGCTGACCAATGATAATATCTATCTGGCATTTGATGAACTTCCTTCTATTGTTCCAGCTCGTAACTCTGTGGCAATCGCTGACCTGAGTGAACTGAGCAGAAATGGTACATTTGGTGACCCTCCAGAGGATTTTGCACAATTCATGCAGAGCTTGGAGTCACAGCTAAACTGCTTGTCATCCACTGTGCAGTATGGTTTACTAATTATGGAAGCCCACTGTGTTGCAGTATTCAAAACCAAATCAGGAAAATATGGTTTCTTTGACCCACACTCAAGGAACGCAGATGGTTTTCCTGCATTAAGTGATGAAGGTACTGCTGTGATGATCACATTTACACACCTCAAAGATATGATTAAAAGGCTCAAAATGGTGTTTGAATTGTTAGAGGTGTCATCTGAGGCAATGTTCGAATTTCAGCCAGTGAACATCATTAACAAAGCTGGTCCAGTTAATGTTTGCAAGCCTCCTCCCTCAAGTGTTTCAAACAAACCTTCAATTCTTTCCAGACAGCAGAAGGTTAAGACCACAGAGATTATTGGTCTGAATAATGCTGACACTCCAGAGCTGACAGACCAACCATATAAGATCAGAGCATCTCGCAGTCAAGACTCTGATAGATACGAGGAGCAATACCGGAACAAACAATGCACCTGCAATTCATTGACTTTCTTGGCTTTCCTTTCGGAGAATGAACATCTCACTACAGCCGACTTGGATCTTATTTTAGACAAAGGCAATGGAATGTATGCAGAGGTGCGGCTGACCAATGATAATATCTATCTGGCATTTGATGAACTTCCTTCTATTGTTCCAGCTCGTAACTCTGTGGCAATCGCTGACCTGAGTGAACTGAGCAGAAATGGTACATTTGGTGACCCTCCAGAGGATTTTGCACAATTCATGCAGAGCTTGGAGTCACAGCTAAACTGCTTGTCATCCACTGTGCAGTATGGTTTACTAATTATGGAAGCCCACTGTGTTGCAGTATTCAAAACCAAATCAGGAAAATATGGTTTCTTTGACCCACACTCAAGGAACGCAGATGGTTTTCCTGCATTAAGTGATGAAGGTACTGCTGTGATGATCACATTTACACACCTCAAAGATATGATTAAAAGGCTCAAAATGGTGTTTGAATTGTTAGAGGTGTCATCTGAGGCAATGTTCGAATTTCAGCCAGTGAACATCATTAACAAAGCTGGTCCAGTTAATGTTTGCAAGCCTCCTCCCTCAAGTGTTTCAAACAAACCTTCAATTCTTTCCAGACAGCAGAAGGTTAAGACCACAGAGATTATTGGTCTGAATAATGCTGACACTCCAGAGCTGACAGACCAACCATATAAGATCACAGCATCTCGCAGTCAAGACTCTGATAGATACGAGGAGCAATACCGAAACAAACAATGCACCTGCAATTCATTGACTTTCTTGGCTTTCCATTCGGAGAATGAACATCTCACTACAGACGACTTGGATCTTATTTTAGACAAAGGCAATGGAATGTATGCTCAAGTGTGGAGGACCAATACAAATAAATATCCTGCATTTTATGAACTTCCTTCCAAAGTTCCAGCTCGTAACTCTGTGGTGATCACTGACCTGAGTGAACTGAGCAGTTATTGTACATTTGATGACCCTCCAGAGTTTTTTGCGGACCACATGCAGAGCTTGGAGTCACAGCTAAACTGCTTGTCATCCACTGTGCAGTATGGTTTACTAATTTCGGAATTCACCTGTGTTGCAGTATTCAGAACCAAATCAGGAAAATTTGGTTTCTTTGACCCACACTCAAGGAACGCAGATGGTTTTCCTGTGTCATGTTTTGAAGGTACTGCTGTGATGATCACATTTACACACCTCAAAGATATGATTGAAAGGCTCAAAAAGGTATTTAAATTATTAAATACTTCATCTTGGGCAGTATTTCAATTTCAGCCAGTGAAATGTGTTAACAAAGCTGGTCCAGTTAATGTTTCCAAGCTTCCATGCTCAAGTGATTTCAATGAACCTTCAAATCCTTCCACACAACAGAAGGTTAAGATCACAGAGAATAATGGTTCACAAGATAATTATGAACTGAAGAAGTACAGTCAAATCGGAAACAATTCTATAATGCCAGACACAGAAGCAACAGGAAGGCCTGAACATGTAAAGACTAATTCTGGAGTTCAAACACAGATGAATAATGCTGACACTCCAGAGCTGACAGACCAACCATATAAGATCACAGCGTCTCGCAGCCAAGCCTCTGATAGATACGAGAGGCAATACCAGAACAAACAATGCACCTGCAATTCATTGGCTTTCTTGTCTTCCCTCTCTGAGAGTGAACATCTCACTACAGCCGAGTTGGATTTTATTTTAGACAAAGGCAATGAAATGTATGCTCAAGTGTGGAGGACCAGTACAAATAAATATCCTGCATTTTATGAACTTCCTTCCAAAGTTCCAGCTCGTAACTCTGTGGTGATCGCTGACCTGAGTGAACTGAGCAGTTATTGTACATTTGATGACCCTCCAGAGTTTTTTGCGGACCACATGCAGAGCTTGGAGTCACAGCTAAACTGCTTGTCATCCACTGTGCAGTATGGCTTACTAATTACGGAATTCACCTGTGTTGCAGTATTCAGAACCAAATCAGGAAAATTTGGTTTCTTTGACCCACACTCAAGGAACGCAGCTGGTTTTCCTGTGTCATGTTTTGAAGGTACTGCTGTGATGATCACATTTACACACCTTAAAGATATGATTCAAAGGCTCAAACAGGTATTTAAATTATTAGGTGCTTCATCTTGGGCAGTGTTTCAATTTCAGCCAGTGAAGTGTGTTAACAAAGCTGGTCCAGTTAATGTTTCCAAGCTTCCATGCTCAAGTGCTTTGAATGAACCTTCAAATCCTTCCACACAGCAGAAGGTTAAGATCACAGAGAATAATGGTTCACATGACAGTTATAAATTGATGAAGTACTGTCATGATGCACTCGTATTTTGAAGAGTCTCCCTGCCTCCTCTCAGCCTTGTCATCAGCTGGCATCAATCCTGCAATCAGCACCCTCTACTTAAGCTCACCTGTGTCTTTAGGACTCTGCCAGACTGTCTGTGTTCTCCTGTTTCCAGAAGTTCAAGGTTCCTTCCTGTGTTTTTTGGATTGAATCCTCGGCTCTGTACCCTGCTCGGCTTCTCGGACCTTCCTCTGGATTATCCCCTGGACACCTCTGCGCTCTTTCGGCTGGTCTCACCAAACTCTGCTCTGCCTGCTTCGTCTTCCCCTGGTGCTTCTGCCCGCTTGTAATCACGGCCTGGTTCCATGCACTGAAGAATCTAAATCCTATTCCCGCTTCTTAGTCCTCTTTTCCTCATACAGCACGACAAAGTACAGTCAATTAGAAAACAATTATAGACTGTAGTTCCAGGCACAGAAGCAGCAAGACCTAGACTACAGAGGGTTTTCAATGTCAATGTTGTGAATTGTGTTAAGGCACAAAATACATTTTCAGTTGCAAAAAAAAAAAGACTTATTATGCAGGATTTATTTTTAGTTAAATTGCATTGTTTTGAATAGCTTATTAAGGGATTCATTTGACAATGAAAGATAAAGGAAAATGGAACAGTATTTTCTATTTTTTTTTGTTGAAAAAAACACAAAGGAATATTTTTCAGTCATTTTAAAAAATAAATCGTGAGAGAATCGATCGGGAACCTAGTATCGTGAATCGTATCCGGAGTTGAGTGAATCCTTATATCCCTAAAAGATTGCAAGTGAAGGAAGTGACATCGTCTACATCCTAGGTTCCCAAAGTGGGGTACGGGTACCCCTATTAGCTTAATGTGCTAGTTGCCCCCTGCTACCACATACTTGTCTGAAAGTGGATTTTCAGCTTTGACAAACATGAAAACAAAATACAAAAAAAGACTGAAATTCAGCCAAACTTTGTCGAGTTCTGTGCTTCCTCTCAACCTCACCCTTCTCATTAAAGTTGTAGTGAGTTGTATTTTACAGGGTGATGAATATGTTGTATTACTAGGGCTGCAACTAACAACTATTTTAATAGTCGACTCGTCATTAATTATTGAAACGACTAATCGGATGACAAATCGTACATTTATTTGCTCTATGTTGCCACAATCTTTTCAATTTGGCTTGGGGCACTTTACGACAAATAAAAACTATAAATAAATAAAACAATTCCCAACTTAGTGTTACTTACAAACACAAAATAAATTGAATACATCACCACTAGAATCTGCTTCAGTAATAGCATTTACGCATTATAAAGTTTGTGCATCATTCCATTAGTGTTATTGTATATAATTAATATATTTCCTCATTAATAATGAATTTTTTTTTAAATAAAAAGCACATGAAAAACAAAAATGACTACATTGGTGTTTTTACTGTTTAATATAAACCATTGCTGCTGAATCTAGTTTAGTTTATATCTAATGAATTACATAAAGTTATGGTTGATAAATATCTCTCTGATTACCTATAATTAAACCAGATTAAGCTTGATGATTTAATCATTCAGGATATTTAGGTATAATAATCACAATATTAACAGACTTCTCTGGTCTTTGGAGAGAGCAGACGTGTTTTCCTTTGAGGGTCTACAAAACCTATCTGCCGAGATAAAGTCGTTGGAAAAGACGCTGGAAAACTCACTGGAAAGACTACAAAGCGAAACAAAGGTACTGAAAGAAAAGAATGAAAGAAATGCTGAAGAGATAAAATTGTTGAACGCGAGGGTTGAACAGCTGGAACAAAAGGAAAGAGAGAAAGATGTCATCATCACAGGGCTAAAGATAAAACCCAGGAGTGACGAAGAAACAAAATCGATTGAACAACAGGTCATTGACTACCTGAAGTCGAAGGACATTGTCCTGAACCCTGACAACATCAACTCCTGCCATCTCCTGCCAAAGAAAAATGATAACAGAGCTGTAAAAATAACCTTCACGAATATAAAATTCAAAGGAGAAATACTCAAGCAAGGAAATAAACTCAAGGGAACGAAGGTGTACATCAATGAAAACCTGACGAAACAAAATGCAAGCATTGCATGGAAGGCACGCCAAATAAAAAAAGAAGGAAAGATTGTGAAGACGTGGTCAAAAAACTGCAGGATTTACATCCAGGAAGAAGAGGACGGAAAACCAGTTCTCATCAAAACGATGGACAACTTGGGAAAATACGAAGGATCCACCTAAACAACAACATTACTGATGGTAATTATGGATATGGACCCAGATCTATATAAACACTGGAAACAAAACTCAGACTGTGATTATTTTACGGAGACCGAATTAAATGTGGAAACCAAGAGTAAAAAAGGTCTGTCATTTATTCATTTCAATTGCTAGGTGGTGGGGTGATTAAGGATTACATTAAATTTAAATTCAAAGTGTTTATTGTCATATGTGCAGTTAGAAACACGTTTTTTTTATATACAATGAAATTACTACCTTGCTTATGAACTAAGATATAATAATGTGTTTATACAAGTTAAATCTAACAGTGGAAAATACAACACTGCCAATAAAACTAACAACAGCAGTTAGAAACACGCTTATGAACTAAGATATATTACATTAAAATACTACTTTGCTTGTGAACTGGGATGTGGTGATGTGTTTATACAAGTTGGATCTGATCCCATCATCAGACAGTGGAAAATACAACACTGCCAATAGAACTAATAACAGCTGGATTACCTTGATGTAGAGACAAAACAAGGTGACATTGTGGATGAAAAGGGAAGAACCTTCCAAACACCTTCGAAAGAGGAACTATTCTTGAACTGGAGGAATGCTAACAACGTCTGGCAGGGAACAAGGCCAACACGAACAAAGATAGAGGACAACACTGACTACAGATGAGAATACACAAAAAAGGACGTTCAGAAGAAATCAAGAATGTTTTGACCAGAGAGACATGTAAACCCATGTAAATTTGCGATGGTAAAACAGGGGACGGGACCCGGATAAGCAAACTGCTTCTCTCGTCTCCTTTTTCGGCATGTACAAAAAAAAAAAAAAAAAAAAAAAAAAAAAAAGTGAATGTAACCATGTCGGAAATAAACTGAATAAATAAAAAATAAATAAATAAATAAATAAATAAACATTACTGTCTAATGGGACCAGCTTTGTCTGTGAACACGTGAAATATAATTTAATATATTGTAGCGTTTGCGGCCCGACACTACGGGGCTAACTAGCCGAATGACGAGGACACTGAGTGGCTGCCGTTTAACCGGATGAACCGGGTTTTATTACCCTCAAAAACAGGCTAATACTGGGTTGGAGGAGTGCCGGAAAATAACAAAAGCGGATAGCTAACTCAACTAGCCACTGGACGAGGAGTCTCACTTTTTCTCTTCCCCCCTTCTTTTTTAGTTCCTCTTCCGCTCCCAACAAAACTGGCCTATCCGACTAACTAGGGCAACTCCTTCCCCCACAACTTCCCATCAATCTCCGCCGAAGTCCTGCCGGGACGCTACAATATTGTTTCACAAGTTGGGATGAATGAATAGTGACATTAGTATTTATGCTAACATTTATTTCATGTTAGCTTTTTATCCTTCCATAAAAGTGTTAAATCTGACCATAAAGAAATCGGTGGCTCTTTGTGTTTTAATGACAGTTAGCTGTGTAAATTTTACTTGGTCTATTCCTTTAATGCAGTGGTTAGCGTTAGCTCTTAGCCCTGTCTTATGTGTCGGTGGGTTAGCTTAGCATACTTTAGTAGAGCACCGTCACTGTGTTTGTGGGAACTTTGGGTGAGCTACCGGTAACAGCATCATATTCTTACCAGTGGAAAGCTTTTGACGATATGTCTCCCGCTAATCACTTCCACAACGTGCATACAGCTCTGAGCAAAGATATATAGACGGTGGATGAGCCACTACTCATGAAAAAACTATGTTCTGCTCCGTCCACAGCTTGAAATAGATGGTGATGACAATTGTCGACAAATACATTTGTCGGTGACTAATTCTGTGATCGATTTTTGTCGACAATGTCGACTAATAGTTGCACTCTCATTACTGATATATTCGATCAACAAATGTTTGGTAGAATTTTTTTTTCCAAAAAAAAGATTGTTTCTCACTGAATATTTAGACAGTAGGCTAATTATTGAAATAAATCCAGGTCCAGGAGACTGAATGCTATGGCCACTAGGCGGCATGGAGACCTGTCTTGGTTGGTAGTCCCAGCCTTCCGTGAGTATGTCCTCCACAACCAAAGCTTTCTCCAGTGCTGCCTCCAAAGTCTGTGAGTCGGCGAGTCGGACTTGCTGGCGTAATGGCGGGGGTAAGAGACCACGGATGAAAGCTTCTTTAGTTAACACCAACCGCGTGGTTTCATCAAAGTCAGGAAATCCCCTTTGTGCAAGGTAGCGCAGCTCCGCCGCAAACACACCTAATTTTTCTCCAGGTTCTCGTATGCGCTCGTTGAACCTCTGCCGCATAACGACCGCAGGAGTAGTGCTCCCAAAACGTCTCTGCAGGGCCATGGATATAGCTTGTGGATTTCTCAGGTCGGCAGCGGCGATGTCCACGAGTACTCTTCTTGCCTCCCCCTCTAACGCGGAGACCAATTGAACAGCCTTTTCCGCTGGGGACCAGCCGTTGGCCGTGGCTAACAACTCAAACTGGGCACAGTAGGTTTCCCAAGAGGTGAGGCCATCATAGCGTCCCACTTTTATGCTGCCGCTCCGGGAAACGGGTTCTGGGGCTTGTTTCTGAAGAGCAGCCACGGCTGTAGTGAGGGCAGTAGTAAGAGGGGGGACCAGGTCACTCTGACAGTGAGCAGCAGCCATGGAGCTAACAGGGGTTACAGCCACCGGAACATTAGCATAGTTAACTGGGGTGCTGTTGGTGTCATTATCATCAGTATGGCTCTCATTTTCGTCCAGTTTAAAAACAGAGTCTTGTGTTTCCCCCATTGTGGATGCTGCGTTATGTTTAGAGCTATTCAGGACACGTTCGAAAGCACGCTCCATTGCAATACTCATTCTGTGCAAAAAGTCATCTTCTATTTCGGCTGTAATGTGTTTTTGTAACTCTGGGATAGTGCTTTGTTGGCCCACCACTTTACCTTGAGACACAGCGGTGACCTCATCGTTGCTGTGGCTGGGGCAGGACGTGCGCGCCGACAGACCGTCCACCTCTGTCTCCTCTGCGTGCTGTCGGTGTGTCGCCGTAAATTGAAAAGGACTTTTTTTCATCACCTCGGGGACTTCAGTCAGCAATGTGGCCATCGGTGAGTTAAGCTTCTTTTCTTTCCTTCTCACCGCTTGGCTGGCATCAGCTGGTACTCCCGTAGGTGTTTCTGGCGGGGTGTATGGGTTGAAGTGATCGGACTTTCCGATACGTTCGGCCATCTCGGTCCTGCAGTAGGCTAGTAGCTCGTTGTTGTAGCCCGCGTATGTGAGGGGGATGGAGGCTTGGCAATCCCACTTCTGACACCAGTGTAGCGTTTGCGGCCCGACACTACGGGGCTAACTAGCCGAATGACGAGGACACTGAGTGGCTGCCGTTTAACCGGATGAACCGGGTTTTATTACCCTCAAAAACAGGCTAATACTGGGTTGGAGGAGTGCCGGAAAATAACAAAAGCGGATAGCTAACTCAACTAGCCACTGGACGAGGAGTCTCACTTTTTCTCTTCCCCCCTTCTTTTTTAGTTCCTCTTCCGCTCCCAACAAAACTGGCCTATCCGACTAACTAGGGCAACTCCTTCCCCCACAACTTCCCATCAATCCCCCCCGAAGTCCTGCCGGGTCGCTACAATATTGTTTCACAAGTTGGGATGAATGAATAGTGACATTAGTATTTATGCTAACATTTATTTCATGTTAGCTTTTTATCCTTCCATAAAAGTGTTAAATCTGACCATAAAGAAATCGGTGGCTCTTTGTGTTTTAATGACAGTTAGCTGTGTAAATTTTACTTGGTCTATTCCTTTAACGCAGTGGTTAGCGTTAGCTCTTAGCCCTGTCTTATGTGTCGGTGGGTTAGCTTAGCATACTTTAGTAGAGCACCCTCACTGTGTTTGTGGGAACTTTGGGTGAGCTACCGTTAACAGCATCATATTCTTACCAGTGGAAAGCTTTTGACGATATGTCTCCCGCTAATCACTTCCACAACGTGCATACAGCTCTGAGCAAAGATATATAGACGGTGAGATGAGCCACTACTCATGAAAAAACTATGTTTTGCTCCGTCCACAGCTTGAAATAGATGGTGATGACAATTGTCGACAAATACATTTGTCGGTGACTAATTCTGTGATCGATTTTTGTCGACAATGTCGACTAATAGTTGCACTCTCATTACTGATATATTCGATCAACAAATGTTTGGTAGAATTTTTTTTTCCAAAAAAAAGATTGTTTCTCACTGAATATTTAGACAGTAGGCTAATTATTGAAATAAATCCAATACAATTCCGAATAAGATGTCTTATTGTGTGCTTACAGATTGTTTTTTTTTAAATCATATACTGTATAATACCTCAACATATTAGGTAAAATTTAGAGACAAACTTTAGTGTGATTATGACATTACATTATTAGTTGTTTTGTTTTTTAATGTGCAGGAGTAGGGTGTACGTGGTTTTAGGGTAAATGTCTGAAGGGGTACGGCACAGTGAATAATTTGTGAACCACTACTTTAGAATGTGGTCTCAACACCCGTGTCAAGTACTACAACACACTTTTAAACATCTGAGAATGCTACAACAGTGGAAACACAAAAAACACAGATTTCAGTTAAAACCCTTCGCTGTCAGACTGGCATGTGTTCTTTAAACCTAATAAAGACAACGGAGAAACTCTAAAGATGGTCCCACCCATAAACATCATAATACGTAGACACTGCGTCGACTGCTGCCGCCGACTAGAGCGGCGGTGCGTCAATAAGAGGCCATCTTGGACCTGTGCTACTGGCTCCTACAGTGCATTACATCTATAGAGGAATGATGTGTTTACACTATTAAAGTTGTCATACATCGCTCAATTCTCAAGCAATTTCCACGGGGTTTGTTTGTAACAAGCGCCAGACCACACGATAGATAGATAGATTGATAGAGAGGACAGACAGACAGAAATATAACAAAAGGAACCTAGAAAACGATCAGATGTGCTCAGGCTTTTATTGACAACATTGTTTTAAGGCTATACATTGCATTTGACAATTATTATTATTGTATATATGTATGTACTACTACTGTATTATTGTTATTGCTATTATAATTATTATATTCTCATATTATTGTATTGTGTATTATTAATACTTACTATTATAGTTAGTGGTATTCTCACTGTATTGTTATTATTGCTATTATTACTTTTATTTTATTATTTTAATTACATTATTATTATTATGATTATTAATAATAATAAACATTGTTTATTATTATTATTGTTTTTATTATTGTATTATAGTTACTGGATTCTTATGGTATAATATTTTGCTATTGCTATTATTATTATTAAAACATTTCTATTATACTAATACTATTAGCTCTATTACCATTATATCATCATCATTAATTATTGTAGCCAAATAACTGAAATATTCAAGGATGTGGGTGTGGAGATTAAGTGTTGAGTGGTAAAACTAAGTTCCACAAGTTTCACCAAATAGTTGCTTTTTAATCAAAGAGTAAAAACAAACAAACAACAACATGCAAATAGAGGAGTAAAAAAATGTGTCGACCATCCAAATGGGAAGGTACAGAAGCTTATTGCATTCCCTGAACATTTTATAGCAAATATTTTTATTTATTTTAATTGAAAAGATACATTTTCAGAGGAAATGTACTTGTTTTTGTCTCGTCAATTCAGAGAAAACAAAAGTTTTTTTTGTCTTCAGTGAATGCAATAAGCTTCCATAGAAAGGAGATTATTGGATACTATCTCCTACAAAAAAGGCTGTGACATGTTGGTGGTCACAAGAATATACAAAAATAGAATTACAAAGAAAAAAAATAACTAGTTGAGGTTCTGCTTTTGACCACAAGATGTCCACATTCACGCATTTTTCAGGTTAAACCAGAAGCTCAGACAAGCTGAGTTAAATTGATGATGAGAAGAAGCGCAATTATATCTTCAATATATGTATCTTTGCTCCCATTTATGTTTGTCTTTGATGTGTTTACCATTTTGATCAGTTCCACTGTCATATTTTTAGTCTTGAGTTTGAAAACATTTAATGCATTTTGATATGTTGGAATTATGTATTGATTACCATAAGTAAAGGATTTAGTGGCCTCTCAGATATGAAGTTCAATCCTCTGCTTATTGGGTTTGTTCTTAAGACATGCTTTTTTTGCTTTTAAAGACAAATACCTACACATTCACATTTTAAATTTCCCATTGTGTTTCTCTGACATAGAATGGGAGTTTAGAAACAAAAAAAAACAAAAAAAAAACACATTATTTAAAATATATTAAGTTGATTTTATCTGTTCAATTATCTCATAATATTTCCTCAAAAGTGATTTATTTAATAAATGTATGATTATACATGTGTGGTATCAGTAACAGTCATTCAGGGAGGAATTTCTGTGAAAGATGAGACAAAACATGAAATGACATAACAACAATAAACAAGTGAAGACATAAAAAAAAGCTGAGACAAGATAAGACATACAGTATTTGGACAATATAAGATAAAAGCTTGACAAAACACAACATACAAGACAAGATAGGACAAGACAAGAGAAGACGAGAAGATATAACAAGAAAAGTTAAGCCAAGACAAAATATAAGAAATGACAAGACAGGATCCCAATAGTCTAAAAAATTGGTTAATTTGCTAGTTACAGCAGAAATAAATGTACTCATAAGAGTATAGAGAAAATGAAAATCTGCAGAAAGGGACTGAAGGGTTGGCAAAGAGCAAAACCATAACAACTTCATGTTGAGAAATGTGATTGAGAAACTCTTTTCTCACTTACAGGGATAAGCATGTGTTTCAGCAGCAGAGTGACGGACTGATCAGTAAGTGGCAGATAAGAACAGAAACGTGGAAGGAGGTTGTTACAAAACAAGATGTTAACAGTGCATATGACACATTCACAGACGTAACTACAATATATGATAAATGGTGCCTTTTGAAACAAATAACAATCAAACGTAAGACAAACACAATACCATGAATTGATAAAAAATTAGCAAACGCATGAAAAAAAAAAAAAAAAAAAAAAAACATCTTAAAGACAAAACATTGAAAACAGAACTACAATACAAAAAATACAGAAACAAAGTCAGCAATCTCCTAAGATAAAAAAGAGAATATTATGAAAAACAATTAAAAGAGAATAAAAACAAAAATCAAAAACTTTGGGAAATTATAAACTCCATAACTATGCGTAAAAGCAAAGAGGAAGCCACAGACCACTTTATAATAAACAATTTAAAGGAATAAAATAAGAAAAAAATCGCAGAAGAACTTAATAATTTCTTCATAAATATTGGAATGGAGACTGGGAGAGGGATCTATAAACATCCAACACTTAAATGGAACCATTTTGACAATGAGAATATAGAGAATGAAAAGTATTTAACACTTGAAGAAGTAACGGAAGCAGAGGTGAAAGCAATCATTACAAACTGTAATTCAAAAAAATCCAGAGACATTAATAATCTAACTATGAGTCTACTAAAAACTATAACAGCTGAAATAACCCCACCGCGAACATTTATCAGCAATCTCTCATTCAAAAATGGTATTTTCCCAGACCAAATGAAAATCGCAAAAATCAGACCGATCCACAAGAGTGAAGACAAACGAGATTTCACCAATTATTGACCTATTTCAATATTACCGCAAATATCGAAAATTCTAGAAAAATTGTTCATGAAAAGGCTGGATAAATTCATAGAAGAGAATAATATATTCCATGAAGGCCAATATGGGTTCAGAAAAGGACGTTCAACAGCAATGGCTATAACTGACATCACGGAAAATATAAGAGATGCATTAGAAAATAATTTATTTGTATTCGGCATTTTTTTTTGGACCTTAAAAAAGCATTTGACGAATGAGGAACTATCAAAAATCCAAACATGGCTCAATGTAAATAAACTAGCCCTAAATGTCAGCAAAACAAAATTCATCAGTTTTGGAAATAAAAAAATAACAGAAAACATTAGACTGAAACGAGACACGGACATATATGAACAAGTAAAAGAATATAGAGCACTAGGAGTGTGGATAGATAAGAAACTGACATGGAAAAAGCACATACAAGTAGGTAAAAACAAAGTTGCCAAAAGCAGCTACATCCTATGGAAATTACAACAAATACTGCATACCACATCACTGAAGACAATCTATTCTTCCCTTATTGGGTCACATTTAAATTACTGCTCAGAAATCTGGGGAAACACCTACAAAACGTATCTTGAACCTTTATTTAAACTTGAAAAAAAAAGCAATTAGAATTCTATATAAAGCACGACACAACGCACACACAAACGAACTATTTGAAAAGGCCAAATACCTAAAACTGCAAGAAATAATACACTACAACACACAAATTCTCGCGTTTAGGGCCTCACTTAAAACACTCATGCAAACTCCACACAGAAAGGACCCAAGTCCACCCCAGGGCTTGAACCCAGGACCTTCTTGCTGTGAGGTGGACGTGCTAACCACTAACCCACCGTGCGCCTCAAACTTGACTAGATATAAAGAAAAAACTCGGAACAAATTCTTACAAGAATGCGAAATCAACACATCAACGAGATGGAACTCATCAACTGGTCAATGAACACAATCGACTCAATCTTCACGAACAGAAGATCACAACAAGACGAACCAGCGTGTCCAAAAGAGACATTCCCAAGTGGTAAAGAAGATGAACTTTTCTTTTGAACAACGATGGAGAGGAGGAGGAGGAATGAAAAAAGATAACACTGACTACAGAGAATACATCCTACATAAAAAAGGACAAAAAAAAAAGAGATGAAATTGTGTTCAGAACAACCAAAGACTGTTTGACCAGAGAGACAAGCTTTGATGTAAATTTTCTGTGTTCAAAACAGGGGACAGGACTTGGATAAGCAAACTGCTTCTCTTGTCTCCTTTTTCGGCATGAACAAAAAAAAAAAAAAAAAAGGAATAACATAACTTCTGTAAATGCAACCATGTCAGAATATGACTGAATAAATAAATAAAAAAATAAAATAAATAACTTTAAAATATGAATTTTTAAATAACAGCAAAGCATAACAACAGGTTACATGAAGTCGGTTTCTTTTATTTAGCGGAAAGGCTGTACTTGAATTAACTTAACAGTAGCATAACTTAGCAACTGCATTGCTTCACCCCATGGAATTCAATTCAGAGGGGCCAGCTCTCGGCATGTTCTTCCTTTTTACTGCTGCCCTCAATGTGAGCACTCACTCAGCGAAGGGCTCATTATGCCTGGCCCCATCTCCACTCGCAGTGCGGAGCGAGAGAGAGAGAGAGAAAGAAGTGCACTCTGTGGGACATGACGAGTCGCTCCGTCCAAAATAAGGTCCTACGAACTCGCACTGATGCACACACTCGCGCACACTGAAAAAACACTCACATATGCAACCAATTTAGTCGTAGTCTCGAGCCCTGTCTTCAGTTGATGATGATGATGATGTGACAGTTTCTCATATTGATGGTGTCACATGTCACGTTTTGATGATGTCACATATTCTCTTCAGAAGCATCTATTTTGCTTGATGTTTGTTCTTTTAAACATAAGGTTAGAGGCTTCCCTTTCAAAGTACCAGAAAAAGGCTCAGAGGTGGCAGCCATCTGCTTTGATTGGTTAAGGTTAGTGGACAGAAAAAAGAACAGGATATAGAGTCCCAGACTAGTTAAGCCGCGAATCACAAATCAGGAACTGCAAGCTCCAGAGTCAATACGCCTGAAACAGATATGGATTGTTTGATAGAAGATCTGGGAAAAATGTTCCTGAGTCAAAGGGAGACTCCTGAGCTGACAGACCAACCACATAAGACCACAGCTTCTCGCAGTCAAGACTCTGATAGATACGAGGAGCAATACCGGAACAAACAATGCACCTGCAATTCACTGACTTTCTTGGCTTTCCTTTCGGAGAGTGAACAAATCACTACAGCCGACTTGGATCTTGTTTTGGACAAAGGCAATGAAATGTATGCAGAGGTGCGGCTGACCAATGATAATATCTATCTGGCATTTGATGAACTTCCTTCTATTGTTCCAGCTCGTAACTCTGTGGCAATCGCTGACCTGAGTGAACTGAGCAGTAATGGTACATTTGGTGACCCTCCAGAGGATTTTGCACAATTCATGCAGAGCTTGGAGTCACAGCTAAACTGCTTGTCATCCACTGTGCAGTATGGTTTATTAATTATGGAAGCCCACTGTGTTGCAGTATTCAAAACCAAATCAGGAAGATATGGTTTCTTTGACCCACACTCAAGGAACGCAGATGGTTTTCCTGCATTAAGTGATGAAGGTACTGCTGTGATGATCACATTTACACACCTCAAAGATATGATTAAAAGGCTCAAAATGGTGTTTGAATTGTTAGAGGTGTCATCTGAGGCAATGTTCGAATTTCAGCCAGTGAACATCATTAACAAAGCTGGTCCAGTTAACGTTTGCAAGCCTCCTCCCTCAAGTGTTTCCAACAAACCTTCAATTCTTTCCAGACAGCAGAAGGTTAAGACCACAGAGATTATTGGTCTGAATAATGCTGACACTCCAGAGCTGACAGACCAACCATATAAGATCACAGCGTCTCGCAGCCAAGCCTCTGATAGATACGAGGAGCAATACCAGAACAAACAATGCACCTGCAATTCACTAACTTTCTTGGCTTTCCTTTCGCAGAATGAACATCTCACTACAGATGACTTGGATCTTATTTTAGACAAAGGCAATGGAATGTATGCTCAAGTGTGGAGGACCAATACAAATAAATATCCTGCATTTGATGAACTTCCTTCCAAAGTTCCAGCTCGTAACTCTGTGGTGATCACTGACCTGAGTGAACTGAGCAGTTATTGTACATTTGATGACCCTCCAGAGTTTTTTGCGGACCACATGCAGAGCTTGGAGTCACAGCTAAACTGCTTGTCATCCACTGTGCAGTATGGCTTACTAATTACGGAATTCACCTGTGTTGCAGTATTCAGAACCAAATCAGGAAAATTTGGTTTCTTTGACCCACACTCAAGGAACGCAGATGGTTTTCCTGTGTCATGTTTTGAAGGTACTGCTGTGATGATCACATTTACACACCTCAAAGATATGATTGAAAGGCTCAAAAAGGTATTTAAATTATTAAATACTTCATCTTGGGCAGTATTTCAATTTCAGCCAGTGAAATGTGTTAAGAAAGCTGGTCCAGTTAATGTTTCCAAGCTTCCATGCTCAAGTGATTTCAATGAACCTTCAAATCCTTCCACACAACAGAAGGTTAAGATCATAGAGAATAATGGTTCACAAGATAATTATGAACTGAAGAAGTACAGTCAAATCGGAAACAATTCTATAATACCAGACACAGAAGCAACAGGAAGCCCTGAACATGTAAAGACTAATTCTGGAGTTCAAACACAGATGAATAATGCTGACACTCCAGAGCTGACAGACCAACCATATAAGATCACAGCGTCTCGCAGCCAAGCCTCTGATAGATACGAGAGGCAATACCAGAACAAACAATGCACCTGCAATTCACTGGCTTTCTTGTCTTCCCTCTCTGAGAGTGAACATCTCACTACAGCCGAGTTGGATTTTATTTTAGACAAAGGCAATGAAATGTATGCTCAAGTGTGGAGGACCAGTACAAATAAATATCCTGCATTTTATGAACTTCCTTCCAAAGTTCCAGCTCGTAACTCTGTGGTGATCGCTGACCTGAGTGAACTGAGCAGTTATTGTACATTTGATGACCCTCCAGAGTTTTTTGTGGACCACATGCAGAGCTTGGAGTCACAGCTAAACTGCTTGTCATCCACTGTGCAGTATGGTTTACTAATTACGGAATTCACCTGTGTTGCAGTATTCAGAACCAAATCAGGAAAATATGGTTTCTTTGACCCACACTCAAGGAACGCAGATGGTTTTCCTGTGTCCTGTTTTGAAGGTACTGCTGTGATGATCACATTTACACACCTTAAAGATATGATTCAAAGGCTCAAACAGGTATTTAAATTATTAGGTGCTTCATCTTGGGCAGTGTTTCAATTTCAGCCAGTGAAGTGTGTTAACAAAGCTGGTCCAGTTAATGTTTCCAAGCTTCCATGCTCAAGTGCTTTGAATGAACCTTCAAATCCTTCCACACAGCAGAAGGTTAAGATCACAGAGAATAATGGTTCACATGACAGTTATAAATTGATGAAGTACTGTCATGATGCACTCGTATTTTGAAGAGTCTCCCTGCCTCCTTTCAGCCTTGTCATCAGCTGGCATCAATCCTGCAATCAGCACCCTCTACTTAAGCTCACCTGTGTCTCGAGGACTCTGCTAGACTGTCTGTGTTCTCCTGTTTCCAGAAGTTCAAGGTTCCTTCCTGTGTTTTTTGGAGTTTGAATCCTCGGCTCTGTACCCTGCTCGGCTTCTCGGACCTTCCTCTGGATTATCCCCTGGACACCTCTGCTCTCTCGGCTGGTCTCTCTGTTACCAAACTCTGCTCTGCCTGCTTCGTCTTCCACTGGTGCTTCTGCCCGCTTCTAATCACGGCCTGGTTCCATGCAATAAAGAATCTAAATCCTATTCCCGCTTCTGAGTCCTCTTCTCCTCATACAGCACGACAAAGTACAGTCAATTAGAAAACAATTATAGACTGTAGTTCCAGGCACAGAAGCAGCAAGACCTAGACTACAGAGAGTTTTCAATGTCAATGTTGTGTATTGTGTTAAGGCACAAAATACATTTTCAGTTGCAAAAAAAAAAGACTTATTATGCAGGATTTATTTTTAGTTAAATTGCATTGTTTTGAATAGCTTAAGGGATTCATTTGACAATGAAAGATAAAGGAAAATGGAACAGTATTTTCTATTTTTTTGTTGTTGATAAAAATACAAATAAAGGAATATTTTTCAGTCATTTGTCTACAGTCTCATTTTAAAAAAATAAATCGTGAGAGAATCGTATTGGGAACCTAGTATCGTGAATCGTATCGGGAGTTGAGTGAATCGTTATATCCCTAAAAGATTGCAAGTGAAGGAAGTGACATCGTCTACATCCTAGGTTCCCAAAGTGGGGTACGGGTACCCCTATTAGCCTAATGTGCTAGTTGCCCCCTGCTACCACATACTTGTCTGTTATGTATGAAAACAAAATACAAAAAAAGACTGAAATTCAGCCAAACTTTGTAGAGTTCTGTGCTTCCTCTCAACCTCACCCTTCTCATTAAAGTTGTAGTGAGTTGTATTTTACAGGGTGATGAATATGTTGTATTACAAGGGCTGCAACTAACAACTATTTTAATAGTCGAGTAGTCAATAATTATTGAAACGACTAATCGGATGACAAATCGTACATTTATTTGCTCTATTTGCCACAATCTTTTCAATTTGGCTTGGGGCACTTTACGACAAATAAAAACTATAAATAAATGAAACAATTCCCAACTTAGTGTAAACATGTTCCTTACAAACACAAAATAAATTGAATACATCACCACTAGAATCTGCTTCAGTAATAGCATTTACGCATTATAAAGTTTGTGCATCATTCCATTAGTGTTATTGTATATAATTAATATATTTCCTCATTAATAATGATTTTTTTTAAAAACAAAAATGACTACATTGGTGTTTTTACTGTTTAATATAAACCATTGCTGCTGAATCTAGTTTAGTTTATATCTAATGAATTACATAAAGTTATGGTTGATAAATATCTCTCTGATTACCTATAATTAAACCAGATTAAGCTTGATGATTTAATCATTCAGGATATTTAGCTATAATAATCACAATATAAACATTACTGTCTAATGGGACCAGCTTTGTCTGTGAACACGTGAAATATAATTTAATATATTGTTTCACAAGTTGGGACGAATGAATAGTGACATTAGTATTTATGCTAACATTTATTTCATGTTAGCTTTTTATCCTTCCATAAAAGTGTTAAATCTGACCATAAACAAATCGGTGGCTCTTTGTGTTTTAATGACAGTTAGCTGTGTAAATTTTACTTGGTCTATTCCTTTAACGCAGTGGTTAGCGTTAGCTCTTAGCCCTGTCTTATATGTCGGTGGGTTAGCTTAGCATACTTTAGTAGAGCACCGTCACTGTGTTTGTGGGAACTTTGGGTGAGCTACCGTTAACAGCATCATATTCTTACCAGTGGAAAGCTTTTGACGATATGTCTCCCGCTAATCACTTCCACAACGTGCATACAGCTCTGAGCAAAGATATATAGACGGTGAAATGAGCCACTCCTCATGAAAAAACTATGTTCTGCTCCGTCCACAGCTTGAAATAGATGGTGATGACAATTGTCGACAAATACATTTGTCGGTGACTAATTCTGTGATCGATTTTTGTCGACAATGTCGACTAATAGTTGCACTCTCATTACTGATATATTCGATCAACAAATGTTTGGTAGAATTATTTTTTCCAAAAAAAAGATTCACTGTACGGCACAGTGAATAATTTGTGAACCACTACTTTAGAATGTGGTCTCAACACCCGTGTCAAGTACTACAACACACTTTTAAACATCTGAGAATGCTACAACAGTGGAAACACAAAAAACACAGATTTCAGTTAAAACCCTTCGCTGTCAGACTGGCATGTGTTTTTTAAACCTAATAAAGACAACGGAGAAACGCTAAAGATGGTCCCACCCATAAACATCATAATATGTAGACACTGCGTCGACTGCTGCCGCCGACTAGAGCGGCGGTGCGTCAATAAGAGGCCATCTTGGACCTGTGCTACTGGCTCCTACAGTGCATTACATCTATAGAGGAATGATGTGTTTACACTATTAAAGTTGTCATACATCGTTAAATTCTCAAGCAATTTCCACGGGGTTTGTTTGTATCAAACGCCAGACTACATGATAGATAGATAGATAGATAGATTGATAGATTGATAGAGAGGACAGACAGACAGAAATATAACAAAAGGAACCTAGAAAACGTTCAGATGTGCTCAGGCTTTTATTGACAACATTGTTTTAAGGCTATACATTGCATTTGACAATTATTATTATTGTATATATGTACTACTACTGTATTATTGTTATTGCTATTATAATTATCATTATATTCTCATATTATTGTATTTTGTATTATTAATACTTACTATTATAGTTAGTGGTATTCTCATTGTATTGTTATTATTGCTATTATTACTTTTATTTTATTATTTTAATTACTTTATTAATATTATCATGATTATTAATAATAATAAACATTGTTTATTATTATTATTATTATTGTTTTTATTATTGTATTATAGTTACTGGATTCTTATGGTATAATATTTTGCTATTGCTATTATTATTATTAGAACATTGCTATTATACTAATACTATTATCTCTATTACCATTATATCATCATCATTAATTATTGTAGCCAAATAACTGAAATATTCAAGGATGTGGGTGTGGAGATTAAGTGTTGAGTGGTAAAACTAAGTTCCACAAGTTTCACCAAATAGTTGCTTTTTAATCAAACAGTAAAAACAAACAAACAACAACATGCAAATAGAGGAGTAAAAAAATGTGTCGAACATCCAAATGGGAAGGTACAGAAGCTTATTGCATTCCCTGAACATTTTATAGCAAATATTTTTATTTATTTTAATTGAAAAGATACATTTTCAGAGGAAAAAAGTTTTTTTTGTCTTCAGTGAATGCAATAAGCTTCCATAGAAAGGAGATTATTGGATACTATCTCCTACAAAAAAGGCTGTGACATGTTGGTGGTCACAAGAATATACAAAAATAGAATTCCAAAGAAAAAAAATAACTAGTTGAGGTTCTGCTTTTGACCACAAGATGTCCACATTGACGCATTTTTCAGGTAAAACCAGAAACTCAGACAAGCTGAGTTAAACAGATGATGAGAAGAAGCGCAATTATATCTTCAATCTTTGCTCCCATTTATGTTTGTCTTTGATGTGTTTACCATTTTGATCAGTTCCACTGTCATATTTTTAGTCTTGAGTTTGAAAACATTTAATGCATTTTGATATGTTGGAATTATGTATTGATTACCATAAGTATAGGATTTAGTGGCCTCTCAGATATGAAGTTCAATCCTCTGCTTATTGGGTTTGTTCTTATGACATGCTTTTTTTTTGCTTTTAAAGACAAATACCTACACATTCACATTTTAAATTTCCCATTGTGTTTCTCTGACATAGAATGGGAATTTAGAAACAAAAAAAAAAAACACAAAAAAAAAACACATTATTTAAAATATATTAAGTTGATTTTATCTGTTCAATTATCTCATAATCTTTCCTCAAAAGTGATTTATTTAATAAATGTATGATTATACATGTGTGGTATCAGTAACAGTCATTCAGGGAGGAATTTCTGTGAAAGATGAGACAAAACATGAAATGACATAACAACAATAAACAAGTGAAGACATAAAAAAAAGCTGAGACAAGATAAGACATACAGTATTTGGACAATATAAGATAAAAGCTTGACAAAACACAACATACAAGACAAGATAGGACAAGACAAGAGAAGACGAGAAGATATAACAAGATAAGTTAAGCCAAGACAAAATATAAGACAAGACAGGATCCCAATAGTCTAAAAAATTGGTTAATTTGCTCGTTACAGCAGAAATAAATGTACTCATAAGAGTATAGAGAAAATGAAAATCTGCAGAAAGGGACTGAAGGGTTGGCAAAGAGCAAAACCATAACAACTTCATGTTGAGAAATGTGATTGAGAAACTCTTTTCTCACTTACAGGGATAAGCATGTGTTTCAGCAGCAGAGTGACGGACTGATCAATAAGTGGCACCGAGGGAGTTCAGCTGTCACTCTGCTGCTGTCTGACAACTGCAGAGGACTGTGATACCCTGACCGAATGATATCTTATTTAGCGTGCATTTAAAAGTGATTGGGATTTATCTCTCCTGCAGCTTCTGCATCAAGACAAAAAAATAAATCAAATAAAAGTTCAAAATTACAAGATAAATTACACATAAAAGCAGATTAAAAGTGTATATATTAATGCTGCTTCACAATTGGGTGAAGTCCTATCTGACAGAAAGACAACAATATGTACAAATACATGACCATGTTTCAAGATAAAAAAGCATTACTTGCGGTGTCCCCCAGGGGTCTATTCTAGGATTCTAGAACCAAAACTGTTTCTGTTGTACATAAATTACTTGATTGTTGCATCTACAAAGTTAAAATTTATATTATTCGCTGACGACACCACAATACTGGGCTTTGGCAAAGATCTACAGGTACTCGCTGCTGAGATCACAGCAGAATTATACAAGCTTAAAGAATGGTTTGATAGAAATAAGTTGTCGCTAAACATATTGAAAACAAAAATGATGTTATTTGGTAAGCATAATAATGACGTAGAAATTTAAATCAAAATTGATAATGTCCAAATTGAGAGAAGTAAAGAGTAAACATTTCGAGGTGTGATTCTCAGCCACAATGTTAGTTGGATATCACAAATAAATAGTATTCGTGGTAAAGTAGCCAAAAATTTTGCAATAATGGGTAGGTGTAGAGGTCAGCAGTCATCTGCAAATCTTATATAGACTATATAAAGGCCATTCAAATTGTGCACAATGTAGGCTATAGTGACCATATCAACTCACTGTTCTTAGAATCTAACACTCTAAAACTTGATAAAAATAAAATCTTTGTTAATATACTGTATAAGGCCAAAAATAACCAGCTTCCAATAAACATTCAACAAAAGTTTAGCAATAGAGAGGGGCAATACTAACCAAAAGAATCACTTAATCTGAAGGTACAGTGTGCTCGTGCCTTAAAAGTAAAAGTCAATGTATCACATGAAAAGGTGTCAACCTATGGAACAGTTTTAATGAAAACCTGAAAAGTGCTACTAGTCTGAAGATATTCAAAATACATTATAAGAGAAGTGTTTTGGAGAAAAATAGCTATTTTTAACTGTAGGTAACCCCATGATATTTGGAATTAGTACAAATGCCATACCATATACAACAATATAATGTATGTATGTATCAATGTGTGTAGTTTGTGATAATTCTGAGTTATGTCAAAATGTACTAAAATGCTTTTCTCTTGTGGATGTTGCTATTTGTATGTTTGTAATAATAATTGAATATGGGGTAGGTGCCTATAAGCTTTCTTGCTTCAGCCTACTCCTTTTGAGCTTTCATTACCTTCCAATGATGTATCTTGTGTTTTGTAAAACATGAATATCAATTGCTCAAATAAACTAAACTAAACATGTCACAGTCACAATGAGGGTCTGTGGGGCTAAATCTGGCAGGGGAAGTCATTTCAAAGGGCAGAAAAGAGATGAAAACAAAAAATACTTCCTGGTTCCAAAAGCCACAAAATATTATCAATGTTTAGATATAATGGGAAAGTAGTTTCAACATCAGAATACAATTACGTGAAGTGAAAACATTTCAAATACTTCACTTTAATTGAGTTATCTAATTAATAGCAAACGTTAGACCAATAATTATTGCAATTATAGGATATTTTATATAATGATCTTCATGATTAAAACATGTTAAATACTGTATGTTTGAAGATGGAAAACAACAAAAAAGTATGAAGCTCTGTAAATGGCTAGAGAAATCAAATGGCTGAATGGAAATTGTGTAAAAAGTAAAAAAAAAAAAAGTGCACAAAGAAGGCAAGCATTAGGGTGGATTTCTAAAAGACGGGAGGGCAAAGGAGAGTCAAAGTGAGAAGCAGCCGGGCAGAAGATGCTTCAGTGGAACACAAAACAGCAAAGCAGGCTGCCTTGAACACACAGGGAGGCGGCTCCACCTCTGATGTTCAGGTGTTTCACTACAGGGAGCCTGTGATCCACCTCGCACTCGGTTCCTGCACTCGTCTGTGGCCGGGGGCTTCAAAGGAGCCTGACTTCAGCCCTGCTGATTGCTCCATACCTAACATTTGTTTGATTTCATCTGAACAACACAACTGACATGAACACTTTGAAGACATTTGATATCTCTCGTCTAATACTGTAGTTGATTTTCTATTGGTTCATGCGATCTGGGCCTGGAGAGCCCCTGTCCTGCATGCTTTAGCTGCTACCCTATAGTCCAGGGGTATTCAACTCCATTCCCCAATGGCCAGATTCCTCAGACTTTTAGATGTGTCCTTGCTCCAACACACCTAAATCAAATGAATGGCTCGTTATCATGCCTCTGCAGAGCTTGATGACAACACATTGGTTTCAACCAGGTGTGTTGGAGCAGGGAGACATCTAATTGAGGGTTTCCACTGGATACGTCTCCGCTGCGCTACGGCACCGATCTGGTTTTTCCCCGCTGTCCGCCGTCCGGTAATCCCCACCAGTTGCGTTTTGAGTGCGCCGCGGTGCACTCCGGTTGGACGACTGTGACGTCACGAGACAGATCAGTTCTCACAATATTTATATAATCGCGCGAGAACGCAGTTAAATGTATGCGTTATAAATGCAACAATAAACAGGTTGGACTCTCTGGATTTGTCATGGCTACATTTTTTATCAACAGCCAACAGAGAAGAGATAAAACTGCACCAGTAAAACATGAACTAATTCAAAGTTGCTGCAGTTTACAGTGCAGTTACAGTATGAGAAGAAACAATATAGTGAATGTCATTTTGCTTTTACACATTATGATGTTTTGGTGATGTAATTACTCAAAATATAATCTGAAGTGATTCATTTTGAAAAGTAACCCAATATTTTATTGCGGAGTACGTGCTTTATTTCCTGTTTAGCGTCAATTGCTCTGTGCTGATTGATGCGTTGTGCTCCCAAAAATAGAAGCCCTGCGTATATCTGGTGGAGGGCACCGGACTACTGCAGCTGGGAAGGAGCAGACAAGCACCACAGCGGACCCAGTGGAAATTAACACACAGACTAAAGTGGAAACCTATCAGTTCCGGTGGCGTGGTGGTGACGCCGCATCGAGTGGAAACTGGGGGTAAAAGTCTCAGGAATCTGGCCCTCGAGGACTGGTGTTGAATACCCCTGCTATAGTCCCTAATTAGATTTAGGGACACATCTCAATCTCAAGAATGCAGGACAGGGTCTCTCTAAAACTAGCCTTGGGCACTCTGTTATTACAGCATTTGTCAAGTGCTCCCAACTAAGCATACATGAGTATAAACGATCATTCCAAACCAGAATGCTTTACATTGCCATTTCTGGCTATAGACGTAATATGCAATCGCATAGAGTGTCTTGAACTACCAGAGGGCCTGGAAGCTGAGTCAATCGCTTTGTCTGGGAGAATGAAATTTACACATCTTCATTCTTGATATAGCTGAAACGAAACATTGGATATGAGAATAAAATGAACTGCTATCATTAGCCCTTTGAGATGTCTTATCACGGAAAGGACAATTGGTTCTTGTATATTGGGTTTACTGTAGTCTTTAAATTTGTGATTTTTTTGTATGTAAAAGTATTACAGACTGGCATCATTTTTACAGTGTGCGTTGCCGTATGACCCTTGTCGGGTTTAGATGTTAGCCTATTTTCTGGGACAACTATAATATTTAATATAGTTAAATTAACAGAAAAAATATCCTTGGAGTATACCAAATACACAAATGTAAATTGTTTAAGTCGCACAGATGCTGCCCACAAGCTGTTCAATTCTCCTTATCTTTCACAATATTAGCCCCAGATATAGCAAATACACTTTTAAAAGACTTTCTAACACTTTTCTTTTAAAGTAAAAAACATGGTCACAAATTTAGAAATAAATAACCATTATTACTGAGTAGCTATCTGCAAACAAAGTGGTGCTCCTAACGATGTGTACAGCGCACACCTCAAAAATATGCAATCTGATGATGAATGCTCTCGCCATGATTGACTGTAACTGTTGCATCAGTACTGCAAGACTATTAGACCCCAACATCTGCTTAGCAATGGAGATTCCTCAGGCATTCCTCAGCACATGGGACAAGTCCGACCAAAAACAGGTTGACTCACACTCCTGAGAAAATAAGTTATGCCAAAAAAAATGTCAAATTGAGACTTTGAGTGAGTTGGGTTACATTGTGATATCAATCATCCACAAAACTGCAGCTCCTGTTTCTGATCCTGCTCTGTCTCTTTAAAAAGTGATCCAAGAAAGGAGGGGAAGTGAACTGGTTGCATAATTTCCGATGTTCAAGGCCTATTGATGTACCAGTGAAGGTCGGCTTGCGTTGCCAGATCCCAAAAGATACAGTTTGTGTGATATAAGAAGTGGAGCAAATTCATGTATTTCACATCCATAGGTGCACACACCATGTATCATACATACACAAAGTTGACCAGTTGGAGTTTCGCAAAATGACTTGTGCACTAATGCATTTAACATCAAATAATTAGAAATATTCCAGACATTTAATACCAAATACCCCAAATCTTACTCTAGGGCTAGGGTTATGTCTACGGTTAGGGGTGGAGCTCGTCTATGTTTAAGTCAATGGTTAAGGCTGTGGTTAGTGATTTCCTGAGCCTGGACCATCAGTGAAATAAACATGTTACTCCAAAACAGAAAGGATGACAGTAAAAATAAATTGCATTAGAAAAAACAGAAAAGTTAGAGAAAGTGGCTGAAGTCATGAATATTTTCATTTTGATTAATTCTCCAAACAAATATTTTCCTCTATAGAGTCACGGGGGTGCAAGGAGGCGGGGGATCGTTGGTTTCTCTCTGTTATTTTTCTCATCTCTTTTCTCCTTATTTTTCAACAGATGTAAAAATGATTGAAATCCCAGCAGGCCTCATTACCGCGGTCCTCTAGAGAGCCGTCGCAGGGCTTGAGGTCTTCAAGTAACGATTGAAACATGATTTGTATTAAAGCCAACGATCTCCCTCTCCAGAGTGTCAAATTAGCGGGAAGCTTTGGTGAAGAAAGGAAGAGTTATCACCAAAATGTAATCGTCTGTGACGCCTCTGGCTGTGCAAGTGACACGACTGGAACCAAAGCTGATACGATCACTGTCATTTTCCAGCTATGGCACAATAAAATACACCATGCTGCACTTTCTCATCCTATCTGTTTAGATTCTGGGAAGACATCCACTCAGTGATATAAAAAAGATTGTTGTCTGTAGTAGAACAAGCTGCAGGGCTTTGATGGTGGGATCATCAGTCCCAGAGGAGACGTATAGTGGTATCTGTGTTTGAATAATCAAGGCTTTGTTATTCCTGTTTGTTAATAGGGAGGGTTTAACCTTACAAATCCCAGTTCTTTACTTTAGAGAGCAGCACCCTAAAACATCTTTAAAGTCGTTCTCTGCTAAAGCTAAAGGTTACGGCTGATATGTAAGCATGTCAGCATACCATAAAAACATTAAATACTTGTTTGGCATTATTTGGGGTTTGATGATTGTTTCACTGGGGAGAAAAATGTCAGTTTGTCACACGTTCACACTTTAAAGTGAAACAAACACAAACACTAGCTGGGTTTCCATTACAGATTTTTTGCAAAAATAAAAGCAAGATTTCTAAATGTCAACAAAGTATAATTGCTTTCGGCAGGAGTCTAGTAACTCATCCCGCGAGATTTCACTACAGGAAGAAGGACGTTCCAAACCTCCTCATAACACTGTGTTTTCCTTTGTTGTTTCACGTCTAATGCAGCAGTAGTAATTTTCAAGTTATAATGCCAAGAAAAATCCTGGTCTCCTCTTCTGTTCACACGTACCGCACCAAATTTACTCGGACAGAAGTGGTCACGTCATCAGGTATGTCATTTTCTGTGACGTGTATTTGCGGAAAAATTACCATAGCGCTTTTGCGACACGTTTCAGTATCCAAACGTCTGAAATTCCTCCTCATAAAAGCGTAGAAACATTTTAGAGATATTTGAGTGTTTTTTCAAAATACAGGTGTTTCTATTATCAGTTTTTATTGCGCAATTTAAATTTTGCTCATTTCCAAGGGTAAAGGAAACACAGCTACCATCTATGCTAATGGGAGTCGATCACAGGTTTAAATGGTCACCACTTAAACCAAAACACTGTCTGTGGTATCACAGCATTTTCCACGAGTACGACATCAGATTGATTGCATGAGAACAAGTTTGGCCCAAGTGTAAATTATAATAACATTGGCCACCCCAACCTACTGTCCTTTTCCTGTTATAATAATTATCTTATATTCAGTCAAAGATAAAGTATAGGGAGGAAAACTATCTGTCCTCAGCTGATGCTTTTTTCTTCCTTCCCTCCTGTGTGACTTCCCAGTGCACTGCTCCCTTCCCTTCATCTTCCTCTCCTGAGTGTCGACCCAAAGGCCAGGCATCGTGTCCAGAGAGGAGACACGAGGACATCCACTAGAGTAAAAGAAAAGGTGAAAAACACCTCTGCTGTCACTCACTCCTCATCTCTCTCCCTGTTTGTCAGTGTGAATGAAAAGCTTTGAAGAAGAACGGGTATTGATAAACCCAATGAGAGATGCAGCCAGGCCTTCACCACATTGTGAACAAAACCTCCCACCTCTATCACACCAACACATCAATAACTTCAGGCTGAGGGTGAGATGGGGAGGGCAGCTGAAGAAGGAGGAGGAAGTGGAGGAAAAAGTGTTTTAATCGGCAACACTGAACCGGGAGGACATTACAGAAGAAATCCGTCATTAATATGGGACTGAAAAGAATGCTGCACATGTTTTGTATCATTAGCCAATGAGACGTTAGCCTCAGATTGATTGGGTTGGTTGATCGTGTTTAAAATGATACCAACCATCACAAGAATGCACTTTAGATGATAGCCCTAAACCTGAATAATAAAACTTTGAGTCAGAATTATCTCTGGACTCATTTCTATTAACTTTTAGCCTCATATAGACATCATATGCCTTTCCCCCTGCTATAATTTAAAGATAGTATTGGCCAAAAATGCCAAAAACTATCAAAGATTGAGTCAAGTGTATGCCTACTTTATGTTCCAGTGAGTGGTTGGAATCAGTGTTGGTGAGGATCTCAGCTGCTGAGATCAGAGCAGTCAAAATGTAGTTATCAGGAGTTTTAGTTTTAGTCAACTAAAAGACATTAGGCTTTTAGTTCCATATATAATCGACTAAAATATAAAGCATAAGAGTTAGCAAGTAGCATTAATCAGCCTGGTATAGGATGGTATTATTGTTCATAAATACACACAGACAGATTTGATGTGATCAATATTAATGTGTAGGACCACGACTTACGTCTGCAAACACAATCAGGTTACTTCCTATTGGATCACTTCCCAGCTTGTCCTGTCTTTCATGCAACAAAAGTCATTTTGATTTGATAATGAGCTATCGCAATATTAAAATGTGTGGGGGAAGGGCTCACATGTTTTTTTTCATTTTTCATGATCCTTATGGGTTTTTTCTGTGTATTTATGTTGCCATTTTTGTGTGTTTTTGGAATTATGCAAATGTGTTAGTCATTTTATGTATTTTTCTTTTCTCTTTTTGAATATTTGAGTCATTTTGTTTGTTTTTGTTGCCATTGTGTGTATTTTATTGTTCCTTTGTGTGTTTTGTTGTATTTTTGTTATCCTTTTATGTCATTTTATTCCCATTTTGTGTATTTTGTATCTTTTCTTATGGTTTTGTAGTATGTGTTTCGGGTTCTGCACAAAATTAGGCCGCGGTTAGCATGTGGCTTGCAGGCCATCAGTCGTCCATCCCGCTCTGATTAGCATTAATCAAGTATCAAGTCACTTCAGAGATTACTTTGAAGAACTGATGTAAAGAAAGGTGGTGAAGGATGGGAAAGAAGGAGGGAAACAGACAGAAAGCTCAAAGGAGGAGAGGTAAGTACTAAATGTTCAACACAGTTCAGGCCTTCACTCCCTATGAGCATTAAAAATCCTCGGCCACTCTGGACCTGCACATTTCTCAGCCTTCCTTTCTACATCCATTTCTGATTGTTCATCCCCGTAGCTCCACATTCATTTCTCCTAGTTTCATCACATTTAAAAAAGCAGCAGAGAAACTGTGGAATGTGCTCGCTGATCATGCTATCGTGCTTTCAAGGCGATGGCTGTGAGTCGAGGGCTAAGGCAGAAAAATCAGAGTTTGAAGGTGCCTGTTGGTGGATTATGACTTCATCCACTGCTTGAGGGGAGCTTAGCTTTGAATCCAAATCAATACAGAGAGCTAATAAGAGTTTATATAACAAGAGAACACACTTAGAAAAGTTAGGTAGAAATACAAGAATAAACATAAACATGCATATCTAACTAAGAATGCACACAAGGTTTAAAGGTCCCATATCAAGCTATTTTTCACCCATCTCCATTTTCTCTAAGAACCCCCAAAACATAGTATTTGAGGTTTATTTTCCCAAATTTGCTGGGAAACTGACTTCCTCCTCCCTGCTCGGTGACATAGGGCCATAGGACGGCCCGCCCCCCCTCCCACCCACTCTGTAGCTGAGCTCATGCTGCTTTATAAACACGAGACAGAGCATGGCGGCGGGGCGTTCGCCGGTACATACATAGACTGTAGAAAATACATACATAGCACTGTGCGAAGGACACTGAAACACTCATCTTCATGGGCGTGTCTGTTTACGTGTCAATCACGGCACAGCGCTTCCTGGAGGCGTGGCTTCTCCAGCTCAGTGCTGCGTCAAATTCGACATCAAAGCAGGAACGCGTCATCAAATTGAAGCAAGGTGTTTGTGCTCGCCCTGCAGTAAGAAAGGAGCAAATCACCCTCTAACTAACGATTGAGGGAATCAATGAAAAAAACACTTTAGGCATATGTATGAAGCCCACATAGCACTTTTATGATGTTTAAAGCACAGTAAAGTTGATTTAGCTTAACATGGGCCCTTTAAGGTAATTCAACACACTGATCATAAGTGACAATGACACAAATGAGAGGCTTTTTCTAACCTGCTTTTTTGTTCAGCAAAGATGGAAGTGACAGGATCCTGAGACTCAAGGGTGTGCATTTTTAGTCTCGTTATGTGCATTTTGGGTGTTTTTGTTGCCAGTTTTCTGTCATTGATATTTTTTTTGCCTCACTTTGAAAATTTTCTGTTATTTTGTGTATTTTTGAAATTATTGTGTGTGTTTTCTGTCATTTTCTGTCTTTCTTGTTATATGTATTCCTTTAGTCATTCTGTGTTTTTGTTTTTCATTTTACATCTTGCCTTTTGTATGTCTGGAATAATTTTGTGTATTCTCATTGTGGTTTTGTGTGTTTTTGTAATTATTTTCTGTATTTTTTGTCCTTTGGTGCATTTTGTGGTCTTTTTGTGTATTGTTTTCAGACATTTTGTGTATTTTCTTTTAAATTTAGTTTGCTTCCAGACATTTACTATTTTACTATATATGTTTTTGTTTTTAGAGTTAATTTGTTTATTTGTTTCGCGGCTGCACAAAATCAGAGGAATGGCTGCATGTGGCCTATACGGGTCACCAGTTGCCGAAATCTGATTTACATTCATCAAGTCACATGTAACTTCAGAGATGACTCTCAAGGGTTGATGGAAGACGGAGTTTTTGTGAAGAGACGGAAGTAAACAACAACAACAAAAATTGGAGAAGACTGAGAGATTAGGAATCTAAACCTGGAGGAAGGAGAGGGATTAAATGATAGAGAAGGACGGAGAAGAGCGAGCCAGCAGCAGGGTTAAAATTCTTTCAGATCAGGTACACATAATAGGCCTCGTTAATATTCATAGTTTCCTCAGGTACAGCGAAGGTTAAATTTGACTTACTTTTCAACTCTCATTACTAATACATGACGCCAATAAGAATATTCAAAGCGGACGGGTGACCAAAGGTTGATGAGAACCTTACCTTTCCTCTGACATTTAAACACATTACCATTTCAGGGCCACTTCCTCTCAATCACACCAGCCTGAATAAATTGCTGGCTAATCAATTGCTCTGGTTGGCCGTCGGAATGATGATTTTTACAGGGGTAGTTCTTCCCTCTTCCTTTAGACACCGGCTTACACTCGCTACAGACTAGGAGGCAGCTGTCTGTCTGTGGGCAACTGTCATTTTAGTCAGTTGGTTCAATTATTTACCGCAGTGCAAATACCATCAGAAATTAAATAACCACCATGTCAGTAGGTGGCAGTAGCTTGAAATATAATGCTAAGTCATGCTTTTTGGTGTAGTGCTATGGGTTTTCTATACATAATGAAAATGGAAAAACACGTAAAAAACATTTCTAAAGAAATCCCAAACTGTACAGACAGGAGGAACATTCAGGGCAGCATTAGCAAGATCGGTTGGGTCACTGAAATGTGTTGGTGTGCGTATTACTGCAGAGAGAATGAGTCAGATTCTCTCCTCCCTCTTGTCTTCACACAATCTCCTCACTACCACTCCTCACTATTTAAAGTTTTGTACTTTGCATGCTCCTCCTACCTGCCCGACTCCTTCTATAGCTTCTTTCAAAAATAGCCCAAGGCCGCATATGAATAGTTCCTCCTATCTCCTTTCCTATCCACTTTTCCTTAAGCCCCGGAAGTGTTTAAGTGGAGGTCATGATAAGGAGCATTCAAATTCTCTTACTGATGCATCCTTTACCAAAGGAGACATGATAATGCAGACCCACAATTCCTTGCGGCAACAACATTTAAAGGTTACGAAAAATGAAAAGGGATGCATATCATGTAAGTTACCAATGCAATAATATGCCTTCAACAACTTTAAATAATCTAAAACCCATATCTTATGATATGCAGCCATATTGTCAGAGTATAACTAACGTAAAACAGAACACCCTGTCGTTTGTCAATTTTTAGCCACATATGTGCAGTTGTACGTGTGTATGAAAGCAATGTTATGTAGGCCTATATCTTGGATTAATGTGGATTTCTGTGTGGAAGGTGAGTGTGAGCAAACAATGTCACGTTCTTTTATTTTCACTTTTGTTCCTCATAGCCTGGTAACTACTTTTCCTTTTATTTCCATTCAAACTTGTGATATTTGAGATTATATCAGCAGTTAGAGGAACAGAGGAAAGTCTTATAAATGAGGTTTGTTTTAGGAGACCATTTTCAGAATTTTTTAGGTTTTTCACCATGGCAGACGTCACTAACCTTTATCACTAGTCAAAGTGTGTCTAATTGTCCAAACAACATGATGGCCTATCCCTAACTCCTTTAGGAAGTCCCTGAACCCTTTTCCTTAACCCCGTGACATCATCCACGGGGTTAAGGAAAAGTGGATAGGAAAGGAGGTAGGAGGGACTATTCGGACGCAGCCAAAGAGTAGCTGTGTCTACAAATGTACCTTACCTTCGCTGGTGCACTTTGAGTTCCTGCTTAGACAGTCACTGTCATTCCACCAAAGTAGTGAAGGTAATTAGGAAAATTCACATAACCTGTGGGACACAAGAAAAAGGAGTATCTTATGAAACTCAATTAGCATTTTCAGCTAACAGGACAGACGGTATCAGAAACACAGAAGAGCCCAGACTTGTGGACAAAGATGGGGACAGGGGGAAAAAAAAAAGATCATTTAAAAAAAAAAAAAGTCTCAGCCCACAATGAAACAATTTACATGACATTGCAGTATTATTTTTCTCTCTCTCATGGTCCAAGCACGCGGAACGACGACCACTAAAACACCTGGTAATGGACAACCATAGTGTGTCCTGGGAACTCCTATAGACATGCAAAAAACACCATAGTTTAATTAACACCCAGTTATTTATACAAAACTACAGTTCATCAGATCACTGAAGACCTGATCACCAGAGTATTAGCATCATAAACACCCAGCGTCACTCAGAATACTCAGCAGACACTCAGGTCTTCAAACTGAACTCTTTCTCCCAGGTGTTCCAGTCACAAGCAGATCCTTTAGGTGAACAAACAGGGACAAAGCTTCCTCCATCATCACAGATCAGCATCAGAGCTGGAAAGTGTCTGTCGCCTCTAGGCAGTCACCGGGACAGCAGAGGACGACAGGACAGGAGAGACGACCTGAACAGTCAGAGCAGATCACTGCTGATTTATCACAAATCAGGATTTATTAAATTACGAGTTACCTGGACTTAAAGCATGTTGGATGTAAAAGCTTACTGATCCTTAAAACTCAACTAAAGAAGTAATAAACTAACATGTCTTGTAGAAAGGTGACCAGGTTCATACTTGGGTAGCTGTTGTGTTGCATCTCTGGATTGTGCCTTGCTCAAAAGCACCTGATTCCAGTAAGTAGCTTGTAACTGAGCAATTTACAGATTCTAACACATTAGTTGATTTACATACTGCGCTACTGCTTATGAATACTTAAAACAGTATTAATCAAAACTGGACACAGAGGTTAGTGATAAGTATAGTTGTGGGTTAAAATCTCCCAGTATTTCTAAACAGGGCTTATAAGTTCATTACTGCAGGGTAAAACTTGCTAAATCTTCATTTGAGAATAAGAAACGTTTCATTAATCTCACCATGATCTCAGGGTGTAACCTACTATGTGCACTGACCAGGTTGGGATAAATGAACTATTAACCAATACCGATATATACTTCAACCTCTTGTCCCAAAATATTTTTGGGTCACGTTGAGATTACTTGTATTGTGATACATCAACTGCAGTAATGGAAAAGTGCCATATTCATTTTTGATACATTGCCTCAAACAACAGGACATATTGGTCAATATCGGTGGAATAACTGATACTGATGACTTATGATACATATAAGTCTTTAATACTCCACAAAATGTGGTAACACTTTACTTGAGGTTTTTTACATAAAGGCGGACATTATGCTGTTATTATTCTGACATGACACCTGTCATTAGCATGAATGAGGAGTCATGAAGGCTGTCATTAAGTATCGTTCGTTACACTAACCCTTCGTTACTCTAACCCTACCTAACCTTAACTCAAACCCTAAACCCACCAGACCCCTCCACCTAACCAAAAAAATGTCAACATAGCTCCAAAGGTGTCATAAATTAACGAAATATGTCATAATTTAGCTAACGACACTTAATGACAGCCTTCATGACACCTTATTCATGCTAATGACAGATAATGACAGTGTGATGTCAGCTTTATGTATCAAACTTTAAGTAAAGTGTTACCAAACATGTTTACAGAGTGACAAGATGCAAACCAAAAACGGAAATGAATCGGCAGGTTCTCAGGAGGATGTGAGACCAACAGGTGAATGCTGATTGTTGACGTAGCCGTACTCATGCACAAACCTGCTGGTGCTGTTTCCTCATCCCCTCCCACTAATCCCTCCATGCCTGTTTGTCACTTAAATGAGAGTTTGCAGACTGACAGGCTGTTATCTGAGTCTTTAAAATGAAGCTACCAGCAAATTAATTTTTTATCCATTCTTATCAGTGACGGATGGGCCAGCGGGTCCTTCCCAAAACTGTTCTTGCCGTCCCTCCGGGCGACTCCTGCAGCACAGGAACCGAGCTTTCCCTCCTAAACGGTGGTAAATGGCTCGCCACACAAATAATGCATAAACAGCTGTTTTGCCCAAGTAAGTTATCCTCTTAAAAGATTCACAACCCTCTCTCTCTCCCTGCCGTCTCAAAGTCTTCTGCTGGCTCTCTCGGCCCATCTCTCACTCGGTTAATTCATCAATTTCTTATGATAGCAACAGTTCGGCTCTGCGTGTGTTAAGTACCAATTAGAGGGGCGGGTTCCCCTCGGTCCGTTCTGCCACACCTCTCCGCCTCCTACCACACTTAGCCTCCTCCTCCACCCTGCCTCTGTCCACTTACTGGCAAGTTTCTTTTTGTGTGTTTACTTCCCAGCAGTATCTCGTCCCCTCCCAATCCAGATCTCCAAGTTAGTTCTTCATGCCCATCAAATCTTTCACTTTCCATCTGAAGTCCAAAACCGGACAGATTTCATTAAGTTTTCAGTACTTTAAATAATTTACTCTGGATAATAACTGATCAAAAGGCTGAAAACACACATCAATCAAGCACAACTTTGAACATGTAGCCACATCCAGACAGAAAGTTGCCTGTTCTGCCTTAAGTGGGCATCACATCTTTACATTATGGGACAATCCAGGCAAACTCAAGGTACTATAAACTGCACCGAAGCTCTAAACGTGTACTCTGGACCTATATATAAGTATGAACATGTAGAGCTTTGATTAGGAAGCAGATGAAAAAAAACTGTCTTCCCAATCCCCTGCTAGAAGATTTGGCAACCGTCGTAGTTTATGAAGTGGTGCCATATGGCCTGAGAGTCATCTTCAGGCTGTGAGTCGAGGGAAAGAAGGAAGACGAACGAGGCCCAACACGAGAGACACCGTCTCCTGTCTGCTCTCAGATGTCACTGCCAGACCTCACTGAGTCTGTCACAAACCCTCCTGCTAACCAGAACACGCACATACCAGACTGAAGCTCTTTTATTGTCACTATGAAGTTCAAAAACAGCCTCAGAAACACGGAGATTTTCACATTTTCTACTATTTCTTTATTGCAGAATCAGAATCAATGATGCACTATATATACAGTATATGCATATGAGGCTAAACAAAGCGGTCAGGACCATGAAATGGGTCGAGGGCTGGTTTATCTCATCCTCGCACAGTAAGAGGAAAATATATTCAGCTTTCAGTTAGTTTATTCATATTCAGAACCACCGTAAATTCTGACGACCATTTAAAATTCTGTATTAGTGTTGGCATTAAACCAAAATCACATAATGGTTTTAGTCTACTTTTAGGCAATGAAATTGATTTTTTTGGGTACATTTTTTGTTAAATTTGATTGCCCATATTACATTTATGAGAGTATTTTTAATAGCTTACCTACATACTGTTAGGCCACTAGATAAAAGATTCTCAAATTAAATAGTACAAACAATGATTTAAAAATAGGTACATTTAAGTACATATAGATCAAAGCACATCCTAAACACTCAAATGTTGAATGTTTTACTCCCGTCTCATTTTGTTAACAAAAACACATCTACATGTCATTATGTTTTTATTATCAAAGATATATTTTTAACTCGTCATCATCTCGTCTTCATCATCAAAAGAAAGTTTGCTACCAAAAATATTTTGTCATTACTCATTTTTGCCAAAATTAACAGATTGATTATAATCAGCACCCGGTAAATATTATAGAAAATCAAATCAAATCAAACTTTATTTATAAAGGTCTTTTCATACAGTGTAACTAAAGGTATTTTAAATGGTTAAAAAACACAAACCACAAACCCCATCAACAACACAAACATCAGACGCACAAACACACACAGGTGAAAATAAAGACAGTGACATATGGTGCTTGGCTGAAAAGTAATTAACAAAAATGACTGGGTTACTGAACTTAAGTACGATTGTATCTGCACGTTATACACATCTCTGCAATTTCTAATGCTCTATAACCGCCTTAAACCTTACGAGAGAAATAACCTAAAGGTAACAAAGCAAGTGCAAAAAGACAAAACCACCATCTTAGCTACGTTGCCAGATTGGGATTTGAATGTCTGAAAAAAGCGGTTTAAGGTACACTTTGGTGGATTTTTCACTCTTTCTGACAACACAGAGACACAGACACATTGGCAAATAAACAAAATATAAAATCAGGAATAACTTCACTCACTCAAACACTTATTGTTCAGCAAAGAGGTTACCTCAGCAAAGAGGTTGGTCAGTGTAAAGCTTTATTAGAACAGGCTACATGCCTAAGCTCACTTCATTGAATCCTTGTTAAAAACATCAATTTGATGCAGGCAAACCAAGGCCATGAGGAAACAAAGCTGCATTAGTTGTGAATGAGTGCATACGTTCATGGATTGTCAACATCTCCTTCATCAAGTCCACCATATATTTTACATGCGTTTACAAGGAAAAAAACTCTCTTCAACCCTCTTCCTCTATTTTCCTTCAATGACAGAGACTTAAAGGAGTTCTCCTCTCTAATGAAATCAGGCCTGTTTTTTAGCCTGTGAGTCGGAGCCCAGGGAAAAGGAAAACAAGACTATAAAACCCTTCTTTGAATACCCATCCCAGATCTCCATTCATTTACTTCTCCTTTCATGCCAGAAATCCTGGTTTCATCATGGCAATTAGCCCTTTCTTGTCTCGACCAATTATTCCATTAAAATAACGCCTCTTCTGAGATAATAAGGCCTGTAATTGAATCTATCTTCCTTCTGCTGCTCCACTGTGTCGTTACACCTCGTTTAAAGGGCTTTTCCACCATCTCATACTCATTAGGCGATCAGCGCGGAGGGCGGGAGCACAACAGGGGCTTTATCCTCTTATCCAAAGGCACTCAATGCATAACTTATCTGTGTAAAGTCATTAGTCAAACACTGCCTTTAGAATAACTCATACTGGGATATGACACTTGTTTACTTTGCACCTCTGTCACAGCACCGCTATCCCAGAATACCCTTGTTCTGTTATTATTGTTAGGGAGGAAAGTTTGTACTTGTAGTGAAATAGCAAATCAAACGTAAAGTGTTAGGGCGAGCGAGAAGTAGAATGGGTGGTTGGGTGAAAAGGCGAGGAGTTGGGTGGTGGAGGGGTTAAATGAATCATTCATTAGGTCCACAGAGAAAGGGAGAGAGATAGCGCAGCAGGAAGAGAAGGAGGCTGTTCAAAGGAGAGCTGTTGATTTCTCGAGCCCATCCACAGAAGCAGGAGGTCGGTGGCGAGGAGCCCAGGGGAGCCAGGCAGGTCTCCAGCGGAGAGTCGGGCGTTTGGTTTGGTAGACCATTTCCCCCCTCGCCCCCCTCCCTTTCCTCCACCCTCTACGTGCCCCCAGGCTGAAAGGGTCGGCCTCCAGATCTCTCTAATGAAGCCCGTGGCTTCTTAACCGCAGGCTGTGAAAAATGTCAATGCTGGAAAAAATGTCAAGGTTTGAACATGCAGGATTTTAGCAGCTCCTTTCTGTTATGAATACATGTCTCCTTAACACAGACTTGTTTTATTACAATAAGAAGCATTAAAGACACAAGCACAAATGTGCAACTATATTGACATGAACATTTGGGAGGAAAATTGAACACACAAGTGTGGAGTAGTAGCCAATTCATCCTGAGTAAAATTGAATGCCCATAATAGCGATTTTAGCGTGTGCAAGTCCAATACCTGAAGCATTCCTCAATTTATCCACAAAGCGGAGCGTTCTCAAGTGGAACCCCGAGCTATAAAAAGCCTAGTAAAAAAACAAGGTCTGTCAAAAGTGAAAATACAACTGGCACAAGCACGTAGAGACCAGGCTCTGGGCATGTAGACCAAAATGACTGCTACAAGGGTAGCAGCACACTTTGGTGTGCATCGTTCAATGATTGTGTGCCTTTCAGACACGCCCTCAGACATACAAGAATGACCCAAGACCTGGCCAGCCACGTGTCGCTGCATGTGCACAAGACCGTCGTATCAGGGTGAAGGACCACTTTCAATCAGCAACATCAACAGCAGCTGAGGTTCCTAGTACTCAGCGCAACCACATCAGTGCGTGTACAGTGTGCAGAAGGCTCAGGGAAGACGGTATCCAGTCATTCAGAGCAAATGTTGGTATGGTCCTGACAGATCACAGTCGCTCCAATCATCATGGGGCAGTGGGCCCATTCAAACAGAAACTGGCTTAATCGCTACTAGCGTTATGTCATCTGCACAATAATGCCTGTTCACACACAGCCAGGATCACTCAGATCTGTCTGACCATCAACAACATCCCAGTGTTAGAATGACCTCCATACTCGCTCAATATGAACCACATCAAACATCTTTGGGATGTTCTGCATCAAAGAGTATGCAAGTGGAATCAACCACCCACGACTGCACTGTTTGTCAAGTGCATCAAATTCCACAGAGGCAGATCAATGATCTGATCACATCAATGCCACGATGGGCACAAGCACTTCTGGTGGCACACACGCTACTGACACGTGTGATTCAGAATACTAATTCTTTTTATACTTGCCTCTGTCCTCGTTTAAAATGTCCATTCTTGAATTCTATATACTTTTTTTTTGATATAGTTCAATATAATCATAGAATTATGGAAATATTCCAATGTTAAGTGTTTACATGGATTCTTATATAATAAACATACCTTGTTCCCACTTTCGGCCATAGTTAAAGCTTTTCCTGCCCTCCCAGTTATTATTTCTGTACATTTCTTGCTTTACTTCCGTGTTTGTTCCGTTTATCTTACATTGACAATTTCCGTGTTTTCATACAAATCAACACCTTCAAAATAAACTTCCGGTTTAACAGAAAGTGCTAAATTATTAACAACAAAACACAATTTAACGTTTTCTTTACTTTGGAGTCACTTACATTAAGTTTAATGGCTCTTAGTATAGCTTGTTACATTAGATCATTTAATTTTCCTCGGACTGATCCTATTTTGTTACAAAAAAAGAATATTTTGGTATTTCAGACACCGTCTTCAATTTTCATCCTTTCTTAACCTGTACAACAGTCGCATCACACATTATGATCCCAACATCTTGTCACTGACTTTCTCTCTGTAACCCTGCCATGCACATGTTGTTCAATATCATTATTAGCCAATGTGAGAGAAGATTTGAGTTGCTTAGAAGTTACTCCTGTGGAGGGTAACAATGGTCTTGAAAATCCTCCATTTGTACACAATCTGTCTGACTGTGGATTGGTGAGTCCAAACCCTATACAGGTGGCTTCTTAACCTTTTCCAGTCTGACGAGCATCAAAAACGCTTTCTCCGAGATTCTCAGAAATCTCCTTTGCTCGTGCCAGGATACTTGAACAAATGTGTTGTTAAAATCAGACTTTCAAAGATCCATGTTCTTTGAATGAACAGGGTGCCCAAGCACTCACACCTGATTAAAGCTGCAGTTTGTAAGTTTGTTTTAGTTTTATTTGGTCAAAAAATCATAATCATCTTATAGTATTGTATTGTGTATTGTAATCCAAAGTGTTCTGAGTGGACAGTGAATCTCTGCTCCTTCCCCTTGCCCTGGAAATGAGCTTTAGAAATACAGGAGTGTGACGCTGGACTTCAGCCAATCAGGGATCTTTCTACCAACAGGGCGATCCCATGCTGTTTTAAGCATTACTATTGGCTGGTCAAGCTGCTCGTCAAAAGTCAATGCGCATTCCTGAGATGAAATTAGGGACAGTCACAGTCCCATGACATGCATTCCAGCAGAAGTCTCTAATGCTGCTTTTGGCACATCGGTTACACAGCAAATCAAGAGGAAAAAGGAAGACCTAAGTGGAGAGGCAACAGAATAAAGGCAGTTTCTGACTCGGTATGCGTCGGACTGAGAGTGATCCGCTGTCAGTCAGCGCAGTCCGCCTCAAGTCAGAGAGAAAGAGTGATATAGGATGGAATAAATAGCTTATTAACCCTACTGTTATGTTACGGGTCAAATTGACCCATTTTAAAGTAAGATCTAGGTAAAATAGTTAAAAGTATTTTTTCAGTATGAAACTTTTTCTGCTACTGGAGGTAAAAGCGTGTCAGAAATGTCAAACTATATCTTTCTTTGCAACTGTGAGACATATTTTACCCCAATCCCACTCACACACGCGCGCACGCACACAACGACTTTTGACGAGAACCATTTATGTTCTCGAGAAAAAACTCCACCCACATTCAGTGGGCACTCAACAGAGGAGGGGCAAAACTTAAAAGATTCTCTGCATGGGAGTTCTACCAACATTACACTGTTTTGGGGGAGAAGTGGAAGAAGCTGGACAAAACACATTTAGATGCATATTTGGGGCTCCTCATCCTGGCTGTGGTCTATAAGTCAAAGGATGAATTGACAGCCAGTCTGTGGTATGCAGAGCAAGAAAAAAAAAGTTTGAACAAAGAGTTCCAGCGTGCGTGTGCACAAAAAGACCAGTGAGGTTCTTTCAGGTGGGGAGGGGGAGCATGGAGCGCCTCACGATTCTACAAACCGCAGCTTTAAGTTGTATGTTTTAACATTTGATAATTGTCTCTTATTAAATACTAATTTTACATGTAAATGTCATATGTTATTGTGTAGTAGCATTTTTCACTGTAAATTTTATTGTATATTTCCTGTAATTTTGTATTCTTTTAGGGTCGCAATTAAACATTCTGTCCAGGGACCACAGATGAAAAATAGCCTTCTAGCTAAATCTGGTGCATTTTGTGTATCGACATTAATGTACACTGTCCCTGTTAAATAAACCAATAAAAAAAACAAAAAAAAAACTGATAAATAACCATTGCAATGATTAAAAAAAACCTGACAAAATGACTAAAGAAATGACCAAGTGTAATATATTTTCTAAACATCCAGAACTCTCCCCCCTAACACTACAGCCTCCATACTAATTGAATTTCCTCATTATTATCAGCACTGCCATTGATCCAATTATGCTGCCTATTAATGACAATAGATGCATCACATGAAGTCCGGTTATTATGTATGACAGTCTTTAAAATGTAAATGACTAATCATGGGTCTGCGACTAATTACTGCTACAAATTATTGTTTGTGTTGTAAATTACAGTATTTCCCATATGTTAAAATGTTGATTAAAGGAAAGTTTGATTACCAAAGAGAGGCGCTTGGCCCGACCTCGGCACACTCAGAGTACTCAACATTTAATTAACTACATTGTGTAATACCCCAGCGTCACAGTCAAATAACAAGTCATAAACCAAACTGAGGAAAAACTTCAACATTAATACCAATATATCAAAACATAGAGCAGCTATTGCTGAGATAATACAGAATATCACAACAGGGACACACTCATTTCCCTCAATTTTATACTAGAAAACCAACAAACAAACAAACACTATGCTAAAGAAAAAGAGCAGTTTTCATATCCAAATTCCCCAAAAATGCATAAAATAACATTAAATAAGTAATTAAAATCAGCCTTTTTAGTTTTTTAAACTTTTTAGTTTTTTACAACTTTTTCTTCAAATTGGTTTGTGACCTAATATTTGTCCCCAATCCACAAGTTGAGAACCACTGTAGTAATTAAAATTATATTAAATAAATACGTATCTATCCTCTAAAGTTTGAATTGAATTGTATTATTTCCTATATTTTCTCCACCCTGCTGTGCCTTTTGTGATCTCTGTGCTGAAGGATGTTACCCAATGACAAAGCCTTCAATGGTTAATTCTATTGACTGTCCTTATATAATGTTGCATAAACTCTGCCACTTCTTCAGGCAATGCTTTCCGGCCAAAAAAATGTATCGCTCTTAACTGTTGAACACTTCCCACAAATTAGTTAAAATTGCTGAGACAGAGGCTTGGAAAATACTCCTCCAAGGATTCTAAAGTTATTTCCTTGAAGATTTCTCAGGCTTATATTTCCTCCCTGCTAAAATCACTTCTGGGAGATAGTCAAGCCCTGTGGCAACTAATGAGATTAGCAGCCAAATTAAGTTGATTATTCCCCGGACGTCCCTGGGAAATATATTTACACAGTGGCATTTAACTTTTAAAACCAGCAGCTTTTCAGAAACTATGAGCGCAGCAACTGCAGACTGCGTCTACGGGGACTCATCAGTACGTCACAAACTCCGGCTAATTAACTGAACTCAAACACTGTGAAAGTCTTTCTAATGAGGCTGATTAAGGGCTGCGGCTCATCGAAGCTCGGTAACTAGGACGGTGTGAGAATGTGGAAATAACGCAACAGCGGCCAGTGAGGGACTCTGCCAGAAACACAAGAAATAAACAAAGAACAAGCACTCATCAAGTGTTTGAGTAGCTACATTTTACAACTCAGACCTTCCTAAGCCGGAATTATCTAACATTTCGCCTTATGTATGGGTCGCCTGAGGGAACACGAATTGTTTTTTTTATTCAATGAAATTTACATGCTTGGGTACAAGTTTTTTTTACATCAGTTTCATGAAAGCGCTTCAAAGTTTTACAAGTTATATAGAGCAGTATTTCTCAAATGGGGGTACGCGATGGCACTACAGGGGGTACATGAGAGAGAGAGAAGATAATTAACAAGTGAAAGCATTAAAAATATGGGATTTATAATATTTAGTTTTTAGTTAAAAATAAGCATAACACACAAAATAAGAGAAAATGATACTGAATAATAACAAGAACAGACAAACAACAACAAAATGGCACCAAAAAGACACACACTAAAAGAGAAAAAATATTTATTATTATTAAAATACTATTTACTATTAACATCAACACACAAAACGACAGCAAAGACAGTAAATGAGACAGAAAAAAATACACAGGATCACTACAAAACACAAAAACATACAAAACGGCATAAGAAACAACCAAACGACACCAAAAACTCACACACTGAGAGAGAATAATTTAAATAATACCAACAACACACAAAAATGACAACAAAAACACAGAAAATAAGAGAACAATATACTGGATAATAAAAAGAACAGACAAACAACAACAACAAAAACACACAATGACAACAACAAAAAAATGCACAAAATGATGATAGAGATGATCTTGATTAGAACATGAACTGAAAACATGTCAGTCAGTTTTGGTCCCACATTAGGAGGGAGATAACAGTAAATGATAAAAAAACTAAAAATACATCTATTCAGGAGGCGTTAAAAACTGTTTCATTACACTTATTTACAAAATGAGAATCTTTAAAATGTGTATTCATTCCATCATTATGCTCTTAAGTTAATTTTGTTACATTTTGCTTAATTTGTAATGTTGATGTCTGACTCAGGGGGTACTTGATCCAAAAAGTTTGAGAACCACTGATATTCAGTGTGTTTCATGTAAGGGATGCCAAAATTTGACTTGTGACCAGTGACATTCTGTGACCACTGGGGGCTGATGTCTTAAAATAAATGTAGAATAGATATAAATAAAATTCTAATAAAAGTCACAAGGAATAATGACGAACGATGTTTGTAACATTTATTTCTATGATGCAGACAAGACAATGGCAAGCTGAAAACAGATCTTTAGTTGTAATAATCAAATGAAATGTAGATTTGTATCAGTGCATGAAACTAGTATATACTGTACTGTATTTCTTTAGGTGTGTTAATCGAGCTGTGTCTAATTCTAGCTGTGCTAAGCTGTTTATGTGCATTTTGAAAATCCAGGCACATCTATTCCATCTTCTCAAGCTGCATAAAAATGCACTAAATTAGTCTTAACCCAGTGACTTACTGGTAATGTGTTCAGGGTGTACATTTGTAATCTGAGCAAGCGACAAGAATAAGTTTCTCAGCTCTCTAAACGCTCTGTTATTATTTCATCCACATGAAAACCTGAGATATTTCCATTCAATCCGTCTGATCTGAGCGTTGAACAGAAGCACCTACACCTGACACTGTCTAACTTCACAGCCATCGATTGGGACCGGAGACCTTCTCTTTCCATCCCATTCTACTGTGTGTTTAAATGTGATGTGTGCATGTACAGTAGAGTGCACTGAGTGGACAGCGGGCCGGCCGGAGGCAGAAAAACAAGGGGCCTCTCCATTCATAATTCACTAGCTGGTAGAGTACCGTAAGAGTGTTGGTGGGGGAGAGAGAGAGCGGGTAAGAGGCTGGCAGGTTGAGCCTTTAATGGAGTAAGCTCGTCCTGATCGGTGGGGAGTAAAAACATCTCAACTTCACTTTAGATGTGGTTTCCCTTAAAGTTAACGTCACTGACAACCTGTCCACGCAGGATCTGACTTTCTGCATGGTCACTCAGTTCATTGGAACTCTTAGAACAACTAAACCTCTGAGTAAGAGACAAACTTTATCCAAGTTGTTAAAACATTTGGTTTGCCCTTCTTTTTAAGACTTAAATCCCAATGATATCACATCAACAAACATTTTAAGCAATATCTTTTACCTTCTTGTGCATTGGGACTCAAGTGGTCGATCCCACGTTTGAAACCAGCCACTTTGACATCTTAAAAACATCTTGAAATGGATGTCCAGCCAGCCGGCCCACTGGGAACGGTGCGTGATAGATGTCTGCCATTATCTGTATTGTCCAGTGAAGTGTGTCCAAGAGTGTTTTGTTGCTTTCTCGCTACAAATGCGGCAGACCTGTCATCTCGTGCGACATGACTCGTGAGTCTACAGGGACACGGCCTCGGTAGAGCCTGTGCATGCTTTTGTTTGGAGGAGCTGTGTGTCTGCAGACTTTCTGCTTCTGCAACTGACGAAACAATGATAGACATACTGGCAAAAATCACATTAAAAAAGTGTCAAGATGAGTCGTTCACTCACTGATATCAACCGCGTATTAGAAATGTGTGTCAGAGCTTCTCCACAATGGCAGCTCTCATTGTGCAAACTGGTCTGGTCCAAGGAAGGAGAAGCAATTAACCAGTGTCAGCGCCACAGCGTCGACTTGCAGCAGCTAGCATAGCTCCAGCACAACTTTTATCACAGCAAGGGCCGCAAATGTGAATGTCTGTCTCCGAGAACTACATTATCAATATTTGTGTGAGCATTTAGAAAAATTACCAATCTGAGTATTAATACAGGAAAGAAAATATATAGAGTAATTTTGTCTGTCGTTTTATTTTAGTTTTCTTCCAAATGTTGTCATTTTCTTTTACAAACCCATTTCTAATAAACTTCAGGTTATAAACTCAAACTAAACAAATGGTGACACATAAAAAAAACTAAAATTATAGTTTTCCTTCTGAATTGTTTCTTAAAGCCGATATCCGGAGTTTCTGAGAAATCTATGTTCATGTATGATTCTTTTGAAATGCGAAAAAATACCCAACTAGTCTTTTATTATAGTCTACTGCCAGTGGTCATTCATATACATTAATGTATATAAGTCCCGTGGTTGGTAGATGGTTCCAGAAAAGTGGGGCCTGATAACTGAAAGCTCTTCCTCCTATACTACTTTTAAAGACAAATGGAACAACGAGTAGTCCAGCATTTTGAGAGCGTAGTGTTCTGGGGGGATTGTATGGCACTACAAGCTCCTTGAGATAGACTGGTGCCTGTCCATTTAGGGCTTTATAAGTGAGAAGAAGAATCTTGAATTCTATTCTATATTTTATGGGAAGCCAATGCAGAGAGGCTAATACAGGAGTAATGTGATCTCTTCTCCTAGTTTTAGTCAGTACACGTGCTGCAGCATTTTCAACCAGCTGAAGTGTCTTAAGCGACTTGCTCGGGCAGCCTGCTAAAAGAGAATTACAATAATCCAGTCGAGAGGTAACAAAAGCATGGACTAGCTTTTTGGCGTCGCCAGGATAGATCTGATTTTAGCAATGTTACGGAGATGAAAGAAGGCAGTTCTTGAAGTTTGTTTTATGTGAGAGTTGAAGGATAAATCCTGATCAAATAGAACCCCAAGGTTTCTAACAGTTGTGCTTTGTGCCAGAGTAATGCCATCTAGGGCAGTTAGGCTAGCATAGGTTTCTCTAAGGTGTCGTGGGCCCAGTACAATGACCTCAGTCTTGTCTGAGTTAAGAAGAAAAAAATTTTGGTCCATCCAGGCCCTAATGTCCTTTAGACAGACCTCAAGTTTAGATAGCTGATTTGTCTCACCTGGCTTCATTGATACATACAGTTGGGTATCATCATAGCAGTGAAAGTTAACAGAGTATTTTCTCATAACATTACCAAGGGGGAGCATATAGATACAGAAGAGGATTGGACCTAGCACAGAGCCCTGAGGAACCCCGTAGCTTACTTTAGTGTACACAGAAGACTTATTATTCACATGTACAAACTGGTACCTATCAGATAGGTAGGACTTAAACCAGTTTAGGGCAGTCCCTGTGATTCCAAGTAATTCCTCTAATCTCTCTAGTAGAATATAGTGATCTATAGTGTCAAAAGCTGCACTAAGATCTAATAAAACCAGCACTGAGAGTCGTCCTTCATCTGAAGCCCAGAGTAGATCATTAGTTACTTTAACTAAAGCAGTCTCTGTGCTGTGTTGAGCTCTAAAGCCTGACTGGAAGTCCTCGAACAGGCTGTTGTTTTGAAGGAAGTCACAGAGCTGAGCCGCCACAACTTTCTCAAGAATCTTTGAAATAAAAGGAAGATTAGATATAGGCCTGTAGTTTGCTAAAGTGCTGGAATCAAGAGTAGGTTTTTTGAGAAGGGGTTTGATTACAGCTACTTTAAAGGACTGTGGCACGTAGCCTATTGATAGGGATATATTTATTGTCTCCAACAAAGATGGGCAGACCAGGGGAACAACTTCTTTAAACAGCTTAGTTGGGATCGAATCTGAAAGGCAGGTCGATGGTTTGGAGGATGAAATAATAGAGTTAAGTTCCTGAAGTCCTATATGTGTGAAACAGTTTAGGTTAGGCATATTTACATTTAATGGTACAGCAGGCCCAGGTGAAGGCAGGGAGTGGCTAATTTTATCTCTAATCTTGTGAATTTTATCGTTAAAAAATGTCATAAAGTCCTCACAGCTGAGGGCTAGAGGAATCATGGGCTCAATAGAGCTCTGACTTTGTGTTAGCCTGGCTACAGTGCTGAAAAGGTACCTCGGATTATTTTTATTTTCTTCAATTAGTGAGGAATAGTATGTAGATCGACTATGTCGTAAGGCTGTCATGTATTTACTATGGCTTTATTACCAGAGTATTTGTGACTCCTCTGTTTTATTGGAGCGCCACATTCTCTCTAATTTACGGGTTGTTTGTTTGAGTGTGTGAGTTTCAGAGCTAAACCACGGAGCTTTCCTCTGACGTTTAATAGTTTTTTCCCTCAATGGGGCAATTGAGTCCAAGGTGGATTTTAGTAGACTAGCAGAGCTATCGACAAGCAGATCCAGTTGAGAGGGGTTATAATTAATATCATAGTTATTTATTGGATGGTGCACTGAGTTTAAGGCAGCAGGAATGGCCTCTTTAAATTTAGCTATAGCACTATTGGACAGATTTCTACTCGTAACTATTTTATTGCACAGTGCGAGATCCTCTAGGATAATGTTAAAAGATATTAAAAAGTGATCTGATAGCAGAGGATTTTCAGGGTAGACTTTTAGTTCATTAATATCAAGGCCATATGTTAGAACAAGATCAACAGTATGATTTAAACGATGAGTAGCTTCATTAATAGTTTGAAAAAAGCCAACTGAGTCTATTAGGGACATAAAGGCTGAGCTCAGGCTATCACTATCTTTGTCAACATGGATATTAGAATCTCCTACTATCAGTATTTTATCAGAACTGAGGACTAAGTTTGATATAAACTCAGAGAATTCTGATAGAAATTCAGAATAAGGGCCTGGAGGACGGTAAATTATCGCAAATAAGACTGGCTGGCAGGTTTTTGATTCGGTATGAGATAAATTTAGAACCAGGCTTTCAAAGGAAGTGTAACTGGCCTTTGGTTTAGGATAGATTAGGAGAGAGGAATGATAAACTGTCCTAAGGCAAGCGCAGAGGGGCGTGGAGGACTCCGCCTCTGTAACATGGTCTCATTCATGAGATGTCATAACAGTGACTGTGCCATGTTTTCTGATAGTAGAGATGCTCCCTCCAAAGTAGGGTGGATTCCATCTCTTCCTATCAGGTTCGGTTTTCCCCAGAAGGATCTCCAATTATCAATGAAGCCCACCTCGTTTTCTGGACACCACCTCGATAGCCAGCAGTTAAATGATGACATGCGGCTATACATGTCATCACTGGTCAGATTTGGTAAGGGACCAGAGAAAATTACGGAGTCCGACATTGTTTTAGCATAAGCACAAACTGATTCAATGTTCACTTTGGTTGCTTCCGACTGACGACGTCGGGAGTCATTAGTGCCGACATGGAGGACTATCCTATTAAACTTACGATTACTCTTTGCCAGCAACTTTAGATTTGATTCTATGTCGCCCGCTCTGGACCCTGGGATGCACCTCATGATGCCCGCTGACTTCGCTAGCTTCACGTTTCTCACTATGGAGTCGCCAATTATCAGAGTTTGTTCCCCGGTGAGTGTGTTGTCCTCACGGAGGGGGGAGAACCTGTTTGAGACGTGAACATGGTGGTGTCCCGAGCGGCTTTTTGACCTTCGACTATGCTTACCACGGACAGTAACCCAATCATTGCTGGCCGGGGGGAAGATAAGCTAGAGCTAGCACGGTCCGCACCGGCTAGGTCCTGCTTGCTAGCTTCGGTTTTGGTATCAGGGGTGTGGAACCGCTTCTCCAGATTGTTGATCCTCGCCTCCATATCTAACAGTACGCTACACTTTATGCAACTACCAATGTCCCTAAAGGAGGACGAGGAGTAACTAAACATCTGACACACCGGGCAGGAGAGCGGAGGGGAGGAGAGAGAAGCCATAGGTGCTAAATTTAAGCTAAGCTAAGCTAAGTTAAGGACAAAAGGAAGTTTAAAGGAGATTACACTGCCTATAAGAGGCGAGATTGCTTTTTACTTAACCTTTGTACGTTTAACTGTATGATAAAAAAATTAAAACAAGTGTTTTCAAGGCTAAAATATCAATGACAACAAGTTTGATTAGCGTTAGCAGAACACAGTAGTAGAGCGCTGCAGGAAATGATCGATACGTCACCACGTCAGCACGTCACCAGCCACTAAAAGACAAAAGAAAATTCCGGGTATAAAGCTTGTGGATAATGTCTTTGTGACTGCAACAGGATTTATCTCGGAGCTGCTTTTCAAATGGGGAGGGACTTGCTGTTTTTAAAAGGATTCTGAATAGACCAGGATTTGGCACCATTTCTCATGGACAGGTAATACGCATGTTTTAATCAAAAGGTATGGCACTCTAACAATAAATGTGTAGTTTTTGTAGTTATGCGACTTTGTCATGTTTTGCAATGTGGGTGCACAAACGTAGAGGCGTAGCTTCTGGTAGATTGGCAGAGGCAGGGGAGGAAATAGAGCTGTTGAGCCGTGATTGAATAACTGCATGATGCGTAGGTATTTGATAAACAGCTTCACGTTAAATTAACTTAAACCAATATTTTGGAGTTTTAACCAACATCAACAAAAAAAAACAAACAAATCATCAGACACGATACCGTTAATCTAGGTTTAACCTTGCAATGTCATCATCTTAGCACCTGAAACACTCTTTATGCCTCATCACCCAAGTTGTTTGGTTTTTTTGTCAGAAATTCAGTCAAACGAGTGTTGATTGTAATAGTGAAACACTGTATTGTCTCATTATCACATTATTTGTCTTTCCTCAGTTTAGCTCATTGTAGAAGGTGACATAAGTTTAAAGTCAGTGTATTATTAAATGGCAGCTCATTCACCCATTCACACTCATTCACACACCAATGGGACTGAGCTGCCATGCAAGGTGCTGATCAACCATTGAGATCAGTGTCTTCCCCATGGACACTTCGACAGGTATAGCACTGGAATCGATCCCCACCTCTCGATCAGAAGAAGACCCCTCTACCACCTGAGTCATGGTCGCCCAACAATGGACCAAGTGTATTGTTTTTACTGTTTTAATTCAAATTTAAAAATGCAGCTGCACAGATATAGACGCACACAGATAAACACACAGTGTTTTTCACACACCACTGCCTGCAGCTCTCAGTCTCTCACACACACACACACGTTGCGTCCAGGCCTCGTCATTGATTCTCGCTCACTGTCTGTCCCACCGGCCTTGTCCTTTAAAACACGGCTGTCAGGAATTTCACTGGCATGTATGGGCTTGTGTGTCCTCTCCGGAGTTACTTGCTCACATCATCTGCTTGGGTGGACACACAGCAATGATTTTGGTTATTGGAGCTGCTCTGCAGGGTGAGAGAAGCTTTCCTGTGGACTGGAGCAGAAATCAGGCCGACTCTGCTCAAAGCTGAGGGTCAGGGGTGCCCCAAGTGTTGTTCAGGGTCAGTGAAAGGGAAGCTAGTGCAGCAATATGAAGCAGTTTCAGATAAAACAAAGAATGAACAACAGAACAAAGCACAGCTTGATTTAGAGGTGGGCAATATTGCAATATATATTGGTATAGCTTTATTTCAAAGCTTTTGTTGAGCTGAAGTCCTAGTTTTATTTGTCACTACTTATCCTCTTTCTTACCTAACTGTCTGCCTCTCATTCAAACCTTCTCAGCATCAGCTGTCGGCCTGAGAGCAAACTGCCCTGCCCTCACTCACAGGTTGACGGAGACAAGATGGAGAAACAGACGGGCGGCAAATGTATGTTTGAAAAAGTTCTGAAAAAAATGCTGAAAACCAGTTCTTCTGAAAGGATGAGCACCTCCAATAAACCTTTCCATGGTGTCGTCTCAGATCATGTGACTACCATGCTGGACATCTAAAACAGCTCACCGAGCACTGCAGGCAATGCAATCTTATGGGCGAGACTGACGTTTGCCATGTGTTACAGGCTTCAGAAGACATGTAACAAGGTGCCAAGGCAAAAACAGTTATGCCGAGCAGAAAGGTAGCTTTATTTACAAATGGCTGCCATTAGTGTTGGAGCAGGAGCAGAATGAACCAAAGGTTTCTGCCTAGTCAGCAATTCTGGAACGAATTAATCAAAACAAAAGAAACATTTTTATGACCTATATTTTGCTTTGTTCATCTTCCAGTCCATCGTTGCTTAACTCCATGTGCTGTTTATCTTGTTTTCCTTGAACACATAGCCTCCTGTACGGTGTTTCACCTGCAATTTGAGCCCCACACGTGGCCACTCTGCTCTTCCATATCAAAGCTTGCGAGTGCAAAACCCTTATTTAAATATGGCGTCTCCATCACTTTTGCATGAGTTGGTGTCTTGGTAAATTGCACCCTTATACTTCAAAGCAAAACGAAATGAATCCCAATTTTATGTGTGTCTTGAGATGTAGCCTTATTATTTTCATTAGAGCGCTTACATTTTGTCTCGGGGAATATCAGTGATGTTTGTGCAGCTGGCAGCACTAACTGTAGCAGAGCAACAGATTACTTATGTTACTTTTACCTCCCACAGCTCCGTTCTTTTGTTCCTTCCCCTCCACCCATCTTCCAGCATTCTTCCACCATGTTTCCTGCTCGACTCCTCCACTTCCAACCCCAGGAGGACGATTCCTGCTGCCCATGCTGGTTTTTACGTGCCATTGGCTTTTCCATGTTACTCTTCTGTCTGTTGTCTCCTGCATCATTTAACAGAACCCTCCCACAGCGGGAGGACAGACAGGTAGGAGATGAAGAAGAAGAAGAAGAAGAAGGCAGGATGAAGCCGGGTAGGCTTTGGGCTTTAGGACAGAACCACTACAAGAACAAGAGAAGACAAAAGAGAGTTGGAGAGTGAAGCAACAAGACAAGGCCGACACGGGGAAGTGGAAACAATCTGAGATGGCGGTCCCTTCACTTTGTGTTACAACAGTAAGTTCTGCTGCTTGGTAGAGCTGAGTGAAAGGGAGATACCATAGGGAAACTTGACATTTGATGGAATTTTATACTACATACAGGGAAATCGTAAAAGTCAACATCTCCAAAGCTTTTCCAAGCAAGACTGGCTAATCACCTTTAGCTGTTAGTGAAGGTGCTCTCCCGCCCCTCACACACACAAAGAGGGTGATGCTCATCACCTACCTGAAGCTGAAGCTGCCATGCTGCGATACATCATGGACCGCTACTTGGTTAAGTCCAGACAACCATCCAACAAAGTGAATCGATCCATGCTCCTCCTTCAGATCCACCCAAAGTTCCACAAACACGGTTACAGAGATGAACCTGCAGCAACGATTGTGAATTGAAAACTCAACTAAAGCTAACTATGCTAAACTAACCCACCAACGCAAAGACTAGGCTAATAGCTAATGCTAACTACTCCTTATAAGAAATAGACCAAGTAAAAAGATTAAAAGAATATGTCTTACTGTCATAAAGCCAACGATTTGCTTATGGTCAGATTTTTTTAGTCCATATCACCCATCCCTAGTCACAACAAATGTCTTAGGTTGGGCAAAAACTAGCCAATGGGAAAATCTGAACTAAAAGCACATGGTAATGTATCGGAGAGGTTCTCTTTTTAAAGTATTCAAAGAAAGAGTGAACAGTAAACAGATGCAAAGTGAAGGCAAGATGATTGCCAAACCTGGCAGGAGGGTCAGCAAAGCACTCTGCATGCATAACCAGGTTAATGGGTATCTGGTGGGTAAGTGGGGGAAACTGCTGGGATGATGATGATGGGGGAGGTGGCAATGATGCAGGGGGTTCAGTAAAATAAAGTTGAAGTAAAGCAGACAGACAGAAGGGAAGATGAGGGGAAGAGGAAGGTCCTTTTTATTTTTCCTCCTCATTCACCTCCTCCATCTCCTCGCCTGTTTTAATCTGACTAAATAGGATAACCTGCTCTTCATAAAAAATGGATGCCACTTCATTCGGCAAGACCTACCGGCAGGGCCCCCAGAGAGTACGGCCAGCCAAGTGTGGGGGCCCACGACTGCTGGAGCCGGCCAAAATCACTGGCCGTAATTAATTACCACCGCCAGACAGCCACCCAACCCTCACACACTTATACTCAGTCTTGCATCACAATTTTATTCCATCTACACAATACTGACTTAAGTTTTGAGGAGAGAGGGTAGAAAGAAGGGTTTGACAGCAGAGAGAGAGGCTTGATTGAGGCAAAGAGAAAGGGGGAAAGGGAGGACAGGGTGTGTGTGTGTGTGTGAGTGTGTGTGTGTGACTAGCTAGAATGAGCTAGTTCTTGCAAGGCAATGCGAGCGGCTTTTTACCCAATCACGTGGGGGAGTTTGTCGAGCAGGAGATTGCAGTCTGAAATATTAATGGGGCCCCTTTTCTGCACACCCCCCCACCCAGCATACACACACACACACACACACACACACACACACACACACAAACACACACCAATTCTGAAGACAGAGCGAGCCAGCTCCTGGAAGGGACACTTGAAACTCAATATTTCATGAGGCGGCCCTTGGCCCAGACACAGGCAGGCACTGCTGGGCCGTCCACCCCTTTAACGCTACATGCATCACCCATCCCTGCCTTTAATGTAGCCAACCATGGTGGTGGTGTGGTGGTGGGGGGCTGATGGTAAAGTGTAGGTGAGAGAGACATGAGGTAAGGGGTTATCTTTGTGTTCCTTGGTGTAAAAGAAGACTTAGAGAAGGTTGAGGGGCCGTACATTGGAGAAAGAGTAGAAAGGTCATCGTGGAGTAACTTCCATTTAAGTATCAAAAAATGACAAAAGGGGGTTTAATGCATGAAGCAGAGGACTATGTTTTCTTTGCAAAGGTCCACTTTTGATGTGTACTAATGATTTCCCTCCCTTTCAAATCTTTACCATTTATCTTTAGTTTACAAAGTCAGCTCTTTAGATCAAAGCTGTTTCTTATATCTCATATAGAGATGCAGTGCCTTTGAGCTGAAAATTATAACTTTCTACAAAAATTAAAGCTTAACCTTTATCCCTCAAACTTCTACAATGTGCTTCTTCTGCTTCTTGTGCAGTGGATGAGCTTCTTCACTTGAGGTTTTATATACTGTACTACAAGTGTGTTGAGGTTTTCTGTGTTTTTTTTTTTTTGGTTGTTTTTAGCTTAAACAGGTTTTATAAACAACAAAAAAATGTTGGGTTTTTTTTACACTTTGATCACGTTCCTTAGGTCTTGACAATCACCCAGTTCAGTCAGATGCTAATTATATTAAGTTTTTCTTTCCATCATAAAACTAAATATGATTATTTTCTGCCCTTCAAATATGTCCTATCAGTGCACAGTATATTCACTCCTTACAATGAGTCTCCCATTGGAAGCTGTGTGTGTGTGTGTGCGTGTGAATGGGCTGAGGGATCTCGCCGCCCCTGAAAGTTGTCTAAGTCCTGGTCTCCTGACCTCTGACCCCCCCCCCCTCGGAGCTCTCAGTGAATCCCGAAGCCTTAATAATTGATGTGAGGGAAAGGGACGTCCCACCTTGGGAACAACTCCCTCTCACCTACGCTCACAGATACTCACCTCCCCCCCACACACACACTCATACACTCCTCACGACACGTTCACACACACGCAGGTCTATTGATTTTGTTAACTGAGCCGATGCTGTGGACACACAGGCTGAGTGGCAGGGTTTAGGAGAAGTAAACACATCCTTTCACTGCATTCATTGTCCGTCACTCACTGATGCTGTGTTGCTTCATTCCTCCTGCAGGACTGGCAGAGCCAGCATGTGCTGCGTTTATGACTTTACTATTCTTATCTTAATAACAAATGTAAAGATTTGAACACTCTGAATTGGTTTCAGGTGCACATGATTAACATTGATCATTATTGAGGTTCTTCTAGAGCTTGAAGAACTGAAGAATTGGACCCTCCCTTCATCTGTCCATCCCACCAAGCTGAGAAACCAGGGAACAAGAACCTAAGGGTAAGGTGAGATGAACAAGAACTTAATGCTCACTAAGGCAGAGCTCCAGTGTTTCCTTTGGCAGCATGTCACCAATCAGGCCTTTATGGTAGGGTGGGCAGACTGAAGATATTCAGAATTATTAGACCTAGGCTGTGTCCAAATAGTCCCTCCTATCTCCTTTCCTATCCACTTTTCCATAACCCTGTGGATGATGTCATGGGGTTAAGGAAAGGTGTAAGGAGAGGAGTTAGAGAAAGGCTAAGTGACAGTTGCAACATTTATGACGTCTGCTGGGGTGAAAAAACTACACATTTCTGAAAATGGACAGCTAAAAGCGCATTTATAACACTTTCCGCTGATATAATCTAAAAAAATCACAAGGTTTGAATTTAAATCAAAGGAAAAGAGGCTATGAGGAACAAAAGTAAAACTAAAAGAACGTCACATTGAGAATGGTTGCTCACACTCACCTTCCACTCAGAAATGTTAATTATAAGGAATAAAACATAATGTGGCTAAAACTTTCTCTGATCCCTTTTTATATCAGTTATAATCTGATAATATGGTTTACATATAATAAGATATGGGTTTTAGATTATCTAAAGTTGTTCAAGGCATTGTGTTGCATTGGTAAATCTCCATCCCTTGTTGGTCATCGCGAGTTACCGTAAGCACTCGGATGTGCGTGTCCCTTTAAATGTTGCCGCTGCAAGGAATTGTGGGTCAGCCTGATCTCGCCTCATTTGGTAAAGGATGCATCAGTGTTTCCTCGGCTAAAGGAAGTTATAAAGGAAGTATTGAGCCTCCTTTCCTCAGCTTGGAGAAAATTTAAACACTATTAATCATGGCCACCACTTAAACACTTCCGGGGGTTAAAGAAAAGTGGATAGAAAAGAAGGTAGGAGGGACTATTCAAATGCAGCCATAGAGAAACAAAACTCTCTGGTCTGATTTAACAGAATTTTCAGGTCTGAACTGCAAATGAAGAGGCTTTACTCATCACCTTGCTGACACAATTCCTACTGTTACAGGGTAGCTGAAGTGATTTTCAATTTCAAGCTTTGTTAAAGATCATATACAGTATTATACTAGAGGTTTCGTTAGGTAACAATTATTAAACGTCCTTGTAGAGGAGGTGGATAACCTGTTCGTACGTAAGACACGGGAGCGTACGTTACGATCAGATCTCAAGTCAGGTCTGACCTCGTCTACACAAATCTGATTGTGTCTGACTGAGACTGAAAACAAAGTATTAAACGAGCTTCAGCTGTGATTCAAGCATAAACAGACACACATTCAGCACAGATCCAAACTAAAAATATGCAATATATCGTCGTTCATGATATATCGTCAAAAACATTCTCACCGGTAAGACTATACTGTATCATCCCAAGATAGAAACGATAAAAGCCCATGTCGGAAATTAGCGAAGGCCACTGGCCATTTGTCCCTCAATTTAGCTGAGAATGCTCATAAAAGCCTTGTTCCAGGGGTCAAAATTGCCCATAAGTTTGTTGTCAACAACTTATTATTCTCTAGAGCAAAATGCTGTTTGCGGCAGCTCCGCAGCGAAGCCTCCACGGTGTGCACCATACCGCTGCTCCCGCCCCTCACACACACACACAGAGACGGCGGTGCACATCTCGGATCATCCAACAAAGTGAACTGATCCAAGGTGTTCCGTCAGATCCACCCAAAGTTCCACAAACACGGGGACAGAGATGAACCCCCAGAAACTATTACGAACTGGAAACTCAACTAAAGCTAACTATGCTAAGCTAACACACCGACACACAGACTGGGCGTAGAGCTAATGCTAACCACTCCATATAAGGAATAGGCCAAGTAAAAAGCACACATCTTACTGTCATAAAGCCACAGAGAACCTTAGATTTGTTTATGGTCAGATTTGACAATTGTATGGAAAGATAAAAGTAAAACATGTCACACGTTGTGTGAAATAAATGTTAGCATAAATAATAATGTCACTATTCACTATTAATTATATTTCACGTTTTCACAGACAAAGCTGGTCCCATCAGACTAATGTAACTATTGAGATTATTACACTAAATATACTGAAAGATTAAATCATCAGCTTGATCTGGTTTAATTATAGGAAATCAGAGAGTTATTTATCAGTCATAACTTTATGTAACTCATTATCAGATAAATGAAACAAGATTCAGCAGCAGTAAAAACACTTTGTGCTTTTTTTTTTTAGAAATAATTTCATTTTTAAGTGAGGAAATAAATTAATTACATACAATAACACTAATAGAATGATCCGCATGCGCTAATATATTCCATAAAATTTCAGCTCATAAGCTCTCTTTGAGTCAGCAGCTATTGTAGCCTTGTTTAATGTGTCTAGTGTTGATGTATTCATGTGTTTGTAAGGAACCTGTTTACATTTTAAGTTGGGTTTTATTTATTTACAGTTTTTTTTTATTTTTTTATTTATCGTGATGTTTATCGTTATCGTGATAAATACCAGAAATTATCGGGATAATTTTTTTAGTCCATATCGCCATCCCTAATCCAAACAGATTATTAAAACAAAATAAAATTCATTTCAAAAAGCCCACTGTATTACTGATACGACTTTGTTGGTTTACCTTGCACGGAATGTTATATAACCCCACTCGGTACTGTCCGAGCAGAAGCAGTTCAACAGTCCGCACACACATACACGGGAATGCAGCAGAATTAATCATTCATGCTTTTAAAATGTAAGGTACTGTATAACCTAAACTTAATATTGAAATAGAAATGTGATGAAGTATACGTGCAATTGGCTAAAGGCATTATGAACACAGATATTTAGTCATTTAAGGCTTTGTTAATTTATGTGTTATATGTGTGTTTTTTATTGTCTACAGCATTCAGACAACTGATGCAAATACAAACAGTATGTTTCCGTGTGTCTCTCCAGGAACTCTGCTGTGAAGTTGTACGCAGCACGCACAGGGGGGCAGACGTCACCTATGAGTGCCTTGATACAGTGGTCGACAGGGACAAACGCACAGGAAACAACAAAACGCTGCAAACACAGGAATACTGCATGACTGTACCTGTAAATCCAGTTTTCACACCGTCAAAAAGCATATCTTTGTTTCGCTCCAGCTCAGAAGTGAGGATTTCCTTTCTTTTCCTGCCATTGTCTGTTTGACCTCAGTGGGCGGGGCCTCCGAAACAGTAAGATTTAAGGGCAAGTTAGTGACAATTCAGCCGCTGCATTCATCAACACCCGATCATTTGTACGCTGCATGGGATAGGTCAAATCCAAATGTCTTATAAATCACACATTGTATGACTAAATGTACACTACAATTTGCACCTGTTTTCACGCAAAGTTAATAAATTAGGGCCAATGTGAATTTAACTATGTCTGTACGTTGTCTTTATGGGGTATTTTGTGTCAGCATAGTAGTTGCCAGCAAAGCTATAACTGATAAGTTAACTAATTGATAACTTTTTATTTATTTATTCTGAGCTAGTTAATTCTATAATTCAAATACTACAAAATGTTTAAAAAAAAACGCCTCTAAAAATACTTATATCGCCTACTACATGGTGAAGATGTGCTGGTGCACCTATAGCAGTACTCAGCAGCAGAGCGACCCACTTAACCTCACATCCACCTGTTTGAAAATGCACAACCTGATGGATGGATAAACAGACGTCCAAACGTTGCATCATCACCACTTTCTTCTTCCTGTCTTACTGCTTGTGCTCTCTGTCTTTGCCCCAGGTGTCCTCTCCTCTGGTCTTTGCTGTCTTTTGTCCGCTAAGTACCAGTTTACAATATTGATGAGGCCTGGAGGTCCAACCAGCAGCAGGATACACAGTCTGGGGGGCTTCTTCTTACACAGTAAGTGTGTTAGAGTGGCTGGTGTATTTAAAGACTGGATGTGTCAGGAGGTTATGTGGTGCATCTTCCCATGTGCTGCTGCAGACTTGTCCACATTTCGTGGAAGGCAGTTGGCGTTTAGCTCCACCTTAATAACAGTTTCCTGGTCTGGTAATATTGCTCGACACCAGTGTTTCTCAAATTGGGGTACGTGTACCCCTAGGGGTAAGCAATGGCACTACAGGGGGTACTTGAGAGAGAGAGAGAAAGAGGAAAATTAACAAAGTGTCAAGCTTGGTCCCACCCCAGATGTGATATGACAGGAACAGATAAAAACTATAGAAATAAACCTGTTCAGGAGCCACTAAATCAGTGTTTTTTAACCTTAAGGTCGGGACCCCATATGGTGTCACCTGGAGTTTAAATGGGGTCGCCAGAAATTTCTGAAAAATTCAAATAGATTTTAGAATTTTTTCAATTATCATTCTTTTTAAAAATTAAAACAACACACAATCTTAAAAAAAAAAAAAAAAAAAAAAAAAAAAAACTGTATTTCTATAATCTATAATTTCACTTAAACTAATTTTATTTAAAAATGTCTTTGGGTCGCCAGAAATGATTGATATCAAAATGAGGTCACGAACCAAAAAAGCTTGGAAACCACAGCACGAAATAGTGTTTCTTTCCAATTATTTACAAAACGAGATCCTTTAAAATGTGTGTTATCACTAATTCATTCCATCATTGTGTTCTACAGTTGTTTTTAAATCGCAAAATGTTGTAGTTGGATTTAGAAATAAGAGAAAGGGGGTACTTTTGAGCCAAAACACTTTGAGAACCACTGCTCTACATCACCCCTTTTTTCAGTGTAGGGGTCAGAATCCTTTGGCCTTTTGAACCAGTTCCCAAAAAAAATGCAAATGCCACAAACCGACCTATAAAACTGGAACCGTACTAGGCTTTACACGATCAGGATTTTTGGGCCGATCACCAATCAGTGAAACAAAAACTATCATCGATCCGATCATATGAATTCAGGTTATTTTTTTTTTAGGTACCGACCGAAGGGTCCGCCATGAAAGCAAAAATAAACGGGAGAAATCGCTGTGCTTCAGGACTCTCTTTTCACATGCTCGTGCCTGAATAAACAAAACAAACGCGCACACACACACACACAAACGCACAAGTACACACGCACACTGCCCCCGCTTTCAGAGCCAGGAGACTGGGGAAGAAGTCCGTTTTTGTCATTTGCTCATAGGTTTTCACCTTTGAGCACAAATGTGAGTAAAATAATGCTGTGTCACGTAAAGCAAACAACTCTTTGGTGTAAATGAGACAATAAAACAATGCAATGGGAGCATCTACAGAAAGTTTCATCATGACAATGATGTCATTGATCGGATCTGTGAATTATGACATTACAGCCGATCACATTAATTGCATAAAATGCAATATATTGGCCGATCCGATCGGTGTAAAGCCTAATCCTTACATCTGCAGTTGGAAAAATAACCATGCTTTTATTTGCTTAACTCATGAGCATGCTCACATACACTCTGGATATGACCGTTTCAAATCAATAGGAATGTAAAAAAAACACATAACATAAAGAAATTATTATTTTTTTTTTTTAATTTAAAATACAAAAAGTGCCACATTGCAAATAGGACATAACAACAGAGACAGACAATTAATGCCAGTCTAAAATTATAAACAAATCTTTGTCAACTTGATGACAATCTAAAAGACAAGTGCACTCAGAGAGCGCAAACCTCTGCCTGGTGCCAAATATCCTCTTTATCAGTCACTGTGGCAGTTATATGTATTAGAGCAGCGATTTTCAACTGGTGGGTCGCGGACCTGTACTGGGTGGGTCGCGGAAAGCTGGCCAAAAAAATTAATAAATAAATACTTAATGTCCGTCATGTTGGACTTGTCTTTTATTTTGAAAGAAACTTTTCTTTTGACAGGCATGCTGTGAAATGCATGCAAAATATATAGACTTATGTTTTAAAAAAGATTATATTTGCGTGTTTTCAACAGCTACCTTAGAAAAAAAAAGTGGGTCGCAATTGGATGACTGTAGCAAAATGTGGGTCCCAGGGTGAGACAAGTGGAGAACCTCTGTATTATAGATCCTGATCATGGTACAATGATCATTCACACTTTAATGGCTTGTGAGAAATTTCTATCCCCAATAACAAAAATGCAGTACGTCCAATTTTTCAAAACAATCACAATGAAAAGCTCAATCTGGAGCCGATCTGGATGATCCTCGGTGGGGTAATAGAGAAACAAAGATGAGATAAAAATATTGGTGTATTATGAACAGATATATGATTTTTTTTTTTTTTTCAATTACACCATTGATAAGATATAGTGATTTTCTGATTGTTGAGACAATTTTATTTTTCAAACTGATCCAGTATCAGTATATTAATCCAGATCCCCTACAAACTTTAATGGAATCTTCCATGGTGTAAGTTCCTTATTTGGTTAAAATGTTATCAAAATCCAATATATAATTTTGACATAATCCAGACAAACAAATGAATAAATAAACACAGTTATTATTTCCTCCTTTGCAAAAGCTGGTATGCAGACATGGAGCAGTGAAGAGGAGCAGGAGTTGTTAGGATTAACAGCCTTTTTCCACCCATTTGCGCTGAGTCCTTCACTATACTAGTTTGAAAATATTTTAAAAGTGAAAGTATTTGCACCAAATCTGGAAGATGTGCTGCCTTGAGGAACAGACTTGGCTAAAAAAATAAAAAAAATAAGCTAATCAGACCAGGAGCTGTCCTCTGTTTACATCATCCAGAAGCTTTCAGTTCAGTAACATTGCCTCAAATAAACAACAACGATAGCATCTTCCTCTTGTAGCTACTGAGGTTGGGTTTTGCTATGCTACTGATTAGCCACTTTAAAGCTACCTTTAAAGCAACAGCTCACACTACATGCTCTTCCGTCTCCTGTGGTGATGCGTTGTGCGTTCAGACTCATCCACGGTCAGAAGATCAGATGAATTACCCACAGAGGCAATCACTGAATGCAAACTGTCAGAGAAAACAACTTGAAGACTCGCATCGCCTCGGGTCAAACACGCAACTTGTGAATTTTATTATGAATGCACATGCGCAAATCATTGGGCATCAAAGGCTTCTCCTCCAACATCTTACCCTGTGTGTTCTTTTGTAGTGCTTTGATTATTCTCTATTGCTTTTTCATTGAAATGAGCCCTACTAACTGCAGGGCTGACAAGAGCATGGGTTCAAAGTCACACGTTTGCAGGTGATTATTCACTAATTTGTCACATATTGTCAGTGACAGATGAAACAGACTGATCTGAGGGATTGGAACTGAAATTATCCTCAGTTTTATCAACACTAAAGCAGTAATCAACCTTTTTTAAAAAAAAAAAAAAAAAAAAACAAACAAAAAGCATACAGAATTCTTAGGCCTACCTTCATCCAGTGATGCGTGAAGTTTGACGGCTAAGTTGAGCATGTTTGTACTTCCTGCCACTGCAGCTGCCTTTACGTTAGGGAGGTCATCGCAGGCCCAGAGGTGGATAAATGATGCATGGCTCGCAGTAAATGTCACATCCGCTGTTTTTCTACCATATTTAGTCTCTGAGTGAGAAATAAAGTCCTGAAGCTTTCACTTCTACAAACTTCCAGCTAAGTGTTTTATAGCTAATTTCCATGCTAAAGTTTTGGGTGTTTCTTAATCAATTTAGTCGACTTCCACAAACATGTTTGACTTTCCATGGTTGTGTAAAGCCTTGACTCAAAAAACCCATCAAACTCACATTCTGCACTAGCCAACATTTACTTCCTGTGGGTGGGACACAGTGAATTCTTCTTCATGGATAAAGAAACTGCCAACCTGTTATTATACTTTATCGCCCCCTGCCTGACAGGAAATTATTGAACTTGTTTGGCAAAAGATATCAATTCACAACAAACAACAACTCAATTCCAAATTCACAACTCTTTTCAGCATTTTTTGTGACCTACTATTGACTGTTAATGATCACACCTTTAATAATATCATATTTTTAATCAACCTAACTGTAAACCATTCAGTAGCAAATACTAGGCACCAAATAATATTCCGTTTCACACATTGATCAATGCTTTAGCTATCATTTTCACTCAATAAAAAAATTATCTCGGGCCTTGAGCTTGACTTGACTTAATAATTCATCCTTCTCAGTAGGAATGTCCAGTAACAAATGGAGGTGTGTATGCTCCGATACCACAGATCAGCACTGGACAGTTAATAAACGTTCTGGGTGGTTAAAAAGTCAGAGGACTCAGAGATTCTTTGTTTTGGTACACAAAGAATGTAAAGTCAGCAAACTCATATATATATATATATATAACTCGCAATGAATAATAACTATAAAATAAAATAAAACTGATATATGGACTTCGGCCATCGGCCGATTTTTTATGTATTTTTTGTAAATTTCTATTTTGAAAATCCCATATCAGTCGAGCTCTAAAAAATTATATACATGCAAATGTTTATGATATAAATATATTTTAGTGTAGTGTAAGCATGCTGGTGGTGGGTGAGGGGATGAGTGAGGTTAAATGACTCAAATGATGACTCAGATTAACCCAAATCCATTAAAATTTCAAGAATGGAACTTATCAGTCGTGCAACAGAAACACATGTAGCCTCAACCAATTAGATATTATCTATTAATGAGGCAATCTGGTGGTGAAAAAAAGCAACGTCAGCCGCCGCCGTTGGAGACAAAAGTCGGCGCGTCGGATACGTCGAAGAGTTTCAAAGAGAGCGATGTTGATTTTATGTCTGTGTCATCTACAGACCTGTATTCTGCAGGTTGTAGAGTAAACACAGTGTAGCAGAGTAATGTGTGTGTGCATACACATACTGTATATACTGTACGAGCAGCAGGGACACAGATGTTTACCTGACATAATAATATGACCAAACCATAGGTGTAAATAGTACTGATATATGGTACTCAAGTAGAAGTACTGTTACTTGATTGAAATTGTACTTAAGTACAAGTACAAGTAAGCCATACATAAAATACTCTAGTGCAAGTCAAAAGTAGCGCAATTAAATGGTATTCAAAGTAAAACTTATTAGTTACTTTCACCCTCCCACTTCTATTTTTGGTAATGAATCTACATACAGTAAACATGAACTTAAAAAGGAAGAGACCAAATCTTGCACAATTAGAACTTAATTTATTTTCTACAATAATATATCTATGTATAATTTATAATAATTTACTCAGTAACGGTCAGGTGTAGAAATGAAAATCAAATTACTTAAAATGTACTTAAGTACAAGCAAATTCACTGTTTTCAACATATAATAATAATAATAATAATAATACATTTTATTTAAAAGTGCTTTTCGAGACACTCAAAGACACTTTACAGCATAAAAACAAGTACAATGATTAAAAAATATATAAATCAGAAAAAAAGAAAATATACTTTATGGGTACAAGTACCCATAAAAACAACTCAGTTACAGTAACGTGAGTAATCATCTGACCTAAACTCTTTATTTTCCATAGAATCAGAGCAGCTGTGTTTGCATCAATAAGTGATTTTAACTGAAAGTTTCAAGGTTTTTTTCCCAAGTTTTTTTTTTTTTTTTTTTTAAACAAGTCCCAAACACATCCAATCCGAGGATCATCCTTAGTAAGGCATGTTTCTCTTCCACAAGCACATTTTCAGCTCAGGTGCTTGAACGAGCCTTTCCATTGTATTCCCTGTAAAATGGGAAGCAGTGCAGCAGCCGGTGACTGACAACAGTTTGTGCCTTTACACGTGCGGGAAATGGGAACATTTTTTAGGAGAGATGAAGTGTGAAATTGAAATGTTTTCTCATTCCAGTCAGAACGTGTCGCTGACCTTGACTTGAAGTGGGATGGTTTGATAGCAGCTGGATTTGAATTCTTGAATATTGGAAGTACAAATGAAGGCTGCTACGTCCGTGTGTGCAGTCAGTGGATGGAAAGCCTTTTAGTTGGCTTTGCTTTCCATCAAATCCATCGAAAACAACATTTTCCATGGATATATTAATGGTAAACTGTTTAGCTAAGAATACAAATTACACCAGGGAGGAAACTTCATTCATTCTATGGGTGGTTTAATTACAAAAACATTGATCGGAGACACAGATTTAGGGTCATTGAGGCATTTGCCGTGCAGACAATGTGATTGACGGCTGCATCTCCTTAGGGCACAAACCTTATGACAGGTACAAATGACTAAAAATGTTGTAGTTCATGTAGTACAATAAAGATTTTTTGCATTGTTGTTTACCCTGTTTTTCCTTAATGATAAAAGTTTGTAATTATTTCAAAAAAATCTGAAACAATTCAAAGTTTAGACATTTACGTCACATGATATTAGAGGAACAGTTTAAATGTTTTCTTTATTACCCAGTTTTCTATATAGGGTGCCACAAATATCTCAGACAAAGCAGTTAGAAATAATAAAAAGCACAATCTCAGGGCATTGATAGTGAGTAATGGCTCATACAATACCTTTAAGTTGAATTGGAAAAACATGCTCTAAAGTCTGCCAATAAAATGTTAGCTGTGGGGTAACGTTGTGTGTACAAATAGGGTGTGTGCTCGTACAACTTGTGCATGAATACACAAATCCGTGCACAAATGTGTTTACACATAAATATTCCTGAACAAATTCATTTATTTTTTTACTACTCACTGTTACACTTTGGGATTTTCTCCATGTGGATTTGAATCTGACAAAAAAAAAAAAAAAAAACCTGCATGAATGTGGAATACAACGCAAAAATTATGTTTGTCATTTATAGATTTCTTCATTTACTTTTGAAATATAAAACTTTTTGAAATGAAATCAGGACATACTCGCAATACTTGTTAAGACCAGTTGTTGCCCATTCAAACTAGTGAATTTGAAGCTGGAAAGCAGCTGTAAGCCTGTTGCAAAGGTAATGGGAGGGTTTAAAGGCCTTTTATGCATTCAGATAAGTAAATAATACACTGATAAATACAAATAAACATTTATATGAGTTCTACAATTGTAACATGATATTGCTAATGATATTGTTCATCCTGTTATAAAATTACAATCCTTTTTCACTGCAGCTCTACATGAACTATTTAGAGTACCACAACTGCAGCCTCTGACGTCATCTCTAAACTCATGACACAGCCGCCCTTCTTTAGCACACTGATGCCATTCACCCAAGAGGCCATCGAGAAGTGCATTCTTAAATAAAGAGGAGGTGATGATTTATTTTTAATAATCCTACATTTAGATAAAAATATTTCATCAAAGTGTGCGTAGAATAACCAGGCTTACGAGTCGATGCCTAAGTCGTCTCTGACCACGTTGGCTTTTTCTATTTCATCAAAAAATCCACGGTTTAAAGAGCAGCAGTTCAGCCAATCAGCTATCACTAGATGGGTTTGCATTACAGATTTTTGCAAAATAAAAGCGATGTTTGGGATTTTTTTTGGGGGGGGGGGGGGGTGATCTGTGTCACGTTCTGTGATGTGTATTTGCGGAAAAAGTGTTTCCATGCGACAAATTTCAATATCCAAATATCTGAAATTCTTCCTCATGAAAGCGTAAAAACCTTTTAGCGATGTTTGAGTGTTTTTTTTGAAAATTCACGTGTTTCCATTACCAGTTGTTATTGCGCTGTTTAGATTTTGCACATGTCCAAGGGCAGGTAGTGTCTAGGTTAAATGCACATCCACAGATTTCTGCAGAAAACCAGTGATGTTGATCACGGATTTACTGATCAGAGACACGAGGACACATACGCTGCAGATTTTGCGCCAAGCGAACGGCCAAGAGAAACCAGCGCTGAGACGAAGAGGACAAGACGTCAATCGTTACTGAGCAGCAAGAAGAGAAAATTGAGGGAAAGAAAGGACAGACTTTAAAAGGTTTCTTGTGATTCAAGATTTTAAAAGTACCTGTAGTAAACACTTAAAGTCAGTATTATTTATTAAAGATATCATAGAGAACAATAGAAGCAAGTATGATCAGACACTGAATCATGACTACTGTATTTTTTTACACCTGTCAGCGTTTTAAAAGAATGAGTCAAGTGAGTGTTTTAATCAATAATTTCTTGGAACTCAGCACTAAATATTAAATTCAAATTCCACGCCGTTGCAGAGCGCACTGCAGCTTCCCTGGAAAAGCGATACCCTTCATGCATCAGGGTCTGTTCTGTTCCTGAACATCGTCTCTCTATATTATTAGAGGTTCCTCATCATGAATGACTGGATCCTCAATGAAAGGACAAGCCAAGGCAAAAAAAAAGGTGATGGATATGCACGTATCCTTATATAGACATAATACTGATGGTTTATAGGAGACTGGAAACAAGTAATAAGATGATGATTCTATGATTAGGAGGTTGTTATTTGTATCGAATTCAAATCAAAATCAATCATTTACCATGATATTCTGTTTCATTTTCTTTAAAAAGACACATTAAAGCATAGATGGTGAGAAAATGTATGGAGGACAGTTTGTATAAATATTTTTGAATCATTTTTCCATTTTTCTATCTTTGTTGAGTGTTTTAATGCACCATAAATTAGGATTGTATCATTTAAAATGACATCCTTGAAATTGTTGATCCGGTTTCATATCAGTAAACCAAGCCATGGCCTTAAACCTGGTCAGACTCTCAATCTCAGTGAGATTGTCCTGGTTTATGAAAGTAAAAAAGATCAATCTGAGCAGTAACACAGGACAAAACAAAGGGTTTCTGTGTTTTTGGAATCATTTTGTGTATTTTTGTTGTCGTCTTGCATGGTCTTGAGGTCACTTTGTGGACCTTTGATGTTTTGTTCTGTTTTCAAAGTCATTTTGCTCTCATTGTGTGTTTTTGTTCTCCTTTTGTGTATTTTTGTTCTCATTTTGTGTTTTGAGGGCCCCACAAAATTATACTAGGGGTCGCATGTGGCTGGTGGGCCACCAGTTGCCCGGGTCTGATGTAGCGCACATGATGGAACCAGTGTTCCCTAAAGGCAGGGGCCTCATTCAGCAGATGGTTTGTGAAAGTGACTCAAAGAATTCCCAGATCTCAAATAAAGTTAGCAGTTCATGGAGTCTCTATCTTCAGTGGTCAGAGTAGTTCTTATCACACAAAGGAGACCTGCAGGATGAGGTGAGTGAAGCAAAAGATTATCATTCATCAGGCCATTTGTCCTGCACAGCAGCCCGAGGACAGATGCGCTTTGACCCACAGCAGACCTGTACGTAAGTCTCTTACCGAGGGTCACAGTCCATGTTTAGCCTGTGATGTCACAGTGTCGTCACTCTTAGGGTGATGAATATTCAAATCCTCTTGGTCTGAGTGCAGACACACACAAACCAGATCATTTATTGCTTTCCACATGGGTATTCGCTGGATTTCCACTCCAAAACAAACACTGTAAATTTAACATGGCTGTAATCGCTGCAAGCCCCCCACCCCCCAACAGGCAACAGGTCTAATTGCAAGCTCCGGGGAATTTCTGATGGGGATGTGAAATGTATCAAATATTTACTGTCGGATGCTGGCTCATAGTGACATATACGGCATGAATTTAATATAACCACCACAGAAACAAAAGGCAGGTCTGTGAGACCCTCACATGGTAGGGTGTGGGTTCAGAGTCACAGACGAGTCCGAGCTGGGGACACGGAACTGGAAAATAAGGTGAAAGAAGAGAGGAAGTAGAGCTACATAGGTGAGTTATAGTACAGTGTGTGTGTGTGCGTGTGTGTGTGTGTGCGTGTGCAACTGCTTGCATGCAACCACATTTGCCTGTGCAAGTGTGTGCTAATGCAAACCCTTGCATGCATGCATTTTTTTCTCTCTCTCTCTCTCTGTGTGTGTGTGTGTGTGTGTGTGTGTGTGTGTGTGTGTGTGTGTGTGTGTGTGTGTGTGTGTGTGTGTGTGTGTGCGCGTGCGTGCGTGCGTGCATGTGTGTGTGTGTGTTACAGCCTTAAATTACGAGGGCTGTTTGTTGAATGGTCCAGTGGAGCGCACAGTGACAGATGATGTGAATTATTAATTGAAGTCTTTCCTGTAGCTGAAGTGATGGTGGGCCTTGTCCTCCTTCTCTCTCTGCCTCCTTCTCTTTGTCTCATCCACCTCCACTCTGCTGTTTGCTTTGTCTCAAACACAACGCTCACCCCTTCACCCAAGCCCCTCACTTTTACTCTGATAGTCCAATCTCAAATTATTCTATTTGAATTATTACTTGTTTATTTATTTCACCCAATACAGGAAGCTGCTCTTAAAAAAACAGTTCATTAAACGTCTATTTCTGGAGGCATTCACTACACTATAATTACGTTTAACTATATCTTCTTTATTGTAGGTCTACAGCAGAGGTGGGGCACTCCAGTCCAGGGCTGCTTCCACACCTGTCTTTGTGGCAACAAACCACTCTGCAGAAGCTACACACTTACACTGTAAAGACAAACAAGACCAGTTTATTCCTCCTCATTTAAAGCTCTATACAGGGTGTACCTCTTGCTTGAAGACAGTGCGACTTAGTCTAAACACTCAAGGTGTTTAGACTAAGTCGGTGTCTACGGTGTCTAAGGTGTCTAAACCACCCTCCCATGATGTGGGAGGTTTGAAGCTGTAGTTTGGGGGTTTTATTTGAGAGGACTGGTTTGAATTTGATTAAACTTTCTTTGATGTGTCTCTGTCTTTGAGTCTCAGGTGGTTTTTGTAATTTTGGAGATTATTACCTGTGGTCTCCCTCCTGGTCTCCTCAGCACTGCGTTGCGATGAGACCGATCCACCCGAGTCTCACTGTCCGTCTGCAACATTTCCTTTACTTTTTGGACACGGCTGTGGTGGAGCCGGAGCCTGGTTTCTCCTTCACACCTGTGATACGGATGTTGCCTCACCTCATCCTCCCCTCCAAATCCTCACACCTCTTTCAAGGCTTCCATTTGGGTTTTGAACTCGGCCACTGTGGTTTGCATCTCTGCCATCTCGTCAGACCATGTGGATAAACCACTCTCCACCTCATTCATGTTGGCCTTCACGCCGTCAATCTCCGTTATGTCAACTTCGGGTTTGTCTCCTCTGTAATTTGCTCAAAAAAGCATTTTATATATTCAGAACTTGTTCTACCGGAGCTCCAGAAATACGTCCCATACCATGGATGGCTAACTAACACCCCCCGAGTCTAAGGTGGTCTGAGTTTCTCTCACTCGGTGGTAAATGGCCCTGCCTCCCATCTGTCCCCTCACAGGTGAACCAATTCCCTATTATTGCCTTTTTTGCTGACTTTATTACCACAGTGTGTCTGTTTTTTTTTTGTTTTGTTTTTTAAACCATGGATCATCGCTCAAAAGTTTTCTGGCTCATCTACTTCTGGCGTTTGGAAAGATTAAAAATTGCAGCAAAACGGGCTGATGTTTATTTTGGGGTTAACACAGAACGATCAGAGTCCAGCCGGAATCAAATGTTTTGCGAAGTGAGACGAAATCACAGGATGATTGGGAACTATAGTAGAACAAAAATGGTGTCAAGTGAAACACCAAGATGAAGTAAAAACACTTCTGTGCATCTATTTACTCCACACCCCACAATGCAATGCGGGAAAAAGAGTGTTTACAGTGGAGACAAACTTACAAGCAGCATTTTCAACCTTTCAGATCATTTTTTTTTTTTCTTAGCAAATAGACATCAATTTATTAATCGATGAGGCCTATATGTGGGTTTATCTGATGAAAAAAGTTTCTTCTCTTGCAGCTTTAAGTATATAACACCCATTATACAATTATAATACTCTTACAATATGAAGACTTCTGTTTGACTAGCCAGCATGGAGGGAAATGGACCCAGAAGATAAGCCTATGATTCACCACAAATAAAAGCCAGATGAGTGACTCCTGACCCACACAATGTGAACTCATCATCATCATCATCATCATCTTCGTCATGGCATTGCTTTTCACATGCAGAGAAAAAGGAAACACTTTCCAGACTTGGCTGCTGCCTTAAGGTGCCTCACGAATCTCTTCCACTGAAAGGCTGCAGCTTCACGTTAGAGTGCCACAACGTGTTCCCATCCATACCTGCAAATGGCCCCCAAACACACACACACACTGTCTAGCCCATTAGAAGTGCTGTGTGTGTTTTAGGAGGTGACAATGCACCAGCACGTCGTATACTGAATGAAGAGACATTCACTGCAAAAATATGACATCTCATTTATATTTCACCAACCTCCGTCTCATCTTAGACAACTCACGTGCCATCAGAAAACAGTTAGACATCATGACAGTGAGCGGCAAAATGTCCAGCATGTGATCTTGATTTATAAGTTTGACATCTGATCCTAGTATACAGGTTAAACTAAAGGGTTGAAACAGTGTTAATGACACCCGAGAACAGAAAGCCTGTAATAACTTCAATCCTCTCACTTTGCCTTGTGTTTGTTGGATTGTCTAAAAGCACTGAATTGTCTCCCATTCCACCTGCTGAAAATAACCTGTAAGTCACAGAAAAGCCTCTGTTAAGCTATCGTGTGTTTTTAATGTATTTTTCATTTTATTTTTTTCGCCCACTTTTATCAAAAATGCATCACTTCCTCCCTTTTCTTACTCTGACTCTGCTTGAGGTTTGGCTGTGGTTGCTGAAAAGGTGGACACACTCTGAATCACCCTTAAATATCCTCTCCCAGTACATCCCATTGGCAATTTGTGCTGCTCAAGAGCTCTGTTTCACCGGCTGAATATTTATGATAAAGTGCAATATTATGAAACAGCTTCATTCCATGTGCAGTACAAGTTGAATTTGCACCTTTTTTTTTTTACATCTACAGGCCTTGATTTGATCTGATTTTACTTGGGGTTTTAACGTTTTTTTTGCTTGTAATGTGCGTCAGTGTATATGAACCTGCAACTAAACCTGATTTGTTTGAAATTTGGTAAAATCTGTGTTATTAAAAGCATTGATACACAAGGAATTTACACCGTTTCAGTGCGAGTGACAGAACAAACCAGTTCATCGATCTCATGCATGAGAGCATGAGTGTGTAGCTGACAGACAGCGGGGAGGAGCGTTTATTGATCAGAGTATGATCATTGATTGCATGCACAATTAATTGTTCTTTGAGGCAGTGACGCTGGGATCATCATACAAGTTCAAGAGAATGTCGATGCCACGGAAGGAGGGGATTGTTCCAGGCGGGCGTGGGAGGGAGGAAGAATTAAAGGTTTTCTTTTCAGGGAAAGAAAAGAAGGAGGGTAAACTTACAGTTTCTCACAAAGGATTTTGCCACAGGAGAAAGGTTCTGCTTGTTTGTTTCAACATTAGGACATGTATCCGACAGCTATACTTCAACGCCTATGGATCCACTTTAGTCTGTGTCTCTCTAAGGGACAGCACGTGTGAGTGAGTTGTATAGCATGGCTTGGAGCCTGGACAGACTTCACTTTAGCATTTGTTCACTTAGTTGAACACATGCTAAACCTCAATATCTGCTTCGAAACTGCTTCGAAAACTGCAACGCAGCTGGTTTTTATTAAAGTGCAGTCTGCAGTAAATACACAGACCTATTTTTGCCCGACACTGGAGCTGTGCTGCAGCAATTGAACAAAAATAAGCCCATGCGGGACAGGAAGTAGTTTTTTCAAAATAAAATACTCAAGGCAGTTTGTCCTAGATGGCCTTAAGCATCCTCCTTTTGAACCAATGGGACAAACAAAATTGAAGTTTGTGTCCCTAATGGCAGTGTTACTACTGGCTCAGTTAAGCGTGTCAGTGACAGCCATGCACCGTCAGTGCACTCATCGTGCGCTCAGTTCATCCCGGGCGATGTGAGGATGGTGCTGAAGCCCAACCCGGCATTTGCGCCAAAGGTGTTGGGCTTGAGTTCTTCTATTGACCTCACAGCCTTCTCTGCCTCACAGGGCACTTGTTGCCCAGTATGCGCTGTGCGCACTTATATGACAGGGAGCTTCAGGAAAAGCGACCAGATCTTCGTCTCCTGGGCTTCGCGTCATAAACGGCAGCCTGTTACTAAGCAACGTCTGTCACACTGGATGGTGGAGGCAATTGCTTTGGCTTATACGAGTCAGGGTCTGCAGCCGCCTATTGGCTTGGGGAGTGTCTGTTCAGGACATTTGTGTGGTTGCATGTAGGTCCTCGCCCCTCACTTTTGTCCAGTTTTACCAGCTGGATTTCTGCACTGGCGGTTCTCCTGGCCTGATCAGAACACTACTTTCCCTGCGGGCTGGTGTAGTGCGTGATAAGCTTGTCTGCAATACTGGAGCTACCATATCCCATACGAGACATTGAAATTAATGTTATGAAAGAGAACTATAGGTCATTTACATAACTCCAGTTCTCTGAGTAATATGACTGAGATATCTCACCAGACAGCCCTTCTTGCTGAATGAGTGAGAAGAGTTTTCCTTATTTGAATGGTGCTGTATTCTCCACCCACTTTTGTTATAGTAGGTGGGACTACCTGTCGCAGATAAATACATTTCACCAGCCAATCAAGACTGCCGTAATGAGAAAGGGCTTCTGAGATATAACGCGGAGGCGTATATCCCATAGTGAGACATCTCACTCATATTACTCAGAAAACTTGGGTTATGTAAATCACCTATAGTTTTAGCAGTAGTGGGCGCAATTTGGAAAAATTGTATTTCACATAATAAACACTGCGTTTTTTCATGGTTGAATCACATATTTATCGTGCAATTACACGTAAATTAGAGGGATCTTCTGAGTGCTTGCTGCAACAGATATACAGCAAAACTTGAGACAGTGGGGAATGTCGGACAGCAGATTGCGCTGCAGTTACGCAGCAGAGCAGTTTGGGAGCAGATACGCATCCAGTGGAAATCCAGGGTTATACTGCTGTTGGAGATGCTGGAATAGATTAGTGGTGCTCCAACCTTTAGGAATAGCTGTTTTTAAGCCTTATCTACAGAAAGGGACAAATAGGGAGAGTTGTGAAATGTATTTTAGTCCAAAATAAACTTTAAGATGAAACTAGCATTATTCCAGTACTCATACCTCATAATTACTGTTGCAGATTTATCCAACATTTTGAATCTGTGAAATAAAGTATTTGATTTTCTACAACTCTCGCAATGACAAATGTTATCTCAATAAATCAAATCCATCCAAGTCTTTCTTCGTGGATTATAAGTATAAGGGTTCACAACATAAATATATAAATATGTGTGTGACTTTTAGTCTAATACTGGTTTTGTATCTTTAAACCTGAGATAGTGACATGTGGAGTGGATGGAGAGCAGTAGGAATCACAGAGCCTCTCTCCTCATCACAAACCAATGGAAGTCTCTAGTGACTTTATGTGAAACTCACATTCTCACCTGCGAAGGATGGTTGAGTGTTCAGAAGATGGTGGGATTATGTGGATAACGGAGATATGCAACACAGAAAAAGAAAGAAAGTAAAACACACACAGAGAGAAGGATGGAAAAGGAGTATAGAGAGCTGAAGATATGACTCCAGACATGGGAGGAGAGGATTTGGGAAGAAAGAGTGATAACGACAGCCGGGCAAAGCCTCAATCATCTCTGCCTCCCAAAAATCTCTCTCCTCTTCCTCCTTCAGCAATACCTCCTCCCCCATATCTCCCTCATCATCCCCCCCCCTCGCATCCATCTCCATCTCTCTCCCTCCACCAAGCTTCCAGCTTCAGAGGCGAAGCTCCAGCTGATCAATAATGGATGCTGCTGTCTCCTATACTGCTGGAGAAAGGCCAGTACATTAGGTAATGCAAGGGCTACATTTAACTGGATGGGCTTGTTAATGCGTCCCGCTGGGGAAACACCCTTCCACACACACACGCACTCACACACACACACATACACACACTGTGCAATGTAACTTTTTTCAACAGAGGGCGGAGCATACAGAGTATGTTTGGATCCTGGATGGGGAGCATTTGTGTTAATTCAGCAACACCTTCGAAGGACCTTAGGATGTTTTTTTGCTTGTTTTTTTCGTTCTCACTCACTAAAGTTCAGTTTTTATGGTCAAAAGGAGATGAATAAAGGATGTGATAGGATTGCTTGTTAAATCTGCAGCTTGTGATCATCAAAAATGTAAATAACAGCTATGATGTCTTGCAGAGTTCTCCCTGAGCATGCATGGGTTTGTCCTATCCCATTGACCCCATGTTATCCTTTCATTTAACCCGTTTTCTGTTCGACTCCAGTCTAAGAGGATGAGTTATTAATAATGAGTTATGTAAATGAGAATATTAATTATTATTATTAATAGTACTTTTTGCCAGGGTGCCACTCCTTTTAACAGGAGAAACATGTCTAAGTTTTCAGACTAAACCCATTAATTTGAAACCAGGCAACTCTACACCATCATCACAGCTTTAATGAAGCAGAGGAATCAAAGCTTACGTTTAACCTTTTATTCACAATTCAACAATTAACACGGTCAAACATCAACTGAAATGGGATAATTAAATCATGATGAAATGTATTTCTAAGCTAATAAAAGTGAGGATTACATGTAGTAAAGTGAATCACTATTCTAAACTAATCTAGACTAACTATTGTAAAATCAAAGAATAGAATCATAAAGCGAGCTCATAAAACAAAGAGGGAAGACAGACGGGGGGGGGGACGGACGAACATATATGTGGTGAATTGTGAGTGGAGGGTAAACATGAGGATGTATTGAATGAGGACGTATTGTAATTTAAGTGAGTCAGTTCTGCTGGTCCATTGCTCAAGTGTGGGCGTGAAGTGGAATGACATAAACAACAGAGGGAGTTCCTAAACATAGAATAATGCCTAATAATTAATTCCATATATTTCAAAACATCTTTTCAACATCATATCTTAATATATCATCTATTATGAAACAGTTTGATACCAGACACGGCTAAAAAAAACAGCATAGTTAGTACTTCGAAAACCTGAATGTCTAAATTCATGTTAGGCTTTTCATTTACCATATGGTTAACTGTAAATATCTCAAACTAAGCTTTGTGATGTTTTCAAGTATTTCAAGCACCTTTTAAATGATGAAACATTTTAAAAATAACATTCTGTTGGTTATTGAATTATCTGAAGAGTGGCATAGGACAGACAATATTCGCAATTTAGATTTCTGCAGGAACCATTCCAATAATCCTTTCTTTTGTGACTTTTCAAACAAGTACGTGTTCTTTATTCTCATTTGAGCGGGAAAGCTGTTGTTATTCCAACCTCCTGTAGGACCTCTGGTTTGGGTTCTGGAGGTGATAAAACCCGCATGGGGTCGGAGCCCAGAGTTTGAAAACTTAGCATGTAAACATTGACTGATTGTTTCCTTTTGATCGTAATGTAACAGAGAGGTGATAACAGGAGCAAAACTGTTCTTGGATTCTCCTGTGCCTTTGTTCGGACATTAAATGGGAGAAGGTCCCCATGTGGTGCACGTTTGCATTGCACAGTGGGAGACAGACCTTCTGACTTCGTTCAATGGTGAGACTAGTATCTCAGTCAGAGTTTAACTTGGAGGATTTGATTCGCTACACCACCGTCTCAAATGTAGAAATATGAATCCAGCATTTCTCACTCACTCACTCACTGTTTGTTTCCCTTGATATTTGCAGTGTTACAGCATTCACAGACACAACGCTTCCTCACTGCAGCAAAGAAACAGTATTGCATCAACTTTTTAGGGAATACCTTTTTCATGCATCATCTTAAATTCTCCTGTGTTTCTCTTGTGTTTGTGTGTGTGTGTGTATGTGTGTGTGTGATCGGAAACTTATAATAAAGCAATCAAATCTAAAATATTTGGAGTTTAGGGATGTTTCAGTCAGAGCGTGAGAAGTACAGGGTGAAGTGTGCCCAGGCAGGAAGCGATCATCTGACATGACACCAAACGCTGCTGGTTTAACTGGGATGAGGAGAAAAAAAGGCTACGTGTTCCCCAGAGAAAGGATCCTAATGACTTTAGACCCTCCGGTCCATCACCAGTGCTGGAGCTGTGTGGGTTAAAGACACGACTAATGGGCTGAAATGAACCATAGGGTCTCTTGGAGGAAATACCAGTATGTTTTTATAAACTGTTTTTACTTTCACCTGCTGAAAAGACAGAGAATAAAGCAAACAGATTTACAATATTCACAGGAACCATGTGTTTGCTTTCAGCACACATCCAAGTACCAGTACCCAGACACATCAATAATAAAAACTTATAAATGCTACGTTATAATGCCACTTTATTTACCGTCATTATAAGCATTGTTGGTAACACTTCACTTTCATATGTAAGGTGACATTTACGCTGTCATTATTATGACATGACACCTGTCATTAGTATGAATAAGGTCTCATGAAGGCTGTCATTAAGTGCTGTTCGATACCCTAAACTAGTGGTCACCAACCTTTCTGAAACTGTGAGCTACTTCATAGGCACCATAGTCCGAAGGGCTACCAGTTAGAAAATAACTTTTAAATACAACATTTTCACAGTTTCACTTTAATTAGAGTTTCAACATGAAACACTTTATTTTTCAAAATGTGTGCAATTGTTTCTTTTTCATTAAATTGTATAGAAACATTTTTGAATGCATTTGTCACAATGTTTCACTAAAAATAAACATTTAAAGATGGGTAATTTAAAACTAAAACTTTATCAGCATGTAACTCTACTAAGTACAAACTACATCTCTCATGTCATATGTATTCATCCTTCTAAGTTTGAATCCTGGAAAGTAAATCAGATTTTAGTTGGAGCTCATTGGTGAGTAGAGCTCCCCCAAGGGCCCTCACATGGTCCACGGGGGCTACCTGGTGCCCACGGGCACTGTGTCTGTGACCCCTGCTCTAAACCCTAACCCTACCTAACCTCACTAGATCCCTCCACTTAACCCAAAAAATGCTAACAGACTTCCAAAGATGTCATAATTTAGCAAACAACACGTATTGAAAGCTTAATGACACCTTATTCATGCTAATGACAGAAAATGACAGCGTAACGTCAGCCTTATGTATAAAACTTCAAGTAAACTGTTACCGCATTGTGACTCCCAAACTACTTAAAATATGATATAGAACATGAAAAAATAGAGGGGCAAAACTGAGTGATATTTTCAAACAGCCACATTGATAAAACAGACATTAGTCTACATTCAAATATCTATATCTGCATGTGCTGATTTTTGCCCGAGGTGACAGAGCTGCTGCACATCTTCTTACCGCTGCGCTCTGTTTGATTGACCCTCTCTGACTCCTCTCAGCCTCTGATGAAACCACATTTAGCTCTCTGCTGGAATTTTAAAGGGCTTTTCAATTACCCATCCAGAGAAGTTCCCGTTCAAATCCAATCTGCATGCTGGGCTCGGCTGGGGGTCTTGAACCTGAGCTGTGTCTCATTCTAACAGGGGCTGCTGGACCGGATTCACCGCCACACACACCATATGTAAAAGGCAAGCAGGGAACAAGAGAGAATGTGGGGGGATGCAAAAAAGGAGCCAGTGTGCACAGTGAGGGTACATGGAGAGCTGCTACGAAACCATGAGAAAGAAATTTGGACTAAACTAAATTTAAGAAAACACAGAAAAATAAATTAAACTGGTATGAAGTTATAAAACCTGGAATAAACAGAATTAAAGTGTGTATTCCTTGCATATGTTTGTCTTTATTATTGTTTAAAACTGCTAAAACATGAAGTTATGTTGACGATGCTATTGTGAGCTGACTCAGATGGATAGAGAGAGACAGGAGAGGGTGGTTTAGGGAGTGACTCTGACTTGGATAATTATTCAGCTAGCTATAGCTAATATAACAGTTTGTTTTATAAAGATCCCTATTAGCTGTGGTAACGCTCTTATTGCTTAAAGCTGATATCTGGAGTTTCTGAGAGGATGCCTCGATGTCCCGCCCTCAACAAGCCACGCCTCTACTTTTCTGCACGTGCATCGTGGAACATAACTAGGTCACATCAGGTTGCATTGATATGTCTATGGGTCAGGTAAGAACCAAAATCATATTTACCTGTTTGCTGTTGTGACACGAGGCCTTGTTTCTGTGCACAGTTCCGCATTCATTTTGATTGACAGTCTCAAAAACTGATTCCATTTGTATAGGGGTCTATAGGACGAAGGCGGGACTTATATAAATTTATGTATGAGTGACCACCGGCAGTAGACCATAGTAAAAGACTAGTTAGGTATTTTTTCGCATTTCAAAAGAATCGTACATAAACATAGACTTAGAAACTCCAGATATCAGCTTTAATGAGGATACGAACAACATTATATGAGAAAACTTACCCAGCAGTGCAGGAGCACGACTGGTCCGGTATGCATTCGCTTCAATAGTTGAAATGTTTATTTTAATATGTTGAATATGTCCCTGCACAGCATATTGTAACCCCTTTTGCCTGGATCTGGAGGATATTGAACAGGTATTGCTCCAAAACGAGTCAGTAACACACACTGGTAGACTTCTCACAGCCATTACAGACGAGACGAACTCAGGTAGTTGACAGACATCCCAAAAGTAAATAAGGGGGGCGGGGTTTTTGCGAAAGGTCAATTGAATTTAATCCTCATCAACACCATCCTCATCTTCATCTTAATCATTGTTACGATGTTATCATCATAATCACGTAATCATTATAATGCTTCATCATCTTCATCGCACTCTCCATAATCAAAATTGAATTAACAAACATACATGAAATTGGAAAGTGGAGTGCAAATAGTATTAAAAATTGAGGCCTAATGATCAATCTCGCATTCTAAAATGATAAATATATAAATTAAATTTTTTTTTACATGAAGGAGATGAACTTTTTCATCACATCAGTGTATCTAATAAAACCTCTCCAATGTTTATCAAGGATCTGCTGCTGGTAATCCAGCTACTTTAGGAGGATTAGATGGAAATTAAGCCAAAGTACAAAAGCGATACAAAGACGACAAGTCCTGGAGTCCATGGAGGACCGAGAGGATGGGGGGATTTAAAACTGAGCTCCCCCTTCTCCCCTCTGAGTCGATGGATAATGACTCCTGATGGGAGAAGGGACACAAAAGGTGGGGGAAAGGTGAGGGGGTGAGGGTGGGGCAGCAGGTGTGACTGTCATATTTAATATCTGACACACACGTCCACTGTTTGGACACAAACACACACACCTTCCTATGTGTGAGATGGAAACTTCCCTTTATTTAATCTGTTTCCCACTCTGACTTACCTTTACACAGACATTTCCATCCTCTGACCTCCACTTTCTCATCCTTCTTCCATCCTTCCTCCATCATCTCTCCATCACACCCTCTCTCTTTGCTCTTTCACCCTCTCCACACTTGTCGTCCCGATTATGCAGATGAGTGTTTGTGGCGGGGCTCTAAAAAGCAGATTAGGGCCCAGGAATCTCTTGATTGTGACATGGCTATTCCACAGAGGCCAGCAGGCGGGCATTAGCACGTGCACGTACATCTGTGCATGCACGTAGGTCCAAACATTAGCATGCGAGTGTGTTTCAATCCAGTCTTTCACTTTTTCCCCTCAAATATTCTTGCGTTTACTGTGGTGCATGCGCAGAACTGTGTGTGTGTGCGTGTAGGTGTGTGCGTGCGTGCATGCTTGTGTGTGTGTGTATGTGTGTGTGCCTAATCATATGAATATGTGTGTGTCCAAACACGTGAAAGATCCGTGCACTCAGAGTGCGAGATTGCGAGCCACTTAGTGAAGGCCCATAAGTGAATGCATGTGCATTTGTGAGTGTGTGACTGTGTGTGTCTGTGTGGTGGTGGACTGGGACAGGTCCCAGTGGGTGTGGGGGAGGGGTGGGGGAGGGTATTCCATACAGAATGAAGGGTGACACTCTGTTACACCCTGTTACGCACACTCGCACATACACGCACGCACACGCACACACACACACACACACACACACAAAGACAAACACTCTTCAACTCACATTCAGCACTTCAGCCATGTTTGAAGTCCCACTTTGACATTTTATTTTCATCTTACTCCATGAATAAAATTGTGCAAATATCCTGGAATAAAAAAAGTGACAAATGATGTCCCATTATTGTTGGTTCAACATCCTAATTTTAGCTTTCCTGGAGAACTACATTCATACACATTTCACCTTTCATCAGACATTTAACCACATCAGTATGAAGCCTTATCAATGGGCTATCAGTGTATAAAGAGGCCATTATGTACTGTATTTAAACACAACAGTACAAAGTTGTATAGCTTATAACGTTTTTTGGGTCATGACCCCATTTTGATATCACAAGTTTCTGGTGACCGCAGAGACATTTTATTTTCTAGAATTCGTTTTTGATATGTTATAGTGTGTTACAAATACAGAGTGGCCAGGATTAGTGCACAAAGTGAAAAGATGCACCACCTCAGATATTTTTATACTGCATTTCATTTGAACTTATATTTGAGAAAGTTCAAGTATAGAAAACAATGTTTGATACTGTCTGTGATGTGTTCATTTGAAAAAGAATACTAAAAATAATATACATTTAATCAGTATTTTTATTTCTTTAACAATTACTAGACATTTTGGGCAACCCCGTTTCAATTCCCCGAGGGGGTTCATGACCCCCAAGGTGGAAAAACACTGGCTTTGCCTCTTATGTCAGAAAAAACTAGAAAATCAAAAATCCACTTTTTGACAATCCAGGTCCACGTTGTTGGGGTAAAATCCTCAGCAGAGAAGCTCAGAGTGAGGCAAGCGTTCTGCTGTATACCACAATAGGTAATAGGATATAAATTCAAAGGATACATTGAGTTTTTTTTTTAAGCACTCAATTAATGAACTACAACCACACAGCTCATGGATATGATTGTAATGGTTACCTAACATAATAAATAAATAATTCAATAAATAATGATAACTCTACACAACTTGTGCATACGTTATTTACAAATTGCTTTATTTAATCTATTTTTTTTAAACGTTGGATTTATCACCCGTCAGTCTCGCTGCTTGACACTGAAATGCACAAAACACAAAACTGATTTTGCCTTCCAAGCCTATGTTTTCTGTCCATTTATTTATCACCATCTCTCCTTTTCTCTTCCTAATCGTAAAACTGTGATGTTCCATTCGCTGCCAGCAGCTGCAGCCCTGCCCTACTTTCAGACGTCTGCCGTCTTTGCATTTGACACCATGTTTAAAGAAAATTCATATTTTAGCCGGCAGCGAAATGAAGGCTTTCATTTGATGTGTTTATTTTTGCTGGTGAGATGGTTGAAGCTAGGATGTGGCTGTACTGCGCATGCCCAAATGTACCTTGATTTTGAATTGGTCTTTTTACCAACACCGGAGTTACAGACAGATTTGTCTGAGGCAAAATTACACAGCTGGTGTATAAATTTTTCAAACACCTGTCTCATTTTGCAGACATTGTAACTCGGACTGTTTCTTCTCTGTCTGCGACTCTTGTGCTCAGAATGATGAGCTCAGAGCTCTTTCCTCTGCAGTCGTGACGTTTGAGTGATGTAATTTAAAGGCTTTCAAAGCTCCACTCATCTTGTTAACTGGTCACATATAAATGTATAAATAAGTTGAATTATGTATGCATCCTAGCGCTCTGTGTGCGCTGGGTCTTTGTTAACTACAGGGTTTGAGTTTATCTTTGAACATGTACTGCATGCTTTATTTGTCATATTTGAGGCTGTACAAATTAAAAAAATAAATAGCCAATGTCACAGCCTCCAACACAAGCAGATGCAGGGTTTGATTGACACATAACACAGTGTCCTACCTCATAAATCCAACTAAAAATATGAAACTGTACCATTTGGGACAGGGCCACAAATACAAATAAATTGTATTTTATCTTAAATTCTGTTGCGGGTATTGTATTTTGAAAAATCGCAAGTTCTGCATCACTCCTGCACCTACGACTCAGTGTGAACATGAGCCCCAGGGGTGGACTGGCCATCTGGCATACCGAGCATTGTCCCGCTATGTTTTTTTTTTTTTTACGAGCGAGTGGAGGCAGACATGGGAACAGGTGGCCAAAATGATCCTAAACTTGTCAAGAGTGGCCAGAAAATGGACAAATAAAGAGGAACCAGGTGGTATGTTATGGCAAAAGATAGGTTAAATGGGCAAAATGTGGCAAAAAATAGAAAAAGCAAAATGTGGCAAATAATAGTGAAAAAGGGCAAAAACGTGAAACAAAAAGAGGCAAAATGTAGGAAAAAAGGAAACAATTGGTATTTATTGGGCAAAAGCTAACTTATTAGGATGATAAGTGGCCCAAAAAACGAAATAAATGGCAAAAATTAGATAAAAGTGTCAAAAAGAACTTGCAAAATTGACAAAAAATAGGGAAAAAAATGATATTTATTGACAAATGGTATCTAAAGTCTGAAAAATGTTTTGACAAGGGGCAAAAATGGGACAAAGGAAATAGGTAAAAATGACTTAAAGTCCCCTGCTTTTAAGGTTTTCTAGGGGAATGATAATTAAAATTATGACACGAACAGCCACATTTTGGTGTCTGCTGATAATGTAGTGGGCTGGTCTGGACAGAAGATGCCAGGGCTAAAATTTTGTCCAAGTCCACCCCTGGTGAGCCCTATATTTATATTTATACCACAACCAACGCGGGATGCACAAGCAACACACGTGAACATGACCAGGTGGGGAACACAGTGACTGGGCAGACCCTCAGTGTTCAAACACAGCTTATAGTGCAAGGGGGAATCGGCAAGATCGGGCACACCTGGGTGGAGACAGGAGGAAGTTAAAACAATGTACACACAAACTAGACTGGGAGAGCAGAGGTACACACACTGACACTGACAGTTACATGTAGTGAAATCTGAGGTGAAACAGCTTCAAACCAAGGAAACTTTGACACTTTTCTCACAGCTTACTACACAATTGCTAATCACTGCTCTCTCATCTCAAACACAAACTTCAAAAACAGTTTTTTTTTTTTTTTTTTCAAATTGTACGATAAATAATAAAAGGTATTCCTCTCACATTACAGCAGCGTCTTCGCTTCAGACATCACACTTCACACCTGAGCAGCTCAGTTGATTATATATTTTGTTTGAGACATTGCCGTTCATTGATTGAATGTGACAATACGCACTGAGAGCTAAACATAACAAACAACACACAGATTTATTTTTACCAGATTTATCAAACCCGAAGAGGAGAGGTGTTTATGTTACCAGGAACAGACCTAACCCCAGTGGGAATACAGACGTGCAAAGATAAAACAGATTGAACTGACTGAGGCTTTTTTTGGCTGGAGTTTCAATAGGAAGGCATTTTAGGTGTCATTTTCAGTTTTATCTCACCCAAGAGCAAATATATGTATTAGTATGATTAGGAAAAGAAGCTGAATAGGTAGATACATAAAAGAAAATAAGACAAACTTACTTTAATGACTGTCAGGGACTGAGTTCTCTTGAGCTTATATTTAAAATAGATATTTAACTATTTAATTAAACTGAATCATTCATTTTTAGGGAGGTTTATGAATGTTTTTTTTTTTTGCTGTTTTAGAAGGTGACTTTTTTTATAGTACTAATGTATAACCATTAGGTTAACTGGTACATTTACTGTAATGTTGATTAATGTACATTGTCCCTGTTAAATAAACAAAACAAAAAATGTTAGGTTTGAGAGTTCTTTGTGGTTTTCATTCTAACAATTGGCACAGTTTTCTCTACGGGATGCTTTACTAGATATTGGTCAAAGTCTTATTAACAACCAGCTGCACAATACCAACATATGACCCGCTTTAGTCTGGGTCTCTGTCAAGGACATGTGTAAAGCCTGGTTTAAGGTTCAGCGTCATTACCTATGCCGGGGGCATGGCATCAACGTGATGCGGACGTTGGCCCTTTTACTTCTGCGTGGAGGGAACGCCTCGCTATGCGATTGGCCGCCTGCCGCTAGGGGTGTGTGGCTGTGCTGTTGTTACAAATAAGCATTAAAAAGCCCTTGTTTATCTTCCGGTCACAGAAAAATATGTTTTATGTCTTTTAAGCATCTTAAAATGTAATTTTTTTCTGGATTATTACTTACCTACTGTACCTAATTATGCGTGTTTTTTTGGATGCTAACATTAAAACAACGTTTGTCTGTTATTGACTCCTTTTGGATGTGCTTCACGTGCTGCAGCCATGACAGGAAATATTAAAACTCTGGCACTTTTAGTCGATCTCGGGTCTCTCTTTGACACAATCCACTGTAGAAACAACTCTTGTATCGCTACACAAAAAGTTGAAACATGGCGGTGTGACTGGAAAAGGCAATCACAGCGCTAGCTGACTACGCGCCAAGATTTTTGGGAGGCGCACAAAAGGTTACGGGGGAGGGGGTCTGAGCCTACGTGCGTCTACGGCGGGGGATTTTACGCAGAACCTTGAATTAGGCTTAAGTGAGCTCTGTTGTTTGTTTCAGGGCAGAAGCCTGGACAGACTTCATGATCTGGGTTGCAGTAGCAGTTGAACACACGTCCTATTGTACCTTATGCTACTGTTGGAGATGCTAGAAAAGATTAGTGCTGCTTAGGAATGTAACGATTAATCGTAAGGCAGTTAAAAATCGATTCATAGGAATCACGATTCATATCGATTTTCTGAAAATTGAAATGTAATTATCCTTCTCTTGTCCAAATGCTGAGGCGGTGGGCAGAATCTGCTACTACTTTCTTTCTGGCCGCCTTCTACTCTTAAACATGTTCATAAATGATTCCTTACCCCTTTAGCACCAAAAGAATATCTGTAATATTACGTTAATATCTGTAAAAGTCACGTTTTTCTGTTAGCTCTGTCTGCTAGCATAGCATCTCTTCATCTCTGCACAGAATAGCTGCATCCCAACTGACTACTGGGTTACCAGTGCCCTCTGCTGGTCCAAACAAATATCTGACGTAAATACAGTGCAGACGTTTTTTTAATTTATTTTTAAAGTCCAATTGTTAAGACACAAAATATATTTTCAGTTGCACTTTTAAAAAGAAAAAAAAAAACTATTATGCAGTTTTGCATTGCTTACTATAGAACCAGAATTTAAATTAATAGGCTGCTTCTTCATTTGCATTATTCCTTTATTTATTTCATTCAAGATTTATTTTTAGTTAAATAGCATTGTTTTGAATAGTTTTTGACAATGAAAAATAAAAAAATAAAAGAAAATAGTACAGAATTTTCTAGTTTTTTTTCCCCAAAAAAAATAAAGAAATATTTTTCAATCATCATTTGTCTACAGTCCCATTTTGTAAAATAAATCGTGAATCGAATCGGATCGGGAGTTGAGTGAATCGTTACATCCCTAGTTCTGCTCCAATCTTTAGGAAGAACTGATCATCATTTTTCTGCGGAAAAAAAAATGTTTTGCAGACACAAAAATGTGATGGGGTGGGGGCCATTTGTTCCCATTGAAAGAGGGAGTGCAGAGAGGAAGGAAGAAACAGAGACTCTTAAAAGTAAGATTTTAGCACAAAATAGGCTTTTGAACTGTCAATTACACCCTATTAACACCTACCTAGTCCTCTCACCTCTGTCCTCTCTCTTTGTCCTTCTTTAAGCTTTTTCAGCAGGATGTGGCGTGAATAGCGATGTGCAGTCATGTCGAGTTATTTCGTACCTTCTTGTCTCCTTTTAATTAACCACTGTGCCACATGGAGGTGAGCAGAGGAGAATCTCAAATTCTGAGCGTAAAAGCAGTAAAGGTGGGGAAAAAGAAGGAAGAGACGAGGTGAGCGAGGAATCCTGGAGAACAGGGTCATCCTCCTTGCTAATTTGCTGACATGGGGGCATCGGGGAGTGCTGGTCTCCTAATACGATTGTTTCTTGAAGGAGCAGAGCAAGCTGTGAAGGGAACAAAAGTAACTGTGCCCTGCGAATCCTGTAGCCAATTAGTCCGTATCAATAATTAAAAGGCATTGTCTGCACAGGAGCAGGGGCGCTAGATTGAGTTTCCCTCCACCAGGTTGGATTGTTATGACAAGCAGTGCCTACATAATGATATTAGCCATTAATAATTTAGCAGACGGCCTGCGTCGCTGCAGGTGACAGGAGTCTCTGTGCTCGGGCAGCCATCAGTCTGCTGCCTGACCAATTATCAGAGGTCAGGAATTAGATATGGAAATTGGTTCTTTGGTGATGGAGTAAAGATATGTGTCCGTTCGTAGTGTGACTTGAATTTAAAGACAACGACGGTGCCATGTCTTCCTGTTGTGCACGTAGTTGGGCTGATTATCATCTTTTATTTAACAGTCCAACTTAAAAGATATTACCTGAGACATGTTCTACTTTCCGTATTGGATGTTTTTATAAAACGTGTTTTTAAACAGCCAGTAAAGGATAATTTTTTAAGTCGCTCAAAGACACTTGGTTAAAATCCCATTAAAATGCAAACTTAGGGTGCACTCACAATGGACTAGGCATGTTTTACACCTAAAATCTGGATTATTTGGCTAGTGTGAGTGCAAACATACCCTTTTTGAGCATGGCTGGGTTGGAAGAGGTTGGCCCGAATGGCACGCTTGCAAAACATGTTGTTTCCGTCTGCATGGGCAAGAAGTCAACATTTTGGAGTGCAGATTATTCTTGAACTGATCCAAGAACCCAACAATCATTTAAGTGTGAGCCATATTTTCTTCGCTCTACTGCAACTAAAAAAATCTAATGATGAAGTTGCTCCATAGTTGCTGTATAGGGACTTCCCGCGTGACGTCTCGCCATTTGGAGCAGCCATTTTGACAGGCTACAGGCAGTCGCTATCATGCAGGAGCGATGTTGTGCCGTTGGATGCCATCAAATTCGTGATCCTACTAAAGGAATTTCTTTATACTGTATCCCAAAAGAAACAAAACGGAGAACAAGTGGTTGGCGGCAATAAACAGGCAAAACGCTGATGGCGGTGTTTGTTTTCCAACTCAACACACGTGGCTTTGCAGTCTTCTCTGTGAGTTTGGATTTAATGTTATAAATTCACTGTTACCATATACATCTGCAATGTTTGTGTGCAGTATCAATCATTCAACATAACATTAGCTTGTTTTTTTTTGTAGCAGTGAAAAAAATCCACCAACATTAGCTAGAAACAGAATAAAGAGTAGAGAAGAGAGCCGTGGAACAGCTCAGTTAGTTACAGAGTCACTACTGGTAAGTTAGTGTATGTTTTGGTCATTGAATTTTCCGTTCAGAAAAGGAAATTGAAAAACAAAATACAAGTGCTTATTTGATTTCCGTTTTTCAAATTCAAGGCATATTTCTTCATCAGGGTCAAAAAGGGATAAACAAACAATAAAAAATCGAAAAAAAAAAAAAAAAAAAAAAAAAAAAAAAAAAAAAAACAATAAAAAATCGGTTGATTTTAAATTACCCACCCATTTTTAAATACCCACAATGCCATGAGCTCTACATCACATTTGGTTCACTTCCTTTGTTTGTTCCAAGTTGCATAGCTTTTGTTTTCATGCAAATCACAGTTTTTATCTGTAAACTATAAATTAATTCAAACAAAAAATAAAACTCAAAAAGAGAACTGATGAAAAGTATATAAAATCAACCTTTTCTTATATTTGTTTTGTGAAAACTGACCTTTTTACATCATCAGTAGGTGTAAAAACAAGTGTTTTATAAGCAAAAGATTTTTTTTTGTTTTTAGTCTGCAACCCACTGAAGATATGTCTGACCTCTGATCTGGAGTTTTTTTTGCATCCAGGTGTCCACTACTTTGAACTGCACCAGAGTGGGATTGTGTGGTTTACACCTTCACTAAGACAAGCCAGATTTTCCATCAAAATGAATCCTGGCCAAGTAAAAGTGCACTGGTTTGATCAAATTTTGTTTGTTTTGGTTCTGATTCTATTATATATTGACCAATAAACTGTATCCAATGTTTGTATGCAATGTCGTATGTATACTGGTCTTCTTAGTATTGACATCATAACTTCCAAGTTATTGGATGACAAGAAACAATGTCGTAAAATATCAGATGGAAAAGCTATTTTAATAATGACTCTCTATGGGAGCAGAAATATTAAGAGTTTGCCTCACGTGATGAAAATATTATGTGAATGCTGATTGGAAAAAATCTCTAAAATTGCTACGTAGGCATGACAAGACACGGCATCTGATTGGTTCTTTCCCTTCGGACCGAATGTCAGGGATTGGTCAGGGTTTTGTTGGGTTTTTTTTTCAGAATTGCAGAGGCTACAGAGACTTGATTCTTTTTGGTTCTCCTTCTGAACACATATATTGATACTCTCAGGATGGAAGGACCATTTCACCCAGTATAGCAAAAAAGTATTACTGAATAGGATTGTGGACTCCACCTTTACAGAGTGCTTGGACCAGGTATCTTACACTTAGTCTTTGATTTATTCCTTGTTGGATTTTTGAGTTTGCAAGTTTATGAACTCTTTGAGTTGCTTTATTGGTTATCTTGGCATGTGTTTTGAGATGAATAAGTCCTTAACAGAGCTCTAACCTCGTTTTCTACTGTATTTCCCTTCACATGGACAAAAATCATAAATTCTATTCATCATTAATGCATTTTTTTGAAGAAGCCTTTAAGATGTGTGGATGCTGAACCTTTACAACATCTTCGTATAATGTAAAATAGTGAACACTTCGTTCTGTGGAAACCATGTGAAAGAGAAAAGGACAGATGTGATGTTAATTCGTGCCAAAACACACACAAACACAGGCCGCCTTGGCCTCTTGTCCCAGCAGACAGTCCACAGACTGGACGCTGCTGCTGCTGCTGCTGCTCATCAGATGTGTCTGATGGACCCTGTGGGATAACTGCACACCAAGCCCCCGCCATCCTGTCAGTTAGACAGATGCTGTGATGAAAGGGGGTCTGAGATTCCTCCGTTAAGGGCCGACACAGGGTTTCTGTTTTGAATTGAATAGATCATATAATCTTTAAGTATTCTGTTTTTGACAGTGTTAACATGTAAACCCATAAAGTTTCACTACTGAAGAACGTTGAAGTGTGACTACTGTTGTGCTGCAAAGCTGTTTAATCTTTAACACCCCATGAGGATTTCAGCTAATCGGACCATTATTAACTCAGCTGATTGTTCGTTTAAAACAGCATAAATATAATTTATCATACACAAGATTTACATAATATTTACTGTAGCAGACATTCATTTTTGGCCTTATCGTTTACACCCTTTGTATAAAACATCCCAGGCTTTTCAATGACGTAGCATGTGCTAGGATTGAGTTGGCTGATCAAAAACCAGCTTGCAAGCTATTTGTTTACGATTAAAATTCCCCTTATTCTAAGTGCAACATGAAGTCTTATGTGCTAGAAAGATAAAACATACATACTTGTGTTGTCTGTTGTAATAAATAAAAACAAATAAATAAAGAAAATCAAGAGAAAAGCACTACGAAAACCTAAATAATAAAGAAAAACATAGAAATGACCTCACGTCCAATGTTATGATATATATTTCCACCACAGGTAGGTTTATGTAAGCCTACTACAAACACATTTAGTGGTGATTTGTTAAACGTTTAGTGCAACCTAAATCAGTTGTTGCCTATTTTGATCCCTGAAAACTTCTAACCAGACATGTTAGCATTAGCCACCGTAGCGTAGTACATAAAACCATACAACAATAAGCTAATACATATTGTTTTTTTAGCTGACAATATATACTCCCCACAACCATGATTGACACCTACACAAAGTCATTGAGCTCATGGGACAACTGCGTCCCCTGCGCTTCCTGATTCACTTTAATATTTCCTCCCAGGTCCCTGCTGATCCATAGCGATCCCACAGTTTCCTGAAAGCGGTTCAACACAACTTGGCATAACAGTTAATAATACATAGAGTCTTCTGAGTGGAAATTGTATTCTTTCCCCGCAGCTGAAGGAATGAATAACTCCAACTGAAGTGCTGCTAACATCCTCTGATTGACATTTAACCTAATCTTGAAGCGATGAGTGGTAATCAATAAATTAGCGATGAGGCATCAGATCTGTGTGTAATAATTGCAGAGCCGTGCATTATTTATCCGTCTGAAGTAGACGAGCAGTGGACAGACTCCAGGCGTTGATTACTGGGCTAAAGAGTGATTACAGTGGATGGTTTCTGTGAAGTCCTATAGCCTGTAGAGAGCGGCGCTCTCCACAGTAGAGACACACGGACAAATAGAGTCTGAAGTTAAAATAATTTAAGGCAACTTGTCAAAAAGGACTGAGGGCATTTCTTGAAACCATCCATGTAACACCAACAAGGTGAGGCCATAGGTAGCCTGGGTCAAACTTAGGTCCCACTTTAGACCAAGTCAAATAAATCACCAATAAAAACTAGTATAGGGTATCTAGGACAGTCCTGGAATGGGACCTGGATCTGGTCTATCATCCTCATAGCAGATAATTGATAAAAATGAGACGGAGGCGGAATGAGGAGTTGCTGGTCAGATGCACGCTGTGTTTATTGTCAAAGTCGCAGAGGCAGAAACAGACATACAGGCCTGGGCATCCTTAGCGTTATCGGATGTGTTTAGGGTTGGTTACAACTATTTTACTGTGTAAAGTAATAATATTAATAATAGCATGTGCATGGGAGAGATAGAAGCTAATAAGATTACAAATAAAAAGCCGATATAATAGGATGAGGATATAATGTAATAGTGCCTGAACAAATATCCTTATCCTATTATATCCTTAAAAGGATAAGGATTTTGTTTTACTTGGTTGTGTACGGGTATATTCAAAGTTCAATAAATGTTAAGAGTTCAATTGGTGCATTTAATTTATCTTCTATTATATACATTTATATCAAATGAGTGTTTCAATTGACTAATAATCAATGTGTTTTAAAAAAAAACAGATATCGGCCTCAGATATCGGCTTTAGATATCGGCAATCAGCTGAATTTTCTTAAAAAATTGGTATCTGCATCGGTCTTTGAAAATCCCATATCAGTCGACCGCTAGTTTAAGTCATTATGTGCAGAGACCTTGAGCAGGTGTTATCAAGTTCACAGTTGAAAAACCTGTGACACGACACCTTACTACAAGTTGAGGCATAAATGGCAGTCACAATCTCTCATGGACAAGTTGTGTTATCTCCTCCTGGCTACTCTACAAGGACTTTTAAAGAAAATAACTGACTAAACCTCTAATATTACACAGTATATGAGCTTTTGATTGAGCGTGCAGTTAGAATTCACTACAGGTACCCTCTAAGTCCATCTCTGCTCTGATGTTTCCCAAGGTGCAGGCTGGCAAAGTGATGCAAACACAGGCTTTGACTTGCCTAAAGAGACTTGTGGGTATAAAGTATAAATAATGTAACTCAGAGAGGAAAAGATGGAGAGTTTTGCACTGTTGTTGCCCCACAGCGTATCTTACAACCTGCACAGTCCTCCAGAAGGATCTGCTCGAAGCCTCACCTCTCTCCTCCGCTGTGATGTCGACAGGACTTTATGAATTTGATGGTCCATTAAAAGAGAAAACAGCTTTATGACATATTCAAAGAGGGCATGTCTGGTGTATAAAGTCTGCGAAGGCTATGATTCATTAATGGAGCCATGAATAGATAACTTACTCTTGTATGATATCATACTCACTCCTCAATTCACAGTGACATTCACATCTTTCCCTGTTCAAAGAGTTGGGATATTATGACAAACAGTATATTAAAGAATCATATGGAGCTTTTTAAACTATTAATGAGCCTAATAGTAAAACTCCATAGGTCCTGACTCAGAGCATTTTTTTTTTTATTTCAAATACTAACTGTGAGATCATTAGAGCAACAAGTAAAGATGTTTTTCCTCAGTGTTGTCTTTAATATGTAATTTTTTGACTGTGTAATATGACATTGGCAGACATTATCTGCTGTTAATATTAAAGTGTGAACTGTTGTGAATATGAACTACAAGGTCTATCGAAGATCATATGTTAGTTTAGTCGAGTAACTTTCTATAAAAGTCCTGGCAGGAGGAGGAAAAACCTGGTCGTCCAGCAGACACATCATTTTCCACACCTCAGATGCCGATAGTGACGTCTGGCCATTGCATTGAGCTATGCACGTGGCCTTGCAAAACACAGTTCTTTACCAGATTTTCTGCCTGTAAATTGCTTTACTGTCCCCCATTAGGTCTGCTCTTTCTCCTATTCACTCGTGTTGTGCAGAGCAATGTGTCTTGTATGTAATGTGCAGCATGAGCCCACATTACTGGCTTCAGACACATCAGAAGTAGTTCCAACGCACATCTTTCTGTAGTCCGTATAAAACATTCAACAATATCAAAGAAAACATAAAGAAAAGCAGTACAAAAATTCTACTTAGAACAAAATCAAAGACTTCACGTCAACTCAAAATTTAAGATGAAAACCAACAACTTGCAAATGAAAAGCATCTATCAACCAAAGTACTTACAGAAGAAAAACCCTAGAGAAACGTATTTTGTTTGGGTTTGAATTTGTTTTGTTTTGTTTCATTCCTCTACCTTATTTGAAAAGAAATGAATCATCTTTTAAAGAAATCTGTGAAATAAAATACCTTACCTGTTATATTTAAGGGTTCTGTCTCTGCCCCATGATTGAAGGTAAAACGAACCTGTCTGCCTTTATGTAAGGTCCTAGGCTTACCGTAGGTGGCGTTCTCACTTTGTACCTTAAAGCTTCCTCTACCTGCCACAAAGACAAATGCACTAAGACTGTGTTCAAGTACAACTTAAGTAGCGAAGACAAGGTAATAGAGAGGTGAGTACACCTGAGGAAAGACAAGAGAACACCAAAATCTGAAGATGAAATTAAAGTAATAGCAAAGTTCATGGGATTTCATTTCTTTAGGTTAAATGAAAGCAATATAAAACAATATTGAATATAAAATGCAAAGACAGAGAACAAATATGACTAAATGGTGCCGTGGACAAGAGGATAAACACTGAAGGGTTATATAAAGGACTTTGAACCATGTACTTGCATGAATGACATCAATATTTTTGGCTTAGATGTCGGACCGAGGTTATACCAGCACTTGACTTTCAGATTGAACTCATTTGGACAAAGCATGAACAACCAATAGAAACTGAAGGCAAATTATGATGTTTTCCTTAGGATGATACATCTTTGTGTTTTATCACTGTCTTTTTCTTTCAATGTTCCTTTTAAGCATTAGAAACTGTCGTTCATCTCAACCCAGCGATGGTTATTAGCAGAGACCGAATACCCTGGCAACATCTCTGTGCCTGTGCTGAGAATACCCTCACCTCTGCACATGCTGTTCTCTTCTTGGAAGTTGCGTAAGCTTTGTTATGAAATCAGCAGTGGGAGCCAATCTCAAGCTCATCTCTCGAACACAAAGAGCTCCCATCACCGGGGATGTTTGGAGAGCAGAGGCAAGCTCAGAGTTTGCAGCAGTCCAGCACACGCCTGCATGTCCTACCAATGAAGCTCGTCTTGTTTGAGTTGTTGTTGCTTTGGTGTGAATTGCTCGGCGCCGCTCAGCTCCTCTGAGCTTTGGAAAGTTCGGCTGGGCTCAGTATTTGGCTTTGCTGTGTCTGTTTCTGTTCTCCTCCAGTCTGCTGCAGACAGCCAACAGCTGGACCTTCCCTCTGCTGATCCCGTCGGCTCTTTTCTGCAGCTCCACAGCCACTCCTAATTGCTTTCAGCTCTCTTCTCTGCAGACTGCATCTGTATTGAGAAAAGACTGTTTGTAGTCTTTTATCTATATTTTAAGCCACACACAAGGTGTAGAGTCGGCCTGGAGCTTGTTACAGGGGCCCATGGCTGCATTATTCATGAGGTGGCTAAATAAAAGATCTGCCAGCAGTTGATGGCAGGACGGAGGAGTGCACAGTACCTGCCCGGCACCTGTGTGTGTGAATGCAGCTGTGTGTCTGTTTCTCTGCGTCTGCATGACAATCTCTGATCTATGTTTATGTGTGAGTGACAAACACAGACGCAGCAATGTGCACAGTGAACTCTGCAGTTGAGTGATCTTCACATTATAGATCAGGGTTCACCAACATGGCGCTCGCACCTGGTAGCCCGCATGGACCGTGTGAGGTGCCCTCAGGAGCTCTAGTCACCAATGAGCTCCATCTAAAATCTGATTCATTTGCCAGGTTTCAAAATCACATAGAAAAATAAAGTGTTGCATGTTAAACTTAAACATTTCTTGGTGTTCCTTAATTATCTTGCCCTTTAATTAAAGTAAAATCTTAAATTCTTAGAAGTGTAAATCAAAGATAGCCCTTCAGATTACTCGCAGTTTCGGAAAAGTTGGTAATCCCTGTTATACATCACACGTGTTTCTTTTCTCTTTCACAGAATCAAAAAAATGTTTTACACAATTCAGCTGACTGTGAGGTGAGATACATGAGGAAGTTTGTTGAAAGCAGCTAGTTAGCAAGCAGCTAAATAGCAGCAAGTAGAAAATTAACATATAGCGCATTTAGGGCTCTATTCTCCCAAGCGCTTAAGTCCAAAAAGCCGCGCAGCATTGTAAGTGCATTCCTTTTTATAACAGCTCCAGGTGTTGCAGCCAATTGATCAGCAGTTTAGCACAATGAACATATCATTTTAATTACAGTTGTTATTAAAATAAAACTTTATTTGTAGGTGTTCGGATTTTTTATTTCAGCCCTCCGAAAAGGCTTGTCAGACAGCACACAATGTCATAACTCATGTTTGTCTTTGTTAGTTTTTATTTGTTTCTTGGTTAGATTCTCTTACAACTCGTATTAATAAGATTATTCATTGTTTAGGCCTGTTAATTTTATTAAGTGACCACAACTATCACCTCCCACTTGGCCGACTGTTCGAAGATCCACGGAGGCCACTTAAACCTCTGTTTAACTTCTTTCGAAGGCAATCCCAACAAAGACACTTGGGATGTCCCACTCTCGCCAAAACTTCAGGAGGCTTCCATAAGACTTTTTGAAGAATATGTGAGACTTAGTCAGATGAAATTTGAAAGAAGCCTAACACCATCAGAAGCCATTGGCCATCCCTTAGGAATCATATTTTCGGATGAAAGTGAGGTTTCCTACAGTGCTGTGCTTTATCTCCATTGGAAAAAGCAGAGTGGGTTAGTTGTAAGGTTGGCTGAATCAAAGGCCAAACTTGCACCTCTTGACCAAAAGGGGGACGTGATCATGGCAGAGGTGTGCGGCGCTGTCTTTGCCATTTGCCTAAAAGGGTACTTTGAAAAGCACTGCCGCATCAAAGTTGCTCCCTGGAACCATTTCGTGGATAGCCAAATAATTCTGGGAGCGATCCACAAGGACAGTTATGGCTATCAGACTTTCTTTGCCAAACGCATTACAAACCAGTCTTTTACTGGTCCAATCAAGGCTGGACCAATAGAAAACTGGAGGTGGGTTATAGACAGTCTCAACTACTGTAGCTGACATCATTACAAAGGGAGCAATTCCTCAAGAGCTTAATGAAGGATCCAATTGGCAACAAGGTCCAGAGATTCACAGGGGGCCTGAAGTTGACTGGCCGTTAAAAACGACCAAGGAGCACTGGTCAGAGGATGAGCTCAAAACCCCATGGCGCAATGAAAGTGACGGCCGGCGCGCGCCGCCTGACGTGGGATCTCGGAAAGGGCGCAGGTTCACTCAATCCCCTTTTTCGCAAATATGTTGTTAATGAAATGTGCTGTGAAACGTGTAATATTTGATTATTTCACACAAATGTATTTTAGTGTTTAGTTCAGTGTTGTGTTACGTGAACGATGCACTTCCTTGAGTAATCACTACGTCAATGTTTGTCAAACATGTTAAGCTGCAGAAGTTTGTGTTTAAAGAGAATTGCTTGTCATTCCTACTAGAAAAGTTTACATATTATCTGTCTTTGTCATTTGGGTTGAGTTTTCCTTTAAGTGGTTTGTTTACAGTAAAATATGAAGCCACAGCACAATCGTTGTTTGTATCTCTTGTCTTTCTGCAGACATGAACGCTGCACACCCCCTGATTTTGTTATATGATGGTCTCTGCCGGAGGAAGCACAGCAATGTGGAGTTAGTTCAAACCAGGGGTGATCGAGCACGTGGAGGCGTGTGGAACAGGAGTGGCGTGGGAGCATGTCTGATGCTTTGGATGCAGGCGGGATGAGACATGGAGGAGGTGTGCGGGCTGATCCCCCTAAAAGCCTCCACTCTTTTTTTTCATTAGCAGCATGCAAGGAACAAGGCCTCCGCTGGAGGGTGAGCCACCCAGGAGAGCAGCTTGCCTCAGGGTGATTTTTAGAAGTAAGTAAGACGGGAGGAGAATAATGGGAGGTGGGAGCGCAGAGGAGAACAGGGATGGAGGGAAGACGAGGGCTGTGAGGCTGTTGTTGTTGAAAGTCGATAGATTTTCTCACTGAAGGCCCGCTGCACTGCTTCTCCTGCTTTCATTCTCTGAGGTCCTTCATGTCAATGGTTGCTGCTCTCCATTCGGGCCTGTCTCAGCTTTCTCCATATATCCTCCAATATTTGTTGTTTTTTGGCCAACGGGGCCAATGGAGATGCCTGATAATGTTAACTGGGCTCTTTCTGCTGACAAATAACTCACAGCGGAGTGAAGTACTGCAGGCACTGTGAGCACACCAACCTCCCCTTAACCCCATCCTTCTGTGTTGGTTTGGGTTGATGTCCTCTCTATTTTGTCCCCTCTACTTTAGTGTCACACCAGCATCACATTCTGAGGAAGGTTTTTCAGCATTCACTCCTGACACACTGGCTGCCATCTGTCAGTCAATGAGTTTGTACCTCTTGTCATCAGTCAGTCAAAAGTCAGTCAGTTTGAGCTGCTCAAACTCACACAGAACTGATAACTATGCAAGGAGCCCAGACTGTTTACCACCGCGCTGTGATCTCTGTGACAATAAACCAATAACAAAGACCAATTAGACCCCAGTCCGTCTGTCCTTGTCTTGATACAACTATGTGTTTATTACTTAACTTCAGGGATACTTACAGATCAGCAGAGCTAATCCTAACCCATAACTCTTACTAATAACTAACCCTGCCGTCTATATATTCTAACTCAGTGTTTCTCAAATTAAGGTACATGTATTCCTAGGGGTACGCAATGGCATCACAGGGGGTACTTGAGACAGTGAGTGAAAAATTGATGAATTAAATCATCAAAAACATGGGGTTTTGTCATTTTTCTTTTTAGTTCTAATTAATATAGAGTGAGATGTCCCACCAGACAATCCTTCTTGCTTTGGGCGAGTGAGAAGAGGTGCTTATTTTGAATGGCAGTCTTGGTCCCACACCAGGTGAGGGATAACCTGAAGAAATTATGAAAACTACAGAAATAAAGCTATTCAGGAGCCATATAATAATGTTTCATTTCACTTATTTATAATGAAATTCTTTAAAATGTGTGTTACCACTCATTAATTTCCCTATTATGCTCTATAGTTTTTTTTTTTTTGATAGTATTCTGAGCAAAATGTTGTAAATGGACAAAGGAGGTTGGATTCAGAATAAGAGAAAGGGGGTAATTGGGCCAAAAAACTTTGAGAATCATATTGTTCTAACTAATACCTGGTTTTCCAGTCTTCTCAATCATAATGCCATGCACTGTGTTAATGTGTCTGAGCATGCATGAGTATGCACAGCATGCACACTTAATAGCTCTCACCACTGTTTTCCATGCAAAGCAATAACATACCTCAAAGTAATGCTGGCACAGCCTATGTGTGCACCTTAGTTAGTCAGTTTGTTACTTAGGTTAGGACTTCACTAACATGCTTAAAACAGTACATTACGTTGCAAACTCACACACATGCAAGAGTTTAATTTCCCTTGATCTTGGACTCTCTAATTCTGTCTTTTTCTGCCATTTTCTGCTCTGCTCCACACTCAGGGCTGGGTTAAACCATCCTAGCGTTAACCCTGATCTAACCCTTGAAAGAAGTGACAACCTGCTGAGGCTGCCTCACCTCATAAAAACATCCTCGTTCCAAGGAGATAAAACTCAGCCAGCGACAGGAACATCCTAACTGAAGCACTTACCGCTCGTACCCACACCCTCTCTCGCTCTTACCCACTCCTCCTGATGGGAAGCCCACGGGCCACGGCGCGCTGTGACTGATATGCGTTCCGACATGTCAAACAGGGAAGCAGTGCGGCGCTGCCCGTGGCAACCAGAGGAAACATGCTAATAGCGAGGTGCATTAGTGCACTCACAGACGTGGCTGCTAATAAGAGAGGACATTTGCTCCCACTCCCAACTTTTCACCAGTGACACCAGCATCTCTACTGCTCTACCATTCTCCACCTGCACAAGGAAACACACAGTAGGTTGTTGGTTCCAAAACCCAGTCCAGCTCCACACCGAATGGCTCTATCCAGAGTTGGCACCAGGCAGTATTAAATGGAGGGCATTAAGAAAAAACATGCACATGTGTGGAACCAGAGGTCGTGTAATGAATCTACTGGTGCCCCTCGTTTCTTATGATCAACTTCCGTATGTGTTGACCGCTGCTGTTAGCAGTATTTATAAAGTGCAAAATATATTTTTTATGTAACGCCCTAGTGGGGTAATTACAGGGTAATATCATCTAATAGTGTATCACACAAGAATGGACCAGAAGAATTTGGTAAGGTACGACTGCTGGAGAAATTCACAGCTTAACACTACAGAAATATAAGTAAAAGACCACAGACCAGAGGATAAGTTTAAATAGCCGGCTTGTATTAGAAAAATAAAATAAGGACATACAACAATGACAACATAAAACATACAATAGAAAATCACAATTGTGTGTGAATCCCTTTTTGTTAAACCCTTTTTGTGTTTAATTCAGTTTCAGATCTATTTTTAGTTTTACTGGTTGCAACCTTTTAATTAATTTTCTATTCAAGTTATTTTTATTCAAGTGGTTCAAAGTAAAAGCTAACTAATTAGTTTAAATCACATTTAGGTATCTTTTAAGTTGGACAGTTTGTTTACAACAAACACAATTGTAAAATACCCTCTTACAATCATTAGAAAATAAAAATACAAAAAATAGAAATAAAAAGAATTCAGCAAAAGGCTGAATCAAATCTGTATTTCACAGATAAAAGTCCTTTTCTCCCTTCACTCTGACTTAGCAGTTCAGTTCAGTCTTTATCCTCTGCAGTGTTGCAGAAGTATGGGTGAATCCTACCAGTTCAGATGAAAACCATGCACCTATCAGCAGAGGGCGTAGCACTCGAGCAGATGCACAGTTCAGAAGGTCCACGTGGTTCGAAGGCTGGTTCAAGAGCGGCTCGCCATCTTGTTTCAAGCACGTCTTCTTCAAAGTTCACTTTAGCTGGATATTTTTCAACCCACACTAAATGGCCAAGTCCCGTTTATCACGGTACCAATCTCCGCACTGGAACAGGTTGGAAAGCAAAAATACTTATCCAACAACTTTTAGACTTGTTTTCTGCTCTCCTTTCTTCCTTCCCCGCAGCAGCACCGCCTGTATGCGTTCTCACTGCTCTCTATTCTGCAGAAGCTCCGTGTATGTTTCTGCCTAGTCTCCTTTTCTCTTTTTTATGCAGCAGCAGCAGCAGCTCCGTGCATGTCTCCCTCGCCTAGCAGGTACATTTCCGGGAAACAATCCGGTTGGCTGATGCTAGTCACATGGGTCACGCAGCTGCGTGCTTAATAGAAAAATACACTTTTTTTTAAATTATTATTATTATTAAAGTAGATTGAACAAATAACCCACGAATTAACAGTTTTAAACTTTTAACAAATTCTTATAAATAAATAAAATATGAAAAACGTTTTAAAACATTTTATCATATTTACCTATTTAATAACTCTTTTTCAAATTTATTTATTTCTTTTTTTTTTTTTATTACTATTTATAACATACTTTCACTTTGATAAACACTTAACCTGGGTTACACCCTCCCCTCTTAACTCTATGCAAGCCCCTTTGCATAATGCATAGTTCAGACTACTTTCACTTCATGCAGTTCAATAGAATCTGTGACAGCTTCACTCAGGCTTTGAAAAAGAGACTGAATTATAGTAACAAGAGGATTACCCAACTGTGGGTAGGTTAACTGTTTGGGTGTCTTTCTTTCTCTCAGAGATCTTCTGACATTTTGCTCCATGTCAGGATCATTTGCATCATTTCTATTGTCAATATTTATGATTACTTCATCTTTTGTTGCTTCCTTTGCATTTACTCCTTTCATTTCAGGTTCAGGAAAGTTTTCCATTTCACTTTCAGTTTTGTCTCCATAATCTGTTAAGTTTCCACTATCGGTGTTTTTGTCATTTTCAGGTGTTTTGTCATAATCAGGTAGGTTGTCATGTTCAGGTTCAGGTTCATTCACATCCTCTGGAGCATTTTCAGGAATTTCCTCAATATTTGGAAATGAGTAATCAGATGCGATTTGCTCAACAGTAGGACTTTGGCCATATTTGGGAGGATGGACTACTATGTATTCCTCAACTGTCCTTGAGATTTCCTCGAGAGGACTTGGGGGGAAATACAGTGGGTAGCTATCACTTTCCTCGGAGTCGTATTCAAACTCATGTTCAGAATCATGTGCAGGATGTTGGCGTGTGCTAGGCCTGCGGGGTTTTTCTTTTACTACAGGTGAAGGCTCAGGCAAAGTTGGCAAGAAACCACAGGGCAACAAGAGGTCTCTATGAAGAGTACGAGTGGGACCGATTTTTTGTTCAGGCTTAACTGTATACACAGGTAAGTTGTCCTTTTGACTTATGACAACATGAACAGTGGACTCCCACTTGTCAGCCAATTTGTTTTTACCTCTGAGTCTGACATTTTTCACAAGCACACGATCGCCAACATCGAGAGCAGATTCAGTAACATGTTTGTCATATCTCACTTTGTTTCTTTCAGCAGCTTTTGCAGCACTTTTGGTAGCCAACTGATAACTTTCTTGGAGGTGAATTTTCAGTGCTTTAACATACTGCGAGTGGGATTGTTGCTCACGCTGGTTTAAAGGGACATTGAAAGCAAGGTCAATGGGTAGTCTAGGCTGCCTACCAAACATTAACTCGTACGGCGTATACCCTGTGCTATCATGTTTGGTACAGTTATACGCGTGTACAAGCGGTTTGACGTAGTCGCGCCAATGCGTCTTATCCTCATCCCTAAGAGTACCAAGCATGTTTAAAAGTGTCCTATTAAATCTTTCAACAGGGTTTCCCCTGGGATGATAAGGGGACGTTCGGACCTTCTGAATCCCTGCAAGGTCGCAAAGCTCTTTTATAGTTTTTGATTCAAAGTCTGCGCCTTGATCACTATGAATCTTTTCAGGAAATCCGTAGTGAATAATGAAGTTTTCCCACAAAGCTTTTGCTACCGTTTTAGCCTTTTGGTTTGGAGTGGGAGTGGCAATTGCATACTTCGTAAAGAAGTCTGTCATTACCAAGACATCTTTAGTATTGCTACGGTCAGGTTCAATGCTCAGAAAGTCAATGCATAGCAATTCTAGGGGTCTGGTGACTTGAATGTTTACAAGGGGCGCTGCCTTCTCTGGCAGTGTTTTTCTGCAAACACACCTTTGACAGGTCTTGATTTTCTGTTCGATATCAAATGCCATTTTTGGCCAGAAAAACCTGGTTCTTGCAAGGTCGAGAGTCCGTTCTGTTCCGAGATGACCCATGTCATCGTGAAGCGTTTTTAACACCATTTCTCTGAGACTTTCAGGAAGAACGAGTTGCCATTGAGTGTCTTCACCAACTTTTCTTTTTCTATAAAGAATCCCATTCTGAAACTCAAGTTTGTTTAGTTCACGCAGAAGGATGGACAGTTGTGGAATTTCTTTGCGGACTGTAGGAGGAGAAGTTTCACCTGTTTCAAGTTGGTGTATGATTACATTTATGGCTGGGTCATTTCTTTGACTTTGTTTGAGTTCTTCCTCAGAAATACTTTGGATGACTGGGAAACCATAACAATGATCAAAACTGTCTGGAACAGCTTGGGCAGACATCGAACAGGATGTTACGAGAGGACAAGGAAGAGCACGGTTGTCAGAGTCAAAAGGATGGAGTATTAGGTGTCTCTCACAGATTGCATTGACAGTATCTGAAGTGACCTGAATGAACGGATTGGTGCCAGGTAAGTGATGGTTGACAAACTGACTGATTCTTTCCTGTTCTTTCAGAGAGACTAAGTCATTTACTGGTTCTGGATGGGGACGACGAGACAAGCTGTCTGCGTCTACGTTTTGTTTGCCTGCCCTATACTGAAGTTGGAACTCGAAGGAGGACAGGGCGGACAACCAGCGATAACTTGTCGCGTCTAACTTAGCTGTTGTTAAAATGTAAGTTAGAGGATTACTGTCAGTTAGGACTGTGAAAGGACTGCCATAAAGATAGTCACAAAACTTTTCCGTTACGGCCCATTTAAGGGCTAAAAACTCAAGTTTGTGAGCGGGGTATCGCGTTTCGCTTCTCGACAGACCTCTGCTAGCGTAAGCTATTACGCGCATCTCCCCCTCCTGATCTTGATACAGGGCTGCCCCTAGTCCTGTTGTACTTGCGTCTGTGTGTAATACGTAAGGGAGTTTAGGATTAGCAAAGCCTAACACCGGAGCTGTGGTAAGTTTCGCTATTACAGTCTCAAACGCATTCTGGCAACTTCCAGACCACCTATCACCAAAAGGGGCTTTTGGTTCAAAGTAGGGGACAGTGTCGGTCTTAGGACAGTGGCTCTTTCTCAAAGGCGGGTACCCCGCGGTAAGGCTTGTTAGGGGTTTCACTATTTTAGAGAAATCTTTGACAAACCGCCTATAATACCCTGCGAAACCTAAAAACTGACGTAACTCTTTTAGATTTCTGGGACTTGGCCATGTTTTGAGCGCAGATACTTTTTCGGGGTCTGTTTTGACTCCGTCCTGTGAGACTATATGCCCCAAGTACCTAACTGACGTCTGAAAGAAGCGACATTTTTCGACCGATAACTTCAGACCATACTCGCGGAGGCGACCAAGCACATGGAGAAGGCGCGTCTCATGTTGTTCAAGAGTTTCGGAAAACACTATAAGGTCGTCTAAAAAGACCAAGACTTCCTTAAGATTGATGTCCCCCATACACTTCTCCATCAGCCTTTGAAACGTGCTGGGAGCGTTTGTTATACCCTGGGGCATTCTATTGAATTCCCAGAAACCCATGGGACATACAAAGGCGGTTTTGTGCTTGTCTTCCTCGTCAACCTCAATCTGATAGTAGCCACTCTTAAGGTCAAGGACCGAGAACCACTTCGATCCAGTGAGGGCAGAGAATGCCTCCTCTAAGTTAGGGAGAGCGTAGGCATCTTTGATCGTGTTGAGGTTGAGTTTGCGAAAATCTACGCAGAGTCTTACATCGCCGTTTTTCTTTCTCACTACTACTATAGGTGACGAAAAGGGGCTTTCTGACTCGCGGATTATTCCTGCTTCACTCAGTTCTTTCAAGTGCCTCCTAACTGCGTCGAGATCTTGTGGTCTGATTGGGCGTGGTCTATGTTTAAAGGGTGTCTCATCGCTCAACTTTATTTGGTGCTTTACTTTACTTGTGCAACCAAAGTCTGTGTCATGTAGTGCAAAAACTTCAGGCATTGCACTGAGCTTTTGTGTGATTCGTTCTTTCCATTCACTTGGGACAGGAGAGTCTCCAAAGTTTAAGTTTACTTGGGCAGATTCACCTGATTTCTGTGACGTTTGGATCTGATTGGCTGACACAACTTCCTGGATTGCGTGAATTTCAGCAATGACACTCCTTGGAGGAATGACTATGTCATGTTGACTTTCATTACGCAGCACAACTGGAAACTTTTGTGAACATTTGTCTGGAAGGTTAAGTAAACAGTGTGTGACTAGGACACCACCTGGTAGAGAAGATGTGGAGGGTGACTCAACTACAACCCACTTGTCTGATGTTTTGATGTTTACATGGAGTAACCCTTCTAAGACTTTACTCTGACCTGCTGGTAGGATTTCTGGCTCTTTCCCAAACAACCTGACTAGACCAAGACTACTGTTTTCTTTCTGTTTTTGTCTCTGCTGTAATACACTAAGTACTACTCTGTAACCATAAGGTAGAGCTTGGAGATCAGCATTTGTCTGGGCGAAACTCTCATAAAGGATGTCTAGAGTGTTGGTACCGATTAACAACGATGACTGAATGTTGGAGCGTGTGTCTGGAACAACTAACGCAGATGTAGACACACTAATCTCAGAGCCAAAACAGTCTTTTGGAAAGGTAATATCAACACTAATATAACCCGAATAAGGAACAGATTGACCGTTTGCCGCTTCTATCTCAAGTAACTCATTTATCGGGTGGATCTCAAGGTTTGAGAGATTGTTTTCATAGAAGGATTGAGACACCGTGGTCACTTGAGACCCAGTATCAAGGAGACAGCTGCAATTTTGACCATTGATTTGTACTTGAGCAGTGTACTTTGCTCCAACTAAACCTTTTGGTAGTTTTGCAGTGGCTGATTTGTTGTGCAAGAAGCGCTTTTTAGATCTGTTAGAGCTTTGGTTGGGACTCGATTCATTGGAAGCACTCATTTGTCCCGTAATGAGAGCTGGTTTCAGTTTAAAGGCTGGTTTCGATTTTGTTTATCCCACAGTGACTGTTTTTCCTTTAATTGCTTTCTCTTTTTAGCAACTAAAGCTGGATTGGGATCGTCGGAGCAGGCGGAGACAATATGTCCGTCCTCGCCGCACTGGAAACAGTACCATGGCTTGGGTCTGTTTTTAGTAACTGGGGGTGTCGATTGGTTTGGTTTGGGATTTGTCTTGTTGGCTTGCGTGTCAGTTTTCTTTTTATTTACACTTGGGGGGTTTAGTCTTGCAAGATGGCTCTGGAGTTCAGCGATTTGGGCTTTTAACTCTTTGACAAGCTTGTTTTGGGAAGTGACTGGTGGTTCTGTTTTTTGAGTTTTCATTTTCGTGAACTGATCCTTAAGCTCAGTCATTTGCGCACGCATTATAGTTAGATCCATTTGCATTGCAGAGTCCAGATCAGTGTTTGCAGCTAGGGCATGTGAAGCAACTTTGGGTTTGGTAGCAGCAAAGTGCTTTTTCATTCTGCTTTCTTTGGCTATGTGTTTGTCTTCTTCTACTCTTAACTGCAGAAGAAGATCTGCAAATGGGGGTGGGGAATCTTTCTTTCTTTCTAGCTGAAGGTCTGCTAAAAGGGAATTATCCCAACACCCACGACAGAACTGACGCAATAAGTGTCGGTCTGTTTCACTGGCTGAAACGCCACCTCTTTTCTGGGCTTTAATGAGATTTGTTTGCAATCTGTGAAGATAATGGGATGGCTTTTCACCCACATCTTGGAGCGTGTTTAGAAATTTGGCAAAAAGCTCATCACCATCCTCTACTGTGCCAAAAGCTGAATTAAGCAGCTCAATGTAAGCGGAAGGCAGCGCTTTGGGGCCTAAAGGTTTGACTACATTCGCTGCAGGTGGCACAAGACTGTCCAAAATCTTTCTAGAGCGCTTTAAATCTGACAATTCTGGATCTTGGAGGACAAGCTCAACACTATTGCGCCATGTGTCAAAGTCTACCTCATGACTGGGGCAAGGAATTTTACCAGAGAATGGCCTCAAGCGGAAAGAGTATGACTCTTTGGACAGATGGGCTTCACTTCTGACTATGTGCTCAACAACTACTTTTTGCACTTCTGGGGGAGTTATGAAACTCTGAGAAAAGTTTGTCGATTGAGCAAGTGGTGTTGGCTTGGCTGGTTCAGTTGGATTAGCATTCAAGTTGAGTGGACTCGTTTGTTCAGTTTCACTTTGGGTTCCCTTTGTGACAAGTGGAACATTGATGTTTGGTGTCTCAGCTGGTTCGGTTTCAGTTTCATTCGTTATCGACTGACTGCATTTTGCAATGTGCTCATTTAAAACTGCTTCAAATGATTGTCCTGTCAGTCTGGCTATTTCTTGCAGTTTGTTGAAGAAACTGTTGGTGGCGCTACTAGTGACCGTTTCCATGTACTCAGAGGACAGGGCTCTGATCTGGCATGTTTCAGTTTGACTTCGAAGCGTATGAGGAAGCAAAGGCTCAAGTGCTTCCAGGGCAGCTCCACTCTCGTACTCCACAATAGCATGTTTGTGGTATGGAGACTGCAGATTATCAATTTTTAAGGTTCTCAGTATACGCCCGTACTTTGTCAAAAAGTCAGTTAACTCAGCATCAAGAGCATCATCTGTAAACTCACTAATGATGACTGAGTTTGGGATTTTTATGTTCTCAGTGTTGACTATGTCCATGTTTTTTTTTTGCCGGTTTTTTTTTCTATTTTGGGGTCTGGGTCAAAAAGTCGTTTTCAGTTGCAACTTACAACACGTGAAAAGCCGTAGAATAACTCCTGGCTGGCTCGCCAATTCTGTAACGCCCTAGTGGGGTAATTACAGGGTAATATCATCTAATAGTGTATCACACAAGAATGGACCAGAAGAATTTGGTAAGGTACGACTGCTGGAGAAATTCACAGCTTAACACTACAGAAATATAAGTAAAAGACCACAGACCAGAGGATAAGTTTAAATAGCCGGCTTGTATTAGAAAAATAAAATAAGGACATACAACAATGACAACATAAAACATACAATAGAAAATCACAATTGTGTGTGAATCCCTTTTTGTTAAACCCTTTTTGTGTTTAATTCAGTTTCAGATCTATTTTTAGTTTTACTGGTTGCAACCTTTTAATTAATTTTCTATTCAAGTTATTTTTATTCAAGTGGTTCAAAGTAAAAGCTAACTAATTAGTTTAAATCACATTTAGGTATCTTTTAAGTTGGACAGTTTGTTTACAACAAACACAATTGTAAAATACCCTCTTACAATCATTAGAAAATAAAAATACAAAAAATAGAAATAAAAAGAATTCAGCAAAAGGCTGAATCAAATCTGTATTTCACAGATAAAAGTCCTTTTCTCCCTTCACTCTGACTTAGCAGTTCAGTTCAGTCTTTATCCTCTGCAGTGTTGCAGAAGTATGGGTGAATCCTACCAGTTCAGATGAAAACCATGCACCTATCAGCAGAGGGCGTAGCACTCGAGCAGATGCACAGTTCAGAAGGTCCACGTGGTTCGAAGGCTGGTTCAAGAGCGGCTCGCCATCTTGTTTCAAGCACGTCTTCTTCAAAGTTCACTTTAGCTGGATATTTTTCAACCCACACTAAATGGCCAAGTCCCGTTTATCACGGTACCAATCTCCGCACTGGAACAGGTTGGAAAGCAAAAATACTTATCCAACAACTTTTAGACTTGTTTTCTGCTCTCCTTTCTTCCTTCCCCGCAGCAGCACCGCCTGTATGCGTTCTCACTGCTCTCTATTCTGCAGAAGCTCCGTGTATGTTTCTGCCTAGTCTCCTTTTCTCTTTTTTATGCAGCAGCAGCAGCAGCTCCGTGCATGTCTCCCTCGCCTAGCAGGTACATTTCCGGGAAACAATCCGGTTGGCTGATGCTAGTCACATGGGTCACGCAGCTGCGTGCTTAATAGAAAAATACACTTTTTTTTAAATTATTATTATTATTAAAGTAGATTGAACAAATAACCCACGAATTAACAGTTTTAAACTTTTAACAAATTCTTATAAATAAATAAAATATGAAAAACGTTTTAAAACATTTTATCATATTTACCTATTTAATAACTCTTTTTCAAATTTATTTATTTCTTTTTTTTTTTTTATTACTATTTATAACATACTTTCACTTTGATAAACACTTAACCTGGGTTACATTTACTACCCTAAAAATAAAATAAAATTATTTTTTTTGCAAAAGTGTCAAATGGTAGAAGTTCTAACATCTATTGTTCCTCACACCAGCCTCAGAGTTAATAGCCAGTCACCAGTTTATTTTGATACTCTTTGGACCGTAACACCGCAAAACAAAACTACAGCGTGAGCAGCTTTTTACGAGCTAAAACATCCACAAACTGAATGAAAACATGAGCAGGACCAGAAAACTGCTGAAATAAATCCTAAACAGTCCTATCGTGTGAGGAGACCTGGTCCAGGATCTGGAGAGGAAAACGAGGTGCAGCGGACTTCAGTTTACGCTCTAATTTCTCCATAAATATCACACAAACAGAACAAGTTAAAAAAATTAAATACAATGAATAAATGAACAGAAAAACGGTGCTTATCTGGTTTTTTATTTGTCTGTATTTCTGTTTTGGTTTTAAATCAGAAAAACAAAATAACCACACTGTTATTTTGATTTGGTTTTAAAACAGAACAGCCAAAGAATGAAGGGTACATGGATTCCTAATGCTGTTTAAACACAGCCACAAAAACAAAGTTAGCTCGCTAATGACAATTTTTGGTACTCTAAAAAATCTCTTTTCCTTTTCTCGGTTAGAACGCCTGAAGCAGCCGTAAACTCCACAAAACATGGGCATTTTAATGATTTCAGACGGCAGATTCTCAAGCTTCCTGCCCTCCACCTGAATTTAGCGCTCTCGCTTTGTCGCGATGCAGCAATGTGAGTGATGTCACGTGAATCAACAGAGCAGGACATAGACATATACAGTACACACTGATCCTAACAACAGCTCTAGGGTACGTTCAATAGCACAAATGTAAAACAGTAGTATATTATATCTATGGAGCAGACTCCCGTCCGCTGTCAGTGAATGAACAGTCAGTTGCAATAGCCAATCAGATATCTTTGATTAATAAAAAAGCTGCCCCTGTAGTGGGAAGAGTGGGGGTGGGGGGCACAGTAGGTCAGCTGGGGGGCCACTGCTCGCGAATGTCCCCCAAGATGCCGACACTGGCTCTATCGCAGGTGTTTGATAACTTTCTGTTGCTATTTTAAGAAATATTAAAACTTTCATTTTAAAAAATTAAAATCTTTTTGGGACTCTTGTTCAACTCTGTGAAGGGTGATTCTTTCTAGAAGAGCGTGTCCCAGCAGAAGGTTCACTCCTGAACAGGAGAATTTTATGAGTTGTGAGGAGCACTGGCGATCTTCTCAATGTGGGACAGAAGACCACCAATGCCATGTGTGCCTATACCTAAACTTTCCATCCTACCTTTAATGTATTATTTAAATGGTAAATTGACTATTTATATAGTGCTTTTTAACCACCGAGGTAGTCCTAAAGTGCTTCACAATATCAGCCCATTCACCCATTCACACACCTATGGGACAGAGCTGCCATGCAAGGCGCTAATCAATCATTGGTAGCAATTTAGAGTACAGTGTCTTGCCCAAGGACACTTTGACAGGTATAGCACTGGGACTGAACCCCCAACCTCCTGAGCCACGGTCGCCCTAATGCAATATATTTTGTACAGAAAATAAGAATCTGTGTTTATTGATCAGACGACAGTAGAGCAGTGTCTGGGGTTGATTTGTATGTGATTTTGCAAGGTTTCGCCTTAGTGCTTCAGGGTAATGTGACTATCTTTGGCCGTGTATCTTTCTATTGCTTCCCCTGATTTCCCTTCTGATCGTCCGAGTGCTCCAGTGTAGGAGATTGTGTTAAGGAATGAAAGAGAATGGTCTGTCAGCACCAACATCATGGTCTGTATTTAAGTGGCGCAAAAGATAAATGTGGAAAAAAAAACAGACTACTCTGAGCTCAATCGGCTTGTACAGGGAAGAGGAACACACCTTGCCGCACCAGGTTTCTCCCACTTTGTTATCATTTGGTGCTGCTTGCCCCAATGTGAAATACGCCACAGCAGTCCAGCTACAAATACCATCCAATATGGCCTACAAACAAAAATCACATGAATGTGTGATGTCAGAGCAAATCATCTGTAGTGCGCATATAGCTAGAAACAGCCCTGCTAAGTAAATGCTGAAAACCAGCTTTAAACTCTTCTCATCTGGATGAAATCTTTGTGATCATGTTCGGGTTAAAGCTTCAGGATTGACCAATAATATAATTTCATACCAAAGGAGCGAGTCAGACACACACACACACACACACACACACACACTGGTTTGATGCTCAGGACATAAATCAAAGACTTATCATTCTATTTGATTTCATCCATCAACCATGGGGATACTATTGAAAGCTATCAAAGTTTCCCAATTGAAACCTTTTTGCTCCGTGAGAAGCTCGCGCTCTCTTCTCTACCATCCAGTCAGTCAAGCCTTGGGGATTTGTTGGGAGAAAAATATGAATTCATTAACCAAAAAAGAGCGAGGATAGAATTTTATTAACAGACTGATTAATCTTTAATCGTTAGCCAACATTCTTCAGTTTCTCACAGACAGTGGCCTCAACTGGTCTTAATCTCCAGCGGCTGACCAAACAAACGCCTCAGCCCAGATGAACCTCAAACTGTAAGAAGAGACAGCGCATTGACGGCTTTCAAAGGCTTCCTGGGGGATAAAAGCCTCTGACTTTATTTGTAATCAATAGGTCTCCTTGCTTTTTGTGTGGGATCACAACGATTCACAACTGGGTGATTATGTGGTTGGACATCAGATCGCTCTCAGTCAGAGCGCTCATTAGGATCATCCAAGAGCTAATGTTCCCATCACAGCTCATCGATCCGTTATTTATGGTTCAAAGAAGCATATTCCTTTTTTTAGGTGGTTTTTTTTTTTCATTGATTTTTATCTTTTTCTTTAAAACCTATTTTCTGCTTTTTTGTGTTGTCTGAATACCTTTTTATTTGTCTCGTCCAAATTTTCAACTCTCATTGCAATGCTTTTCTTTCTCCTCCATGTTCATTCTCTTCTCTTTAGCCATTGTTTTTAAGAGTAATTTCCTTTTCTCCTGCATTTTCTGCTTGAGACTACAAACCAATCCATCCTTCCATTCATTTTCTGTACCTGATTCTTCCTTGCTGTTAGGGTCACAAGGCTCTGCTGGTGCTACAGCTCACATTGGGTTGAAGGGAATGTACACCCTGGACACCCGTGGTCCCTAACCACCTTACCGCTTTGGTTTTAATTCAGTTATAGAAAGAATAAAGTTTCAAAATCTAAACGTTTTTTATTTTCATGTATGTTCCGGTAATTTTATTTTCTACTCCTGCTCACAGCGCCTCATGCCTTGACTGTACTTGATTAGACTCAGGGTGTGTTCGAAATCGCAAACTAACGTATTACTTGTACTAAATCTGACGTCAAAATTAGTATGTAGTGCGTTCACATTAGATAGTATGAAAAGATTGAGTACGCGAGAAATATATCAGGACATTTCCTTACGGTGGGCACACAAGTCATACTCAACCACCCTATGATGAATTGCAATCGAAATGTAGAATCGTCTAAAAATAAATCATCCCCTTTTCAAAACAAAAACATCTCTTCTTGTCTTCAATCAGTTTTATTTTAACAATTTTGTAAATGGGGCTTTTTTTTTTAAGTCAATGGGAAGTTTTGTCAGTACCACAATAGTGGGTCTCCGAAAATCTCCAAACTGTCGGCATGAAATGTGTTTTCTGCAAGTTTTATAGATCAAATGACCACATGTTGATATTCTACTTGGTCACTTTCTCACTTAAAATGTTATCAGAACTTAGAAAGGTGGAGAATGAGCAGAGATATTTAGCCTCAGTGTGCTTCTGGTTATTGTCATTGTAGGTTCAAGGAGAAACTTTAAAAAATACTTCAGTGGGAATGGTCAGCATCCTAATCATACTAATAGTATATAGTAGACAGTATATACTCCTTTGTGCGCCATTTCGAACACACCCTAATGTTGAAGTGAGGCAGACGTCTTAGGAAAACAATTGGTCTGCACAAATTTGTTCTGGTATGATAATGATCATTGGCACAGTAAGGGTTAGGGGCCACTGATATGCATGGGTATCACATGGTCACATACAGTAAAATCAAACAAGCATTTACACTCACTCCTATAGGCATTTTAGAGGCTAAAATGAACTTAACACACACATTTGGGGGTTTTGGGAGGAAGTTTGAGACCAGCAGTATAGGGACTGCCACTGACAAAAGTTTTTATGGACACTGCTAATGTAGGGCGAGTTTGAACCCTCTTCCTATCATGCTTATTCTGAGCGTGCACCTCAGCATGCATCTATGAACACAACCATTGACTCCCATTGGTTTTCAGTAATGTTAAGCTCTTCACCCCTTCCTATTCTCCGCTCTCACCTGTCAGCTCCTTCTCATCGCTCTCACACCATCCTGGCACACAACCGCTCCCTGGCACGACAAAAATGAACCCACACAACCAAATATGAATTTATTGAGGGGATTGTGGGCTAGAAGGCTTGTACGGTAATTCTGTTAACAAAAGGTATCCTTAGATGGAATTAAATATTTATCCGCTCCATGAATATCAATTGGCGAGGGATTGGTGAGGCAGTGTTTACTTTTTCGCAGATGGCGGGGAGGAGGCCTGATTCACTTCTGCATCCCGCCTCAGTGAGCTGATTACAGAGGAGGGAGTGAAGGTCCACGGGCGGTTGCTGTGCACATCACGGAGCTTTGTTGGAGCTTGCAGTGTCTCTGAGAAGCACGCCGTGTTGCTTGGGAGTCAGTGGGGGAATCGCCGTGGCTTCCTGCTTGATTTTCAAGCTCCCGCTGCTTGTTTGTAAACCAATGGCTGCGGGGGAGCTGACCTCGCTCCGCTCCCTGTAATTTCATCAGTTTGGTGCATGAGCTGAGGTCACACAGAGCTTTAAAAAGCTGTTTCATGTTGAGGTTGATTCCTCTGCATGATTTCAAGTAAGGACTCTTCCTTAAAAGTTTCTGCAAAGCATTTTCTTCAGGTTTAGGTGTGCTTAGGCAGGGAAACGTCTGAAATTGCAGCCCTCCAGAAAAGTGTTTTGCAAATCGGGGTACGCGATGGCACTACAGGGGGTACTTGAGAGAGATAGGAAAACTAACAAATGAAAGTTTTAGAAATATGGGGTTTTATAATGTGTATTTTTAGTTAAAAATGATAATAAATTTAAATATTACCAGCAACTCACAAAACGACAACAAAAACATACTAAATAATAGAAAAATATACTGAATAATAAAAAGACCAGACAAACAACAACAAAATACAGAAAATAACACCAGAAACACACAAAATGACACAAAAACACACAGAATGATGATAGAAATTATCTTGATTAGAACAAGTCAGTGTTGGTCCCATCAGAAGGGAGATGACAGGAACATTTTAGAAATAAATCTATTCAGGAGACCCTAAATATGGTTTCATTCCACTTATTTACAAAATGAGGTTCTTTAAAGTGTGCGTTATCACTCATCCATGCCATCATTATGCTCTGTAGTGGTTTTTTCTTAGAATTCTGAGCAAAATGTCGTATTCAGACATAAGGAGGGGATACTTGGAATCAAAAGTAAGAGAAAGGGGTACTTGAGCCAAAAAAGTTTGAGAACCACTACTCTAGAGACCTTAACTACTGCTCTACACTTTTAGTAACAGCTTTTGTTCATGGGAACAATGTGTAGCAAAGAATCTGCTGTTCAAAATGCACATTTTAAAAAACATCAAAGAGGATTGGTCTGTAAGAACAGGTACTTGATTTTCACACTAATTAAAGGGACGTGGCGTGTGCACAGAATATTGATCTTCAGAAGGCACAAAAAGAATGATAGTTATATGAAAAACTATATATATGGATCTTTAACTGATTTAAAATGATGTGAGTGCTGACCAAAAGCAATTCACGCTCAGATTTAGATAATTTATATAATTTCTAAAGGCCAATGCAACTTCCTGTTTTACTGATTGGAGCTGGCAGAGGCTGGAAACACAGGTTAAGCAAATTGGTATTTAACTGGAAACTCACTGGCCTCGAAGCGCTGCATTATTCATCGCCGAGACAAGAAAGTAGCGTTTCATGCAGCATCCCTTCTGCTGCAGCAGCCCGAGCCTCCAGGAGAGTAGAGGCGGACGGATATATAGGGCAGAGGAACAAATCCCCAAACACACGCTCTAACCAATCACACACATTCCCACATCCAGCCTCCTTTCACACCAATTATTGGTTTCTCTGTCAGTTTGTTTCTGTCAGTTTGCAGCATTTGAAAGGGGCACTGCTGGAAGCACAGTCCTCCTTTTAATCACAGTGGCCTCGCAGCCCAATACAGAGTTTTTCATCCTTCCTGCTTAGCATTTTCCAACTGCATTGGTGTGCGAGTGTGAGATGTTTGTGCTGAAAACGTCTGCAACACTGAGGGGATTGAAACAAACAAGGACAAGAGCTACAAGCACCTTCTTTGAATGTGTGTTTATTGACACCAACAGCATTTTTAAATCACAGAACCACAAAAAAACAAAACAAAAAAAAAAAACACACACACAAAGACAAAGTGTATATTTCAGACCACCTGACTGATAATGTGCTCAGGATCTGAACTAACAATTAGCCTCCCAGCATGTGCATCAAACACTGGTATACCGTAAATAAAAACTACCTGTAGAATGTCTCAGTGACAGTGAGGTAACATTATTTAGCATTTTCAATTCAAACTTCATACATTCTCAGTTATATGTCTTACTTAAAGATTAGGATCAAATGTCCCCACTCATCTTAGGTGAATTTACCCCCAATTCATGCACAAATTCTTGGTTGAATAGGCAGAACTTTGACACAGCTCATTTGGTTATTTTAGGTGTGCTTCAACATATCAGATCTTTTTGGAAAAAAAATATGACTATCTGTCCAATGCACGAAGAGCAACCACCAAGAAATGAACCAACCATGTATTTAACCAATCAGTTAACCAGCTGATTATTTAACTAACCAACAAACCAATTAACTACCAAACCCACCAATTGATCAACTAACCAATTAGCCATCCAACCATAACCAACCACCAATTCACCAACCAACAAACCACTTAATTACCAGCCAAGCAACTATATAAACAACCAACCAATTAACTAACCATCCAAGCACTGCAACAAGTTGTATAAATGCACGAGTGTGCACAGGTATAGCAGTGCCGTAGCTCCAGCCCGTTGTCACTCCTGGTGTTACTATTGGTGTGTTTGGCGACACTTTAAACTTTAAACATGTGAAACAAAGCAATCATCCTCTATTATTGTCAATATCCAGTTTCAAACCATAACACTGCAAAGCATGCTGGGAAAACTGTGCTTGGGGTGTTGCAATAAATCTGTTACTTCATTTTGTACATTTCTGTTATTCCCTCATAGAATTGGGTAGAAGATGTAGAATTGATCCTTTTAATACATGATATCAGAGTTTTTGTTGAGGAGATGTTTGAAACCCTCCTGATAATCATCACTATGTTTTCTATGATAAATAAGTGCATGGATAAATTCAAAATATTGAAACATGTGCCCCAATGATGTGAAATGTACACAACTCCCATTACATATGTACAATGTGCAAATCCAGCTTTGTGCATCCTTTTCCTCCACCAATGCACAGTATCAAGTCCAAGCTTCCATTCAATCTCTTTATTCAGAAACTGCAGTGATTTCCTCTGTATCTTTAATTCGGCTGTACTTATATGATCTCACTGCCATGATGTGTTGTTTATGACATATAAACACATAAAACTGCCTCATATTCATGTTTTAATGTTGCCCAGTTGTCCATATATGTTTTTGTGCAGAGAGAATGCTTGATAAAGCATATCTCCTAATTAGGATACTTGTGATAAATACATTAAAAAAATAAAATAACCAATGACTACATAATGAGTGTGTGGTGAAAATGTAGCAACTATTCTCTTTTTTCTGCTTGTTAAATCAGGGGTTCCCAAACTTGGGGTTGTGACACACTGGGAGGGAGTCACCAGATGCCTTCAAGAAACTATAAGAATCTTTTTTGAACAATTTTACCGCAATTTTGCTTAACAATTTTTCTGCAACTTCAGCAAACTTATATATATTTGCCTATTTTCATCACTTTTTCGTGCCAACTTTTTGCTCCTTTTAATGGTTTTTTTCTCCTTTCTACATAACCCCTATTTCTGCCACTTCTCCATCAAATTCCAATGCCTTATCCACATTCATGATTTGTCATGCCCGTTATTTGCCAGTTAACTGGCCCTTTGAACCCTTTTTACCACCTTTTTTTGTCAGTTTTTGGACAGTCTAATTTGTGACTTATAACCAATTTCTGTTTTTTTTTTTTTTTTTTTTTAATATTCCATTTCACCACCTCTTCCCACCATTTTTGGTCACTTTTAACTCATTTTATTTCTGATTAAAACAAGGATTTACATCTTTAAAATTACTTTACACTATGGCACAAAGAACAATAAACTTCCTGGATAACAGTGGATATCATTCAGATGAATAAATAAATGTGGTTATCACAGATTCATGTAAACATGGACCATCATTTTGCTGACTTTATGGATGGGGCCCAAAAAGCTCTCCTCCTTATAGATGGCCCTGTCTCCACATGACGGTTCTTCAATGATCATGTCTGTGTTCAACCACTTTCATGTACAGTGGGGGGCCCCGGCCTCTGTAGCCTTTATTTTGGGGGCTGAAAAGGTTGAGAACCACTATGTTAAATGTAGGTCAACATGCTCACCTGCTGCGTAAAGCTGATCATTGCAGTAGCATGATTTAATATTTCATATTTATCATGTCTTTAGACTCAATGTTGCTGTATCTTAAAATTATATTTAGCAAATAAATCCCATGAATCTGCATGTGTTGCACATTCCTCAGACTGCGGGTTTTGGTATTTGAGTGTATTTTCAGCTCCGGGTGAGCTGGACGCATGCTCTGAGTGCAGCTGTAAATACAGGTCTCCTCTCCGCCGTCAATACATTTATTTTCATTAAAATTGTACTGAAACTAAACGCTGAAGTTTAGCCGGTGTCCGTCCAACAAGCAGCCAGGCCTTCGTGCTGCTGCGGCGCTGCGTTTCGGGCATCCTGTCAGAGGATCCATTATTGATGAGACATGATTAGAGCAGCCCGTTGCTCTGCGTCTTTTTTTTTTTGAACATTTTCCTCTGAATTAAGTGGAAGTTCGTATTTAGATCTTGTTTCTTACACTTTCAACATGGGAAGCTGGATGGGTCAGCGCAGCAGACGGGCTTTCCCTTTGAATATACTCATGTTTAATTAGTAGATAACACAAAGCGTTAAAGAAGGTAAACAGTGGGTTGGAGCATGCGTTACTGAGAGGCTTTGATCCCCGCTGACAACATCCAGGGAGATATTTCCGACCTGACGCTCAGGTGTGGCCTCAGGCCTCAGTGATGAGCTCTGGATGCGGGTGTGCGTGTGCGTGTGCGTGCGTGGATGCAGAGGTGGAGAGAGCATAGAGCAGCTAATATATAGAATATGAATTATTCTGCTGCTGCGCTGTCGTGAGGAGAGAAGAGGAGAGGAGGAATCCTGCAGCCTGCATGGTAACAACAGGCCAATAGAACACAATCCTCTGATGATGATGATGATGATTGTATTTTTACCTTTCCATTTGATAATCTTTGAGAAAATATACGAATTAATATGTTAATTATATATTGATGAAATATTCATGCTTTATGCATACACGAATTATGCCATTTAATGTTTTATTTGTTTGTTTAATTTATGCATATGCCATTTTTTTTTAAATTTCGATTTGTTTTGTCTTATGTCACTATTGCTACTGTATTTTATATTTTCCCTCATGCATCCAGTTTCTTATTATTAAAAAGTGTTAATTATTATTATTATTATTATTATTATTATTATTATTATTATTATTATTATTATTATTATTATTACTGTTTTAACATTTTAAAAAGTTTAGAGTAGATTAAAATACGATATATTTTAGTTACTTTTCATATATTTTATATATATATTTATATATAAATAGTTCTATATTTTAATACATGAAATATAGGATATCAACCCATGCATGGGTGTACCTTGTGCACAATATACCCCATTACTACCTACGCCAAGAGCAAAGCGACAAGGAACAGGTGATATAATTTTGGTGATGTTTTGAAGTATATATATATATATATATATATATATATATATATATATATATATATATTTTAATATCCCATTCATTTCCCATCTACACTGTGGAACATCTGATGTCAGTTCTCTCATAGTCAACAGCTCAATGTTGACTGGTCGTCAGGTAATCCTGAGTTTACCATGACCGGACCGTGTTGGCTGAGCATGAGCTGCTTGGCGGAGGTCTGCGCTCTCCGAGTGCTTTTCCAGTTATTATTATTATTATTATTATTATTATTATTATTATTATTATTATTATTATTATTATTGTGTTTTAAAAGCATTTACAATATACAGCTGACAACAAAATGTGTATATGTAAATTCACATCAAATATACATTAAGACTGTTTATGCAACGTCCTATACAACTATTAACTTGATTATACTTTCTTTTCTTTCTTTCTCTCTCTTTTTTTTTTTTTAATCTACACACACATGAATGTACTGTAAACAGGTAGGCTGCATAAAACATCACTCAGGCCAGACAGCATGTACCCCATATTTAATTAATTTAGCGAGTGAGTTCATAATCCTTTATGAATTTGTTAGTTTATATCCGTCTGATCATCATCTATAGTTTTTCAAACTTGTACAAAAAAAAAAAAAAAACCCAAAAAAACAGATTTTTTAGGCCTTAAACGTGAATTTGAACCATTGTCTTGTCAACAAATGATCTATCTGCTCCTTTGGATAGCTTCTAATTTCATATTTAATCCATAGTCAATAACATGTATATAAGTCATAAACCGTGCACATAACAAATAAAGGCCCGACGCATCTTAAAATCAACCTATACAGTCTTTGCAGCTTCGATTAACACTCGGTGCACATCTGAACACGCACACAATCCCCGATCCACCGTAAGTGTGAGAATCTACCTCACGGTATGGTTTGCATGTTTTCCACGTGTGCGCACTGCAGTATGCATGCTTTTCCTCTCTATCCAGCACCGGTTGCGTCTTTACGCACGCCGCCTGCGCGCGCTCTTCTCTATTCTCTCCGACATTTGCGATCACATTAAAAAAAGATGCAGAAAGCTGCAGGTTTCCCTGATTTATCCACTTATTTGCGATACACTCACCAAATATGAGTCATGAAAGCTTCACGCAGCAAATATACAGAGAGAATAAACCGAGTCTAAACGCCGGATTAATTTTAAATGGAGGCGCGGGCTACATTATTGATAAGAATTTAAATAGCATATTATTGAGAGGCTTAATACAAACCAGATAGAAAGTCGTGCTATGAAAGGTGTTAAGGATCAATTCATGTTGAAGAAATCAATGTCGGAGGCTGAATTCGTTCGGAAAGAAAATCCCCACAATAAATATTTAAAAAGTGACCAGAAACATTAAGAAATATAGTATTTCCACAGAAGTTTAAATCACAGAAATAAATGTATATGCTTCGTGTTAAAGTGCTGCTGTGTTCTTTAACCTCTGTTGGAAGAGTTTCCCAGGATCTGGGATTCCTGGTGTGTAAATATTGATAACTCCGCTACGATATTGTTTTGGTTTTCATAATTCATGCCAGTGAATTATTTGTTTTTATTGTGACTGTGATTTATTCGGTGGATAGCCCTGACATACGACACAAACTATTATTATTATTATTATTATTATTAATAATAATAATAATAATAATAATAATAATAATAATAATAATAATAATAATAATAGAATCTTGCCCGCCTATTAAGCCTCATAACTCGGCTGTTTGATCACCGCCTTGCCCGCCTCTGTAGCCTGATTAGTTATACAATGTTCTTAATTACAACCGCCATGTTTTCATTACAGCCTCATTAGCATAAAGCTGTCATCTTACACACGTGCACGTAGCCCGCACGCGCACGCCTGTACATGCACACACAGCAACTATTTCCAGAAAGCAGCTTTTTTGAAACAACCTAATGTTTTTAATGCATTCAATCTTCTCTCTACCAGGCATGCCCGACATCTTTATAATAATAATAACATATAATATTTAGGCGCGTCAACCCCTTCTGATAAGGGTTGTGTGTGTGTGTGTGTGTGTGTGTGTGTGTGTGTGTGTGTGTGTGTGTGTGTGTGTGTGTGTGTGTGTGTGTGTCGCACCTTCAGATTAAAACCGACTCACTCATTAAAAGCCTTTAATAACAGAATCATCTGCAAATGTGCAAAATGCATGTACGCAGCTGTCAATGAAGGCATCATGCACTTAGTAAATTGAATGCTCATTTTTATGCGTGTGCATGTGCGTGCACGAGTGCAAGTCAGCATGAACTTTTGCTTTATCTTTTTAGTGGAACTGCAATCAGAGGTCAATCATTCTCACTTATGAACCAAATATCAGACAAATGAAGGAGTCACACACACACACACACACACACACACACACACACACACACACACACACACACACACACACACACACACACACACACACACACACACACACACACACACACACACACACACACACACACACACACACACCCCTGCTCTCAGTCTGGGCCTGTGCCAACCATGCAGTCAATGCAGCTGCTGCCCCATGCACCACTGCAAGTGTGTGTGTGTGTGTGTGTGTGTGTGTGTGTGTGTGTGTGTGTGTGTGTGTGTGTGTGTGTGTGTGTGTGTGTGTGTGTGTGTGTGTGTGTTTGGGAGAAAGCCATAGTAATGTAACAGAGGGCTGATTCTCTAAGGCCCCGGCGCTGCACTCAAGACTCTGAGCTTCATTAAAATTTCATCAGCACAGCGCTCGGCCAAGGTCTATTTATGAAAATGCGCTTCCTCGCTTCGTGGAAAACACAAGCTGGAGAGGAGTGGATGGAGTAATCTGAGAGAGAGGGAAATTAACTGCATCTACTTCCTATTCATACAGATTCGGGGGCCCTCCTGGGGGGCCGTCCTAGTGCTATCACAAGGCAGAGCTGGGTCTACCACACACTGGTGCAGACCACTTTCCAGTTCACTTGATGTTCATATCTTCCCCCAGCGCTGGATAAGACTGAGCTGCATGTTTTCAACACCAGAATGATCCCAGCACGAGGGAATGCAGAGGTTTGAAGGCTCTTCTCAAGGTTTGTGTGCAAGAAACGATGCATGAGGTGGAGATGAGACAAGGCGTTTTTCTCTCTCCTCCTCAGGAAAGAAGAGAATCAGTGCACAAAATAGGACAAATACTGATGACAAAAGCATGATTTCAAAACATGGTGACTCAGAAATCCCCTTAATTCATCTCTAAATGCGGCATGCGTTGCTTTGCAACTGTTAGTTGATGCAAATCGTTGCATCAGATCCTTAAAGAGGATGATAGTAGAGGCAAATTATACATTAATGTTTTATTTTAAGTTGAAACGTAACTAAACCCTGATATTTCTTGGCTGGAAATAATTTTAAAAAATGCCTCAATTCCGGGCGTGGCTCCTGGTACAGTTAAGACACGCCCAGTCTATATTAAGATCAACACATTCTTGCTAACTATATCTCTGGGGCGGAGTCAACAGTGACATAAAGTCACCAAAACATCACGAACCAAGCAAATGTTCTCTTCAAACAAAAGCTTTGACCTTGTCAGAGGCTAATATTAGATTATTTGTATTATTGCTAGGTTAACCTATTAAGCATCAGCCACTTTTCGCCGAAAATCACATATCCATAACTAATTACGTGTTTCTAAGCTTTTACATCACCTACATGGCAATTTTTTGTTCAGATTAAAGTAGGACCCTTAGAGGTTACAAATGATGTTACATTTTTGGAAATATTTGTATAATAATACATCATGTTTTAAATATTTACATCAAACATAAAGCTAATTCTCATTAACGAAGGCTATAAAAGCAGAAATAATTGAACTAATGCATGGACATCAACTTCAGCAAGTTTGGTGATAATAATAAACATTAGGTCAAAGAAACATGTTTTTGTAGAAAAACGTTCAGAAGGAAGCCCACACGTTTGGAAACAAGTGTCGAACTGTCAGTCAAATTGATTCAAATCATTGTTAGGGCATCCTTGCATGGCAGCTCAGTCCCATTGGTTTGTGAATGGGTGCTGAGTTGATATTGTAAAGCGCTTTGGGAATACTTCAGTGTAGGCATTATATATATACAAAAATCAAGTCCAGTCAAGTCCATTATGTTTGATCACTAGATAATGCAATTTGGCTTGAAATAAACACATATCCTTTTTTATCCAAGTTTGTGCTGTGCCATGCGTAATGCTTTTGGTTCCACTTTTTGATGCCGTTACGCATGGGTCTATTTCAGCAATGCTTTGACCAATCAGAATGTTTGACACTGCGTGAAGCTCAGAACCTGTAGAAATTTGTGACATCAAACACTATGGGACTAAGTAAAGGAGGAACCGGCCACAAACATTAAGCTCTCATTGGACGGATTTCTCGGCTGAGAAGTGCTCAGATGTGTATAATGGCGGTATTTAACAAAATATGGAGTTTTATGCACATTGGAGCAACTTTTGATTAGACAACCTTTGATGAAACAATTTTTCATCCTTGCTGACTTTTTCGTTGTGTATTTTCTGATTTTGTGGCGGTGTTTTGGTACGTAACATACCCGACCTGTATATCACTTGGCGGATCTGTTGGGGCTGAAGAGGCTAATAGCAACTTAAAAAAATAAAAAATTACTACCTACAAATATATAATATTTATGTCCCTGTGTGAGTTTGGACACCCCTGACACCCCAAATCAGATCCACAAAGATGTCTCCAGCTGATTATTTAACTTTAAGATGCTGTGAGATGTAATGAATGATGCAGAGCCAGCGTATCCTCTGCGCTGCTCCACTCTGCAGCAGCATTTGTGCACTATAAGCAGTTTGTGTTTTGGTTTTCCTGTGGTAACAGTAATAGTAGCTGCATTTACAGTGAAACACGATCTCCTGGACTGGGAGCTCTGTGGATGGGTAAACATAGCAAAGGCCATGAAGGACAATTCACCAATCACCACAGGATCTATAAAAACCCAGACTGACTATCGAGGATTTTCTCTGATTCGTTTCATTTGCAGAAGCTGGAGCAGTTGGCAGTGCACATGGAGTTCATCATAGTGGCACCAGATATCTACGATGTATTCAGTTCATGTACATACTGTATATCTGCACCGCTACCATCTTGACATTCCAGTTCTTTGACTTTGTGACCCATATTCTCAAATATTACAATGTTCATTGCAGGAAGTTGCAGGGTTTTTAAAAATAAAATTGAGAATTCCATGTGAATCAACCTCCTGGGGAGTTTCATTGATATTGAAAATGTGGTGCACCGAGATCTATAACTCATGTTGTTATTTAAATATGTATTAAATGTTAATCTACAGAATGAATGAATAATGTTTTGTCCGTCCTTTGCGGCCGAATTGTAGGTCTTGGAGGGCCGGATTCGGCCCACGGGCCTCGACTTTGGCATGTTTTCACAAAGTAACAGTGCGCTTTCACACAGCGCGTTTGTTTGTGAATTCATGCCTCTTGTCACTGCCCTGTGTGTTACAGTGTCTTATATGTTGCATGTTTTCACTGTGTGTTTACTGTAAACTCCAGTTTCCTCCACCAGACAAGAAACTCAAAAATCCTCTGGTTTAGTGCCATATAAATACAAGACTGTTGAGCCTGAGTTACGTAAGCTTGGACACTTATTTTTACTTCTTTTTTTTTTTTTGATGAACCCTGTAAACATTTATTGTCATTTTCAATCAATTTGGGGACTTTCTGTACTTTTGTGTGATTTTGGAATTATTGCTGCATTTGAATTGGGAGCAACACAAAATGAGCAATGGCTGTGTGCACAACGGGCCTCCAGTTGCTCATCTTTGCTCCCATGAGATTAAATGAAAACTGAAACTTTTATTATTTTTATCCTTAAAGAAGACTTCTTCATTTCTACTCAACTGTTGAAACTCTCAAATGATGAAAGTCAAATGCAGTCTTTATATTTCTTTATTAGTGACACTTTTTCACTTTGTTTCAGGAAAATTTGATCCACTGTTCACATTGATTACAAGATCAATGATGTATAATTTATAGGTCTTGACTCGAGAAGCACTGCACGATTAAACTTTGATGAAGCCATGTACTACATACAGTCTTTGTTAGAGACCAACATGGCAGCCACTGTCTGTCTGCAGGGCAAACCAACATGTTGACACTCATATGCAGGAAGTTTTCTGTCTGGTCTGGCTCTCAATTATCTGTCTCTTATTATTCCTCTTTAGGAATAAATCAATGTATTCATTTTAAATTAATATCAACTCGCAGCCCAGTTATTATCATTTAATTACATTAAAGTAAACAGCCCTATAACTATTTAATTAAACCTTTAACTTTATTCAAAATTAAATCCTAATAAAACACTTTTTCTTTTCTTTTTTTTAAATAACTTGTGATAAGAATGCCTGTGAAGGAATGTCACTACAGCATATTTTAGACTTTCGGAAACATCCTGATATTGATGGCCCAAGTTTCAGCTTCCAGGTTTATATAATTTTAAAGCTGTGCATAGGCCCTTGGTCCAGTTTTTGTGCAGCTCCCAAAACAAACAAACAAAATGACTCCAAAAACACACAAAAATATACAAATGACTGAAAAAAAAAAAAAAAAACAGAATAGAACTGGTGTTCTTTGTTCTTGTGCTCAAATTGGTCATTATTCATGCTATAATCACATTTTTGTGACCCCCCCTATATTAAAAAATGTCCCCATATCTGCTTGAGAGCATGTGCCCTCTTTGTATGGGAATTTTCACAAAGCTGTCCAATACAAATGAAATGGTCACAAACTTCTCTTTTTTAATGATTTGAAGTAAAACAATAGAAATCCTACTGCTTGAAGTTAAAGGAAGTCACTTTCTTCTCCTCTGACGTGATCATTTTGACGCCAACGGTGCATTATAGGGGTTCTAGGTGGCCTGTATTAGGTTGCTCCAATGGGATCAGCTCTGTGCTGCTGTGTGACACAGAAAAAGCGGCTTCTTAAACAAACTTCAAATCAATAGCATCCTAACTGATGATATTCATTATTCATTAATAACATGTTTACAGACACAAACCATCTGCTGATTACTACAGGTGGATAAATGGGAAAAGGTTGGCATGTACTTATACATACTTGATAAGTGGGATGGTTGGAAGTGGGGTGGTTTGCATAGGTCAATATGAAGACAAATGTATATGAATGATGGTGGATATTAGCATGGCAGGTCAGTGCATATAAGGCAGTAAGGTATGTGTATACGTATATATAAGATGATATGTACGATAGAACGATTGTATAGTTATGTATGAAAGTATGTGTAATGTACACAAATAATAATGTAGATAGCAATGGATGTATAGATCGACAAGATATCGCCATATTAAAATATCACAATTGTGTATTGATGAGGGTTTCAGTGGCAGATTGCTATGGTTTGTTATATATTTCTTATGTTCTAATTGAGTTAAAAAGGTTATACACATTGTGTGTATGTCAAAAAAATATTACAACTGCCATTTTTCCCTTCCAAAAAACATTTTTATATCTTGAGCCTGCATTATCGTCCATCATATCACACTGTGAACTCAGTTTATCGTCCAACCACCAGTAAATGACCCATGAGTCAAATCCGGGCCATCAGAACAACTAATCCAGCTTCAGCTCCAATTTTAAAGTGAAAAATAGTTTGATAACATTGTTCGTTGAGTTATTTGGAAGTGTTCAATCTTGAGCATAATTGTAGTAATATCATTACCTGGCCTTTCTACTGAAATGGTTTTGACATCTATATATACTTACCCAACCTAAAACAAATCATCACCAAAAAAGTAATTGATTTCACAATTAAGCATAAATTTGATAGAAAATATAGATTTTTCTTCTAAACGGTGTAATATAATACTGTTCAAACCAGGTCTGTCATTTCCCCTCATTTTGTTGGCAAACATTTGCTCTCTTTTCCTTCTTTTCTTGGATTGATCCTCTGGTGAGACTGTAACTCATAACGTGCACTCCTGAATAGAGCCGCGCACAGTCCTCATGCACTGCCTGCACATCTGATCAATATTAGAGTCACTCAAGTATCAAATCCTATTCATCACCGCCGGGAAGCAGCTTTTAGACGGACCTCCTTCACCTCCAGCCTTCTCCGGTTTCAGCGCAGCAGCTGCTGAGCTCCGTGCGTAAAGACGCGCCATGCATGCGCACACTGTATCCAAGCGACAGCAAACACTGCTGTTCAAGGCTCATGTTGCACCAAGTATATCTCAATGAAATAAAGGAACAATTAACACCTTTATCAGCCAACACAATCCAAGGCTCATTTCAAACACATTTGACTGCTTTTCAGCTTCAGCTCCGGCAAGGAAAGGATCTCAGAGGGTCAAGTAAAACGTGCACGGTTTATTTCAGCTTCTTCCGCTTACAGACATGTTTAAAGCACACTTTCACAAATGAAACATGTTTCTTTTCTTCCAAATAAATTAAAGGGGAAATAAATAAATACAAATTGCAACGAAAATGAAAAAAAACAAATAAAATACAGATAAATAAGGCCAACGATTTCCCTTCATCAAGATTATCTACCAAGTGCGCTTCACAAAGGTTGGTGAGGTTGGTTTTTAAAGAATGAAATAATAATAATAATAATAATAATAATAATAATAATAATAATAATAATAATAATAATAAGAGACAGCAGTAATTTGATTGTCAAAGCATCCTGGCAGGGAACAAACTTTACACATCAGTGAGTCTTCTAGGCCTAATTCACCATTTGAACAAAACCAGCCCAAAATCTTTTTTTTTTCTTCTTCTTCTTTTAATAATAAAAAAACGTGTGCATGTGCGTGTTTGTGTGTGTGTGTAAATCACCGTGAACGTGCCAACACTTGCGTAATGAGGTAGACACACCTATACCGTGTGAGTGCGTGTGCTCGTGCTCATTTGTGTGTGTGCTTGTGTTTGTTTATTTAGTGTGTGTGTGTGTGTGTGTGTGTGTGGGCATCTTTGTTTTGTTTTGTGTTTTGTTGTTTTTTTTTTTACTTTTCACTCCAACAAATGTGGAATAATCCGAAGAAAGAAAGAAGGAAAAACGGCAACAGTTCAATACATTTAAATGAGATCTTCCCACCATGGATGTGCAATGTATTCACAGATATGTACAATGATAAATATAAAAAAGCTATTTCAGCTCAGGAGGATAATATTAATCATTCCTCTCGTGCTGTCATTATTATTCGGATTTTTTTATATATACAATAATTGCCTTTTGAATGAATGAGTGTCTGCACATGGTCGCCCTGTGCTCTGTCTCCACTGTCAGAACCAAAAAGGTACACGGATGTGTCTTCATTTCATTTGCATGTCCATCAGCCAAAGCTCAGTTTGTTCTTTGTATTGCTTTAATGTCAGGTTAATACTATCAGGGTTGTGGGATGAAAGGGAGAATCTCATAAATAATACCGCTTAAAGATGTTTTCTTTTGGGGGGTTGATCGAGGATAACTTGGTGTAGAGTTGTTATGTTGTGTTAAATACTGATGGAAAGTGTTTGGCCCGTTCTGGTGTGTATTCAGGGCTCTATAGATGTCAGGTGGTTGGTTTGATGGAGGTTCTAGCACCGAAGATGTCCCGTTTAAATTCAAAGGCGCATCGGTGTACCTTTGTTCTGACAGCGCGCAGCGGATTGTCTCTGGTTAAGTCCGTCTCTCTTTCAGGCCTCAGTGCGCCGCAGAAAACTTCATCCGTTTCTGCTTTTGCCTCTGGTTGCAAAACCAAACCCGGACTACGTTCTTTTTCAGGTCCAGTTTCTCAGCGATGGCTGCGATCTTCTCCGACGAAGGCCTCGGCTGCACGGCGAAGTAAGCCTCCAGGGAGCGTTTCTCCGGGGCTGCGATGGACGTGCGTTTCCTCTTTTTGTCCCCCCCGTTGAAGATCTCCGGTTTGGACATCTTCTCCCGCTGCGCGCGCTCCGCCTCCTCCAGCCAGGCCTCCAGGATCGGCTTCAGCGCCACCATGTTGTTGTGCGACAGTGTCAGGGATTCAAACCTGCAGATGGTGCTCTGGCTCAGACACCCCACCCCGGGGATTTTAAGGTTAGCCAGGGCAGACCCCACGTCCGCCTGCGTCACTCCCAGTTTGATCCGCCTCTGCTTGAACCTCTCCGCAAACGACTCCAGCTCGCGTGGATCCGGTTCTGCGTCCCCACCGCCCGCACCGAGAGATCCGTGCGCCCCCAGGCCGTGCGGATGCATGTTCATGGACTGCTGATGATGGTGGTGGTGCTGCATTTGGTTGATGGCCGACATGTGCACGGTGTGCGAGGCCGTGGAGCAGACGTCCGAGCCGTGCATGCCTCCCAGAGAGAGGCCCGGGGCGAGGTGGTCCAGCAGGTCTCCCTCCAGACCCTGCGACGGCTGATGGTGTCCGTGGTGGTGGGAGGTGAGCACGGACGGGTGGTGCAGGTGGGCGGAGGAGGAGGTCGGGGTGCAGGTCATGCCTGTCATGGTGGTCATGGTGTGGTAGGTGGCGTCCGGTTTGAAAGGGTGGCTCTTCTGGGCAACAATGTCCACCGCCGCCAGAGCCTCGGCCCTCTGCAGCAACGTCTCATCAAAGCCCGCGAAGATGTTGCCCTGCAGCTGCAGAGGAAAAATACACTACATTTAATCCCAAATAACTATTGACTTTATCACATTTATAGTCAAACCCAGACTGACTCTTAAAAACATCAGAGCTTTATAGAAAACATTGAAATTTCAACATTTACGTCATGTATTATTTATAGATGTATGCAATACACAGCAGAACATTCCTCAAATGTATGAAGTTTCTACAAACAATAAATATTTGTATTTATAATCTTTGATTATTTTATGTCTTGGGCCAGATTTGAGGCTATTGAGGGCCACGTTTGGACCGCGGGCCTTTGTTTTCACATTCCCTTAATTAAACAAGTAAGCCTAAACAATTTATTATCATTTAATAATTATCATTTAAAATGTATAATTTTTATTAGACCACACTATTTAAATCTATATATAATATATTTAAATCAATAATCAAGTTTTTACGCACAAAATGTCTAATAACTTTTTTTTTTTTTTTTTAAAAAGGCCAACACGATTAAGAATTTTAATTGCAATTTCATAACTTGGCTGATGTTTTTAAAGCCTCTAAAGCAAGTAGCTAAATTAAAATAAACTTCCAAAGCTGCCTTTTTATATAAAGCACATAATGCAAAGTGATTAAAATACTTAATCTATTTTTTATGAAGAGTATGCTGACCGTCTCAGTAATATAAAAAATAGAAATAAGAGTATAAGGAAATCATATACTGAAAAAATAAAAATAAAGCAATTTAAAAAAATTAAAATGAAAAAAATTGGACACTGAACCAACATCAAACAAATCTCGGGCGGTGTCGGATCCGCCCCAAAGCCTAGAAAGTGTGTCAGGCAGTGCGCAGGATATTCATCTAAAATTAATATTTACGATCTCCTGAATAATTTCTTCGGACAATGAAATGAGACGACCAGGACTTTGAATATGAATGGGACAATATGGGTGAGCCCCTCTCCTCCATCAGGCTCCACAGGAGCGTTTGTTTGTCTTTATGCACGGACTGAGACGCGTTGTTCTAATTTCAGCCTGTGCCTTCATTTCGTTACTCCTTTATCATTTGACATTTTTCACTCTGTTTTTTTATTTTTGTTGTTGCAAAACATTTATTTAATCACGAGCCAACACATTTTTTTTTTTTTTTTTTTTTTTTTTGTGGGGGGGGGCACATCAATGTAATTTATACACCAGGATGAACGCGCAGCTTCATAAATAATTGCAAAATTTTTGCAATTCGTTTCATTCGTTTTTTTCAAAAATGGAATGTTGATATTGTTGGAACGAAATTGTTTATTATGGCTTTTTTAAATTGTTTTTGAGGACGAATAACAGCAGATGTATGTGTGTTTTGTATAAATATCTGCACTAACCACCAATCTCTGTAAAAATCATATATTAAAAAAAGTGCCAAATAACAACCCAGGTGATGAAATAAAAGGTCAGTTTCTCAGGAGGACTCACCGACGGTGTGGGCAGGCAGGCTCTGCGGATGGCCTCGGAGCTGGAGTGCAGAGGCGTGTATTTGGGTTCGTGCAGCATGGGGTGCATACTGAAAGGCTGTTTGCTGTTCATCGACATCATGATTGCAGAAGTTAGAGAGGGTCGTTGTCCGTCTTCCTCGTTCGGCTCCGTGTTGGTGGTTCTGTTACAGAGAGACGCCTCGGAGAGGAAAAGCTATGCAGACGGTGCCTGGCGCACAGAACTATGGGATTAAAAGTCGAACTCTCGTCTCCTCTGGTTGAGCCAAAGCTCTCAGCTTTGGTTTGAGCACCGAAAAAAAAAAAGTGATGTCCGTGTGTGACTCCTGTGGATCTTCTGACGTCCTTCACGGCTCTACATGAACGTTATAATAAAGACTCTTTTCGCCTTCAGAGTCTATATTGGACCGCTGCATCAGACGCTGCTCCTGATTGGATAGATCTGGTTCCCTCCCACTGTATCGCTCCTCCAATCAGGTACATCTACTGGTCAAAGTCCACGCCCATAAGCGTACCCGACTCAGTCAAAAAGATGCGACTGCACTGCTGAACATTATTATTATTATTATTATTATTATTATAATAATAATAATAATAATAATAATAATAATAATGTATGACTTTAAATTTCCCATATTTTATTTGTCTGTATTAACAAAAAGGCCAAAGCGTTTGTTTGGTTTTGAAATCCGTTAATAATTTATTAGAAAAATTAATTACTTCTCACATGTATTCTAAAAATGCATTGATAATTAAAAAGAAAAAAATATGCTGATAAATAAAATAAATAATTAAAACGACAAAAAAATACAGTAAGATCATTTCATGACTTCATACATAATCAGTTTTCACCATGTAATATCCTGAAAGTGACCATTGTTCCAAAAATGATTAATATGGCTTTTTAGGCTTTACTTATTGGCACCTATAGGCAACTATTTATGGATGTATTTTGTTGTCTCGTGAGACAGTTATTTGATGTTGATACAGAATTAAACATTTAAAAAAAAAAAAAAAAAATGTGAATTTGATGTGATTTTATTTGCTGTGGATAATAAATATTTATTCATTTTTGTTGAAAGAAAAGGTACATCCTTACAACAGGAAAATATCAAATTTGTTTCTTTTGTTGTTGTTGCAATATTTAACTACTTAATTCATCATTAAATTACATTTCCATTGAGATTTTTTGTTTGAATGAAAATGTATAAACCAACTAATATTCAAATACAATTTGAAAATTCTAAACCCTTTAGAACTGGTGTTTCTTAATCCATGTGTCCAAAGTAAATAATAAGGTAATAATTATTATAATATAATAATAATTATTATTAATATAAGTAATGTTTATTAGTTTTGCTAACAGCAGAGAGGGCCTGAGAGAGAGAGAGAGAGAGAGAGAGAGAGAGAGAGAGAGAGAGAGAGAGAAAAAGAGTGTGTGTGTGTGTGTGTAAAATTGTTAATCCGATGGGAAACGGTTTAGGTAATCGGATTGTCATTGATGAACAGAATAAACTTATTCCAACAAAATGCAGTAAACGTGGAAATGACATGTTTATATAAATAAAACAGACTGTCAACAATATCCTGATAAATAATGAAGATATAGACTTTTGAGCATTATTAGTAAGGCTTTGTCACATACGACTAATTATGAATACATGTAGGAAAAAGCTACATTTCTGCCTTTTATACTTTTATGTTTGATTTCCAAATGAACTAATTTACATCATAAATACTTATGGACAGAAAACATTTTTTTTTTAATCATTTAACATTTTATTGGTTATCATCCTAATTAACCAACACAAATACACAAATAAAGTTGTGAAAAATAAAGTCAGTTTAAAGAAGTGCACAGTAGTGTTTAACACCTGATAACTCTTGTGCTCTTATATAGACACATTATACACTAATTGCTATGAATCAATTATAATGAGAATATATTATGTTGACAATATATGACAACAATTATAACAGTAGTAGTAATAATAATAATGCAAACTCCTCAATGTTATGCAATGTTGAATATCTGAACCATAAAACCCTAATTACAAAACACAATCCCTGGGAGAATGTATTGGTTCTTTCTGTGTGGAGTTTGCATGTTCTCTACTTACTTTTGGGTACTCCAATGTCTCGTAACATCCTACAACCTGGATGATGTTTTAATTGGAGTCGTAAATTGTCTTTAAGAATGAATTTGTCTGTTCGTCTGTGCGTGTCTGCCCTGTGATTTACTGGTGACGTGTCCAGGGTGTACCCCCCCCCCTGCCCCGCCTAACGCCCAATGAGAGCTGGAGACTAAAACAGTAGTAAGCAGAAGATGAAATAATTTATGAGTGAATAAATGTGTTGCTCCTGCTACATAATTAATACAGTTTTATATTTGATTAAATCAATGAGTCAAATCTAATTTACCTGGATGTCCGCCTCAGTCATGCTACCCTGAGTGAGTGTTGGTTACCGTTAGCTGGTGTAGAGCAGTGCTTCTCAAACGGGGGTACGTCTATCCCTAGGGGTACGCAATGACACTACAGAGGGTACTTGAGAGAAAATGAAAACTTAAAAATATGGGGTTTTATTAGGTGTATTTTTAGTTAAAAATTAATATCATAATAAAGATGATGGAAATGATCTTGATTAGAACATGAACTGAAAATTCAAGAGTCAGTGTTGGTCCCACACGAGGCAAGAGATGACCGCAAATTATAAAAACTGTAGAAATAGATCCATTCAGGAGGCACTAAATATTGTTTCTATGAAATGAAAAAAACAACTATAGAGTACAATGATGGAATTAATGAGTGATAACATGTTTTTCACAGTATTCTAAGCAAAATTGGACAAAGGGGGTACTTGGATTCAGAAATAAGAAAAAGGGGGTACTGGAGCCAAAAAAAGTTTGAGAACCAATGGTGTAGAGGATGAATAATGTGCGCACAAAAAGTAATTATTTTCACATTGTTACAATTTTTATAATCTGGCAGATTATTGTGCTCCAGATGATAAAGGCACACTAATAGTGATAACAGTGTTTCTCAGTCCGTCCCTATGACTCAGTCACATGACCCTGACTGAGTCCTAAACTGTGCGTCAGTGTTTTGTTTCGTCCAGCAGCTGAAACTCCAGCCTCTGAGTCACCCACAGAAAGAGCAGCAGAAACCTGAGTGAGCAACCTTTGTCCTGGCCGGGCCTCGGCCCTCCAGAGGGTCCCCGGCACCCGCTCATCAAATATACATCACCTGCCCGCCCCTCTCCGCTGGGACGCCGGCAGGAAGGTGACACTGAAGGGACTAAGCCCCAGGAGTCCATCTGTGGAGGGAGGCTAACGGGAGGGAGGAGGAAGCTGTCGGTGATGTGGAAGTAACCAGGAAGTTTAAACTGGAAGTCGTATTTGATCCAACTCCTCAAAGCTTAAAGGTCTAATGCTAAAACCTTCACAGTGGTTTGCATGTTTTGTGTCATATACTAATTTGTTATGCTAATATGACTTTAGATTCTTGTTGGCATCGTCGCCCCTTGTGCTGTCAGTGTGTTTGAGAATAAGAGTTCTCCTCACTCCCTAATTATCTCCCTCTACAACTTAAGGAGTGTTTGAATTCTGTCACCCTTTGTCTTGTGACGCCTTTTCACCCTGTTTCTTCTTCTTTATTGTTTATTTTTACGGTCTTGATTTACACATTGTTGAATTTATTTTTTATTTTTTCGGAGCTTGAGTTTTGTTTTGTATGACTACTATTTTTAGATTTCTAGTTTCAATAAATATGGACTTAATGAAAGTCCACTCCTGCCTAATGAATCCGTCTCAGCGTTTGGGTCATCATTAGCCTCCGACCTCACCTACCCACATCCGGACACTTAGTGCCTGCAAGTCTAGTCTTGATAAAGTAGGTATGAATCATGGAAGGATGGATTATTTCTTTAAAATTAATCTTAAAAAAACCAAAAAAGGAAGATTGTTTACTGTAAGAATTGTTTTCAACTCGAGTCATGGACTCATTTTATATGGTTTCAAGACCAATGCAGACAATTATCTTGTGCTTTTATCTTGAAAGGTATATATATATATATATATATATATACACACACACACATTTATGTAGCAGAGTGGAGGTATGCACAAAAATATAAATACTTTTCCAAGGACCTTTTTTCATAAAATACACCTCTTGACAATAAATGAAATATTACATTTTGTTGTCCTTCGAAATGTCATCTTAGTTTCTTCTTCAACTTTTGGACAAAACTACAGCCCAACTTGTTCAAAGCAGTTCATTGGGAGTAAAAAAAGAGGAGATCCTCCTCTATCATCATTACCAATAGATTATTTTGGTAATAGTTATATTCTGTAGAATTTTCCGTTGAAACAGAAGCAAATGTTCCCAGGATACCTTTGAGAATTTTGACCTTCGGGCGTCAGGATCTCAGCTTGTAATAAAGAAATGTTTGGCTGATGGTACTAAACTGAACCTCTTTTCTCTATCAGGAGTACAGTAAAGTCCAATGTGTTCGTTTTAAGACTTTCTTCAGCATTCTCCGTTTTACAAAAAGGATACTAATCATAATGTTTATCATTATATAGGTTGCATAAAAGGCACGTTTTAGAGCTGCTAAACATCTTAAACATGTGAAACTAGCTTCTGTGTATTGGACAAGACCTACTTACTGTATTTATAAGGGGCGGAGTCAAGTAATGGGGGTTCAGGCTCCTCCCTGTGTTTCCAGTCACTCTGTCTTGCCATGCAATTAGTGGACCTCTGTCTTTTTGTGTCACCCACAAAACAATGACACAATATGTCTTTAGAAATGCACAAAATCACTCCAAGAACACGAAAAATACACAAAATCACTTAAAAATAAATAAATAAATAAAAAATACCACAGTAAAAACAACAACTCCAAAACACTAAAGATAGACAGAATGACAAAAAAAACACAGAACAATACAAAAAGAGACGAAAACCCTTGTGTTCTTTCTTGTATTATCACTAAATTTTGTCATTATTCGAAATGCAAACAAAATATTGATAATTTTGTGGATCAGAGTAGACAATCCCATATTGTGGCTTCCACTGTGACAAAAGTTCCTCATGGTTGCTAAATATTAATTGTGCAACAAGATATCGCAATATTAAAACGTCACAAGATGCATTATCGAAAGTACCATAAGGAGGGGACAAAACGAAAAAAAGAGAAACCACACGATATACTAGACACAAGAGTGTTGTATTTTTTATGTTTTGATATTCCTGTCGAGTAAGTGTGTGTGTTTTTAGAATTCAAGTCAAATATAAGATTGGTTGTTTTTCCAAATGCATTCTTTTTCTTTCCAAAAACAAATATCGTCTACCATATCGTATCATGAACACGTCCCACTTCTACCAAATATAGTTTGGTAAAGCCCAAACTCATATCCTTCTTTCTCCACCAATACTGTGTGTGTTTTATTTGCTGTGTGTAATATTAAGGCTTTACTGTTGGTGAAACTTGAATGAGCTATAACACAGCTGTGTTTGCAGCAAGCGTAAACGTGCAGTTATTGTAGGTGTTCAACGAAGAACAGTAGTTTTGCGAATGGTGAATGTTTGTTCGTTTAAGCACTTGTGTCCGATGAGTAGTACATCAATTAAAGAACAGAGGAAAAACTTGGGTCTTTCTGTGTGTGTGTGTGTGTGTGTGTGTGTGTGTGTGTGTGTGTGTGTGTGTGTGTGTGTGTGTGTGTGTGTGTGTGTGTGTGTGTGTGTGTGTGTGTGTGTGTGTGTGTGTGTGTGTGTGTGTGTGTGTGTGTGTCTATATGCTTGGCTGGCTCACAGAGCCGGATGGACTCTGAGGGATCAAACGTCCAGCAAAGCTTTCAAAGAGCAGAACATGGCGGCCACAAGGTGTACTTCTGCCACATTTAGCAAATGGACACTGAAGTGCAGTCTTCCGCTGACATCCACACACCTCCTCCTGCCTCCTCTTCCTCTCCTTCCCTTCGTCTCTGCCCACTCTCGTCATCTACTCCTCCCCCTCTCAGCCCCTTCCAGCTCTGAATTATTGATAGCGAGTAAAATCTGACGTTTTAAACTTTGCGACCATTCACCAAACCGGCCTCGGCTCCTCATAGAGGAGACCCGTTGAGGGGTAGGCGGTGTCTAACCACACACTTTTAATGTAATTGCCTGTAGGGTTTCTGGTAAATATTTCATTGTCTGCCAGCACAAATTAAAGACAAGAGGCTGGAGGAAGAGGCTCGTAGGTTCGCTCAGGGGAGAGGTTCTCTACATGTTCACCTGTGCTTGCCGGCATGGAAATGGGCTTCATCTTGTCCACTCTGAGGAAACACTGAAGGAGAACAAGGTAGCTTTCTGCTGCTTCACTTAACTTCAAGTGATAAAAAAATAGGGCACAAACTCATCATTTGTCCCGACCATGGCAGGAAACCTACAACCAACATGACGTCAAAGGAGCTTTGAAGACAACATCATCTCAAAAGTAGACATACAGTGATATCAGTGTGTTTGGGAGTAAGTGTTTCGGCTTTCTCGTGTTTGGCTCTCATTCCCAATCAAGCCTCTATCAATAGCTGAGTGTTTGGACCCAGAATGGTTGTTTCTCGCTCCTGCTCCCGTCCCGTGGCGATTTCCCCATGCCTGTCTTCTTCTGTACTTTGTTTTCTTTGGAGATTGTTGACAAATCATGGACATATTATGCCTGCTTGCTGCATCTATCTCTCTCTGCACCTGGGTCCTTAAACACCACACCAAGTCATTGTGACAGTAATGCAATTACAGATACAAAATAGTTTTTAAAGCAATTTGTCATCTCATGTGTGCTATTTCCAACTGTTTTGGAAATCTTCGAACATACACTATGTACGATAAAGTCAAAAATGGACCAAAAGATATTTTGTGGAGTTTAGTCCAGAGTTCACATAACAGAGGGGAAGGGAAATCATTTCTCCCAGTCAGGAGATCTGCAAGAACTTTGTTATGAGACTGTTTTGTGAACACATGCATGGAGGGAGAAATATACAGTACTTATATAAGCATTTATATTAGCATTTATAAGCTCAGATTTTAATGTTCATATAATTCTACCATTACACAACCAAAAATGACAGTTTATGGTCAAAGAAAAGGTCTTTTCAAATACAAATACTCTTGCACCCCTAAACAAAGCACTCCACGCACTTTTATTGATGCATGCAAGGTCACAGGGAACCTATTTCTCATATCAGGTGTTAATGCAGTGTTTTGCCAACCAAGCTAATTTTGTCCTGTATGAACTCCCTAGAGACTCAACTTTTTCCAGTGTCCAATCCCTCTGGCATTTAGTTGTCATTTTATGTTTTTTTTTTTTTTTGTTTTTTTTTTAAAATCGCATTACGCACTTTCTGTAATTTTCTGTATTTTTGTTATCATTTTCTGTGTTATACAAATACATTTTTGAATCAAGGGCAGCATGTGGCCCCAGGCCACTAGTTGCTCATTCTTGGTCTAGTTTAATGGTTCCATCCAAAAACAACTTGAAGATTGGCAGTCTCCTCACTTTATGACCACAAAAACACACGCCCTATCAAACTATCCTTCACAAAACAACAATTAAAAATATCTGCCACATGAAAAGGGATTGAGTACTAACACTTAAGATTGTCCAATAGGACGAAATTTGAAAACATAATGATAGACTGGTCAGGCTTGACAGGGACCATAAGGAGCACTTTGTGTGGGAACTATAGATGAGGATTTATAATACCCAAATAGTGGAGTGTTGAAATAAAAAGACTACCATGACTCTTGGAATTTAAGAAGCAGCAGATGGAGATAAATCATGTGGGCACACCTGTGTGGAGACAGGATGCTAAATGAGAACACCAAAACCAATGGGGAGCATAATTTGTCATAGGAAAATGTAGATACCGTAAGGTGTAAACTTCTTAGCTGTGAGGGTAAGTAGATTGTTAAAGGTCTGGAGCCTGAAAAATAAAGAAAATCCAAAGTGGAGAGGTGAGTAAAATATTTATGAAGGTGGTACTGTTAGCTCAGAAACCAGAACAGGGACATAAGAGCTCTAGCTCTGTTTTATCAGAATGCTCATGTTTTAGAAGAACATAGGGCAACATCAAGGGCTTTGTGAGGGCAAGTCCCATTGGAATACCAGTATGGTCTTTCCATTGGTTCATAGGCATGTTCAGTTGGTGTTTCCCTGCATGGTTATAGAGCACAGCTAGGGTTTTTGTTTTCTATAAACTGGCAATATGTAAAGCAGGTCATGTTTACATTATTCCAGTATGTGTTAATTTCAGGAGTACAGATCCTGTGCAAGCAAAAATAAAGGCTGCGGTCATTGAGGTTTTCAGCCAAAATCATTAAAAACTGTTTTGGACCAAAGAGGATTGTTCAGTGAAGGCATTATGTCTATGTATCAAATGATGGTGTCACGATGCAGAAAGGCTGATAATGAGACACCCTTTAAAATTATTCATTTTTAAATGAAGGAACTTAGTTACATTCACTTTATGTTGCACTATGGTTAATCTTTGTCTAGATTGGTACACTAATGTCTTGGCTTGTACAACAAAGGCTGTAATGAAGGCAAAACTAGAAGAAAACTGCCCTGGTCAAAATAAAGTCATCTAAAGTAATTTAAGGTTTAAAAAAAAAAGTAGTGTGGAAGGGAATACAATTCACCACACACAACCTACTAAATGTATCAAATGATGCACCAACAAAAGGTAGGCACAGGGAAAAATAAAATGAGAAAGTTAGAAGAAAAAAAGGGAAAAAAGCTAAATTAGACAGAGCCTATTGAAGGTGTTCACTGCATTCTAAACAGAGCAACAGTGCAAGGCCCTCCATACATCCCCAGTGGCTGATTACTACCAGGTGAAGGTGATGAGCCCAGGTGCATTCAATGTTTCCTGATTACTTGAAAAGCTTTATAGAAGACTTGAAAAACCACCTGCTCACATCTAAAAACTTTTTGAGTTTTTAGTCACAGACTGTAAAATTTGTCAAATGTAACTTAGGCATTTAGTATTAGACAACCTACATAAAAATATTAATGCAGGAATGCACCATGAAGTGACAGTGACTGAGTTGAAAAGTAATGTGTTAGAATGTTAGCTATTACTGAGAGCAATGCTGTTGCTGTAATGCATTAGTTTGAAAAATGTTAGTCCAACACTGGCAATAGATACAGATAGTTATGTCATTTAGGGTGAACAATGCAAAAAGATAGAATTTCCATGGTAAAACGAACAACCCAGAATGCATGCATACGTCTTGCCGATGTCGGCCTCAGATTGTGCGTTAGCATTCTACTCCTTATGCGTCATTTTATGTGTTTTTTCCCCCAAATTGGTGATATCACTTATAAAATTGTAGAACTGTAAAATGTCACTTCCATAAAGCTGTTTTTGTGCAGGGGTTCTTTTGGCTATGCTGCTGAAAATACATTTATGATCATGAACTGTGTCTCTCTTTATTTTGCCCACACATAGTAAGCTATTTAGTGGTACTATATTGTGTTTTTTGTTGTTGTTGTTGTTGTGATATTGCCATATTCCTATCAGATTTAAGTAAATTCTCGACTATGGATATAAAGATATTTATACTAATTGAATGATCCGAGCTAAATAAAGGTAAATCCATCGTCCAACCATCGGCCAAACGTCAATGTCTCCGCGACGTCTGCCCGATGAGCAAACGCTCTCCATAATACGTCTCGCTAATGCAACTTCATTCATCGTGCCAACGACGAAGAGATGTATGTTTGCTATCAGGGAAGATTTGTGTCTAAGAATTCATATCTAGGCCTAAACATTTGTTTGTGTTTTACCAAATCACGCAAATAAACAAAGGTGCCGACTCTCTCTCTTAGGGGGTCGAATTAGTAATTACTTTAATAGTTTGTGTGACCACAAATTAAAAGTCAAAGCATTCTAAGTTAGCCTACCATAAGCTACCGTTTATAACTCGTGTTTTGCTTGACCCTGAATTCCTCTGCAGAGACAAACTAAAATAACAGGATGATCAACAACTGTTTTTAGTGCTTGCAACTATAATTCCCAGACTAGGGTCGTTACAGATCTTGTTTTCTAGCAAGCTATCACTGGCTAGCCAGGCTATCAGCTGGGTGGCGACCAAATAAGTTGGGCAAACATGTGGGTATGTGCTTAAGCTTAAAGGTATTGTGGAGGATGTTATTTTGGCTTCCAATCCCAGGTGGATCATTTAGACTATCAGTCCTCCCAATTGTCAATCATTTTGACTGAAGGCCATTGTAGGTGCTCATACCCAGCTAGTTCTCACTTGCTGCGCATGTGCACTAAAGGTGCTTTCACATCGAACGCGACTGGAGTGACTGAAGCGACTAGATTACATTCAAATCAATATTAATGACGCAACTCAAGCGATGTGACTTGCGCGATTTGAGCGACTAGTCAAGCACGACCTAGTCGCTCAAAGTTGAAAAATTGGAACTTTTTATGCGACTTCAAATGACAACTCCCCCGGCTGTCACTGTCTGTAGAGCCGAGGCAGCAGCCCCTCCCACCTGCTACAGTGAGACGGCTGCAGCCAGAACCTCTTGAATTTACCGCGGTAAAATTAATTAAAGCTGTTAACTTCTTGAATAAGCCTATATTCTGCGTGAACTCATCTTTCATTAACCTCGTAAGTTGATCATTTAAACCGTAAAAGCGGCACTGTCTATGATATGGCCGGAGAAGAAGTGATCAACCCTCTCTCTCCCCTGTCAGCGGCAGACACACAAAAATCGCCACTATGTTCAAGCGACTTATCACGGCTGACACCAACTTGTAAACAGAGCTGTGCACGAGGAAAACTGGGCTCGTGCACGCTCTCTCGCACTAGTTTAATAGACGTTCCCTCTTGGGAGCAGGTAGAGTGTTGCGCATGTGCATTTTTTCAAAAAGTGAAGAGGGTGTTTTTTTTCCAAAACTTCAGAAAAATCCTCCTCTATAAACTTTAAACTTCGATTGTTTTAATGAATGTAACATTTTATGTTTCATCATCATGCTATTTAATAGTCCTCTCATTTAAACATTCCTTCTATTTACCATCATCTTATCCACTACACTATTGTTCGTGTTGTCCTTGCTAATGCACTGCGTACCCTATTGATGGAGAAACGGTTAAAGAGTGAAACTGGAACGTTCGTGAACAAGAAGCTAAGAAATGGAGTGACTTAGGAAGAGAAATACAGATAGTAAATGAGACGGAGAAGGAGTAAAGACATATTTTGGATCAATAGATTAACTGAGTGCTCATGTATTATGCATCGGAGCCCTGCAGCACCAGCACATAAAGGGAACGTTGGGCAGGATTGGCGTGTAAAAGCTTTATAACCGCGGGCCTGTTTACTCTGAGGGTACAAGGGGACCACTGTCGCACCCAACTGAGCTGTGCCGAATCCCAACCAGCTCTGTTTTGTCGAGTTAATAATAACTTAAAGGTTTCCCCAATTAGCACAACTTAAGTCTGACATCTTTTTAATGTAATTAACATCAGTCTGTCAGTCATTCTGTTGTAGCAGTGATAGAACGATCAGTAATTTTGTTTGTTGGATCTTCCTCACCTTCCTCACATCTGCTTGTGGCAGTAACCAGAAGGTCTTCGGTCAGTCTGAATATGGGCTCCTTTGCTACATCATCCACATTTTAGAAAAAGACAGACGTGAAACTGTTGATGTATAATTAACAAATAATCAGCAAACCATGAATTTTATGGTAATTTTTAAAATGCAATTTAAACTTTGGGTTTCAAAAATCAAGATGGGGACTATAAATTGTCCTGACATGATAATTGAGCTGTATTTACCAATATTTATCCATTGTGCACATTCATTGTGTCACGTTTTGTGAAAAGTGAGAGACTGATTAACCTGGACTGCAATAACACATGCACAAGTGCACGCTCAAGGAAAACATGAAAGCATAATAAGAGACACTGGTGACATCAGGGCTTGAACCTTACCCTAAAATGATCAAACTAAACCATTTAAGACTATAGGTGCTGCGCTATCACCATTAAGTGTGACATACTGTATCTTATCCTTTTAAATGCAATCAGGGATCTTTAGCTTTTGTCTTAATGTCCAAACAAACCTGTGATGCCCAGGCATCAAACAGATCAACATCAACATCCTCATTTCCATACAAACCAAATCCCAGGCTCTTCCCTCTCCTGTATAACAAGAATAGATGGCATCTGAACAAAGGGAAAACAAGTAAACAAGCAAAATGTTGTATGAACATGTCTCAGGGACGAGGGGGGATTAAATTAGAAGGATATGTATGTAAATCCATTTAATTCCTCCTTTTCCTTCTCTTACGCGTGTCTCTAGTGCTCGAGGCTGAGGGGAGACGCTCAGAGGAGAGGTGTCAAAGCTGTTTGAAGAGCCTGATCATGCACCGAGATTTTGTTTCAAGAAGGCTCCCAAAGGAAAGGAACAACCTCCGGATGCATCAACGACAGTGTGATAGACTCAAGACGATCTAAATGAGGCTTTTGTGATGAGATCCTATTTTAGTTTCAGACGGCACTGAATACTAGACAGAAAATGAATGAATCAACGGATCCATACTTGTTCATCCTGCTAAGGGTTAGGAAGTGCTGACAGTTCTTCTTATGCTCTATAAAGATGTTCGCTAGCTTGATTTCAGCAGCCATTGTTGGTCTGCTTTACAGAAAACGACCATATATAAGTTAGGGATGCACTGTAAGGTTATTGCACAACCTTCACTTTGTGCTGATAACCCACACAGATACCGCCAACAGTTAGATAGTCTCATCATATTATCATTACACAACGTACTCTCAAAAATGCCTTGATACTTTGTAGCAGCTTAGCTGTAAGAAGACTTCTGCCAATGGAGTTTCCTTATTTACAGGGAGCTAACATTTTATCGCACCTATTTACGACAATAGTCATATAACCTACCGGTGTTGTGACGTATTCTGTGGCCCAACAAAATATTGGTTCCCATGGCCTAAATGTTCCCTTTTATTTGCGGCCTGGATGCTGGGCAGAAGTAAAAGTTACAATGTTTAAATAAAGATTATAGACAAAAGGAGCATCATTTGGCACTATCAGCATGGTGTCTTTCATGGAATAAGATGTAAATAGTGTTAAAACATGATGTTCACTTGGAGAACTGTTCCCTGATTTGAAAACCTGGTTCAGGTCAGGAGTGACTCTACAATCTGTTGAAAGCTGTCCAATCCAGAAACCAGGAAGAAAACCCAGAACTGTTGTCTGTGTTGTGCTCATTCAGATCTATGGATTAAGGAATATCTTGTAAAAGAGAGTATTCAGGTCTCACGTATACTCAGGGCTCCAGCTGGTGTGGGGTAGTGGGGGCCTTTTGTATCCCATGTACACCCCGATCAACAGTGCCTCACCTCCCCCTCCCCATATGACTGCCCCGTCTTGCACTAACAGGATTATAGGAGGGAAGGTGCTTGCTCGACAGACCTCGGGACGTCTGTGTGAGCGACTGACAGAAAACTAAAGAGTGTGTGTGTGTGTGTGTGTGTGTGTGTATACAGGTCTGATAGACCAAAAAGCTTTGAGACGATGGTCCCAAGAGACACGAGACACAACTGGGAGCCATGAGTTTTTGTGTTTGCCATGTGTCGGACGGAGTGCTCGCTCAGTTCAAGGTAGCTAATGGTGCATGTTTTAATGTATGCTGATGATGTAACAATAATAAAAAAGTGGTTATTGTGAAATATTAGAAACCCACCAATGATGATTGAATATTAAGAACAATGTAAATGTTCAAAGGTTTTGAACTAAATAGACGTACTTGTAACGTATAGCTCAATTGAAACCTTTAAATATAAAGAACAACAAACAAACTGGACAGAAACAAACTTTGACATGCAAATTTTGCCACTATTTGAAAATCAACAGGGTAAATTGGTAAAATCAAGTTTGTTTGAAGTTTTGGAATAACATGCTTTCAACCCTCCTTTGCAATGTTTTACTAGATACTACATTGCTGATGTCCTGCTTGAGCCACATTAAACTGGTTTCTGAACTGAATATTATTATATTCCTCAGTTGTTGAAACCTCGTGCAGACTCATGGATGTAGAGCACCTTGACTGGTCAAAGTTTGTGGAATGAAAGCAGCTCATAAAAGAGGATGGAGCAAGGACCACAGTCCGAATGTCCTAAGCAGGGAACCAAAGATCAGGAACCATCTCCAACATAGCTCATCTCTGGAATAAAATGAAGCTACGGCCCCTCATTTTTACCCTAATGAACCATGAGTCGATCAAAATTGTTGAAATATTCAACTTGCCTAATTTCTTCTTCCCTCTCACGTCATTTTGAAAATAAGTTGTTCACTTCTGGGTAATTCACCAATCACTTAGAGCAGACATGGACAACCAGTAGCAAGAAGGCCCCAAATTGGATTTCATGCTGTCCCCAAATGACGTACACAAAATGACTCCCCTAAAAAGGGGACATAAAAAAAAAAATACATATAAAGATTCCAAAAACAAGAACAAAAATACAGACTTACTCCAAAAATATGCAAAAACAACCAAAATAATGACTCCCTGAACACAAGAAATACACAAAGATTCCCAAAACATGCAAAACAACAATACTAGAAGTTAACAAAAATACACAAAATGATTCCAAAAACCAGTAATAACATTTTTGTGGCCCCCGCTGTGATGACAATTTTCATTAGGGAACCCCTAATTGAGGAGATTACAGAAGTTCACAATTGCTTGTTAGAGGTTGTTTATTTGAAGACTATTAGTTTGTCAGCTATCAATGAAATAAAAAATAAACATAAACAAACTACATGATGAATTTTGACACAAAGTTGTATTTGTGTTGGGACAGCCCAGCTGATCATGTGTTCATTTCCAGATGCTTGTGTTGAAACATGAGTAATGAGAGCTAACCCATAGCTGCAGCCGGGATCCACTACTTGCCTTCAGGCCTCGGCTCCTGCAGGGGCCTACCTGCAGAGGCCGAGCGCATCGGGAGGGCCGGCGCTCTCATTACAGCTACAATGAAATAATTATGAATGGTGCTCCGACAACTCATCACAGGAATATCCATTGTATTATTTATTTAGCCAGTCCCCTGGTTCAGGGGGAGAGAACACATATAAACTTGCAGGCTCGCTCCTTTCCACCTCACTCAGGCTCCTGTTTGCTGCTCAAAGCAGAGGCACACGCTCGCTCGCTCGCTATCTTTCTTTCATCCATTTGTGTCTCGCTTTCTTTTTCTGCTGGTGTTTTTCTGCAGCTGGTGAACAGGGAGCATCTGTCAGGGCTCGAAGGCCCTCACCTGCTCCGATCTGAAGCTTTGCCCTCTGTCTTTTTTTTATGTTTTATCTTCCTGGCTGTCATTTTTGTAAACAACTGGAGAAACTCAACCTGGCCGAAGGAATACAAACAAGCAATAACAAGGATTTATGGGATTATCCTCACAATTCAAGTTCATATCGGTCATATCAATGCATTTACACCATAAGGAGGAGATACTCTGCACAGTTTTGGAAGATCTGCTGTATGTTTCCATCACACTCTGTTTCTGAGGATATACTCCATCAATGCAGCCTGATGCCTGAACACTGAGGAGAAGCTACAGAGCGCTGACAGTGTGCACAATAGGCCTCATTCAGAAGAAACAGTGTGTTTATGGATGGAGCTTGAAATGATGGACAATCAACAGAGAACGGGTTGGGTGGGTGTGTGGGTGCGGGCCGGTTTGACAGCTGCATCATGAGGATGATGTGAGAGGCGTCTCCCGGGGCCACAACAGGTGAGCAATGCTGCCTGCCGGCCTGGCTGGATGCACCAGATAATTACAGCATCGCTGATTGGCTGGTTTAGGGAAAATGAAGCCATGTGTTCAAAGTACAGCAAGATTTGTTTGGGAAAAGTGAAAAACACATGGGAAACCAGACAAAGTTGTTTAACAAACATGAAGATGCCATCTTACATAAAATTGGTAATTTACGTTGAGTAATTATTACCATATTTCAATGTAAAAATGCAGCTATACAGAGGAATAACAGTGGGAGATAATCCTGAAACGGAGATTCAGTTCACACTGGTTCAACAGAACTGAGTCATTAAAGACTGAAGGAACGTTGGCTGTTCTGATGTCTGTGAACGTTCTGAAGGCAGGCAGGTGAGACTGCTATTGAAAGGATGTACAGTTACTGTACTTCCTACCTTTAGCAGGACATTTATAAACATCTCAAACGGGTTTCTTCAACTTGACAATGAGTTCACTAAACTCCAGTGACAGTCACATGCAGGAGAACCATTGGAATACTAGGAAACTTTCATGTTAATCTGCAGCAACTGTGTGATATCAAAAGAACACAGATTATCTCTGAGAAAGGTTTCCTTTTTAGATCTGTGAGCAACTAAAGCAGATGGAATGTCGTGTTTGTCAAATGGATTACTGTATTTTCCCAGTTATAGGTCGCAACTTTCTACAAATGAGGATGCAGCTTATAAGACGCAGATACCTATCTGTGGAAGTTTCTTCCAGTCAGCAGCGTTATCTAGTGAGTAGATTTAGCAAAATGTGGTGTGCGTCCAACTATGAGCTAATCTGTACTTTAGTATAGCTTGTATATCCATTATAAGTAATTTACTGTCCATAAGGTTGCTGGAGAAAAAGTGGACCAAATATCTCTAAAATAAGGGAAGCCTTGTATGCATTTGAATAGAAAACAAAAACTTTTACATTTAAAATAGGGATATGCTGTAAGTCTCCATGGTCCCTTTAAAAAGGGGTGTGTGCTTTACGAAGCACTATTAAAAACAGCATATAACATTCATTTTTACTGTAAATTTTACAGTGCATTTTACCGTAAACTCTACACATCTTTTTTTTTTTTACAGTGGGTGTATTGGTGATGTCAGTGTGTTTGAAAAAAAGAAATGCCAACTCAGCAACTTTGATGCTATTCTACATTTTACAGCCTCTACGTGTCTCTTTTCCGAAAACAAACTCGTAGTGAGGCTGGATTGCAAAACTGAATAAATGTGACTTCCTGAGCTTCGACAGCTCAAACCTTTCTTGCAAATGATATTTGTCGTCTCTGTTAGGGAGTCGCGTTGCCGTTGTGCTCTGCTGAGACAGTTTGGGTGCTGCATTAATAATGCAAAATGTTTCCCTGGTAACACCCTGACAACCGCAGATGTAGCCTCGCATCCTGAATGAAGGAGAGAGGAAACGTGAGAGCGATGGAGACAAATGGATGAGATGTAGGTTTGGGAGGGAAAAATAAAGAGAGGCATGGAAAGTTGACGCTGAAAAAAGGGAAACGTTTATTGATAAGAGCAGAGAAAATGGAAAAGATTAAAGAGGGTGTATGAATGTGGAAAATAAGCATGTTGGCTTCTAAGGTAACATGTATTTCTCTCTTAGTGGCTGCATAAGCTCCAAAGTGTAGCTAAGCAGGAGACAAGGCACACCTGTGTGGAGACAAGAGGGAGGAGGGAATCATTTTGATCCTCTCTGCACTTATACACTGACAAGACAGGGGCTGTTGTAATCAAGAAGGGAGTCTGGCCCACACACAGACACAGAGACGGGGTTGGGGAAAACAACAAAAGCAAATCAAAACTTATACCAAACAGAAAGTGAAGCCAAACAAATCTAAAGAGAAAAAGAGCCCCATGCACATACAATGTATGCTATAATCATGAATCATTTCTAGGCCATGTGACAATATTCTTGATGCATTTGCATGTAAATATTCCAATTTATCTGTAAAATAAGCAAAGCACCGCCCACCAGCGACACATCCAACTCGGTGAGTTTCACTGCCTTCTGAAGCGAGAAGCTGCGTTCCTTTTTCTCCTCTCATAAACATAAACCACCAGTGAAAAATGCTGGTGTGGTTAGCGGCTAATGCTATCCTAGCTCAGTGCTACAGAGATAACTTTTACCTGCTACTACCACCTCCTCGCTGATTCTCCTTTACGCCTAATCCTACCTAGTCCAGTCCCGGTTATAAAGGCCATGTCATACAGCTCCAGGTGGTCACACACAGCTTCTACTCCATGGTTGAATGGGTGAACAGACTGGCGTCCATGTTGACGGCCTGACGTCATCGTCAACAAAGACTCTGATTGGCTTTCATCATGCAAAACAGTCACAGGAGTACAATATTTGCAACTCTTGCGAATGTGCGAATATGACAAAAAATCAGGAGCGCACTCGCATGGCCAACGCTTCTGACGCGCGGACCACACCGCCGCACAGGAAAGATTTTGCATCTGGGACGCATCTATCCATTGACTTTGTATGTAATCTAGACGCACAAACATTTTGTGATGCATTTGGTGTGAACGCAGCATTAATGCACAATTCGGATATTTTTGTGCTCATTCATATTACACATTAAATGCGACTTCTATCAATTGGACAAATTAATTCAATGTGACCCTGAAGCTAAAGGTAGTAAACATGGAGGCATGAAGTTTCTGAACAAATGAAGACATCGTCGTAAAAACTGAAGTAAATTTAAAGAAGTCTTTTTCCCGCCGATAATCCTGGGATGCAGAATTGTGACGTTTGTCGCATTTCAGTGATGTCAAGGTTGGGTGATTCAGACAGCATTCGCACTGCAAAATATCAGAAAATCCTCGACTGTGCTAATGCAATGGACAAATGTTGGGGATCAATGGTGTATATTTCTTTTCCATAATTACATTCTGATTGACCTGATATACATCTTGTGTGTGTGTGTGTGTGTGTGTGTGTGTGTGTGTGTGTGTGTGTGTGTGCGTGTGTGTGTGGCCTGCAGTCATAGAATTCTCTTACTGTGTTTAAAACATTCATCACTCCCTCCTGTCCTGATTTGTAGCAGTGAATTATTAAACTCACCTATTTTTCAATTATTTACATTGTGCTGCTTCTTGGCTCTGTTTTGGGGAGTGGTTTCACTTCACCTGCTTATTCATGTATTCTCATTCGCATTTTAATGCTGCATTGGTGTCTTTAAATTATTGTCAAACCCCATATTTTTGTATTTACTTCATGACTTTATTGGTTGTTTGGTGGAAATGTGTTTTTCTCCCACATGGACCCCACACTGTGGCATTTGAAGATTATTTGCTCACGATAGCTATAAATATGGCATACTGTGAATAAAATAACATTTTTGCATGCAATCGGCGCCCAGTTTCAAGCTGGCCTTAAACTACTACACTAGGCCTCTGACCAACAATAGACAACACCTAACAGAAGTTTACCTGTTCTCTAACTTTCATGCGTGAGTGTTTTCTGGGTATTAATATCCCCTTCTGTAGTCCAAAAATATGTATTTGGAACACTTGGAGTCCCTCAGGTTAAAAAAAACTGGCAACGTGTTTCTATGTATGTGAAAAATGATACACTCCAGGACCCTTGTATGACGTTGCCAGATACGAGGGAATCATTCCTGCATTGAAACTGTTACAAATGTACACAAATGCTATTTCTCAACTGCTAAGAATTTAGAAAAACAACCTGGCACCATAGGCTGTTTCATAAATGTTTAGCATTTAGCTTTAATCCTGTTAGAAAAATATATGAGTACAAATAACAATACGGATGTCAACTGTTCCCTAACAAAATTAAGTCGCAGGCACATTTTAAAATACCATATAAATTACCAATAAATTACCCAATAAAGAAAAAAGAAACCAACAGTTTATGAAAGCTAAAATGTTCCTCATTTTGTTTGACAAAAGCATTTGAGAAAAGGCCACACCAGGGTAAAGAAAAGAGAACAAATAACTGAGGATGTGTAACTAAGGGGACTGAGGATAGAAATTAGCTTTGGCTACAATCCTGTATATTCACAGGTACATGTTTCTTAGCATTTTTTTGTTTTTAAAATGCATTGTCCCTTAAATAATTAAAAATCTAATTTTATTCAAAAATAGAAGCGTTGAAAACTGATCGCTGCTTGGCCTACTGTTAATTTATGTTACAACAGAGGTTCTCAACTTTCTCTTTTTTCAAAATTTGCTATTTTCTTTTGACACGTTTGACAGAAAAAAATTAAGTTTTAAAAATATGTGGGCAGAAAAGTTGAACTGATATTTGTATTATCATTATTTATCTTGTTTTATTTTTTTTACTACTGTAATGTGTGCACTTGTATTTAATCCTTATTTAATTAACAGTCTTTTAATTAATTACGTATGTTTTTATTTATCTTTCATAATTTCTTTGTTTAGTGTTTATTCTTTTTATTTGTAATATTTATTGAGCGTCTGTAACGCAAGTAATTTCCCCCTGAGATAAATAAAGTACTTCTGATTCTGATTATACACTTTATATAGTTTTAATCCAGTTGCACATATATTTATTTACAGTTTAAAGAGATAAAAGTTTTTCTTTAATCAATTATTGTTTTGTTTTTTATCATAAATTCAGTAAAATAAAAGTGTGACTATTATTTACTCCCCTGTGTCACTGCTGTACTTCTGTATTATGTTATCTATAAACTCCCCCACCCACTTGCTGTAACTATACGTCCCATATTCAACCTTACTATTTAATGATATGATGTAGATTTGGAGATGCCGGTGCAACTGAGATGTTTGTTGGAACTTTCCTGTGAAGTTCATGGAACAGTCAGTGAGACTTTCTTTCCTCTGACGCACGGCGTCTCCTCTCGGCCGTCACAGTCGTACGGGGAATCCTTCCTCCCCACATTCCTTTCTCTCTAAAACATGATTAATACTTGATGCTGCGATGATAGCTAGACTTGTACGATAGCACTCGACGGATGCTGGAGGCCGTGGGGAGATGTCACTCTTTGTGTGTGTGTGTGTGTGTGTGTGTGTGTGTGTGTGTGTGTGTGTGTGTGTGTGTGTGTCAAGGGGTTTTATACAACTTTGTCAGAGTGATTAAGGCCACGTGTTATTGATTGGCGTGCAGTCCAAGTGCAACATTGTCATAAATAATTCTTTTGCCTTGCAGAATAAAGTATCACCTCGGCTGGCCGCGCTGACCGTTGCCCATTGAGGAGGGGATGCATTTTTTATGCCTTTACTTGACCTTAATTTAAGTTGTACAAGAGTTATTTCTTATTTACAACGTCTGGAGACATCAGAGGATGAGGAAACATCCAGTGTGTATATTACAATAAAAAATACTTGGAGACGATCGCTATAGTCGCCTCATTTTTACCAATATTTGAAGGTTTACGTTCTTAAATTAATGATCCAGCCAACCATTGTAAAAAAAAAAAAAAAAAAAAAAAACTCAAATGGTATTTTATGGCAAAGCATTACACATAAAACAAGGCTGACCCTCTTTCCGTGACCTTCCAGTGATCACCTCTGCACTTCCTTCTCATGTCATAACAAACATAATGATAATTCTCAACACCATGTAGGAGGGATCATTAATCTTTAAAGTTAATGAATGTGTCCATCGTGCTTTGCCATCTGTCGAGTCGGATGCTGAGGAATGATGGATCGTCCCAGAGCAGCAACCAACGCTATAAAGAGATACGTGTAGGCTCACGCTATAATAAGATCAGGTACATCTTTTAATGTTTTAGTGTCTTTTAATGAGTGTTTCATCTGGAATGCTGACTTAGATCAGAGAATAAACATGCATTGCCATTAACTAACTAAATGTACAATGACGTAGAATAAAGTTTGCCTTAGTGCAGTGTTCCCAAACCACAGGGTTGATGGCCATTTGATACTAGGCCACAAAGAAAGAATACAGTTTTAATAATGATCAATTTATTTTGGGGGGAAAAAAATTGAACTTCCTGTTTTACAGATTCAATACTGCATACCTCAAACTGCCTTGATCCAGCCACACACACACAAAGAGCAGAGACAAGCAATGCTCCGCACCCACCACACATACAGTACATGCACACTAAGCACAAACACCTGGTACGCGGAAAACTTGTCCGTTATAAAATTGGTCCATGGCACGTAAAAGGTTATCAACCACAGATTTTTATTGCCTGGGAAAAACGCCCACAACCTGCTAAAAGATTCTTGTGCTTATATTATTGCAAAAGATTTACTAATGTGCCATCGTCATACTACTAACTTTGGTGTGGTGTCAAAGTATTCCTTACATAGTGCAGGAGGGAAATTAGGGAATAAGGCACACCTGTATTGAGACAAGAGGTAATCCTATCAATGCTTTCACTCACAAAAATACGAACAAAACAGCAGACACAATAAACAAGGAAGGACTATGACACAGACACATGAAAAAAACTGACCACAAAGTAAGGCCCCCACGTTTTCTAGTGAAAACACAAAAGTTTTGTTGCGTTTTGGCTGTCTAAGTTTTTGAAAACGCTTCCTTCTCCGTCTCCGTGTAAACAGGGAACACTTTCTGTGTCACGGGCATGCTTCCTTTGAATTTAACAGACCTTCTTGGATCAGAGGAGATATATTTCATTCCTGTACCAGATTCTGACAACAATTACAGTGCTGCACTCCTATTTAGAGCTATTTGCTCAAACCCTGGGGTCGGGCTTAGTTGAATCTTTTTTACATGGGCTCAGATTGGACTCGGCTCGGATGCTGCACAGTGAATGAACGGTCGGGTTATGCGTTATGATTAGCGCCAGAAAGACGCACAAATCTATGCTGAGGGGGTGAATGGATGGATGTCCTCTAGTACATGAATAATTGTTAAAAAAAAAATCATAAACGACTTGACTGGTTGTGGAGCTGTGTGCTATGACATACTGTATGTAGAGAACAGCTCTCTGAGTTGTGTTACAGCAGTTACGATGTGCTTTACAGCTGAAGGGAACCGATACGTAGCCTGTAGGAAACATAAAGCAGCTTGTCATGTTTACAGTTGTATGCAGAACAGAGATCATTGTGAAAATGTTGCCGTGTGAATGTGGAACTTTTTGGGAAGCAAAACTCTGTTGTGTAAACAGGGCCTAAATCACACAAGAACTAAACAGTTCACAGATCTACTTAAAGAGTAAGTAAACCCCTGCTTTCCTGACCTGCCACTAGGGGGGAAATTAAAAAAAATGCCGTGATCATGGGCGGGGCTCCTGGAGCAGTTAAGACACGCCCAGTCTATACTATAAAATCTCCAATGAACAATCTATGCTACGTTAACTAGCTACTCATTACTGAATATTCCTCTATTCACTCTCAATCCAACCTACTCACCACAGATTGTAGAGCCCACAGGTACTCGTTTTTTATGAAAGGGGTGGGGCTAACAGTGCTCGTTTGTGATGCAAGATGTTCCCAAAGTGTCACATGATCTTGTTCTCAACCAATAGAAAAAATAAATTGTAATAGCAGGGTTTCAACCCATCAAGGGCAGTAACTCTGACATTTTACAACTACGTATGCCAAATTTAAATACTTGGACTAAAATGTTGAGAGTTGGACCAGGATCAATCAACAGCACTACTTCATACCCAAATACATTAGCATTCAGCAGAAAAAAAGTGGTTTTGGGGTTTAATTACTCTTTAATAAAACAATCCAGACAAGGTTGTAAAAAAAACTGAACTGAGAACATGACTTCTGTGGTGTCATGGAAACACACATTAACAATGAGACACAGAGTCGTCCCAGTCACACGCCGAGGAGAGGATGGAGAAAAAGGGAACCAGAGCTGAGGAGGAGGAGGAGGAACGAGGGATGAAAGCCACCGTGGAAAGCGCTCTCTAAGCGTTTCCCTGCATGTGAAGTCGGTCCCTTGGCCTTGTGGGACGCTCCGCTGGCAGTTTGAAGCCTTTGAGGCGACCTCATCCATATTACATCGTCTTTACTCTAAGCTCTGATCGCTCCTCATGAAGACAGAAAGGAGCTGGGAGACAAGACGTGACGGTAGGGGAGGAGAAATAAAGAGATGGGAAACGAAGATAAAAATAGGAAGAGCTAAAGAGACAGTGGGAGCGAGTCAGGAAGAAGTCAGAGATGTTGGAATGTGATGGAGAGGAAATCAAACTGGACATAGAAGGACGTGACAGGATGCAACAAATATACTAAGAAAATAACATTGGAAAAATACATCAGAAAAAAACTGAAAGGGTTTTATACTCACAGACACACCCAACTCCTGACACACACACACACACACCCATCAGCCTCCTGTCCTTCTGCATTAGGAGCTGCCCCGGGGTATGAGAGGCTGAGAGACACTGAGAAAGCGTGAGAGAGGGAGGAGATGAGTGCTCAGGGGGCATCAGTCGGTAAAGAGCTGTCATTTAAAAGAAGGTTAGTCCAGGGAAGGTTACACATTGGGAATATGAAATGAATATAGAGAAGAAATTCACTTCATCACACAGTTTGTTCTTATCATATGACTCAGGATTCACAGATATAGCTCTGAGGAAAGATGGAATTGAATAGAGGTCGTATTCTCACACAACAAAAACAAAAACAAATAGATCTACTTTATAGATTAGGGACTGGATGCAGAAGGCCATTCCACGGTACACCCTGGAAAGGCTGCCATAGTCCATCATTTTTTTATTTATTAAGTGGGAAAAATTGAAAACAAAATCAGGCCTGGCTCAGTACAAAGTGATAGTGAATGTGATAGAGCAGTGCAATGATGGGTCCAACCAGGGAGCCTGTGGTGGATCTTGTATAAGCTCTGTTGCCTCAGTTGTGAGCGTCCAAACTGGGAGACAGTAGGACAAGGTGGAAAGTACAATAGCATGGAAGTACGTCCTTGAGAGGGATAGTGACAAACGTGCTCTGATCTTACCATACACAAACAGTTTTTGGTTTAACTTCTTTGTGAGTTTTTGTATGTGGATAGTGTAGGTAAAGTGAGAGTCAATGGTTATCCCCAGGTGTTTATAGTTTGATACAGTTGAGAGTTTTTGGTTTGCAATGGCAAGGGACAATATGACCTAATGGTCTTTTATTTGATGAACTTCATTGTTGAAGTGTCTCTTGATGACTTTGTGGTTAACAAATACAACATGAAATGTGTTTGTCTGTGTTTGAATGAAATGTAATTTGAAAACACACCCCCATCACCCACTGTTAGTTAACGGTTATCGGTTCAAGACCTGGTGGGATTCTTTTTCTATATGGGTTTTGTTGTATAGTTCTTGACTTCTTCTTGTGTTATTGAGCTGTTTGGTTGATCCCCTGTGTCTGTGTTTAAGTTGTAGCGCCTTTTTCATTATTACACCCCAAATTAAATAGTTCTTCATGTTTCCACTCAGGTGTTACTCACCATCTGATTACCTTCCCTCACTATTTAAGGAGTGCATGTTCACAGTGGGTTTGGAATCAATTCTCTTTGATGTGTTTTTATTGAGAGTAAGTTTTAATGTTCATGAACTTATTAGAACAAATGGATGTTTCACAAATTTCTGCATGCAAAGACAAGATTCTGACGTCTTACTTTTGTATACATCACCAAAATGTTCCCCTCGACTCCACACTGAATAAAATCCTTCTTTGTTGATATTCTTTATAAAAGAATCTTAATTTTCACCACAACTTACGGACCAACAAATGACCAACATGGTTGCTACGGAAACCAACAATTTGCTAACAAAAGTGTACGAATGTGATATGGGTTCTGCTAAATTTGAGCATATTTCTTTGCGTAATGAAATAAATCCCTTTAAAGGTAAGGTCATCAGTAATCGACCAGTACGTCTGTACTCACTGGAGAAAGCATAAATCCGTACTAGGTACAGGAAATGTATGCGTTTTATGATGAGAATACTTGATTGCGACTATAATTGTGGTTGGAAAAATGTGTTTCCAGGAATCGACCTCCCAAATGAACTAAACTCACATGTAAGAGATGATAATGGTGTGATAGAGATGAAGGGAGGAGGAGGAGGAGGATGGCTCCTTTAGTGCTTGTGTGATCTCGACCCAGCAGTCCCACAGCTGGTGCACCAGCAGGCAGCCTAGCCTGGCCATATGCTGCCTGGGCTGCTCCCATTATCCTCTGTGGATGAGAACCCCCCCCAGCCCACGACCCCATCTCGTTCTCCCATCTTCTACCCCACAAACCAACGACCATCACTTGTGTCCTCATATCTTTTCCCATCTGTTGGATCAAACTATTAATTTGTAAAATCTATATTTAATATTTTTTCAAGATTTTTGTTGATGTTTTGTAAATTAATAATCTTGTTTTTTTTTGGTATGTCATAAGATTAATTCATTTTGTTTTTGTATTTACTTTAGCCACATCTAACATCTATTTCAGAACACATCCTGTCAGCGTTGTCACTTTCAGACATTCCTGTGTCTTTTCCTATAATCTCCCTCCCTCCCTCCCTCCCTCTCTCCTCTTCTCCTGTCAGGCCTCCTCGCTCGCCCTCGCCCTCCCTGCTGCTCTCCCAGGTCCCGTCCTGTGTGGGCTGCTGTTCATGGTTCAGCTACAGTTTCAGGGGCTCCTGCTTTGGCTGCTGTCACCTTCCTACGTCACTGACCCCCTGCACACGAACACATCGTCTCAGCACCGATGCTGTCTGCTCATCTTCTGCTTCTCATAACAATGCATGCCCAGCCTCTGTGTCTGCAGACTCTCTAATGCACATACATGTGAACATCCTCTGAACTCTATTAACCCTATAGGATTTAGAAATGATAGGATATTAAGTAAATAATTAAAAACAGCAGTCACTCTGCAGCATTTAAATGAATCATAGAGTAAGTCTTGTATACATCTAGATTTAAAGGGATCCTCAAAACAATTGACAAAACTGAAAGACTATACGTAGTAGGCATGGGAATCTCCATCACTGACAACGATTCGATACGCACCTTGATACACTACCAGCGACACAATCCACCCCTGTTCCCGTTTTGATGCAATTTAATATTGATTTTATGGCAATTCAATTCTACACAACGCAAAATTGAACAAAAAAGTGCACATTTTGCTGATGATCTCGACTACTACTACTATGCATCACTTTATGGAACTTTTCTTTTTTGTTTTAACATCCGCCAGAAACGTGTCTGTCTGTAATACCGGTCCGTCAGAAACACTTCCGTTGTGGCCATTTTGCATTTGTGTTCATTTCTTTAAATGCATTCACCTGACACTTCCCGGCCACCGGGTTTCCGCAACGGAAGTGTTTCCGACGGACCGGTATTACAGACCGACACGTTTCTGGCAGATGTTTTTAACCCACCAGAACAGAGAAGAACAAGAAGAAGACATCGAAAAGCGTATGAAAGTAAGTGAGAGTTGATGAGGATACTCTTATATTTTTCATATCAGGCTATCATATCATAATACCCGTCCGTCTGTAATACCGGTCCGTCGGAAACACTTCCGTTGTGGCCGGTTTGCATTCGTGTTGTGACTTGTTTGCATTTGTGTTCGTTTCTGTAAATGCATTCACCTGACACTTCCCAGCCACCGTACTTTCAGGCCACTTTACAGTAAAAACAGAATAATATCAATTAATCTCCACATGCTTAATACGTAACCTTTGCTAGCAGGAATGAGAAGCGATTTCGAAGCTGCATATACAATAAAAACACTTTAAACAAATGCTTGTGGAGGTCGACATCTTTGACAAAGTGTGATTATTTAAGGAAGTAACTTCCATTCACGTAACTCCAACTGATTTTATGAGGTTAAAGCATCTGGTAGCGTAGAATTACATGTTTTCAGATGTCTTCCTTGTTCAGCTGGAAGGCAAAATGCAATGCCCACATATAAAGGGATACTACATGTATTTGAAGGCTAAAAGACATTTCTGACACAAATTAGTAACAAAATTATTATTCAGCTTTAGACTTGTCATTTAAAGAAGTGATCTTGTGGGGGGCGTGACCACGCAACAATAAATCTGCGTGTCCTTGCTTTGGCACTGAGTCTAAATGTATTCAAGTGCAGGAAATGTAAATAGATTTACTGTAATACACATGAAAATCTGATTTATTTATTAAAACTTGATTTTTTTTCCCCTTGCAGCTCAGTGTTCTGGGACCAATTATCTAATGTGTATTCATGTGATGGGTTGGTTATGCCTTAATGAAAATTCAAGGTGTAATTTTAAGCTTTTGACTAACGACAGTTCATTCCCCAGGGGTATGCAAATTGTCATAGGGGGTACGTGAATAGATGTAGATAGTATGTAAGGCACCAACAATATCCAAGCAATATGTGACATATCAGTCCCTGGATGATTTTGTCTTTCATTAATTGTGAGACCAATTTTTATTGAATTTGTGGAAATTATGGTAAATAATTGCAAGAAAAGGTACTTCTTTGAAAATTTTAGATTTAAAATGATTGCAGTCATGGGAAAAAAGCATGGGAAAATTGCAATTATCCAAATATGATTTATTTACAACTGTGATATTTGGTCATCATGGACAATAATTTATAAATTTCTCCAGCAGGCCGAGTTTGATCATCTAAAGGGTCATATTTGTGCTGTAGTGCTACGTTGTATATGATATTACATTATTATGTTTTTAGGTGTGCAGGAGTAGGGGGTGCAGCTTCAGGTTAAATGTCTGAAGGGACTGTAAAAAGTTTAGGAACCACTGTTCTATACTTGTTAGTTTAATCTTGAATGGCTTTATTTAATGTTTGTATGAGTTTCATTCAATTAGGAATTTGAACAGTTTTACGAAGATTCCTTATTTAAGGAATAACTTACTTTAAGTTTTAATATCCAGAATTTAGTTATATAATAAATTGCATCAATGTAGGGTTTCACCTAATCCTTCCATGCATATTTTAAAGCTGATTGGAGTTTAAAGAAAAAAGCTTTACTCTGGATGACTTTGGTTGCAAAGAAGCTACATTTACAAACACTATTTCACTCCTAAAGGTGTTTTTTTAGGCTTAAATGCACATACTGTACATTTTTTAAAGTACACAGTACACAAGACTAAGCCTGTGTGTGTAATCTAACCTCTGCTCCACAGAGCATGCTGTTTTCAGATGACTTTAAAACTTTTTCACTAGTTACATTTCATAAATCCTCCATACTGATGTCTAATGGAGTAAAAACATTGTATATCTTCCGTATACAACTGTGAGGAAGTATTAACGTAGCAGCAGTTAGCTCTCATTACATATTGATGCAGCGGAACATATCTAAAGTGTGTATTAACTATTAAGCACGTTAAATTTTTCCCACTCTCCAAATTTGTGAGTCTTAAATGTTTTATTTACTCCGAGCTGGTGAGCTACAATATGCTAATTCATCTCTGCTGCCGCCGTGGAGAGCTGCAGTAGCTTCACGTGTCAGTCACTGCACACTGACACAAACACAACAGGCTCACCTCAAAAACACACTTTGTGCACACATACACACACACACACACACACACACACGCATGCCTGACACTGGACACAGCGGCGAGGGGCGTTGACCAGGTTGAGTTTCAGGGTGAGGAGAAGAAGAGAGGAGGAAGAGGAGAACTGAGAAGGTGAATATGACACCTGCTGTCAGCATCCCTCAGAAACACCAAAACACACACACACACACACACACACACACACACACACACACACACACACACACACACACACACACACACACACACACACACACACACACACACACACACACACACACACACACACACACACACACAATCCAAAGACACACATGGATACACACACTTTTGTTTAATAAACTTTCCGCCTTTGAAATATTTATCAGTGTGGGGAGGCTGAGCGTGTGTGTGTGTGTGTGTGTTTGTGCATATGCGTGTTGGGGAAAACATTAGGTGCTTCTGTTATACCTGTGATGAGAAAGTGTTCAACATAGCATCAGTTTAAATACACACACTCACACAGACACGCACACACACACAGTCTTTAGTAACAAGACAAACAAGGAATTGTGCAAAAGATGCTTTAACTCTCTAAAGACCCAAAGCTCTCACACACACACACACATTACTAAAAAATATTTCTCTCAAACCTGAGGTGTGATGATCAAATGAGAGTAAATCTACAAAAACACCTTAATTGGCTTTGATTCTTTGCATCAGATACAAACTTAAACATCAGTGCTTCTCTGCTGGCCCAAATACTGTTTAAAATCTCTACGAAATCACTATGTACTGAATATTTACAAGTCATCCGTTTTCTTCATCGTGTGGCATATTTTAATATTTAGGTGTGATATAGCTTTTAATACATTATACATACATAATGTGGCCACGGTCAGGCCTTCAGAATCAGAATGTGGCCCATAAAGAAAGGCAATGGTAGGGATGCTTTAGTCCACGGGTATTCAACTCAAGTCCTCAAGAGCCCAATTCCTGAGACCTTTAAGGCTAAGGATACAGTGCCATTTTTTGAATGGTTGTATTCAGCTCCAGCTCAAACTGTGTGACTCATGTGCAGAGCCCGAATGTGCGCAGCTCACGATGCATGTTCTCACACTGTACAGACCGACAATCTGACTGCTGACACTCTATGTTCATCTCCCACTAATCCAAACCATGTCTGTCAACTAGAGCTTCTACATTGACCGTAGAAGTGAATGGGAGGTGTGTTGTCGGTGCCCTATCCGGTGCCTGTTTACAGCTGGAGATAGGCATTAGCAGACCTCTCAGACCCTGAACAGCAATAAGTGATTAGAAGAGGAATTAATGAACGAATGCTGACACCCAGGTGTCTAGGTGGTACACAAACAGTACCTTCTCGCTGTTGGGTGAGTGTGAAGTCCTCGTCAAGGTTTCTCCTGCCTCCATTGGCGTCTACTTCCTGGTTGGCTTCCTGGCTCCACCCACCCTATTTGTCCTTTCTTGTAGCCCTGTCAGCTGTGGGTGTGTTGTCTTGCTCTTTCTACGGTTTAGTAACCTTGGTTATTAGTTACAGGGTTTGGTTTAGAGCCCTGTCACCTCACACCTGAAGTGGCTCCAAATTCTAGTCTCTCTAGCCACACCCCCTCCTCTATTCACCAGCCTCTTCCTCCAAGCTGCATCTTCATGTGCACCCAGGGGTGACATTTTTATTTGACATTTTGTTTCTTATTGTCTGATGACTTACAGTATTCATCCAGCTTCCCTTGTTGTATTTACCACTGATGCAGTAGATCCCTGTTTTTAAGACTCAGTGCATCTTATTTGGTCAAACAGTGACATTTGCTCTTTGATTAGATGGTCAGCATTTAAGGGTGAATAGCCAACAGCATCCATAATAACCTACAAATATGCTCAATTGGCTGGATTTCTAAAGCACTTTTTAACCAAAGTAGTCCCAAAGCACTTCACAATATCAACTCATTCACCCATTAACACACCAATGGGACTGAGCTGCCATGCAAGGCACTGGTCGACATATGGGAACAACTTAGGGTTCAGTGTCTTGCCCAAGAACACTTCGTCATAGCCCTGGGATCGAAACCACAACCTCTCGATCAGAAGCCAACCCCTTTTCCACCTGAGTCACTGTCGCCCATGATAAATATCAATAACAGAATAATTAAACTATATTAGTGATATAGCTGCACCAAATCTGTCTCTCTCTCTAAAACCTTGGATTTTAACTCAAAATAAAACCAATCAAGTAATGTCGTCTCTATATGAAATATGAGGAAGTGTAAAGTGTATATTCCCCTGCTCTGCTACAGTATGTGAGTTACATTTCTATGATCTGCTCCTCTGCACCTTAACTAGTTTCTTTTTAAGTTTATTCAGGATTTTGATATACACTGTATTCTATAAATCAGACATGGGCCACTGGTGGTGAGGGCAAGATGTGGCCCCCGTCTAATGTTGTGTGGCACCTAAAGTAAATGCACAAAATGACTCAAAAAAAACAAAAAAAAAAGTACAAAATTACAGAAAAATACACAAAAGGATGATTATATAATACACAAAAATAAACACGTAAATGACATGAAAACATACTACACAACTCCAAAATACACACAATTAAAAAAAAAAACAAACCCCCTGTAACTTCCTGTGTTCATTTTTCGAAATGAGGACATTAATGTTGGTAATGTGGCCCTCGGATAATTGCTCTGATAAAAGTTGCTGATCATTGCTGTAGATTATACTTATACTTACATCCTGATCTGAAAACAGTAAGAAAGTGACTTGACACAAAGCAGTGAACGTACAAACTATTGCTGAACGGCGTCAAAGACCACAGTGTGACTCTGAGCAGGAGGTCACGAGAGGCCAAAGGGCAAACATCAGCCGACAGGAGAAACAACAACCCCATTGACTGTCAGAGTTCTAAAGCTCATGAATTCACAAGCACGCAGTCAGTCTCCCTCTAATCACATTTGGTTTCATTGTTTTAATTTGCCTGCCTTTCCATTTCCCATCCCTCGCTGCACTCTCATTGGACGATGAAATCTGGAGTAAAGTGGGACTGATCCTCATAAATCATTAAGCGAGGTTTGTTTTGCCCTGTAAATATAATTAATACATAATTAATATTTAAAGATCGACTCATTTATCAGATTTAATTTCTCCACCGCAGCAGAAACAGTGGAAGGAGGAAAACAAACGAAGCATGGAGGTGGTTTCCTTGTGGATGCGGAGGAAGGAATGAGGAAAGAAGAACAAACAGAGGAGGCTGGGTGAGGTAAATTAGCCCTAATGAGGCGCTAGCTTCATTAGCAAACAGGTTGTGGCTTCATCCCAGAGGTGTCTGAACCTAGAATATGCATCTACCTCTTTTACTAACATCAGTTTGACCTAATCTGATTTTATAAGACCTGCAAAACAAAACAGGTTTAAAGAGAATTTGCTTTTTTCTTCTATGCGGGATATTACAATAATCTCCATACATCTCTTCAGTCTGTTGTTTTCTTTCTGACCCCGATTGTTGTCCTCTTCCCTCTGGAGACCGACACTCTATGTCCACTTTACTCTGTCAAAACATTCAATGGAGCACTATTGACTTTAGGCTGTATGTGAGAAAGAGTGGCTGTGTATAACAAAAAGGCTGAAATATGACAAAACACACAAAGATCAATGGAAATAAGACATATATATATATATAGCTTTTTAAGACATATATCATTAGTAAATATAACAAAGAAGAGCAACAATTTTACCCAGGACAGCAATAATATATACATATATTAATATTTAATAAACATAATACAAGTTTTGTATTAATTTATCTATTGCCACACACTAAATTTAATTGATTCAATTTGTGTTGTAGATATGAAATAGTACAATATTAATATTAGGTACATGTCATGTACAATCATGTGCATGTACGTGTATATAGTGTATGTGTGTACCTATGTATATATGTTTAATGTGCATATATAAACTGAATATATAAAACGTGTGTAGAATATACAGTATATTAAAGGTACATTGTAAAAATAGTAATATGAGTTAATTTTTTTTGTGTGTGTATCTCGGCTGAAAAAATTAAAAAAAATATAGTGTTTGTTTTGTTTTTCTGAAAACTACCTAAATAAATCAAAATTAAAATTCATATGTGGAAGAATGAAGCTTTATGGAGTCATTTCTCAATTAAATTCAAAACCTCTTTACTACTCTTGACTGCATTTGGTTTTTTTACCTATTTTGTATGACAAAAAATAAAAATAATATAACAATCATATTTTTTTTTAATTCTATTGTTTTTTTAAGGGTTTGGGAACAAGTTTCACATTTTTTCATAATTTTTTTTTTTTTATCTCTGGTGCTGCGACAATTATCACCTGTTTATCACCTGCTTTACATTGTTAAAATATTAAAATGAAAAATCACGAGTGGTATTTCAAAGGTTGATAATAAAGGTTACACACAAAACCCACACGACATTAAACACACCTCCTTACACGCACACACATCTGGATTACTAAACAATGATGTCTCACGTGACGCATCTGCTTTGCATATTTCATGTATGTGTCTGCACGTTCGCACACACTGGCGGGGTTGCATGAGTGAAAACCAGATAAAAGGGCACCGCAAGCCCGCCCGCACGCAGACACGCACACATACACACACTTCCTGGCCCCTTTACTCTGATGAAAGCCGTTCCGAGCTAATGGGTTAATTTCATTCCACTGCTCTCTGCCATGTTGAGGACAATTAGCCTAGAATGGAGTTGTGAATATTTAATAACATCCAAGGTAAAGAGAGAGAGAGACGGAGCAAAGGGAGTAGAGGGAGGCAGGGGGAGAGGAAACCGGATGATGGAGTATAGAGTCATAGCAGGCCACAGGAGAAAAAAAAATACAATTAGAAAATCAGCCATCAAGTATATGTTTTTGTACTTTGGCACATTTAGGATACAAACCCTCTTTAGCTCACTTTAATCGCATCAGGGTTCGAATCCCCAGTGTGAACACGCAACTGGACTCTGGTACAGATCAAGGAAACATAACCTTGTTCGCTTTTTTAATTTCAATTTCAAGTACGATTACTTGGTACAATATACTTGCTGGATTCCTGCCATGTGACAAAGAACTGCAGGACAGACATTAATGATCCAGCACCTTTTTGGCAAAAAATTGTATTCGAAATGGAAAAGGTTTTTGCATATAAAATACCGGCGGAATCACATATCATGTATCTCGGCATGTTGTCGGAGAGTGCTGTCCAAAAGGAGGACTTATATTTGTTTAAAATAATGCTGATGGCTAGCAAGAAAGCTATAACAAGAACCTGGTTAAAAAGTGACCCTCCGACACTGAATCAATGGAGAGACATTGTGGAGGAAATTTATGTGATGGAAAAAAATCACCTTTCATCTGAGATTGAAAGTTAGTAAATTTAAAAAATGTTGGATCAAGTGGACTCATTATAAAGCTAATTTCAAGTTGTAGTTTTATTTTGTAGCACCCCACAGACTGTATTTATTTATTTATTTATTTACTTATTTATTTTTGTCTTTGTTTTGATGTATGTTGAACTTTGAAAAATCATAAAATAAAAAGTAAAAAAAAAAAAAAAAAAAAAAAAAATGTAATAATTTAAAAATAAATGTAATCACATGCAGACAATGAGCCGCTGGCGAGGAGTGTGTGTAAATGTTTGTAGAAACTCACAGAATACAAAGGTTTTCAACATGTAAAATTAGCAGTTAGCTATATAAACCTGTGATAATAGTAAATGACAGTTAAGAGGCTATGGGGACAATTATTTAATACTGGTGCATTTTCTCCATAATAACTTAGCTACTTGACAATTGTGTGTTTAGACATATGTCAGTTTCTGGCTTTTATTGTGAAATTGCAAATGAGTGGGTAGGATTTGTAACTTTGGAGATATAGTGATTTACCAGCAAGCCTCAACCTTTTATATACAAAATAATATAGCCAGTAGTATGCCAAGCCTTAAATTCATGTTTTTTGATATAATATATAATTTATTAAACTATATTATTAATGTAGTATAAACAAAGTGATTTGGTTTGATTATCTTAAACAATAAAATCATGAAGGCCGTGTAAACCAAGGAAGGAATTCAGGCAGGAGAGACAGGTGGTGCTGCAATTTGTAAGAAACATCTTATTATTTATTTTTTTTTACTCTGACTTAGTGCTTTAAACTACATTCCTCCTCGTATTCATCCATCATTCACAAGGTTTTATGAAGACAGAAAGTTTGTGAAATTGGAACTTTTTCTCAACCTGAGTTGAGATAAACTTTCACACCTACATACAACATGAGCTCTGCTTTGAATGGCCTCAGAGAGATGTTTTATCTTTGACTCCACATAGGGTTATATTACTTATAAATACCAGTCGCCACTACAACGTTCACCATTACTGTGAATTACAGATGGCAGCTGAGCATCTTGTGCCCCGAGGTGACACGACTGAGCGTTTCTCCTACGCTTGTCAATCAAAAATCACCTCAAATTCAACATCTCCCACAGAGAGACACCCAAACAGCTTTTAATTGGTCAATTGATCTTCATCTGCCAATCAAATGCTCAAATGAATAATAGAGTGGGTGACATTGTCGAGGAGGACAACCTGTGGGAAGAAAGAGAGAGGGAGTGGAGGTTGGATGCTGATGGGTTGTTATGGTGATGAGGGTTGTTATGGCGATAATGGAGGTTGAGCATCGAACAGAGGAAGCTATTGATTGTGTGTCTGACAGCTTTACTGCCACTTAGTGTTGGGGTGTGAAGGATTATGTTTCATTCTGCTTTATTCTTCATTTGTGTGGATTAATTGGTGAAATTGGACTAAAAGATAAATTACATAAAATGTATATTAAGATACATTAAATATTTAAGTAATAATTCAAGGAATTATATTTTATGGTTATTTTTAAGGATTTTCCGATACCAATGCTACTATCGGACATAGAATATTCAAGAGAACATGTGGCTATTATACCACAAAGGCAATTTTAGACTCAACCCATTGGACTTCATCTATTTATTAACCAGGATGAAAAGGAAAAAAACTACATCAGCAGCTTTGTAAATGCATTTCTTTATGTTTTAAGTAAAGTTGGACAAAAAAAATCCAATAACCAGATTATTTAGTGACTGCGTATACCAAAATATACGTAGACACCTGGCGATCACTGTGCTATCCAAGCTGTATGACAGGTAAACATATTCATAACTGAAATAGATGAGAATGTGTCACCAAAACTGTTTATTTTCTAGCGAATCATAGCAGCTAAAAGGCGGTATAGAGTTCACGCGCTACAGGCAACCATAGAAGCGGGTTGTACATCAAAAAGGCAGCAATCCCCAGAATATTAAGGTTATATGAGCAATTATGTAACTGCAGTACTTTAATATTCATAAATAACTACATTATTTCACTAGAAGCTAATCCCAAAAAAGTTGTTTTTTTGGCCCCTGAGACCAAACGGAGCCAAGTTGGGGGTGGTCGTTATCAATTCGTGATGGCCCAAGGTATATGACAACAGGATGGCTCCCTAATGGATGTGCCTGCACATTTCTTTTTTCTGCTATGTTCTTGAACAACAGAGGTGGAGGTGGAGGGGCAGAGCCACACCTCCGTCCTAATGCGGTGTTGCTGCTGTAATTGGTTAATGATGTCTCCAGCTTGGTTTCCATTACAGATTTTTGCAAAATAAAAGCAATGTTTCTAAATGTCGGCAAAGTATAGTTGCGCTTTCAACGTGTTTTTACTGAAGGTTGTTTTGGGCTGTGAAATCTCATCCCACAAGACTTCACGCTCCAAACCTCCTTTTAAAGGGGACATATCATGGTTTTAAATCCTTTCTTTTTAGATACAAATCATACAGTTGTGGTCTATATAAAGCGGAACTGCAATGCTTGGGTCTGAATTTATCATTATTATAGCTCTACAGGCCCCTTTTCTACCCCTTTTCTGATGTGCTTCTAAGAGCAACTCGTTTTGGTGCGGTCTCTTTAAATGCAAATGAGACACTCCATACCCCGCCCCCTCTTCAGGTGACACTCGGTTCAACTCCACCCTGCTCGGCCATTTTTGTAGTTTGATAGAAGAGATACGATTGTCTAGCGGCGCAGAAACTGTTTATTCACACGTTATTTACAAAATGTCAACAACAGAATACTTGTCCATCCAGCCTTACATGTTTGAGCCAGAGTCGGACCCGACGGAGCGAGATGAAAATGAAGATGATGAACCTGCAGAACCCTAACAAGTGAGCTAACACAAGCACCGAGCTAACGCTAGCGCCAAGCTAGCGTCACGAAATGCTGGGAGACAGTGTAATGAAGCGTGTGGGTTACTACATCCAACAAGCCAACATTTTGATTTCTCCTCTCGTAACTTCGGCATCCTTGAGCTTGGACTACAAAATAAAAGCGAGAAATAAAAATGGTGGATTGCTCGAAGTGTTGGGCCTGGAGTCGATGAACTAATTTGGCAGTTCCGCTGCAAATACTGTGACGTAATAGTTCAAAAAACGTAATAGAGAATAGAAAAATCAAAACAGATTGAAAAATATGACCAAAACAGAATATAAAGATATCTACGGAGCACCTGAAGAGACTAATTTGATTTTTTCTGTACCTCTAAGCACTCTAAATATACAACAAAATGCATTTAAGGGCTAAAAACATGGATTTAGCATGATATGTCCCCTTTAACACTCCGTATTCCTTTGCTGTTTCACATCTAATGTGGCAGTAATAATTTTAAAGTATAATGCTAAGAAATGTCTTGGTTTCCTCTTCTGTTTACATGTACCGCGTCATGTTTTCTCATGCACGTCGTCACGTCACGTGACCATGTACGTCTCGGTCTGTGACATTTATTTGAGAAAAAAGTGTTACCATAGTGCTTTTGCGAAATTTCAATATCCAAACATCTGAAATTCCTCCTCATGAAACCGTAAATACCTTTTTGCGATGTTTCAGTCTTTTTTTCAAAATTGCGCCGTTTAGATTTTGCGCATTTCCAAGGGTAATGGAAACGCAGTTTCTGTCAGCCGAGAGCTGCGTCTGTGTTCATCTGAATTTATTTATAGACGCATGGATGTAACCACATGCATGTAGCCCAAAGTAACGGAGTAAAAGTACAAATATTTTCTCACAAATTTACTTGAGTAAGAGTAAAAATATTCTGCAAAATAACTACTCCTAAAAGTGCAATCTATTAAAACACACAGGTATAACTTACAGAGTAAATGTAATGCGTTACTACCCACCACTGCAAATCAGAGTACGATCTCTGTTATTTTCCACCCAACAATTAAACACAATTTTTACCCTCGGGTGTCGATGCACTCAATCCTCTCTGAACCAAGTGAGGAAACCCCAGTATCACACACCCAAATACAAGAACCACCAGTGCTGGGGTAGATGAAATCCCATAATCCTGAACATATTAGCCTTTGTATCACATAGTTAGACACAAAATAAAGGGCTTAATAATTGGGCTTGAAGAGATAGTGTTCTCCTTCGGAGTAAATGAAAGGAATTTGAACTAAGGCTGAACAATTAATTGAGTTTACATTATTATCGCGATATTATAAAACGCAATTTTCTCATCGCAAAGGCTGCCTTTTTTTTTTCTTGTCCTGTCTTGTGTTGTCCTGTTAAGTTCAGAGAGTGTTTAAGAAGTGCAGTCCACATGTTTACAGGTTTCATAAAACATGAAGTTCATTAGATATGTTGAAGAGGTAAAGCCACAGATTTGTTTGCTTTATTGTTGTAATCTTGGCTTTAAAATGTATATTTTATATTTTTTTAACGTTTAAATAAATCTGAAATTGTTTATTATGAAACAGATTAGGGATGAAACGATTCACTCAACTCCCGATACGATTTGATCCACGATACGATTCTCTCACGATTTATTTTACAAAATGGGACTGTACACAAATGACTGAAAAATATTCTTTTATTTTTTTTGGGAAAATACTGCACTAACTAAAAATAAATCTTGAATGAAATAAATAAAGGAATAAAACAAATGAAGAAGAAGCCTATTAATTTAAATTCTGGTTCTATAGTAAACAATACAAAACTGCATAATAGTTCTTTTTCTTTTCAAAAGTGCAACTGAAAATGTGTTTTGTGCCTTTACAATTTAACTTTTTTAAAAAACCAGTAAATCACTGTATTTACGTCAGATATTTGTTTGGACCAGCAGAGGGCGCTGGTAACCCAATGGTCGGTTGGCATGCAGAAATTATTGCAGTGAAGAAGAGATGCTATGCGCTAGCAGACAGAGCTAATAGAAAAACTGACTTTTACAGATATTCACGTAATATTACAGATATTCTTTCGGCGCTAAAGGGGTAATGAATCATTTATGAACATGTTTAAGAGTAGGAGGCGGCCAGAAAGAAAGTAGTAGCAGATTCTGCCCGCCGCCAACACTTCTGGACAAGAGAAGGATATATAAAAAAGTACTGTGATTCAATTTTCACAGTATCGATGTGAACTGCGATACCTATGAATCAATTTTTAACTGCCTTATGATTAATTGTTATATCCCTAAAACAGATTGATTTATTGCTTGTGTTCATTGCAATAATGAGGGAGAAAATGAGGGAGAAAAAAAAAAAAAAACCCAATTAAATTATTTTCCAAAATCATTCAGCTCTAATTTGAACCCAACATCAGCCTAAATCTGTGTGGACGGGCCTGACGACATGGATACAGTACAAACAGGAACCAGTGTGGTTAAGCTCTACCTGGAGCCATGGGACAACATATGGCACATGGACCGAAGCGCTGAGTGCTATCCTCTTACTCTGTGGTGACATACAGCTCACTGTTGTTACAGACAGCTGCTGCTCATGAATGCAGTGTTTGTGCCAAGTACGACTCAGAGGCCAGTACAGCACGTATATCTCAAACTGCAGATCTAAGTGTGTTATTACAGAGAAAGAAGCATCTCAGAGTGGGAGGAGGAGGAGCATTTCAATAACGTGGAGAAAATATAACAAAATGCTGCCTATACAAGTAATTTAAGAGGTTGTAGTTTGGCTTTTTGGGGTTGCGTATTTTGCATATTGCTTCATGGTCGACCAAACTAAAACCTCACTGTTACAATTCTTTAACTTTTAAGGTTCTCTTTAGGTTTCTATCCTGCCCATTAAGTAGATTCCTGCTCCTGTTCCCCTGTGAGCTCCAGAGAAATGAAGTGTAAGAGCATAATGTGCTTTATTGATATCTAATATGTCAACGCATCACTAATCAGCCTCTCTTTCTCTGAGGCAAAAGGAGCAACCGCACTGGAGGAGCACATTAGGAGCTCATTGGTGTTCGTCATTCAGCACGCAGTGAATACATTTAAGTGAAGATTAAAAATGTTCAGAACATTTTTCACTTGCATTAAAATCTTATCTCTATATTTAACGTCTTTTCAGATTCGTCCAGCAATATATCAAGCATTTTTTTTTTGCTGTTAGTGGCTTAAGCCTGGTTTAAGGTTCAACTTCAGGATGTGACGTGGAGGTTGGCCCTTTTACTTCTGCGTGGAGGGAACGCCTCACTATGTGATTGGCCGTCCTGCCGCTAGGGGGGTGTGGCTGTGTTTGTTGTTACAAAATGATCATTAAAAAGCCCTTGTTCATATTCCGGTCATAGAAAAATATGTTTTGTTTTATAAGCATCTTAAAATGTAATTTCATTCTGGATTATTACTTACCTATACCTAACCATGTGTGTTTTGTTGGACACAAACATTAAAACAACGGTCTCAAAACATGTACTTTATTTTTCAATATAAACATTTGCTCGTAAACAAAGTATAAAAGTGTATCGAGCAGGCTGCCCACTACTGTCAACATTCACGCCTTCCCTCATAACCTTACGCCTACATGTGTCTACGGCGGTGGATTTTACGCAGAACCTTAAATTAGGCTTTAATGTTGTCCTATCATAACCCAGTCACACCCTGTTCCTGCCCAGGTTCTTTATTCACCTGAGATGCCGCCTCCCTATCCTTTTTCCCCCTTTGACCATGACCTCAGATCAGAAGAGCTAACCAACTCAATTTAAGCATATGAGAAAGAAACTAACCAGGGTTCCCTGAGTAGCAGCAAGCTAATAGCGACAAGACCAGCAATGGATCCTCTTCCAGCAAATTAAATGTGGCATCTAAAGATAAATATCATGCCAAAACCTCACAAACGCGCAAAACATGTTGCACTCACGCCGACTGATTCCCAAACAAACTCAGTGTGGTTTAAAAATACAAAACATCATGCACAAACTAACGCATGAATTATTAAACAAATACAGCATGTTTTACTTATAGAAAATTTTAAGAAGTATCCTTCAAATTTTGTGTGAAACTGCAAGTTGGAAAAATGAGCGCCAAGTCACACAAAAGATAGTTTTTAGGTAGAAAAAGAACATCCTTTAAGTACAAAAAAAATGTGAAATAAGATGTGAAACACATTTATTCAGAAATAATATGGATATTATTTTGTTGCATTTTATTTTGGCGATTTATTTACACGTTCTAACATCATCAACAAGCTGCACTTCCAGAATCCATTTACTAGATGCTTCTGGAAGTATAATTTAGGATTTCAACCTCATGGACAACTGACATCTCCTTATGCCTCTGGATTAGGAGCTTCCTGTCTGAAAGGACACAAAGGGTTAGGATGAGTGGCCTCTTATCCCAACCCCTGACCATCAGCACCAGTGCCCCTCAGGGGTGTGTCCTATCGCCCTGGTTGTTCTCCCTCTACACAAACATGCTCATATCTCCACACAACTCAGTATCCATCCTTAAATACGCAGACGACACAACAATAATTGGACTCATCATCAATGACAATAATGAAAACCATTATCGTGCTCAGGTCACCCAAGCAGTCACATGGTGTCACAACAATAACCTTCAGCTCAACGCATCAAAAACTAAGGAACTCATGATTGACTTATTTTGTTCACCCACACCCATACCAGCCCTTTCCATCAACTCCGAAGCCATAGCCATCACGGACTCTTTCAAATACCTCGGTACACGCATCAATAACCAATTCAAATGGAAACAGCATGCAGATAATACCTACAAAAAAGCTAATAAAAGACTAAAAAGTCAGACACAAAATCCAACGTCCATAATTGAGAGTATCCCCACATCATCAATAATAGTCTGGTATGCAAACGTAGACAGTCATTCACGCACGCAACTCCAACGTATAATCAACAAATCATCCAAAATCACTGGCCACACACTCCCATCCATAGAAACTTACATACGGACACGAAACAAATACTTAAACAATGCAACATTACAAGATATAAGTAACTTTAACTGTCTATTTATGTAATTAAGTATTGTATGCAACTGACACAGGAGATGTGAGCATGATGTGCTGTACTCCACCAACTCTGTTGTGGGGCCTTTAACAAATGATTCTGATTTTGATTCTAATGATTTTATTCATAAAAGATTGCAATAAAACGTGATGTCAAAGTTGTTAACACATATACTTTAGGTCTAACGTTTAACTGTAGTCTGAAGGGAACAGAATTAAAACTGTTGACTTAAAGACACATTTGATTAAAAAAATTAAAATAAAGTGATCTAGTCGAAGAGTCATGGCCAGTGTTTAAGGTGATACTGCAGAAATTAATTAAAATGAATGCAAGTTTATCAGCAAAAATGATGTAAAGGGTGAAGACATTATTTTTGATGGGTGATTGCTGTTCACATGCCAACAATGCTAAAGGTTAATAGTAAAAATGAGATTATTTCCTTTCCGATCTCTGTGCTGCTTTCAATCAATGGACTTTAATTCTCTTTTTTTTTTACCCAAAATCCCTTGTGTCCCCAACTGAAATGAAGTGCACCACCATAATGCACCGTATTGATATTCGGACACGTGAAAACACAACAAATTATCCACCTGCTGTTTGGACTCCCTAAGACTTGATCCATCATCTGCACTCGGCGCTCATCAAGCTGTCTCACTCACAAGAGCATTAATGCATTTTGTTGATATCAGCGTTTCAGAGGCCATTAAGATGAAGCAAAGAGCACTGACAGAAAGTGAGTATAACAGAAAGCCCTGAAGGTTACAGACCTAACAGGAGGCCAGTCTTCCATACAGTGACAGGAAACACTTAGTTAAAGGAAACATATAGGAGAAGGGAATGCAGTCAATGCAATTGTAATGGTTCAATCATCTAAAATGGGCAGAAAATATCCAAATAAATGCGTATGTGCTCATAGATTAATCCACATGTGGCTGCTGATTGAAACAAAACCAATCAAAACAAGTAGGCCTACCTGTACATGCTTACAATCCATAAATTGCCATATTGGTCGACTTCGTTATTGGTTTTTCCACTAATATTGAAAAACCAAAAACCATGTACTGTTGTGCCTCAAGCTTTGTGTTTCTAAATTTACTTTTTTTTAATGGTGTTAAAGTATTAACTTCTGAAGAAAAAGAATGTTGTTTGGGTTAAAACCAGAAGTCCCAGAATATGTTCCCTGATGCACTGAAATCTACTGAAAATGGCTTATTGTCCTCCATTTTGGGTGCTAAAGCAATGCCTGTAATTTTTTTTTTCAATTGGTAGACAGTGTTTATGATGGATTTTAGTGATTTTATGCTGTAAAATAGATCCTTGCTTCCTGTTTCATATATATTTACCTAGTTCACAGGCGAACAGCTAAGCCAATGCTTCCTAGCGATGTGAACGTACAGTGAAGCATCACATTCACAGTATGCATAATTTGTTATTTACTTGGGGATTTGTGATACACCATGAGAAAACCAGGAACAAGTCGGCCAGGGGGGGCATTTTGAGTTAAGTACACATTCTGAAAGTGTGGATTCTAAGCTTTCCAATGGTGTTACACACAAAAAAAATAACAATATTTAAAGAGACTATCCATTTAAATGTTGGCAATCACCAAACTACATAACAGAGTGAACGGACCTGGAAGATTCTCTCTGGAGCAGCCATCTGAGGTGAGTAACAAAGGCTGTGCATTTGCATTACTTTGTATTAATCCAAACCCCCAGCGATGGTTGTCAATAGCTGTTTTAACACAATTAACAGCCACAGTTAATATCCTTACCTTACCTATAGAGGTGAATCAAAGCGCTCCATACTGATAATTAAATTATTAATAATTAAAAATTGCACTTCAATAGTTGGATAAAAAGTTGTTTGAGTTGTGAATAGAAGGCAGTCGTCTGCAAAGATGATCATATCCTTTTACCTTTTTACAGACAAATTCCTGCACTCACTGCAAATGAGTCCATTGGGCAGTTATCCTCCAGTTAAATATATAAAGTACAGTATACTGTATTTACTCCCTGCAAACCCATGTATGATCAATAGTTATTACCCTCTAATGACACAAATACTTTAAAAATATATACTTTTATGGGTGGAGCATAGTCACCTCCATGAAACCCATACACTGAGCAGTGCAGTGGATCACAGGCTGTTTACAGACAGACGGACGGAGCGGGTGGATAAATAAATGATGTGTGTGATCTATAATGAATGCCTCTTGTTCATTACACATTCCCACATTCAACAGGCCGTTCCACAGCCAACGCTGTCCTCGCTTTCTCAGGGTATCAATCAGCCAAATGTGTCCCACCATTCCCACGTACTTCAGAGGGCGGAGCCTCTGAACCACAGGTATTCAAATCAATAAATAGACATCCTTTCTGATTTAACCACAGAAAAATGAGTTGTCTTGGTTTTCTGTGCAGCAGTTTTGTAGCAGTGATGCATTAAAGTATGTTGGCATTTCTGTTGTTTTTTTGTTTTGTTTTTTTAAAATGTTACTAGACGTCAAGCTGAGACGCTTGCAGTTACCATTTAAACAGCCCTGCTCTGTGCTGTATTGTACCATTTCATTTTTCCAGCCTCTGGCCAATTTAGCATTTAGCAGAGGTGGCAACCAGGGTTGGGGTGAAATACAATTGTAATCGTGTAATTGATAATTATATTTATGATGTAATTGAAAACATATGTTGCTGTTTTAATTGTAATTTAAATGTAATTGTGTTCAGATTCCTGACTTTGTAATTGTAAATGGCATGGAAATTCTATAAAAACAACTCATAATTACAATTGAATCGCAAACCTGTGGACCCATGTTACAGTTCTATCTTACATTATGTAGTTAATTATTAACATATGTTTCATATCCAGTTTTCCCACTACCTGCCAGTTTTCTTCAGGATCATTTTGCCATTTGAATTTAAAAAAAAAAAATGAAATCGATGATTAACTGACCGAAAAAAGGCTCAGACGCACAATTTTCATTGATAAAGAAACCTAACAAGGCAACCAAGAGATGAGAAACATATTGGATGATGGGAAAATAAATAAATAAATAAATCATATTTTGGATTTTACAGCTGATTTAAGACATAGGTCCAAACTGACCCGTTATCGTAAGATATCGTAATTATTGTAATTTAACTTTTGTAATTCAGAACGTAATTATAATTGACTTTCCAGTGAAAATAATCATTGTAATATCTATTGTAAATGGAGATAAAGCTGGTCACCATCATTTTAATGTAGTAGTTATTGAACGTGGATAATTGAAGACGTAATTGTAATTGAAAAATATTATTGACCTCAATCCTTTAAGGGGGGCCATTTTTATGGTGCGTTTGCTAACATTACAGCCTTTGTGTACTCAGCAGCAGCAGTTTCTCAGAAGACTCAGCATCTACGATTCCTGATTCAGCGCAAAGATGATCCTGGATCGTTCATTAATGCACCAGCTCTGTTTATATCAATAGATGGCACTCTGGTACATCATTGTATTTCCTTATTTGTCAAAGCAAATCCCAGCGACCTTGACTCACGTTTTCCTCCCGATCCATCAGTTGAGAAACCTTAAATGGTTTATGGGAAATCTCTGTGTTGTAGATTGACCTTACAGTACCAAGTATTACACACCTACTGCTGCTCAGCATTGCTAACAGGCACTGTTGAGAGCCATTAGGACTCAGTGAGTAGCAGGACACCCAGGGCAACGCTAAATGAGCAACAGACAGAGGATTAAACAGAAGCTAGATGAAGATCAGAGATCAGAGAGGGGGATTAGGGGAGAGAAAGAGTTTGGGGATGGTGGGAGTAACGGAGTACCCTGAGGGGGAGAGGGGAAGGGCTGAGGGGGGGCAGCTGGTTCACTTAGGAGGTGCCGTCATATAACGGGTGTCCTCTCCTCGCCTGCAGCTCTTCCTCAAGGCAAATCACACAATGGAGTGTTGACCAATCTGGACTGAGTGATTCCCACATCTATTAGGAGAATATTACCTCTAATATGAAGTTGCGTATGAATGGCCTTTATGACCAATATTTTTTTTTTTGACTGATATTTATAGTATTTTGGTTAAAAATCTACTTAGTGTTATCCTTCATTCATTAATCACGTTGTTGTTGATTTTTAAGTTTTCCTCTTTTAGACCTAATTAACAATATACGCATAAATTGCATTACTGATTGAAAGATATGTGATTGTTACTGTATTAGCTTCATGTGGATAATTGTGCATTTGCATGTTCTGCCTGAGTGCAGAATTTTTTAGATAATTTTATTTATTTATTTTTGTATCAGTTCTCCATCATTTGTTCTAAAAATGCACTAAATATAAACATTTTTTTAATCCAGATTTTTAATGTATTTGGATTGAAATGCACAATTTATGCAAACCTGCGTGGTGGATGATATTTTTATTTATTTATTTTTGTATCATTTCTGTATTATTTGTTAAAAAAAATGTATAAAATATAAACATGCAGGGTTTTTTTAATCCAGATTTTATTCTATTTTATAATGTATTTGGATTGGAATGCACTATTTATGCAAACTTGCATGGAGGATGTAATTTTGACTGATATTTGTAGTATTTTGATTAAAAAAAAAAATTCTACTTAGTGTAATCCTTCATTCATAAATCACATTGTTTTCCTCTGTTAGACCTTATTAACAACATAGATGAATGCACTATATTTCAAAACATAGACTGTATTACTGATTGAAAGAAATGTGATTGTTACTTTATGTCGTACATATTAGCTTCATGTGGATAATTGTTTTGTGCATTTGCATGTTCTGCCTGAGTGCAGAATTTCTTAGAGAATTTTATTAATTTATTTTTGTATCAATTCTGTATTATTTGTTAAAAAAATGCATAAAATATAAACATGCAGGATTTATTTATCCAGATTTTATTCTATTTTTTTATGTATTTGGATTGGAACGCATTATTTATGCAAACTTGCATGGAGGATGTAATTTTGACTGATATTTGTCGTATTTTGATTTTTTTTTTTTTTTTTTTTTTAAATTTTACTTAGTATTATTCTTCATTCATAAATCACATTGCCGTTTCAAGAGTTCCTCTTTTAGACATAATTCACAACAAAATCTTGTAATAACATAAATTAATGCACTATATTTTAAAACATAGATTTTATTAATGAGTGACAGAAATGTGATTATTACTTTATGTTGTACATATTAGCTTAATGTGGATCATTGTTTTGTATATTTGCACGTTATTAAAATAAATGTATATCATTCTGTGTTATATGTTTTACAAAATGCATACAAAAGTATAAACGTGCAGGATAACTTTTTCAGGATTTTGTTCTGTATTTGAATGTATTGGGATGTTTGAATCCAATCCAGTCAGTGTCCTCTCACTGAGCCACATCCCTGCAGGTCAATCAGTGTAGGGCAGACAAACATAAGGGAGGGTGTAATTTGGGGTCATCGAGAAAACAATGTTTCATTCTAGTAAGGATCCCGATGCCCATCGACCCCTGAACCCCTTCCCCGCTGTGGCTGATGGCAGCAGAACAAAAGGACCTGCAGGCCAGCGAGCTTCTCCGCAAGTGTTAGAGTGAGCGGCTCGGCCGTGTTACCATACGCCCCCGTCTGGAGCTCTTAAAGCAGGCTTCAGTGCACACACCAAACACACATGTTTGTGCACAACAAGAGGCCTTAGCAGAAGCTTGATTAATAATTGTAAATGTCAAAGACGGACTGAGATGTGTCTGCTTTCACTGCATATCTGCAAAATTTGATCCAGAAAGAAAATCAAAGCATAATGGATGACATTGGACATGACCATAACATAAAGCAGTGTGTACCAACCTTTTCTGTCTCATGTACCCCCCAAAGCCACTCTTCAGATTAGAAGAACCCCTTCGTCACTCCAATTTAGTAACCTTTCTTGTATTATTTACATGTTGTTAACATGTTGGCCTCTGAAATCTCCTACAGCTTGAAAATATCAACGTGCACTTTCAACACACACTAAATATCAATTTTGTGCATTACAATTATTGTATATCAAAGAATGTATTTACCTCAATTTTTAGTAATGTGTGTAACGTGTTAGTAACAATTTAGTAGGATATTAATGCCACAATATTGTTTATTCCATTAATGCAGTTTATTGTCAACGGGTGGAAAAGATGTTGTATGAGCATGTACAGTGTCTGAAATAGACTTAAATATGACTCAGCATGTTGGAAATAGATTCATCAATGTTTCCAAGTACCCCCTGCAATGTGTTCAAGTACCCCTAGGGGTACACGTACCGCATGGGAACCACTGCTCTAAAGGACAGTGGGCATACCATTCAGGTATAGAACACAATGTAGCTTAGCAACACACACACACACGTTAATCATTAGCTTTGTTTGCTAAATGTATGATCACTTCAGTGGTAGCTGTGTTTCAATTACAGATTTTTGCAAAATAAAAGCGATATTTCTAAATGTCGACAAAGTATAATTGCGCTTTGAACGTGTTTCCATTGAAGGTTGTTTTGGGGAGGAGCCTCTTAACTCATCTTGCGAGACTTCGCTGCAGGAAGATGGATCCTCCAAACCTCCTTATTACACTCTGTATTTTGCTTTGTTTGCTGTCTAATGTGGCAATAATCATTTTTAAGTATGATGCTAAAAAATTTACCGTTCTTCTCTTCTTTTTACACGTACTTCGCCATGTGACCAGGTGCATCATGTTCTGCAACGTGTATTTGCAGAAAACATTTTTCCATAGCGCTTTTGCGACACATTTCAGTATCAAAACGTCTGAAATTCCTCCTCACGAAAGCGTAAAAAGTTTTTGGCAATTTTTGGGTGTTTTCTTTTGAAATTCAGGTGCTTCCATTAACAGTTTTTTAGATATTTGCGCATTTCCAAGGGTAATGGAAACTCAGCTAATGAAGGAAGACAATCAGGAGATAAGGAACACCTGAGTGGAAACAGGAAGGAAGAAGCTCGTCACTCTTGCACACGCAGGGTGTGTTGACACAAACAGGTATCCTAGACCAACAGACAGATATAATCAATAAATGAGTACCAACAAAAGCCACAAAATTTAAGTAAGAATTTAAGTGGTCACACAACCTTCTACAGTAGGTCCAAAGGTTCTAGAAAAACTGAAGCGGGGAGTGGCTTAAAAAGGGGCGTGGCCATTTCACCTATTTTGCCGTCTGTGGCAAATGTGGTACCAACCAAACATTGTTAAATGACATTCAATTTGTTGGTTTTTGAAAAGTTTAGGTCTGGACATACAAGTGCATACAAAACCATCATGAGCTATAGAGCATTAAACCTATTACTGTTTATTTAGCAGTGTAACACAATCAAGATGGATAAACACAAAAACTGACAGGTATTCTCATGAACAACAACTTCTATCCTTTATCTACCCTAAGGTAACCCTACAACCTTCCTATTTGCAAACTTAGGTGATTTGGCGCCAAAAATTCAAAAGCAGAGCTTGTATTTTAGGATTGTTCTGCAGGGTCATGTTTGTTTTTTTGGGGGCCTGTTGTTTGCATCTTTTTGTACCACATTTTTGCACTTTGTCACTATTGTTTGCCACATTTTGCCCATTTAAGCTACCCTTTGCCATTACATACCACCTGGTTCCTCTTTATTTGCCCATTTTGACCCATTTTAGTCACTTTACACTTTGTTTCTTGCCATGTTTTTGCCACTTTTGAACCATTTTGGCCACTTGTTACCACATCTGCCTCTGCTTGCTTGTCAAAAAAAAAAAAAAAAAAAAAATGTAGCAGACCGGATCGGCCCACCGGGTTCCAAATCATGACTTGTAAAGTGATTGTTTCTGTGAGAGCTTGTTTGGGTTGATTTTCAACCAGTGATTGTCACTCTCTCCTGTTCCTGTTATCATTCTGTTGTGTTCTTTTGGTCTGTTTGTCTTTGTGTTGTCCTTTAGTTTGTACCTTGTTCAACCGACCCCTGACATCGATACACAGACAATGGACTCAGCCTTTTGTTGTGTATAGTCCGAGGACATAAAGATCACCTTGATATTGTGGTGATTTAGTTCTGGCAGTTTTAATATATTTTCCGTTACCTGTTCATCTCCCATCTGTAACTTTCCCTTAAATCACTTCACTTCATTTGACCAACAGATTTTTGTCTTTTCTTTCACGCTTGAGTGTGAGGTTTACACAGAAGGGTCTTTTCTTCCTTAAATGACTCATTGTTTTGCAAACAACAGAGATTCATGCAGTTCAAACTGACTTTGGCCTCTGATGTCAGCGTGGCTTTGTGTGTCGCGTGGTGCTACTTACTGTCTAGTGTGTGTGTGTGTGTGTGTGTGTGTGTGTGTGTGTGTGTGTGTGTAACAGGTGTGTCTCAGGTGACTTTACAAAGACGAGTTGGAAGGATGTTAGAAAGAGCAAAATTATACATAACTGTAGCACAACGAAGATCCATCAAAAGGTTAAAACTAAATACAGAATTTCTTAAATAACTATATTTGCACTTTTGCATAAGCATTTTTGTCCTGATAAATATATAAATAATGAGAGCCATCAAAAGTTTCTCACATCTTTAAATATTCTGAAAAAGTTGTAAAAAAAAAAAAAAGTTTGAATAAATCTTCAAGAAAAATGAATAAATACAATTTATTATTGTTGTTTTCTATTGACTGCTCTGTTGTATATTATAAATATTTATCTAAGAATCTGAATTAAAAGTTCAATTTTACAAATCTACTTTTACAATTTTTTTTACTTTTACAAAGCCGAAAACCTGAATGCTCCAAGGTATAAAACCGTTCTAAAAAGTAATTTAATGGTGTTTTGTTTTAATAATAATAAAAAATAATACAATTTTAAAAAGTGCACATATGTTGTTTAGTGGTAATACATTAAACACATTTGTTATACTGTATACATTTCCACTACATGTACCCTTCATTGGTCAATCCGGTCTGCTACGGGTTTCTTTTTTGACAAGCAAGTGGAGGCAGACATGGTAACAACTGGTAAATACATGGCAGGAAAACAAATGTAAAGTGACTAAAATGTGCCAAAAACAATCAAGAGTGGCCAAAAATGGGCAAATAGAGGAACCAGGTGGTATGTAATGACAAAGGGTAGCTTAAATGGGCAAAGTGTAGCAAACAATAGTGACAAAATGCAAAAACGAGAACAAAAGAGGCAAAAAATTGGGGGAAAAGGAATCAAGTGGTATTTATTGGTATGTATAGCTTATTTGGACAAAAAGTAGCCAAATAATTAAAGAAAGGACACAATTGGATTAAAGTGTCAAAAGGAATGGGCAAAAAAAGGATATACATTGGAAAAAAGTAGCTAAAATTTGAAAATGGGACAAAGGAAGTTGCAAAATGGCCAAAGAATGTAGTTAAAAAAGGTTTCTGGGGTAATAATAATCAAATTTAAGAAATAAAGAGCCACATGCTAGTCAGCCTAACTCAAAACTGTGTAATCATAAGAACAAATAGCAGAGAATGGTAAAACACACTACCATAACCACAAGTAAAGTGAACACACTGTAAGTCAAATAATGCCGTGTCAAAAGCTGACTAATTAAAGCACATATAGAGTAGTCCTCAAGCTTTATGTATTCATAATAATATCTCAGTAGTAAAGCTTGTATCTGCCCCTCCCTTTGTGTCCTGAGTGGCTGGTCATTTGGCTGGAGGCTGTGCCCATAATGCGTCGTGGATCTATAGACGCAGCCACATCTGTCTCCGCTATGCCGCTCGCAGACAGTCACCATTATCACTATTGACCCACCGTTCTGCTCTTGGTGTCTGTCGCCGTCTGTGAAACAGCTGCTCGACCGCCCATCACCTGACATCTCTGTGCCTGCACCAGCCAAGTATTAGTAACGTTTTACGTTTGTTTGTCTTGTTTAATCAAAAGCATTTCCTTTCCTTTCCTATTCCACAGCCTACCTTTGTGTCATCAAGCAGATATCTCACATGCTCACTTTCGGGTGGCGTGAGGTGTCATCTTACATCCTGCATCTTTAAGCATCCAAAAGAAACCACAGACAGTCCACATGATGATAGATGACTCGTTTCATCTGCAAGGCACGGGCCATGATGGATCATTTGAATCAGCACGCTGTTACTAATTGTTACTGAGGTGGACATGGCTGCGGTGTGTCCGATCACATAAACAAACGCTGCTTTGGTGAGGAATGCCAATAAGGAGTTCAAATGCTGAAATGTGAAGAGCAGATTGTGTGCGACAGCTATTGATTAGGGAAAAGAGAAACTGATTATAAAAAAAAAGGTCAGAAAATGTTGAGATAAGAGTGGATAATGGGACAAAAAAAAAGCTTTGGTCTCTAATCAATGCAAGCATGCACGCCACTCTATTTAACTACTACCTAGAATAAAAACATCCGCAGGAGAAGAACACGTAAACTCTACATAGAGCAGTCTCCCAGGTCCAACATAGAATGGCTGATGTCACAAATGTTTTACACAAATAGATATTTTGGGCATGTATTATATCTCAAGAGAAACAATTTCCTGAAAAACTTTGTCTGAATGAACGAAACCTCAACTTAACATACTACTAAAAAAGATGGAACTATGTATTATATCTGCAACTGATCTAACCTTACGTGGTGTTGCCAAGTGATGGTTTGAAGACCACAGCCTTCCTAAGTACCGAGTCATGGTTTAAACACCACACGGTGCATGAGTATTGTTGCTTTGTCTTGGTTTCAGTCCCTCTACAAATTTTTGATGTTGTAATCACAATAAATTCAGCCAATCCATCGGAATTCAGCAGAGCCATACATTTGTGTCCAATCACCGCAATATTTTCAGATCTAGATCCCAACCAGATCCTTCCGCACTGGTACGTCATCACGTGCATCTGTCCACGCACTTAGTCGTCAAAACGCTCTCATTTGCCACCAAATGTATGCCAACGTCAATATCAGCTTTATTTCTACAGCATGTTTAAACATGCCAAGGCAAAACAAGAAAACAGATGAGAGGTAAAAACAGTAGGAAATTTGTGGCGTTTTAAAAGCAGAGAGGCTGTTTAAATCCACACAGTCAGAGGTGGACTATTCCACGGTTTTGGAGCAGCAAAAGCTTGAGGTTTGAGGAACATCTAAAGCCATCTAGTCAGCTGACCTGAGGGCTCACGCAAGCGAGCCAACCCATTTAAAGTTTTATAAACAAATCAAATGATCTTAAAATCAATCCTGTACCTAACTGGAAGCCAGTGCAGCGCACAAAGTGACATCAGTCTTTTTCCTGATGTGTTGCAAGAAAGTGGAGGTAAATGGTTGTGGTTGTGGTGTGCATTATTGTGGTGAAACACAAACTATAGTCAAAGCTTGACGGGCAATTTTCTACATTAAAATGCTTCAGAGAATAGCAGAGACACAAAGATCACAGTCACAACAACTGACCATGACTGAAGCACAAACATTCAGATCTATTACTGTTGTTGAAAGTCATAAAGCAGGTAATTATTATTATTATTATTATTATTATTAGACCTTAGCAAGGTCAAATAATTTATTCTAACAAAAAACCCAAAATACAAAAATTGACCTGCATGAGAAAAACCAGTAGCAAAGGATGAATGCCACAGCACACATGGAGGATAACATCGGCCGTTTTTCAATTCTAAGTATGCATACTCCGCACCATAACAGGCTCGTGGGAGCAGACTTGAAGAACGGACTTGCGAGTGCGCAAGCGCAGACTTCGCATACTCGTCGTTTAGGGATAAAGCAAACAGTGTGGAGTATGTGCGCTCCACTGTAAACATCAAAGAAAATAATATCATTGAGTAGATGTCACAAGTTGTAAATATTATATATTTTGTAAACCAATAAAACATTTGGTGATAAATAAAAATTCTGAACAGATTTTATGAACATTCTATGTATAACAACAATCATAAAATATTTTATATCAAAAAAAGGTATTTGAATTCTTACTTAATAATTAGATTTTTTAGGTATTGAATTCATAATAATTGTTAATTTAAAAAAAAAAAAAAGCTAGAAACTAATAAATAAAAATTTCAGGATAGATTTTGGAAATACTTTAGGCTCACTAACAACAATAATAATATTATTAATAACATTGATAATAATAATAATGATAATAAAAAATAAAATAAAAGTAATTCTTTTTGAATAAGGTATTTTCATTCTCAATAATTACATGTTTTAGGTGTTACATTTTAAAAGAAAAACAAAAGTCTGTCTTGAAAATATTTTCTTTAGGACAAAACAGAATCTGCACCACTTCAGGTATGAAATTAAACTCTTAATCTAATGCAATTCTATTATTATTGTTATTATTATTATTGTTATTATTATTATTATTATTATTATTATTATTACTGTTCAATATGCTGGTCAATGTATTTTTTGACACTTACACATGTGCGGCTTGTCCTCCTCTGTCGTCATCTTTGAAATCATGTGCTTGTTCGAAGTGCATGCAGGGAAATTTGACTGACCGAGTACGCACAAGTCTCCTCTGATGCACGCTCGGTAAAATGCGCGTGGCAAGTTCTCATCCGGGGATTTACAGCGGACTTGCTGAGAAGTGGACTTTGAATTGGAACAGGACTTGGGCTGCGCGTGGTGATGTTTAATGAGCCGTGGTCACTGAACCAGCAACCATTCTGTGTCCAAGCACTCAGCTAAATAGTGAGGGAGGCTTGATTGGCAACAAGCAACACCTGAGTGCCAAACATGGGGCAGCGAATCACTCACAACCCAAACACAGCTGACATCACTGGGAGACGGAGACATGGACAGGAATAAAGCTCAGAAAGACGAGAGTTAACAGAATTAAACTAAGACCCTCAGAAACAACTAAAGAAGGACCATAAGGGCTAAACAGGAATGTACAGCAGAAGTACCACTGTAAAGTACTGTATTTGTGTGTTATTAAAGCTTAAACCACCACTTATTCTTTGTGTAATATTCTCTGCATTGAAAACCATTCAAATGTGATGGAAATTATTCATATCTTATTAAACTGTTGTGAATCCGAGTCCTTCTTCAGTATTATTATGAAAGAATTCAAAGGCAATCTGTTTTTTCTCCAAATTCACTTGACAATAAAAAATGATGGAAAAGAATAAAGCCTTAAAATACCGCAGTTTTTCAAAAATCTGTCTCAAAATCAGGTGCTTTAGGCCACAACAATCACATAGATTGGCCGTGAGGTCCTGGAGGGACTGTGGTTTTAAACACCAACGAGCAACAAGCTGAGTCATGGTTTGAAAGCCCACCTAAGAAATGTTACCGAGTCGTCATGGTTTGAGTGTAACAATATAATTGCTGAGTCGTGGCATTAACACAAAATATTATTTTTGAATCATGGTTAGAACGCCTCTGTATTTTTGCCAAGTCATAGTTAGAAAACCCCAATATTATTGCTGAGAACAGCCTAAGTGTTTCTTCTGACCTACTACTTTCTACTCAAAGCATCTGAAACTGCTTTTTTGTGGACTCCAGTGAACTGAGGTCCCTGTAGTGGTGTTTAAAGATGTTTCCCACATGTGTTTGGTGTGAATGTGTGTGTGAAGGTCCTGCTGGACCCTGAGAGCACATGTCTCCCTCCTATTGCTGTGTGTGTGTGTGACCTCGTCCTCCCTGAGGATCCGTGTCACCACGCTGTCACACAGACACGGCATCAGCTCTTCGATCAATAAACGTTGAGCTGAGATGAAGGAGAAGATGGATGGAGAGCGGCTGCCGCTGGTTTTGTTCCCTCCTTTTCATCCTCAGCTCTGCATTACCTGGATCACAGAGCACACACGCCCCATGGGGCCAACACACAGGGACAACATCTCACACACACACACACACACACACACACGTATCACCCACGCGTGCACATCTACAGCACGGCAATCAATTTACACCACTTAGTTGGTCATTTGGACTTCATCGTTTGGTTTTAATGTTCACTCTGTATTGATTCCACTGAGTACTGAAGGACTGCAGAGGACGAGGCCCAGCGCGGTGCTGTTCATCACAGGAATGACTTTTTCCAAAGAGATGCCAAAGCAATAGATGTTTATTTATTTCAATCCATGTTCAACAAACAACAAAAGTTTTCATCTTTATTTGGTTTAGAAAATGTTATCATTTTCAGTGACTTTTGCATAACCAGAGCAAAGCGGCAGCATTTAACCTCCAAGTAAAACTCTGAGATATTTGTCAGTTTGGTCTTAAAAACACATTTTTTTCCTCAGAAATTAAAACCCAATTGTGTTCTTGACTTATTTTAATGGGACCTTCTCTTCTAGGGGAATGACGAGTGCAACGGCCAACACTGCGGAGTCAGACCGCTGCTCAAACTAGGGCCACCATGTGTGTCAGTAGCTGGGTTTCCATTACAGATTTTTGCAAAATAAAAGCGATATTTCTATTGAGTATAAGTATAATTGCGCTTTTAATGTGTTTCCATTGAACATTGTTTTTGGCAGGAGCCTTGTAACTCCTGTGAAATCTCATCCCGCGAGACTTCGCTACAGAAAGATGGACGCTCCAAGCCTCCTTATAAAACTCTGCATTCCTTTGTGGTTTCACATCTAATGTGGCAATAATAATTTTTAAGTATAATGCTAAGAAATGTACCAGTCTCCTCTTCTGTTTACACGTACCGCACCATGTTTTCTTGAAGAGAAGTGGTCATGTGACCAGGTTTGTCATGTTCTGTGACGTTGCGGAAAAAGTGTTTCCATAGCACTTTTGCAACACATTTCAATAGCAATAGGGTTGGGCAAAAAATCAATTTAATCAAATTTGAGTTTAAAAAAATATATATATATTTATGTATATATATATAATTTTTTTTTTTTTTTTTTTTAAATTTTAACATTTATTTTTTTCCCCACCACAGTTTTTTCGGACTTTTTTGTTTTCCGATGTGAGCCATCCCCCACTTTGTTTCCACGTGTTTACCCTTTGAGTAGGCTATATGTGTGCCACAGGCATGTTCAATTTTTTATTAGCACTATGCTTCGATGCTATGGAAAGAGTTTATTTTTTTTTAATTGTAATGTTATATGTTATAAAATATGTAGTTATCTGATTTCTTAATCATAAAATTTAAGCTACTGTAAAGTTGGTGTTGCACTTTTGCTTAAATCTGGGTTGAAGTTTGAAATAGTTGAGTGTCAGAGCCTCATTGACTTTTTATTTTGGGATTGTTCTATGCATTTTAACTCTTGAGGACAATCACGGCAATAAAGTTGCACTTTTGACATTATATCTGACGTCTGAAGTCATTTTTAAGTGCATTAAAAAAAAAAATCAAAAATCGAATCAAAAATCAAATTTTTCTTTAAAAAAAATCAGAGATTTTTTTTTTTTTTTAGGAAAAATCGCCCAGCCCTACTTAGCAATAGTGGTTTTTCAAAATTCAGATGTTTCCAATACCAGTCATTTATTGCGCTATTTAGATTTTGCACATTTCCAAGGGTAATGGAATCGCAGCTAAAGATCCATCGCACTCTCACAGCTGAGTTTTCCTGCACTTTGTAAGGAGACCACCAAAGTGACTCCAATGCTTGGATCACACATCTACATATGGAAACCCTCAAAATGCTGATTGGGCCTCAACAAGAGGGTGAATTTTAAAATGTTGTTTTTTTTTTATGTTAAGATGAACTGAATCATGAAAAATACTTATCAGCTTGTGTTGTCCTCCAAATATCTGGGTCTGGTTGCATGGGCAACATCCTCAGTAGAGAAGCCCAGCCACTTCCAATAGCTCCTCAGTTGGTATTGCAAAGTCCCTCTACTCCCTTATAATATTTCATATCTGTATCGTTTATACAGACTTTGCCTCGGTTTCATTCATAACATACTGTAAACAAAGTAACTGCACTTTTTACACTCTGGTTACAGGAATGACATAAACCTGAATATGAATTTGAACAGTATATTTCAGCACATGTGACGCTCATTTTGTCTTTAACTAATTTTCTGGGTTTTTTTTATTTTTTATTTGGTGGAATAAAGTCGGGCTCTTTCTCGCTTCAGTTTTCCTCACCCTGCTCCTTGCCCGTGTGTGTGTGTGTTGGTATCAGTGTTTGCAGTGTGTAACTGTACAATGCATCATTCATGTCATCATCTTTCTTTCATGCCAGAGGGGAGAGTGAGTGGTTCATCTGTGTCTGCTCCGATTTGTTTGTTCACACGTGTACCTTGAGCGCGGAGCAGGCTAGATACATACCTGACAGCCGAAGGCGGGAGATTCCCTGAAGAACGCCGCTCAAGTGACCCATCCTAATCTCCAGTGACTGACACCTCTTAGAAAGCACCGACCTGAGTTCAATCCTCTCATGCAGCTGCAGTGAAATGCCTCCAGGCTGCAGGACAAGCTTGACGTGGGAATCCTCCATCCAACCCCTTGACCTCTGAAGGCCCGAGCTCCCTCTGATCCATGTGCTGCATGCGTGGGGTCAGTCAAAGGAGTCAAACTTTAATTTTTAATTTTTTCTTCCCATGCTCACAAGTAATCCATACTTACACGCACAGGTCCTGTTGCCCCTAAGCAATGTGTGACAGAAACATAACACTGAATAAAACTTTAAAAATGTATCAATGGATGGAGAGAGAGAGAGAGAGAGAGAGAGAGAGCCAGAGGCTGATTGACTGCTTGACATTGGGCAAAAACCTCTGGATTCTATACCTTCTTTGTCTGAAATGGAATCACCTTTCCTCTCATCATCTGGTGTAAACATCCATCTTACCATTTCTTCATTATAGGCCATTCTCCATCAACAATAGAAAGATAAGATTTTAAAAGCCTACATGACCCCAGGTCCAGCTTAAACTAAACTGGGCGATCGTGGCTCAGATGGTAGAGGGGTCGTCTTCTGATCGAGAGGTTGGGTCTGTCCATGCGTCGAAGTGTCCTTGGGCAAGACACTGAACCCTAAGTTGCTCCCAGTGGTCGACTAGTGCCTTGCACGGCAGGTCAGTCCCAATGGTGTGTGAATGCGAGTGTGAATGAGCTGATATTGTAAAGCGCTTTGAGACTACTTCAGTGTAGGGATAAAGAACTATATAAATCAAGTCCAATTACCATTTAAACAATGTCTGAACACTTAGATTTCCAGAATCATACTTTCCTCCTGCCCTATTCTAAATAGAAGGCAATTACAAAGGAAATGATTTAATAAATTCATTCAGCGTGACACCTATTAGCTGTACTTTCCTTTTCTTTAGTGCACAAGAGCATCTTGACATCAGATCTCGAGAAGAGAAGCGTTGCATGTGGATAAAGGAAGTCAGAACTTCAGGAGGAAATATTATGGTGGGAAATGCTTGCATTGAATTCAAAATCCATCAATGTGACAAAAAAAAAGCTTTTCATGTGGCTCCTCCTGCACATTCTGCTGCTGCTACTGTACATGTTCGTGTACTTCAGTGTGTGTGTGTCTGTGTGTGTGCATGTGTGTGTCTCAGAGGTGTAGTAAAGACAGGGAGTGGTGGTCTGAGGAGAACACTAATGGATATTATCCTAATGGGCAACAGCAGGACTATCTAGGCAATTAGAGCAGGAAAGGGAGCAGGCGAGGATTGGCAATGATGGACCCGCAGTGACTGCGAGCACTCAGACTTCTGAACTAATGAACACAGCAGCAAATATAAATAATATCACCCACACTGGACACTATGGATATTTTTCACCATGGAGAGAGTCTTTGCATTCAAGGTGACCTTTATGTCAAATCTCTATGTTTTCTTGAAGTTTTGGCATTCATGAGTTTAGTTTTGAACAAGTTGGTTTTTCATGTTTGCAAAAACCAAATGGAAAAAAACCACAAATGGAAATCGCAGTTACAAAGAAAAGCTCAGAGACAACAAACCTCCACCAAACTTCAAATATCCACTTTTCCAGATATTGACATTTATCTGGATCATTGATCCTGATCACGGTGCCATGATCATTCACACTTTAAAGACCCATGCATTTTTGAAAAGTTGCAATCAATGGTGAGAGATAGGCATGGCGCCAGGATTTTTTCTCTCCCGGTGCTTAAGGGGGTGCGGGATCGATATGTGGGGGTGCTGATAATTAAAAAAAATATTAATAAGTTTCTAATTTTTTTTTTCAATAAAAGAAGTTGTGCAACACAGAATGTTTGATATAAATGTAGTTTTAACTGAATTTGGTCAAAGAATATTTAACAAATGAGTTAAGCATAATACAAGTGACCACAAGGCAATGGCAACAAATAAAATAATGAGCAAAAATGACCTATTCAACACCTGACAGCCACTCTTTTGCCTGCCAATAATCAGACAGTAAAATGCTAAACGTCAGGGAATAACTAACTCACCCTAGTTGTTTTATAGGAGAACGATGTGTTTGTTGTTGTTTCTGCGTGTTTAACGCATTGGAAACTTTAACCAAATCAAATTGCCATGTGGTCTTTAGCAGTGATGATCCTCGCTATATACTATATGATGTTTGTTTTACGATCTGCATGAAGACTTTGTAAGAGCTTTTTTTTGTCACGTAGTCTTCAGTGATTCACGATGAGCTTTTACAACCACCTGTGCTGCAGGCTCACAGATGAGTTCAGGAACATTGTTGTGTTTATTTGGATGAATTATGCAGCAGAAAGTACGAACCTCTGTGCAGACGCTCCAGGATCCGACCACATGATGCAAGAGGTGCGGCGCTGCCCGAGTTCCGTTAATGGGCAAGGGTTTTGACACTCGCAACTACTTTCATTACAGCCGCTAAAATGCTGGATGCAATTTTAATGAAGCCTTTTCATAAGCCTTTATACTAATGAACTACAGATTCGGTTTGGTTAGGGCACCTCATCCACGCGGCGTGGAGGGAACGCCAGGGGCGAGTTCGGAAACATTAGCTTTAGCTGCAGATAGAGCAATAGCTCTGCTTAGTCATTAACGGACTCAAGTCTAGTTTATCAATTTTGTGGATTTATTTAAACATGATGATAGATAGATAGATAGATAGATAGAGGTGTAAAGTACTGATATATCCTACTCAAGTAGGAGTAATGTTACTTGATTGAAATTGTACTCAAGTACAAGTAAGTCATATATAAAATACTCAAGCACAAGTAAAAAGTAGCTCAATTAAGTAGTTCTCAAAGTAAAAGTTACTAGTTACTTTCACGCCCCATGTTTATTTTTGACAATAAATCTGGACACAGTTCCCTTGCATACAGTAAACATCTCATATATAAACTTAAAAATGAAGAGGCCAACTCTTGCACAATTGGAACTTAATTTATTTTCCACAAAGGCATCTGTATAAAATGAAAGGTTTGTCAAAATGTACACATTTTTTTTTTTTAATAAAATTACATCGAGTTTAATTCAAAATAATACAAAAAAAAAATGATCAGGCTCTAAGTATAGCCAAATCTATGAACTGTTTTTGTTTTGGCGCCGTGCATTACGTTTAGTCTGGTTGGTCGGCTATGTTGTGATGCATTTGATTGTTGTCTGGTCAGTTCATTTTTTGTAGTTTCACAACGTTGATCATTTTAAAACAAATAATAATTTCCTCAGTCATGGGTTGGGTGTAGAAATGTAAACAATTTCTTTACTTATTTTAAAACATACTAAAGTACAAGTAAAATGACTGATTTAGAAATATACTCAAAAAAGTACAAGTACCCATAAAAGCAACTCAATTACAGTAACATGAGTACTTGTAATCCGTTTCTTTCACCTCTGTATATATATATATGATGAGTCCTCCTTGGTTGGCATCGTGTCGGTGTAGCATAGGAGCATATACTTAAGAAAGTGTCTATTCATACGGTTGCCGTAGGACAACCGCCGGTGCTATTGGTACGATTACCAAACTCCACGTACGTAACGGGTTAGGGTTTGGTTATAACCCTATATCGCAACAATTTTTAGGGTTAGGGTGAGGTTTACAGTTAGGTTTAGTCTTAGTCACGTGACCTAAACTGGCCAATGAGGGGCGCTGTGTACGGATAGAATGTCGGTATATTGCTACGGCAACTGTACGGATAGTCACTGCCTATACTGAACAGCTTAATATTATCATTTATGCTACTCTCTCTGAGTTCAATCAAGGCTCAACATCGTACTTGGGTTTTAACAGCCGTTTGTTAACATGCCTTACATGTCAAATGCCATCAAAACTAAGAAAATAAAATATAAAACTTAAATTAACTCACATAAAAACACCCATTTTTCACGCAAATAAAATACCTCATTGGCCGCATGAACTCCAAGGGAATAAAGCGAAAGTCTTCTTTATAAATAACAACTTTAGATATCATTTTATCAACTTCTCTCAGACACTTTAGGTATAGGCTGTCAATCACCTTGTGCTGCTCTGGCGTTACCCCCAGCAACACAATAAAACGGAACAAAATATAAGTTCTCCCCCTGTGTCTCTCCGTGATTTCATACCAAATAAATGAATTATATCTACATTAATTAACTGAATTAATACTCACTTTATTTATTGAACATCTACATGAAATATTCAGGTGTAATTATGAAATGTATTTATTATCTTTTAAACTGAATATGAAAACTATGAATTGCATTTATGAGAGAATCTCTGACGGCAGCTACAATTTATCTATATGTTTATTTATTGACTTGTCTGTTAGTTTGAACCTCCCTATTGTTTCTTCTATGCAGTTTCAGGGGAAACATACAGTAGCTACGACATGTTTTTTTTTTTTTTTTTAACTAGGATGAAACCAGTGTAGTTGCACTAAAGCTACCAGCGGGAGAACATTGGGGAAGTCGGCATTATGTCACAGATGACGTTAGCAGTACTAAATAAATGGGTGCCATCTTAAAATGGGGGAAAACAACTTGTTTGCCTCCTGTTTGTCCAAAGACAAAAACGTCTTTATTTCAATACAGGAGTGTTTTATGTCTCGGTATAGCATAGAACTATCTAGAAACACTACCAGAAGAGGCCAGGGGACAATATAAGACTAAATTATCAATGCTAGGGATATTTAAGTGTCCATACAAAGTCTCAGCCAACACTTGGAGGAACAATCCAAAACATTGGCCCAATTTCCCCTGCAGATCTTTACAATTACCTCATAAATGAACCCCGTGAGTAACCCGCAAGGTAAAAATCCACCAAGTTGCCCTTAAAATCCTCAATCCTCATTTCAGATCTTAACTGTTCACTTACCGGTAATGAAATGTAGAGAGCGGAAAGGGATGTTTTTGGTGATCAAGTTTTTACCCACCCGTCTCATTAAAGAAAGCCAGCGTTTTTTGTTTTTGTTTTCTTTTGAGATGATATAAAAAAGGCAGTGGCTATTTGTACGATTGCAGTAACAATATACAACCATACGCAGTGCCCCTCATAGGCCAGTTTAGCTCACGTGATAGGTCAGACATTGGCCAGTTTAGGTCACCTGACTAAGACTAAACCTAACCCTAACCCTAAAAATTGTTGCGATATAGGCTTATAACCTAACTCTAAGACGCTACGTACGTGTACTTTAATAAACGTACCAATAGCACCAGTACAGCAACTGTAGGAATAGGCACTTTCTATAAAAACTTATATCTGTATTATTTTTCGCATTGGACGAACAGCCAAACACACAACAGCTCTTCGGCATGGTGAAACCTTTTTTGTTCCAATGCAAGTTGATACGTTATCAGAGAGTGTTTTTACTCATGTGCCAGCACACGCGCCACACACACACACACAACCACTACAGATTGGATGAAGCACCAGAGTTGGTGAGCGTGGAGCAGTCTGATGAAAAGTTGACATTTTTATGGTGACGATACAAACACTACTTTAAATTAATTGTGGTCAAAGGCAAGAACGTGTATGTGAAGTGTTCATTATATCCAGGAGAGAAGACTGTCGACATCCGTTGTAAGCAACTCAAATTTAATGAAGCGCCTCACGACACACGCGTCTAATAAATCTGAATTCTTTGACATAGAGCAACTTTTTTTTTTTTTTTTTTTTTTTAACAGTAACGCAAATAGTTACATTCCTTGGTAATGAGTTATTTTTATTATAGAATAATTCAGTTACTAACTCAGTTACTTTTTGGAACAAGTAGTGAGTAATTATAACTAATTACTTTTTTAAAGTAACAGTGTTGGGTACGTTACTGTAAAAAAGTGATTAGTTATATTTACTCACTACTTGATCCAAAAAGTAATGAGTTAGTAACTGAATTACTCTATAATAAATGTAACTTGCATCAGTCCAACCAATTCCCCACAGTTTGTTTTTATGGCTTTTCCAGATGGCTAGCTTTGCACTAGCACACGTAAAATTCGTTAAAATCTGGATTTTTCTTTTCATGGGGGTATATTTTGTACCAAAGATGAACAGAGGGGTTGAGAAAGCCTCCCGCAGACCCTCCACCCAATCCTTGACCATATTAAAAAGGTCAGTCTGGAAAGAAAGAAAGAAAGAAAGAAAGAAAGAAAGAAAGAAAGAAAGAAAGAAAGAAAGAACAAACTTTTAGTCTCGGTGGGAGTGGGTGGTGGTGGTGGGGGGGGTTCCCTCTAATTATCCTCATGATGTTTTGTTTAGGACAGCTTGTTGCTCATTACCGTTCGTGTTTAAATGCCTTAATTACTGGGAGGTGCCTTTTTTTTTTTTTTACATGATATCAGGGGAATTGGAGCCTTCCTCTGTCTCACTGCATCTTCATTAAGTGAACATCAGGTGCTAATTAGCTCATGTCTCATGTAAAGGTGGCTCCATGCCAAGGGAAGGAAACTGTTGACTTCTGTAACAGAGCACAGCGGCACCTCTGGCTTTTACTGACATCTAGCGGTGACTAGACGTTACTGCAGCCCATCTGCGCCCTCTGCTGGCAGGAAACATGATCTACACTGAACAGATGAAAAGATGGTAGAAAAAACTATGGGTGAAACTACTCACGTTACTGTAATTGAGTTGCTTTTATGGGTACCTTTTTTTTTGTACATTTTTTAATCATTAATTTGACTTGTACTTAAGTACATTTTAAAAGAATTAAAGTCATTTGTTACATTTCTACACCCAACTGTTACTAAGTAAATTCTTATTTTTGTGACTATTTTGAATCTACATTTCATTGTCTCTATGAACATAATCCATATGTTCTTAGTCGTGCCATTTCTGATCAACACCCAGTCACTTTCTTAGGTTCAGTTTTTAGTTTTCCTACCCATTATGTTGTTTACCCACATGGCAACATTTGGCAAGGCACTGTTTTAGAGTTCATAAATGTAGCTACACTTAGAGCCTGAGAATTTTCTCATTTTGAATTAAATTCATTGGTGTTATTTTATTTATTTATTTATTTATTTATTTTTAAAAAGAGCTATACATTTAGACAAATCTTTTATTTTATACAGATGCCTTAGTTTCAAACGCGCAAAATTTGGTCTCTTCCTTTTTAATTTTATACAAGAGATGTTTACTGTATGCAAGGGAACTGTGTCAAGATTTATTGCCATAAATAAACTTGGGTGGGTGAAAGTAACTAGTAATTTTTACATTGAGTACTATTTAATTGAGCTACTTCAATCAAGTAACGGTACTTCAACTTGAGTAGCATATATCACCTCAAAATCCACTTCTTCCAGACTGCTTTTAATGTATAGCCATTTTATCTTGTAGTCCATCTATTACATTGTGTTTTTACTACTTCTATGCCTGTATTTTTACCTTTTTGTTTACGCACTGTTTTTTATCCCTGTAAAGTGTCATTGAGCACTGAAAAAGCCCTATATTAATAAAATGTATTATGATTAAAAAGGTATTATTACTCTTTACACCTCTGATGTTTCCATAAGTTATGCTTGTTTTTAACTGTATGTGAAACATTGACTTAATTTGTATCTCACTAAAACAACAATCAGTTATCTTTATACTATTTAGTGTTTCCAGTACGTAACAGTACAGCCACACACATGAAGCTGAGGTGAATAGCAAAAAACGAAACAGGGTAAAACAGTTTTAGGGTGAAGTATCCGATAAAAGCAGCATGTCACACGTGAAACTCACACCGAGCTGCAGGCGACCAAAGCTATTATCTGCACTGATGGGGGCGGGCCCGGGAACATGTATGGATCAAAGTGAAATCCCTCAGGTGAGCACTTCCATCACAGGTACTGCTTGCCTGCACACACGTCATCCTAAATTCACTCCCAACAGACTTAACACAGAGTTTACGCAGACTCGATTCAAGTAAATTAAATAAATCCTAATGTCAATGTTTGCAAGGTAACATCAAAGCACATGTTTCTATTTTGATACTGTAGCAGCTGACAGGACCATTCCTCTCTATAACATGTTTATAGGTCATTGGGACAAGTGGCAACAGGAGTGTGGAACTACACATACATGGACATAGACATAGATATATAGAGAAACATACATACACAACTACACACACGTACATAGACATAGATATATAGAGAAACATACGTACACAACTACACACACGTACATAGACATAGATATATAGAGAAACATACATACACAACTACACACACGTACATAGACATAGATATATAGAGAAACATACATACACAACTACACACACGTACATAGACATAGATATATAGAGAAACATACATACACAACTACACACACGTGGACATAGACATAGTCATATAGAGAAACATACGTACACAACTACACACACGTACATAGACATAGATATATAGAGAAACATACATACACAACTACACACACGTGGACATAGACATAGTCATATAGAGAAACATACGTACACAACTACACACACGTACAAAGACATAGATATATAGAGAAACATACATACACAACTACACATACATGGACATAGACATAGATATATAGAGAAACATACGTACACAACTACACACACATGAACATAGATATGTAGAGAAACATACATACACAACTACACATACGTACATGACATAGACAGATATATAGCCATATAGAGAAACATACGTACACAACTACATAGACATAGACATATAGAGAAACATACATACACAACTACACATACATGGACATAAATACTGTATATAGAGGAACATACATACACAACTACACATACATGGACATAAATATACAGAGAAATATACATACACAACTACAAATACATGGACAGATATATATACAGAGAAACATACATACACAACTACACATAGATGGACATAGACATAAATATATAGAGAAATATACATACACAACTACACATACATGGACATAGATATATAGACATATAGAGAAACATACATACACAACTACACATACGTGGACATAAATATATAGACATATAGAGAAACATACATACACAGCTACACATACATGGACATAGATTTATGGACATAAAGAGAAACATATATACACAACTACACATAGATAGACATAGACATACAGTAGATATATAGAGAAATCGATAGACATATAGACAACTACACCTACATAGACATTGATATAGATGCATACATACTGTTGATGCGTTTAAAACATACACACGCACACAGAGAGGCATACAGATATATACAGTACTTAGACCTACATGGACATACATACGTAAACATTAGGCATGGACATACTGTATATACTCATACGCTATAATGCAAACCAAACAAAATTTCCTTCTGACACAATAACATGTTAGAATTTTAATTACCTTTGACCTGATCATTTGCTGTTACCTGCGCCCACTTTTTAAATTTAAATGAATCTGTATTAAATCATATGTCTATAATGTCTTTGACCAAAAATCAAACCAAACAACACACATACACACTCATGCGTTGATCTGGACCATGTTTAACATGGGACCTGGTTCGGGGAATTTGACACCGCTTCACTTTAAAGGCCAACATGTGTTAGCATGTGTCGTTAGCGCGTGTGTTAGCACACATCATCTGAACGTATTTCCATGGCTTCACAATAAACACAAACAAGCAGGAAGAGTCACAACGTCACGGCTGAGTGTGCCTGCGTGTGTGGAAATTATGGCGCAATTTGTGTCGTTACACGCCCACGTACGGCAAAAATATGTGCTTTCTCCAGCATGTGTGACACATGTGAACACTTGGTTTGCTTCAAGATTTCAATCTGAGTCTGAAAGGCTTTTTCCAAGCTTGCAAGTCCTGCACTGTTGTCTTTGGCAGCAAATAATATCTGCCTTGCACATCATATTGGTTAATATCAGGATTATTTCTGCTTTTTTTACATGTAGACATATATAAAACAAACAGTGTGACACAGGTGATCCTCACCACACAATGTCTATGACTGTGGTGTTTAGTTAGCCGGCGGGCTCCACCGTCCATCCATCACACACTTATACATGCACTGTCAGAATGAAGCTGGTCAAAGGTCACTGCGTATCGCTGCCTTTGTCGCTGTAATCTCAGAGAAAACAAATGAAGCTGAGCTCTGGCTAATCAAACAACCCACCCATGAATTCATCTTCTACTCTGACTGTACCAGTTATGATCCAGTGCAGGATGGTTTTCAACATGGTTCATTCTTCACTTGTTTTCATTGACTCCTGCATAGGTGCAAAACAATGTAAGTATTAACAAACAAACTATAATAAACCATTGGTATGACAACGTGCCACTCAGAGGTGTAAAGACTACTGATATATCCTCCTTAAGTAGAAGTACGGTTACTTGATTTAAATTGTACTCAAGTACAAGTCAAAAGTAGCTAAATGGAATAGTATTCAAAGTAAAAGTTACTAGTTACTTCCATGCCCCACGTTTATTTTTGGTAATAAATCTTGCCACGGTTTCCTTGTAAACAGTAAACATCTCATGTATAAATTTAAAAAAGAGATTAAATCTTGCACAATTGGAACTTAATTTATTTTCCACAAAGGCATCTGTATGAAATATATACATATATTTTTGAATGATAATTTAAATAAATGAAAAAAAAAATTATCAGGTATTACCAAGTATAAATACATTTATGAACTCTAAAACTGAGAAAATTACCAGCATTCAATGCTGTTTTGGTGCCGTGCATTACGTTTAATCTGATTGGTCGACTATGATGTGATGCATTAGATTGTTGTCTGGTTATTTCATTTTTTTGGAGTTTCACAATGTCTGCTGATAATTTTAAAACAAATGACCTGATTTTACTCAGTAACGATTGGGTGGAGAAATGTAACAAATTACTTTACTTCTTTTAAAACGTAAAATTACTGATTTAGAAATATACTCAAACAAGTACAAGTACCTATGAAAGCAACTCAATCACAGTAACATGAGTCTACGAAAATGTCGCAGTAGCGAATGTTAATGACACTAGGGAATATGTTTTACATTTTCTTTATCCTAAAAGTGGATACAAATCTATGAAATAATATAAATGAAACTTACTAAACACATTTCTATATGTGATTATAAAACTTATATTTAGCACAACTTAGGTTTATAATATGGTGTTTGTACTGAAGTAGCCAGCAATTATTAGTCGTATCATTTGCATAAATTATATGTTTGTTTTATATTTTTGCCATTGTATTTAGGTTTATTTTTATGACATTTATAGCATCACTGGAGCACCTTTTGGGTTATGTTTAATTAAAAAAAAAAAGACAAAACTAAGGTAAATATTGACATATTGTATTGTATTAGGAAAATGGAGAAAGAGAAAAGTTTTGAAGCTGTATAAGGAAAAGTAAAGCTCCCGCTACTGCTCCATGTCTGTATGTAAGTCCATTTACAGTATCTTATGTTCATTATCTATTATAATCAGACTGCTCTATCAGCTCTGCTTTCCAAGTATTAAAATATAAGTGGTTACCATTATAAAAAGAAAACAACTGCCTAAATCTGCCATTTCGTGCCTCCAAGTAAAACGCATTAACTCAGAGAAACTCATTTTATTCTCATAGTTTTGTCCAAAACTGTTCCTTTAAATCAGTGTCTATGGTCATTTCCAGTCTAATACTCAAACCTCTGCATTGAAATTAAAGTTGAGGACAAAATCATTCAGATATAACCACGATTTTAGTACTTTTTGCACAAAGTTAGTCTTCTGTGTATGACCCTTGGTGCCGTGTTGCAGTGCAGGTTTGTATCCAAGCATAGATCTGCTCTGGAATCCTCCACCATGGCCTGCAGCCCTCGTTCCTCTTCCCTGATCATGCTCCTGTCGTTGCCAAAACACAGCAAAGTTGACTCACCTGAGTCAACCTTCCAACCAATCATATTAGGAAAGCCAGGAATGTTGTTGATGACGCAAGAAGTGGGACGACAAGCTCTGCAAGCGGTGCGTGTGGATGCGGATCAAACAAACTCTTCATCATGTCTCTGCTCTCTTTTGTTGAAGCATGTAACCGTCATGTCATGTCATTGGTTCGGTTCCTTCCTGCAGGCATGCAATTATCAAATGTAATTATCAGAGGGGAGCGCGGCAGAAACACGCCAACATGCTTCCTTTGCTGATGATTCTCTGTGATGGGCATCAGAGTCTGATGAAACCCGCATGGTTTCCTTCAGATATTTACCTTGGACTTGAACTTTATGTCCAGACACAAATGACGTATAAGCGTGTCATCATTTGGCACATAAGTGCTTTACTTTTGTTTAAGTTATCTAATCAAACCATTGGTTTTTATTGGGCAAACCTCTGCCTTGGCAGTGAATGATAGATTTGCTAAAACTCTAAAATTTCTCATCTTTCATGGTTTTTTCCTCCAGTATGAGCAGAATTTTGAATTCCTTTCAAACGCATCTTTCAGGTGAGGGATCAGGATCAGAGATCACTGAATCTTTGTGTTCCACATATTTCAGATAGAAAAGTTTTTGTGTTTTTGTATAGCTTCTTTTTTGTGTGTGTTTTTCAGTCTAATTCCTTTGTTGTTTTGTGCATTTTTAAAGACCTTCCAAAATCAACTACATGATAATTATATGGGTAATATTTTACATTTTGCAAAACAAAATACTAATTTATTAAGAAATAATACTTATTTTCTTTCAACCCAGAAGTTAAGACGCACAGTTTCTCGGAGTGCCTCCCATGCCCTAGAGCCCTGGCAGCATGGGCAACAGGCACGCCCACCAAACTTTGTAAACAGTTCCAGAGATGGAATGTATTTCAAATATAAAGACAAAGAAGCGAGTATGGCTAACATTTCGCTAGAGGTTTATTTTACTTACGGCTGTGGCCTCTCCATCAGTGGGTTTTATTGTGGGAATCGCTCTGGTTTGAAGATGTAATTTACTGGACAATCCACTTTGGAACTGGCCAAGATTCACCAAGCAGTCTTCTGTAAAGTGACGGTCACAGACTAACAGATAGTGTTGTGTTCAAAACCACACTATCCGAGACCAAGACTTGCCCGAGACCAGAATGCACCGAAACCAAGACCAAGACCAAAAACATTTTTTTTTTTTCAATTTAAAAAAACATATAAATAAATAAAATTATGACAAGGTTCGACAGTTAAATAAGATTCTCTCTTTAATTTTCGTTTATTTTAAATACATTTGACGAACAAAAAAGGTGCCTGCAAAAAATTAACTAAAATATTAAAACTACTACTGCTACTGATAAATTCACAATTATTCTACATATTTGAAAACAAGATTTTTATGTCAGTTGAATGTACAGCAAGTGTTTAATAAAAAGTATTTCTGCCAAGAAATAATGATTCTTGATTCTGATTCTTTGAGTTGTGCAGGTCAACAGGTCACAGAGTTCACAAGATAATTTTTTTTATTTGAAAAAGCCTTTACACAGGCCATCTTTATTAATTCACTAAGTTGATATAGTTTAATTTGGTTGCTGTAATGTAACTAGGATATTCAATTAACAAAGGTTTCCAGCTGTAACTGTAAAAGTGAAACTTTCTGAAATAAAACTACAAACAAGTTGTCATCAGTGTAAAAAACATAGAGCTACAGGTAAATGTGAAACTAAATAATTGTTGAGAATTATTATTATTATTCTGGATACAGTGGAAACAGAAACTATAAAAAATAATTATATTGTGAACCTGTTTATATTGTAGGGAACAAAAATATATACATAAATGTAATTGGAGTCTGGAGCCACAAAAAAACATACCACTCTAAATAAAAAATAGACTAATATAAGACCTCTTTACAGTTATTTGAGTCATTCTCATTTTTGTGTATTTTTGCTGTTACTTTGTTTTCTAAGGGGGTCGTTTTTTCTTGTTCAATCATGTTTCTGTATTTTCTGCTGTTTTTTAATTTGGGTTGATATTTTGTCTTTTAGGAATTATTTTGTGAAATTCTATTCTTGTTTTGTGTCTTACAATTAAGCGTGTTTTCATTTTGTGTATTGTGCATTATTTCTGTGCAGTGGCCACTTCATATTCCCTCCAAATTCTGTCATGTTAATGGTGTATTTCCAGCTGAGTGATAAGGAATCTTAAAGATTTATCTTTGCATTCCATGTATTGCAGGCAGTAAAATGTGTTGCTGTGTGGTTTTATGGTCAGTTTTTGTATTTATGTTGTTGCTCTGTGTCGGTTTGTTGAATTTTGTACAATTTAGTTGTCTTTGTGTGCTTTTTAGTCACTTGTTTGTATTTTTGTTGTAATTTAGAGAGTTTTGTGCATTATTTCAAGGTCTGGCTATCATTTCTATTATTCCAGATGCAAGATAAGGAAACTTTGCAAGTAGTTCATTGCTCTAATCCTTGCATTCCCAACAAGACACTGCTTGTAAACATTTAAAGTATTTATTGTAAATAATAAAGGTTTTCTGTAAGTTTTGTGTGAATTATTAAAGAAATGTCCCATCAGTCTTATTACTGCGCTTTTCGATTATGAACCTTACATATAAAGTGTGACTTTGCCTGACAGTAAACAACAAGCTGCTTGGCTGTCATCCATTAAAAGGAGCATCGTTTTACCAATGCATTGTGGTCCGTGGTGCTCGTATTCATGCGCCGAAGGTGTCATTACAAGGAGAACTCATGCTGGCGTGACAAACTGACACCAGAGCTTCAAGCATCCCTGAGCAAGGAGCATGTATACGTTCAACTATCACAGCTGAGAGGACACAGTGATGGGGCAGCCAATTCAGTGACTTTGTAGATGGTAGAGTTTACTGTTGCCTGCAGAGATACCACTGGTCCTGGTTTGGGTGTGTGGATTCAAAGCCCAGGGGTTGAAACCTACTTTAACAGATCGCCCAGTCTGGCCCCTTGAAAGATGTTTGCAAAGAATAGCTCCATGTATAGTTCCAGCGCTGGAACTATTGAATTGAAGTCCAAGTGAAACTTCAAAGAAACCATCAAAGCAGAACTCCTCTGATGAAGACTGGCAGTTGACAGTTGAAACATGTCAGGAGATTAAAAAAAAAAATTTGAAAAATTTTAACGTAAAGGTATTGTGGACAATGTTATTTTGGCTTTATCTTCCGGGTGGATCATCAAGACTATTGGTCCTCCTAATTGTCAATCATTCTGATGATATGTTTACGCAAGGCCATCGTAAGTGCTCTTTGAGCACCAGGTCCTTTGAAAATGGATTTTACATACTGGTGGCGAGTCTGACATCGTGGGAAAAGTGCAAATCGTCATATTTTTGGTCTTTTCGGGAGACATTATGTGTATTGTGCTTAATTTCAGGTCTATTTTTCATCATCTGTGCAGTGTTCGTTTCTGATTCCTGCCAAACACCGTTATATTGATGGCTTCCCCCACACCCCTAGTCCCAGTCCGAGACAGCAAAAAGTTTTGGGATCACTCCTGTAAATGAAATTAAGATGTATTTATTAATCATTTGCTTATTCATTTTTATTCAGGCCCATTTAATTTTGAATTCCATTCAATTTGATAAAAAAAGGATTATCTCAAAAGGAGGACTGATGAGCATCCATCTTTGATTTGTGATGAAAGCTTTTAAAAAACTGTTGGTCGTAAAGGAGCACACATAGCATGTGTGGATTACTCAACCAACCTGAACCAGTTGGTGCACTTAGGACCCTCCATGGGGGGAATCGTGTGAGATGCCTCTACCGTTTATCAGCACAGGAAGGTAACATGTCACACTCTGCCCTCATATGACGTAACCACTTTAGTCAATACTTACCTGAAGGAATCCCAGGGACTTCCTGAAGTCCATATATGGTCCCATTTCCTGCAGAGAATTTGCCCACTTAACGGTTGGAAAAGCATGTTTCTCCTTTTTCTGGTCCTGTGATTATCTGATCCGTTGCCCTACATTATAGGGTATAAAGTCACATATATATTCATGTTTACAACTCCGGGAAAGGTTATTTTTTAGGGTTTGTGGACAGAAACTGCTGGAAAAATTGTGTTTTGTTAAGATCACTCAGGTCCATTTTAATTTCAATTTTAACTAAAACCTACTGTTTCCCATATATCCCCCTGTATGCCACACTGTATATTAAAGATTTATAGTCAATATTGTGCAATACATTGCGGATATGCACGAGGACGAGGTACACTCACACACAGTCATAAATTACTTCAGGTCAAGCCCTTACAGGTTTCTCTTCTGTACAAATCACCCTGAATTGTTCGTATTTATCAGTGGTTTACAGTGTTGCACATCATTCTCTGTAGTGTTAGTTAAAATGTATTTAATCAGCCTAAATTTTATTTCTTATTCTCTATATAACAACAATCATTGTATCAGTGCTGGTAAATAATATCCAGACTAGACGCTCTGATGTAAGATCTGCAGCATTTATGTGGCGTTGTTAAGACATAAAACCATTCGAGTTCACAGGTTTAACACCATCCTTCTCCTAAATGAACAATTTGGGCCTTTTTTTTATCTCTATTTCTTTGCAGGATGTGATGAGCTGGTCAAGGCTATAAAATGTCTGGCTCCTTTCTGTATGCACACCACCAATCACCGCATTGCCCACTCATGGAACGACAGATAACAGTCATGAAAGGAAAAACTACATTATCGTCACCGGAAATGTTATGAGCAAATAGGATCTTGTGGTGACCCACAAGAAAGTGTATAGAGACGTTCACCAAAGGACAGTACCTTTAAGGGAGGGATGTTATGTTTACGTGTGTGCCGTATCTTACCTCTCTAACTACCGAGGCTGAAATACATGTTGAAGTGGAAAGTAAAGTGGTCGGACATATCTTCATCTCTCGTCTTCTCATTTATCACACGCCTCAATTGGTGATCCTGACGCGAGTTGAATACGGCTAGATTATGTCACACGACGGCAGTGGAGACACTGTTGCGGCGCCTCTGTTCATTTATTGATTGATCTTTTGTTTATCATATTGACTAAATTAAAATGTGTTTAACTTTGAACTCTGTATAAGCTTTTCAAATTTCAAACTGAATATAAATATATATTTTTAAACAAGAGCATTCAGAGAGTGCAAACCTTCGCCAAGCGTCAAATATCCTCTTTGCCAGATATTGGCAGTTACTGTATTAGTGATCCTGATCACGGAGCCTTGATCATTCATGCTTTAAGGCTTGAAATAAATTTCTATCCCCAATAATATTAATACAGTAGGTCCATATGTATGGGCAACCCCTTTTTTTCCAAAAATCGCAATAAAATACGCAATCCCATTTAGACATGAGTCAAATTTTATAAAGATCGGTCAATAACGAACCGAGATTTTGCTAATGATTTTGCTAAAGATTTTTAGGTTTTTCAAACGGCTGCAGAAACAGTACCGTATATTGATCTGGATCCCCTCAAAAACTTAACGGAATGTTCCATGGTGTAAAGTCTATCTTTTGATAAAATGTTGTCAAAATCTGTTATGTAGTTTTGACATAATCGTGCTGACAGACAAACAAATACAAGTCGGTGGAAATATTACCTCCTTGGCAAAGGTAAGAAAACTTTTCCCTTTTAAAATGAACAAACTTAAAGTGCCACTGAGAGACCAACAATTCATGCCAGTCTGAAACTAGAAGCACACTGAAAATGTTATGAGGATGATGCGCATGTATTTGCTAACACGTTTGAGAGGTAGCAATCCCGAACTGTCATTTCAATGAATTTATAGTTAGAATTGATATTTTGGACAAAAACTCAAACAGCGACCGCATCACTGCTGTCCGCTGTATCGGACTGTTGTAGTGAAGAGGGAGCTGAGTCGGGGGGCAAAGCTCTCAATTTACCGATCGATCTACGTTCCCACCCTCACCTATGGTCATGAGATTTGGGTAATGACCGAAAGGACAAGATCGCTGATACAGGTGGCCGAAATGAGTTTCCTTAGCAGGGTGGCTGGGCGCACCCATCCAGATAGGGTGAGAAACTAAGTCACCCGTGAGGAGTTCGGAGTAGAGTCGCTGCTCCTTCACGTCGAAAGGAGCCAGCTGAGGTGGCTTGAGCATCTGTTTCAGATGCCTCCTGTTTGCCTCCCTCGGGAGGTGTTTCAGGCATGTCCTATTGGGAAGATGCCTCGTGGAAGGCCCAGGACATGCTGGAATGACTATGTCTCTGAGCTGGCCTGGTGTTGCCTCGGGGTTCCCCCAGAACGGCTGGAGGAGGTGTGTATGGATCGGGAGGTCTGGGCATCTCTGCTAAGACTGCTGCCTCCGCGACTCGGCCCCGGATAAAGCGGAAGAAAATGGATGGATGTATGGATGGATGAAAAAATTCAAACACATCCAGCAAGCAAGAACATCAACCTTTTCACCACCGAAACTTGAAGACTTGGAGTATTATATAGACAGCTACTTCTACAGACTCCCGTCTGTGCACCATGCCTGACAAACAAACCACCGGACCCAAAGAACCCTTCATCTACGCCACAAGGCATGAGACCCAGACCCTCCAACTCTGTGCATAACTCACCCGATAAACCCTGCTGTTCCGAGGTCAGTGACATTCTTCTGATACAAATTAACAATAACCTTTCTTGACGCCCGCATTGCACTGATAGAAGTCTTACATAAAGAAATTTCAATATCTCCGTGACAGCTTCGAATTCAGCTAGGACCAAATCACAAAACTTACCCAGGAAAACAAATATCTTCATTCCTCCGTCAACACACTCACCACCAAACTTGCCTCCGTATCAAAAGAAAAAAGGAAATAAAGGATCTTCAGGCCTGTAGCATGAGAGACATTCTTGTTTTCTCAGGAATCCCAGAACACATACACAGGATGATAACCTGGAGAAAGCTCATTCGGGACTTCATTTCTTCTCACCTCAAATCCCAGCCGACACCGCTAAGATCATAACATTTAAAAAAAAATCCACACCTTCTACATCATAGACTGTTTATGGTCCACACACTCTTCCTCTATTGACCTGTGGGAGCAGCAACATGCCTCTGCTGCATATAGTCTTATAGAAGAACGCCACCATTAACCACATTGGAGGGTAGAGAGAGTCAGCATGTTGGAATCTGAAGGGAAAAACATCTACACCGCACCCCGCGATACATCGTGGACCCTCCAACGAGACATCTAGTGACGTTTTAATATCAAGTAAGATACCGTCCCACTTGAAGTCCTGACCCATCCATTGAAAAACCCCTGATTCAAAGCAATGATTCTTGGATGATCATCAAAGAGATGTCAAAAACAATCTGAAGTCAAATCAGACTTTATCTGTTGTCTTATTAGCAGTGTGAAATCACTCTTAAACAAGAATTGTCTCCCGTCTGTCAATCTTGCATTCAGCAGAACTGAGTTTGTTTGAATCAATTCTGGGCATGCAACAAATGACAAACACACATCCCTCCGCAACATCACACCTGGGAACAATCAAACACTGTTTGTGGGTTCCTCCCTCTGTCATTAAGAAGCCATTGGACATGACTTATTCTATCACACCCTCCATTCACAGAAATACTCTCATCACTGCAAATTAGGCAGCACTCACCCTCCCCTGTCATTATCATCATCTCATTCACATTCTTATTACCAATGTAATTCATTCAATCACTATTGCTTTATTTATTCTTCTCCATTTCATTCATTCAATGAGAAAAAAACTTAACTGGATTTATAGCTTTAAATGAATTAGATGTCAAAGCGTAATAAATTACAATGCAGTTTCAGGACCTGATGGGCTTGGTCCCTCCTCCTTCCCTCCTCCTCCTCTCCCCAATTGCCACCTGGACTTTTGTCTCCTGAACCAGGCCTACCAAGGTTGCCACATAACATCTGACTGTATCAGAGAGAGAGAGCAAAGGTTTAGTTTGTCTACGCCTTCACCAGCCCTCCACCCGGCCTCCGAGCTCAAGGGTGTCTGTGGAGGAACGCCCAGAGAAGCTGCACGCCCGCGGCCCCCAGCGGCTGGATATCCTATCCCCCTCTCCACCCTGCTATGGTTATCGTGACTGTGTTTTCTTTGACTGTGTTTTGCTTAATGCATGTATGCTGAGTTTTTTTTTTTACTAGTTTTATACTTTACGCTCAAATAGGGAATTCAGTTCAAAACCTGCCTTTTCCCCTCACCTCTCCTTATGTTGTTATCCCATTTCTCATATAAATAAGGGGCGCCGCTCTTGTGTCAAACCGCAGTTCTCCCGTTCCTGTGCTCCCATGTTATAAGTGTTATATGTGAGTGACTTTTCATGTTTACTTGGACGGGATGAAACAAATGAAATTTCGCTGCTCTGTTGCTGCAACATTAATTTGTGTGTTTTTGTTGTCATTTAAAAAAAAGAAAAATATGTGTATTTGCTTTGGGAGCCACACAAAACCAAGTGACCTGTGGCCCGCGAGCCCCCAGTTGCCCTTGTCCGATGTAGGTAATCACCATATAGCTCAGGTCCTAGATCTATAAATATGTTTTACACCTTTTATAGTCCTGATCTTTGTTTAGAGTTCATATGAGGATGTATTAAAGCCAAAGGCACAGAATTGTTCATGGACAGTTTAAACAGAGTGGCTCCATCACGATGTTTTGCTCCAGGGAGTTTGTGAGCTCTTGATCAGATGAAGAGATAAACAAAGCAATTGTTTAAGTTTGCACCAGTTTCTGAAACTAAATAAAGTAAAGATGTACCCAACAATTGATTTAAAAGGAATGCGGAGTGGTGAGTATTACATTATAATTACCTCTCAGTCCCCTAAAGGCCTCATCTTAAGGGCGGTAACCAACAAGTGCACAGCGTGCCCTCTCGTGCCCCGACCTCTGCAGGTACACAACGTGGAATGCTGTGCATCTTGTTTCATTAGGACTTGGATCATAAAAGACTAGAACCTTGCTCGAGATCAGACATGACAGTTTCAAAGCAAATACCCCCAAAATGACTTGAGAAAAACACAAAATTAATCCACACATGAAAAACAATAAAACACACAAACTCACTAAAATTTCAGCAAATACACACAAACTAGCTAAAAAAACTAACTGCTGACAATGAATGTTGATGATGTGTGCAACAGCCCAACGTTGAGCATAATGGTGGCCACCGTGTCTTACCGACGAGAATGTTTTTTCTTCTCCAGGCTGTTAAAAAAAGAACTTTTAAGAAAAACAAACCAACAATGATTATATGATCATTTGATAGAGTTTATATTTAACATGTATTACATCTACTATTTGTAACTGGAATTCAATCTGGCAAAATATCATTATATCTTCCAGAAACCCAAATAACCAAGTTATTCATTTTAATTTTATCCATCGCACATATGATACACCTCGTACCATCTATAAAATGAAAGCACTACCATCTCCAAATTGATGTTCATGCCCTGGCAAATCTGTTGGCACCATTTTACATAGGGTTTGTGAGTGCCCAAGGGTTGCAGATTTCTGGAAGGGAATTTGCAATATTCTTTCACGCATTGGAAACAAACAAGTTCCAGTTTCTCCACAAGTTCTTCTGCTTAATGACTGCTCTAGTTTAGAGCTTTCAATTAAGCAGAAGTGTGTTCTTTTGGGTGGCCTCACCACCACCAAGAGACTTATAGCATGTAGATGGAAACCCCCTAATGTATTGTCTGTGCAGAAATGGATGCTGGATTTTTTTGATATTGCAAACATGGAATGCTGGGCAGCTGAAATGCACCATGCTAAACTTAATAACATATAATTTTGGTCTAACACCATAAGAACTCTTAAAGCCTTACAGCTTCACTACTCTCTTTTTATCTCTTCTTCTACTATTTATTCTTTCCTTTTAGGTCTATTCCTGGGGTCCTCGGGCTGGGGTGGGTGATTAAAAAAAATGCACTACAGATTTCTTTAATATAACACGTAACTTAACAGAAGAATGCTGCTTCATTTCCTCGAGGCAGTTCAGCAGCACAGGACGTTTTTTTAAAAAAACACACATAGCAAATGTTTAGCTATGTTTTCAACATTTTGCATACCTATTATTTGCATGACTGACTATTGGCTCTGATGTCACTTTTTGCTGCTCAAACAGAACAAACGTGGATTTCCTCAACAGTTTACACCTGGACGTTGGTTTTGTGTGTGGATTTGGTATGTGCATGTAAGCCCTGTGCTTAGAGCTGGGCGATATGGATCAAAAGTCATATCTTTATATTTTTTCTCAAAATGTCGATATACATCGCGCTATTTATAACTCAATGAAGTCTTACCAGAAAGACAATTCTGGGTTAAATTTGCTGGTGACAAAATGCCACACAGACATTTATTAACAAAAAGCTGCACAATATGTGCCACTTTTGGCTTTTCCTCCTGTAAGGGACAGCATGTGTGAGTGAGTTCTGTAGTGTGTCTTAATTAGGGGAAGGTCTGGGTTAGGACACACCCAGCAATCCATCTAACTGTGCTTTTCATGCTGTTCTGAGAAGTTGCACAAGCAGAGACTCCTAAAACGAGTATCATAATACAAAATAATCTATGAAATATTCATCTCAGAAATATGGAAAAATTGTAAAGAAGGACCCTGTTTGACTACTCTATAAAAAACATTAAAGCTGGGGTAGGCACTTTTCTCCAGATACACTTTTTAAGTTTTTGGTTGAAATTATCTTCATGTCCTGACAGAAATTAAGATCTTATGTGCTTTAAAAAAGGAACAAAGAAAATCCATCAACTGTAGCAGCTGTAAATCTGTAATAACTTCGACCAATGGAAAAAACTAACCGTTTTTTTTTAATCAATCACGTCTCCCTGTCTCCCTGCTCGTTCTCGACCCCTCGCATGCACGAGCTCGCACTGAAAGCGCGTCACCGCTGACAGAGTTAAAACAGAGTTTTTGGTCACGTTTTTTAACATATATAATGATAAAGTTTATTGTTTACTTACTGATGAATGAGACATGAGACAACAAAGTTTCTACACAATACAAGCGATGAGCTGAGCTCCTCTACTGCATCAGCTGTGCGCATGCATGTGAGGGAGCCGGAGCACAGAATGGAGGGGCGAGTGGGTGGAAGGCGGAGCGGTCGGGAATCTCCATTCAAAATAATGCTAGCTTTCGAAAATTGCCTACCCTAACTTTAAATACTTGTATGGTGTGATTTTTACTGTGATTGTATGAATCAAAACAAGTAAAATAACATAAATGTAGATATACAGTATCTCAATATAGGCGATTATGTGATTTTTTATATGACCAAAACAGAAAACTTGATATATCTTGAATCACAATGTATTGCCCGGCACTACTTGTGCTAGACATTTTGCAGATCAACTTGACTTAAAAGCACAATACCAAAAGCAAGACCACTCCTTACCTGAGAGGCAGTATTGAGTTAAATTTCAACTTTCTATGTTGTACACTTTAGATTAATGGTGCTTTTATTGTTCTTACTTTTCAAGAAATTAGACTAGAAATGCAATAACGTAGACATTTTTTACTTTATGCAATCTTCCTTACATATTATATTAAAGCTACAGTATGTGTCACATATTATGGCATCATGTTATGTAATTGCAGAACTCTCTCCTGGTCAATTCTGGTGCGACTGCCACATAACATCGTACACTGATAGGACTCACCAAGGTCTCTACCAAGGAGGCTCCGCTATGCTTTGACTACCGCTATCAGCAACATACATAACCCAGAGAGCACTGAACAGCAGCAGACTCACTGAGACATACTGAAAGCTTGTCTGCCTCCCAGACCGGTCTGTTGCCAAAAACCCTTTGACCAAATAAAAAATGTGTCCGAATCATAACAATCTGATCACTAAAGCGAACATGGGCTCGTCTGTAAACGGTCGCATTTTCTGGTTCAGTAAACAGGAAGAGATTCAAATTCTGATGTAGCTGGTTATGATTTACAGTCTGCATAAACAGGACTGAATCATTATGTAACCTAACCGCTAGAGCGGAAATGGACTCGTCTGTGATTGGTCGCATTTACAGATCTTGGAGTCGCTGTTAGCTTAGCAATAAACGGGAAGAGATACATCACATTTACAATAAGTGCTGACTAGGCCACTGTGAGTGAGGCCCAAGGCCAAGGCAGGCTGACTTGATAATACTGTATCATGTTTTTCTGCAGTCAGTGCCTTCTCCTCGTCCTCTCTTTTCTGTTTCAGGTGTCTTGAAGCTGATGATGGCAGTTCCTGATCTGTGGTTCACGGCTCAACTAGTCTGAGACACTCTGATGTTCTCTCTCTCTATCCTGTTCTGTTGGTCCTTCTGTCCACTAACCCCAACCAGGCGAAGCAGATGGCTGCCACCTCTGAACCCGGTTCTGCTGGAGATTTCTTCCTGTTAAAAGGGAGTTGTTTCTTCCCACTGTCACTAAATGCTTGTTCATGTGGATCTTGTTGGGTTTTCTCTTTCTTATTATGAATTTTATCATTTGATATAAGCGCATTGAGATGACTTTGTTGTAAATTGTGCTATACAAATAAAGTTGAACTGAATTGACCAGCAACTCTAAAGCTCGACTCCGTCGCATTCGTCCAAACCGCCACAACACACCACTACATAATCTCATCTGAATTAAATGTAATTTTAGGTGATTTTAAGATTCAGAACCAAAAGGCTTTAAGGAAGCATGACTTCATACTCTTAGCAGAAAATAGTAGCCATTATAGTTGCTACCAGGGGTGGATTGGGACCAAAATTCAGCCCTGGCATTTTGTGTCTAGACTAGCGCACTGCATTATCACAACATTATCAGAGGATACCATGTAGAAGCTGTTATTAAGTCAGTGGTGTTCAACATATGGCTCTTTATGTCTTAATTATAATTCTTATTCCCCCAGAAAACCGTAAAAAAGACATTTTTAAAACCCTTTTACCCATTTTCTTTAACCATTTTGCAACTTCCTGTCTCTCATTTTGGCCCCTTTTCATAAAGTTCTGACACTTTTTTCAGACTGTAGCCACAATTTGGTAATAGCTTTTTTCATCCTATTTTTTGTCCATTTTTGCAAGTTGGCCAATTTTTTTTTGGCCACTTTTCATCCAAATAAGCTACCTTTTGTTAAATAAATACCACTTGGTTCCTTTTTTCCTACATTTTGCCCTTTTTCACTATTGTTTGCCACATTTTGCCCATTTAAGCTACACCCCATTTTAGTCACTTTTCACTCTTTTCTTGCAACACTTTTGCCTCTTTTGGACAATTTTTGGCCATCTGCTACCATGTCTGCCTCCACTCGCTCATCAAAAAAAAAAAAAAAAAAAAAAATGGGTTGACGGTATGCCAGATCGCCAGTTCACCCCCCTGGCTACTACCGTACGAGTACACACACATTGTCCCCAAGTGAGTTATTGCTGTACACATCTTAAATAAATACATATATTATTTTACAATCCATGATACTGTGGGAACGTGATTTATATGAATTCTTTTTCCCAGGTCTGGTTCAAAAACAAGTCTGCTTTGCAGCAAGTTGTAACCCAGAGGAAATGTCTGCTCACAAAGAAAATGGCGCTTTTGCTAATATTTAACGACAGAGATGTGAATTGTTCTGTCAGAGTCTTCTTCTTTTTCTTCTTCTTTTGATTAATGAGCAGAGCAAAGAGACTATAACAAAGGGCAGCTGTGGGTTGGAGTGTCTTTCCTACATCATCCTCATGGTATGATCATTACTTGCAGAAAAGAAAAAAAAAAATCTCACAGACTAATTTCAATGGGTGTAATTAATGTTAATTTTCTGTAATGTTGCTGACAGATCCAGTTTTCTGGCTCCAGTCTGTCGTGGAACACAAAAACAGAACCCGTTGATAAGTAAAGCTCATCATTCACGTTTTAATAAGCCACAATTTTCTGTGTGCAACCTGTCGTTGAACCGCTGAGGTTGTTACGGTTTTAGATATCTGCTGTTGGACTGAGAACACAGTCCATATTTAACCCAATGCGATTAAGCTATCATCTCTATTCTATAATTTCTGCAGAATAGAGATAGTCAGATAGTACTTTAGTCATTACATCACCTCAAGGCCTTCTGTGACTTCTTTGGAGAGGTCCTTAAGTGTTTAGCATCTCGTCGTTTCTGAGCTGAGCTCAATGCAGCAAAAGCCACAGATATGACTTCACAGAGGCTGATGAAAAAGTTTCAATGGGTAAATGCAACATCAACCTGAAAAGTGCTTCCAAAGAATTTATGACATTTTTATTCCATCTTAACATAAAATGTATCATTTTAACATTGATTTCTACACGTTGTAGGTCTGTTTTTCAGAAAATTACCATATAGTTGCACAGAATGAGGTTTACAGTGTAGTATCCTTCAGCTTTACCAGTAGCTTACACTGACGAGGAGCATGGAGTTAGCTAGCTTTGGCAAATCACTCTCAGATATGCAGCAATATTCTACAAAGCCCGTCAATTGTGAGAAGAATTAAGGATGGCAGTTCCTCATTTACGTTTCCTCAGGACCCCAAACTTAATCGCGAATGGGTGCTGTATGTTCATCAACATCGAGCAGATTCAATTAATTAAACTTGTTTTAGCTCAAATTAGCATTATGCTGAATTGAATTAATTAGACATATTGTATTAGTGTAAAATTCATGAGAAACCTTGTGAGTTTACAACACAGTAATTTAAAACTACAGCTTGAACTTAAAAACATTTGTTTTGATTTTTTATGTAGCAAAAAAATGCTGATTCATGCCATTTCCATAACACCATAAAGGGTTTATTAAATACAGAAGAACATTAGCAAAGCCACATTGTATATTACACACACAACAAATTATATCTTCAAATATATGAGTTTTAGTGCAGATTTTCAAGCAGTTTAGTTACAGTCTGTGTCTCAAACTTCCAATTTAAGTTTTTATACCTTTTAAAATGTATTGAGATTTTGGAAGTTTAAAAAAATGATAATTTTCTTCAGTTTATGCGGTGGTGGAGAAAGTAGATGTTGACAGTTATAGTAAGGTGGCTATTCCTTATTTTCCGATGCCCCTCTGTGGCCTTTTGTTTTTTTGATATTAAAGTTTTTCCTCTGTTTGGGTTATGGCTCAATATTTGACACTTCTTGCACAACATTTGTATTCCTTTTTCTTTCATACTCCCAAAATATCATTCATCTGTTTTTGTTAAATTACTGTGTATTGTTCTGGCTATTTTAATTATAGCATGCACATTGCACGGTGTGCTTAACGGTTGCATGATTACAAGCTGAAATATGCAGAGAAACCAGTAAGACAAACTAAACCAGATCTGAAATGCAGTTCATGTCTTAAGCGTGAGCAGAATCAGCGATGGTACCTATATTTTCTCACGGTGTCTCATACACACACACACACGTAAACTGGTGTAATTACACAGTACAATCCTGATGGTATGATTTCACTCTTGGTTGTGACAAAATGTTCAAATGGAGCTTGTCTCGTTTGTTGCTATAAACAGTCAAAAGTCAAATAAGTTTTTTTCTTCATGGAAAAATGTATTTTTATTAAAAATAACTATTGTTTATATATATAAACAATAGAATAAATATAAATAAATTTATTTTTATTAAAAATAACTATTGTTTATATATATAAACAATAGTTATTTTTAATAAAAATAAATTTTTCCATGAAGAAAAATAAATTATATATATATATATATATATATATATATATATATATATATATATATATATATATATAGCCTTCCTAAGGGTTCTATCTATCTAATTCTATCTAATCTAATCTATTTTTCTGGCAGTTGGATAAAACAGTGTTTTCTTTCATACTCATTTCATTTCATCATATGATGGGAAACTCGGTGGGACACAGTTAAGATGGTTGAAATTGGAGATACCATATATATTGTGCCATTCACAGCAATTTCTGAATACTGTATATACACAACTATGCAATTACATAGGGGCCCATTAGCACCTATGAGACTGCAAAGCTGTGTTCTTTGACTTATCTGTTATAAGCTATTAATACATCGTTCCTGTCTTTAGTCTTAATGTGCCAGAAAACAAATGTATGATATAGAAATAAAATAAATCCATCTATCTATCCATCGACATCTCAGCCGCGCACTGCATTGTGGGATTGGGTCAAAGGTCACAAAACCAAAATATGTGCATGGTAAATGGGAGACATGACAGAAATACAAATTATTGGTTTCAATCACTGGAACGGTACGAAAATATAATAATGCTAAAGGTATTTAAAAATGTCAGTGAGTGTTGACAGCCTCTGAGAAGTGAAAAGATGAACTTGCTGCACTTTGTTGTGCAGCCTGAGACCAAAAGTGTTTGTACCGTCAAAACAAGAGCAAATGTCAGCTGCCAATCATGAGTACAACAACCTGCTGGGTTTTGACAGCCTGAAACTGCCAGACCGCTTTGTGATCATCTTGGCGTGGTGGAAAGTGAAGGAACCTGCCATACATGTATACCATATACAGTATGTTTACCTGTAAAGAATGTGCAGACACTGATATTGGTTTTTTGATCGACATTCAGCTGAAAAAGCTCAATAGCTTCGTCATTTTTGACAGAAGTGATTTAAATACTTCCTGAAATGTCTAATTCCGTGGCTAAACCAACCGCCAAAGTAGTCAAACCTATCAACAAAAAATTGGAGTTATCAGAAATTACATCTACATTTGTTTCTATTTTGTGTATTTTTGATATACGTGTGTGGTTTTGTGTATTTTTGTTGCTATTCTGTGAATTTTGTGTAATTTTAAATTACTTTGTTTTGGGTTTTTTTTTTTTTTTTTTTGGTTTTTCAAATCATTTTGTATATTATTGTTGTTCTTTTGTAGATTTTTTAAGTTGTGTATCGTTTTTGTCATTTTGTATGTCTTGTGCATTTTATTGCACTCGTTTTTGGGAATCGCATAAAATCAGACCGAGGGCCGCGTGTGCCCATGTCTGGGATAGATTATTAACACTCTAATCTTTCTTCTGCCAGGAGTGATATACAAATTGTACAAAGGTTATATTTTTCCCCCATGAATTTCTCCCTTTCCTCTTGAAAATAGCATGAGACCTTCCTCCGTGCATGTCTGCTCCATAACGACTTTCTTTGCGTTGGCGTTATTACTCACCAAGATTTCAACATACAGTATACTCACTCAACTGCTGCGTGTAATAAAATGAATTGATTATCATACAAATTGGTTCAAAAGAGGGTCATTTTGGACTTTGTGGCTGTTGCATTTACGTATAAGTTGTCAGGTAATAGAACTAGGCATTAAAAGGCTGGGTAAATAAATAGCACAAATAAGATGGAAGAGATGGATGGAGCTGACAGGAATTCACTTCCCAAAGTAGGGTTTTAGTAGTGTTTTGGCAGCACAATGTTAGGTAGTTAGTCCTAATGCTTTGGCATGTGAAAAAGTACATGAACACACACACACACACACACAAAATGTTAAATTAAAACTGTTTTGCAATTCATTATTGAGCTTGTTTGCCCAAACCGTGCTTGAATGTGCATGTTCTATCTTATCGTGGCTTAGCTTATCTTAAGTAAATGCATAAAAGGTAGTAATTTTTGTTCCAAAGCCTCCAAAAACATCAGATAATCACTGTAGCTCACTAGCCTGCGGTTAGGAACAATAAGCCCTGGTTGGGCGTGGAGCCACAAGCTGAACTTTATCCATATGTGACTCATGTTGGGCAGATTATTGCAAAATTTAAAAATATAGAAATAAATAACAGGATATAAAAAATAAAACGTCTAAAATACAAAATACCAACTTATTTATAAATATATATATATATACACACTTTAAAAAATATATTAATTTTTTTTAGAAATAAACTAAACTGAGCCTTAATGTTTTGCAATCCCTGGGGTCTCTCAGGTGAGTCCCGCCTTACTCCGTGCACTTGATTGGACTGTAGAGCACATACTCCACGCTGATTGGTCGAGCTGTGTGTCACTCATCCTTTCCAGGTGAGCAGGTCCGTACATGAACTCAGGTGAAGTTTACCTGTGAGCCAGAAGAAGAGGGAGGGACGTGGATTAACGCGCACATTTCACCCCTGGTTGTCTCTACTCGCCAGGACTCATTTTCATAGAAACTATTAAATATTAAGTTATTGTAAATGGCAACGAGTGTAGGGTTAGCCATGAATCCTCCGCAAACGCCTGAAGAAAGGGCGGTTTTCACGCAGCTGAAGCCGGTCCGGATGTCAGGGGCGGACGGCGCTGAGGACGCGTCCGTGTTTGAGGACGTCAAACCCGGGGTAAGAGTCTGAGCCGGCCCGCTGTCTGTGTCTGAACTCCTGGGTTTTTTTTTTTTTTCCTTCTTTTTTTTTTTTAAGAATAAGATACTTTTATAAACTTACCTGCATTTTTAACACTTCACTTTTCCACTGGCATTGTTGCACTTTAATAATTTATATAATCTTAGTGTTATAAAGCTATAATAAGCAGTAAAGTGCTTTTGTTTGGTGTGAGAAGAAGCAGCTTACCTGTGAAGTAAAACTGATTGAAGGTTTAAATCAAAATTGTGCTGGAAATAGAAACGTCTATTCCATAAATGTTTTTTTTTTTTTTTTTTGCTGTTTTTGAGCTTTTCCATAGATTTGTTATATGCTTTATTTAATAAGTCCATTTACATCATTTGTTTACTGCACCTACATATGTAAGATCATTAAACGAGAACAAACTATTTGGAAGTGGTTGTTGAATTTTTACTTAAAAAACAGCCAGTTTAGCTAGTCCTTATTACATTTGATTCTGCTTTATACTTGACATGGGCTTTGATCATGTGTTTTACAAGAAAGGCAAATGCTACACAATTTCTCCAAACTGTTGTTTTTACTCAGGGCCTTCCTTGTATATGATCGTGCTATTGTGTGTGTTAACAAATCAGTCTTTGGTCGTGTTACAAAAGGATCCCCAACGTTTTGACATCCCCCGCCACCGTCTTTGTCGAACACAAACAACAGATCAAGAGGCCAGACACGACAGCTGCATTAAAGTTAAATGGCAGTGGATTGTGTGATGGGCCTGCATGATCTGTGCAGAGTGCAAACAGAAACCAAACACCTGCAGATGCTGCAGCCGCACAACTCCAACAAGTCATTTGGCAAATAGTGAGCAAGTGGAGACGTCCAGGGATGAAGAAATGTTAATATAACCATAGTGTGTTTGCTATTGGTCAGGAACACTCACCATCACAGCTGAGGTTTACTGGATTTATGGTGTTGGTTTTTATGCAAAGCCATCACATGCTACTGCTGTTGGGAGCTCGCTTTATAGGTTCGCTGATCAGCATCTCTCTGCACTCATCATACACTTTGAGAACAGAAATCCTATTAAAAAAAAAAAAAAAAGAGTTGTTTACATGTTTTGTCTTACATTTTGGAGAGCATTGTGCACCGCCAAAAACAAATACACAAAATGACTGCAAAAACACACCCAAATGAAAAAAAACACACAAAATGACCTTAAAAAATACAATAAAATGACAGAAAAATACACACAATTACAGAAAACATATTATAAATGAAAAAATAAACATAATTACTCCAAAAACAAACAGAATGTCAGAAATAATACACAAAATCACTCCAAAAACATACAAAATGACAAAAGTTTCCAAAAATGACACAAATTCACACAACAACAACAACAAAAATAAAAAAATAAAAAATGCCTTTACACTGACAAAATGATAGAAAAAAGACAAAAACCCTGAGGTTCTTACTGGTCATTATTCTAAATGTTGATATTGTAATCACACAATCCCATTTCTGCAGCCCCCACTGTAATAAAAGTTGCCCATCTCTGTTGTTGGTAATGTTGGTAAAGGTTATATTTCATAGAGCTGACAGTGAAATATCTCTTTATTCTTTGTAAATGCAGTGATTTTTCACTAATTCAGCGGGTCCACGTGTATGAATGACATGCATAGGAATGATAAGCTAGCTAAGTGCTGCTCTTCTGTGTATGCTATTATTGCTATGTAACCCTTTGTACCTGCTAAATGTAGGACGCGATGAGGACCATAAACGGCAGTATTTTATGACCCAAACTGTGTGTTTGTGGAACTCCATGAATCGCTGTGAAATGCTCTGCAGAGTAACTGAGCTTTATAGCACATCAATCATTGACTGGAGCAACAGACGACAAAAACATACAGACTTCTGTGTTTAAAAACGGCCGCCAACTCAACATTGGAGTGAATCTGTGGCCTTCTGTAACTTTTTGGTCTTATTATGACAAACTGGCCGACTGTTAATGATGTATGAGGACACCATGTTACAGGGGTTGTCTTCTGATGGAGAAGTTAGGGCTTTGATCCCATGGCTATACCAGTGTCCATGTGCTGAAGTGTGAAGAAATACATTGAATGAATGGTAGCTTTGGGCCTATCATGGCAGCTCTGTAACCATTGGAGTGTCACTGTGATTTCTGTCTACTTCAGTGTTTTTTTAAGCACTGCATGATCCACACCTGATTTAATTAAGCTTGACAACAAATTTAGATTTAATAAATAAATGTTTTTTTTTAACTCTCAGTGCAGGGTTACCTTGTTTGCTTGCATTCATTTGATAAATTACTAATTTCGAACACACAGTGGTTTCATCCAGGCCTCGCACCCGATGTTACACTTAGGGCTGCACAATTAATCCAATTTCGTGATCACGATTTTGGTTGCCACGATTAAGTTAACCTGATCGTCGGCAATATTGACATTGAAAAATATGGGCTCTGCACTCTATAATAGTGATAGACCGATATATTGGCCGATTTTTGGCGTTTTTTTTACGTGTATCGGCGCCGATCCACATTATTTACAGAGAGCGTTTTTTCTTTTACCTGTTTTTCATATTTGTTAAATATTTTTTACTTGGTGTCGTTCTAACTCACCTTTGTTAATTTCAATAAATGTTTCTTTTTTAAAAAATTGAGACTCGTACCATTTGTTATCATCATTGTGTCATTTTAATGATGTAAATTGAGGGAGCAAAAGTAGTATCGGCTCCAAATATCAGCTCAAGAATATCGGCAGTCCGTATCGGTCATCGGTTAAGGCTGATGGGGAAAAAAATTGGCATCGGCCCTAAAAAAATCCATATTGTTCTATCCCTACTCTATAATGTATTTATTTTGTTAGCTTTTGGTACATATTCAGTTCTTGGGTTAATTTTTTTTTTTTTTTAGTATAATTCATATTTTAAGCTTCATTTTGCACTGTGAACTGTACACGTTTGTTTTAAAAGTAGGTAAATAAAAACACTGATTTTTTTTTTTTTTCCCTAACATGTTAAATAATAATATAATCACAATTACAATATTGATCAAAGGAATCAAGATTATCATTTTGGCCATAATCGTGCAGCCTTAGGTATACTATAGCATTCCTGTGCAGGATAGGCAGGTATCTAGAAGATAAGGTTACATCCAATCAGCTTGTTTGACGAAAAAAGCTCTAATTTTTGAAGATGTCAAAGTATTTATTCATTGCTGAAAATACTGTAGTTTATTTGCTAGTTTCAGAACATTGAAGTGTTTGGACTGTGTTTCCTTTCTTGTCTGGATGGCTGACCTAGTACGTTTAGCAGCGTATGTAACCTAATGTACAGACAATGGGTGGTTAAGTCATTGTTTTTTCTCTGGTTCCTGTTGCTGTGATGTATAGCACTTGTGTTTATGCAAAATATTATGAAAGGGCGGGGTAATTGAAATGGCTACCCCTCAGGCAAATCAGTGCCAGGCCATCTGCCTCCTGAGACCGTTGTCCTCATGTGCTCCCTGCTCCCCACCGGGGTTCTCAAACACCGGTTAGGTGCACTCAGGTTTATCCCTGTCTGCTTTTCTCTTCTTCTCCTTGTTTTTTTTTTTTTTGTTCTCTACTTTCTATTTTTTTTCCCTGAGCCGGTCTTTGTGTCATTATGTTTTTAATGGAACGCTTAACTCGGCGTTGTCGTGACAGCTCTATGCTGCTCGACCTGTCTGAGCAGAACCCGCATCTCCACAGGCCGCCTTAGGCAAGAGAGAGAGAGACACAGAGAGAATTAGGATGATAAAGGCCGACCTCATGAGAAAGTCACAGTGGTAAAGAAAGCCTAACAGGACCGGTTCAACGCCAGTCACATGCACATGTTTAATTAGCTGCAATATTATTGTCTTTGTTCGCTGTAACGTAAAAGTAATAAATCACAAAAACTAAGAGCTTTGACAATACAACAGATCACTTTGAATCATTCATAAGGTGGTTAAATATCACCAAGGTGAATAAATGAATTCATTTGGTGTTCAGGTTAGCTGGTGTGGCTACAGATGAAGCCTACCTCCACCTGTCTGAGGCCTCAGATTTTCTACTTCAGGATATTCTCCTTTCTGTTCATTTCCTCTTAATCTGATTTCCATAATTTAATGTTCTGACAAATTAAACATCCCCAAATCAAGTAAAAAAAACAAAAAAACAACTTAAGGATTAATTATGATGTTAAACCTTGTATATGTATGTTTCAGAAGTCGAAACTGGATGCCCAAATCTCGCCACTTGTCTTTTTTTTTTTTTTATCTTCTCCAAAAACTTGCTACACATTTAATTACTTGTCCCGAAATAGAGAAAATGTGGTAAAAATGTTTGCTTTTCTCCATAAACATTTAGATAAGGTTAGGGTATATTCTATGTCATATAGTTATTTACATTTCAGGAAGTTACTTCCCTGACTTTACTCCGTTTTCGGTAATAATGGAAAATTACAAGCCCCGACATGGCTTTATTTTAAAGCTTATTTTACACTAAATTCCTAGTTTGTAAGAGTGTAGCTATAAACCCATATTCATCCCTCAACTGTCTACCTCTCACACAAAGTTGGAGCACCTCTAATCTCTTCCAGCATCTCCAACATAAGCCTTAAGGTACAATAAGAATGTGTTCAGTTCAACTGCTGCTGCAACACAGATCATAAAGTCATAAACACAACTCACTCACACGTGCTGTCCCTTAAAGAGAGAATGAATGGCTCGTTATGCTTCTGCAGAGCTTGATGACAAAACTTTAGTTTCCACCAGGTGTGTTGGAGCATCTACAGAAGCATGATAACGAGCCATTCATTTGATTCACGTGTTAGAGCAGGGAGACATCTAAAAGTCTTAGGAATCCGGCCCACGAGGACTGGAGTTGCCTACCCCTGCTCAAGTGAGTCACATGTTGATATTTTGCACCAGTGACTCGTCTTTTTTGAGAAACCAATACCGAGATATGAGTTTTGATTTATATCCCCAGCCCTAGTATGTAAATCAATGCACAACACCCTAAAATGTATGAAAAAAAAAGGGAGCAGTGGCTAACAACAGAGCTAACCGCTAAACCTGGTTCATGTCTATCAGTAAGCTAGATTCATGTCGACAGAGTACGGTATATTTACATTTTTGAACGCGTTTCTATTGAACGTTGTTTTGGGCAGGAGCCTCGTAACTCCCGTAAAATCTCATCCCATGAGACGGACACTCAGAACCTCCTTATAACACTCTATATTACTTTGTTGTTTCACGTCTAATGTGGTAGTAATAATTTTATAGTATAATGCACAGAAATGTCCCGGTCTCCTCTTCTGTTTACACTCTGAGAGCAGTGGTCATGTGACTAGGTACGTCACGTTCTGTGATGTGTATTTGCAGAAAAAGTGTTTCCATAGCGCTTTTGCGACACATTTCAATATCGAAACGTCTGAAATTCTTCCTCATAAAAGCGTTAAACCTATTTAGTGATATGAGTGTTTTTTTTAGAAATTCTGGTGTTTCCATAACCAGTTTTTATTGCGCTATTTAGATTTTCCGCTTTTCCAAGGGTAATGGAAACAGTTGGTTACTATGAAGTAGGGATAGACCGATATGGATTTTTTTCAGGGTCGATACCGATTTTTGTTTCCCCATCAGCCTTAGCCGATGACCGATACGAACTGCCAACTTTCTTTCTTCAAGTTACATCATAAAAATTACACAATGATGACAACAAATGGTAGAATGACAACAAGTTAAAAATATTGAACAAATATTAAAAACAAAACAAGTAAAAAAATATTTCTGCTCTCTGTAAATAATGCGGATCGGCGAACGCAGCAGCCCGCATCGGCCGATGCACGTAAAAAACGCAAAAATCGATGTATTGGTCCATCACTACTATGAAGTTGTAGGTGACAGACATGAACACTAAGATATGGTGAGACAATTATCCTAACTTTGTGACATTGTGTAATGCAGTGGTTCCCTACCAGGGGTACGTGTACCCTTAAGGGTACCTCAACACACCTCGGGGGTACACAGAAACATTTGTCAATTTATTTTTTGAAAATGATGAGACAAATTTCCGCTTGTTCACAGACATTTTCTTTATCTATCGATAATAAATTGTGGCACAACTCTTTAAAATACATTAAAAAAACAGGTGAAGATCAACACCTAAAATGGTCAAAACATCGGAAAAATATGAGTGAAGCTTTCAGATGAGCCTTCTGACACAAAATAACAAAATAAAGGGGTACTCGCCTTAAGACAGAAAAGATAAGGGGTACACTGGACAAACAAGGTTGGGAAACACTGGTGTAATGTATGAACGCCACTTCAAGGATATAACTGTCACATATTGATGTTTTTGTCTAGGACACAAAGTAGTTCACAACCTCCAAGTGTGAGACTGTCGATGCATTAATGTGAAATCTTCAGTTATTAAAGGCTTTGGAGGTGAAACCACATGACTAACAAGCCAGAACAAACGCATCGTGTACCTTGATAAGTGTCCTAAAAATTGTGTAATTACAGTGAAAACAAAGCCAGCCTTTACATGCATCAGCGTTGATTTCCCCACAAAAGGTTGACGTGTTTGTTGAATTATGAAAGGATCACTTCTCCCGCAGGACTGAGAGAATAAGTAACAGATCTAAAATCTTTTCTGGGATTCTTGTGGCGTTATATCACCCGCGGGTTTCCTGTAAGGCTGAACCAAGACGACAGGAGAAGTTACAGAGTAACCTCGTGTCGCCCACGTCGCCAGTCGTGCCTAATGATTCCTGAAGATCAATACTGGGATACGGCCCAAGCGGGGTTCCATTGTTCCTTTTAGTTGTGGCATGAGGCTAGTGCTTCCGTCATGTTTTTCATGCAGCTGAGCTCTGAGATGGTTTTGGTTTGACTAAAGATTTGACTTGAAGGACATCACATGCAGCTGATTTGCATGTGAGCAAAGTGTATGTGACGGTGTTTCTTAGCTCAGCCTAAACTTTGCATTGCAGTAAATCACAGTGATGTATGTATTAAATATATACATAATTATTTATTATTGAATGTTATTCATTTATAACCTTTTATAGTCCCATTGAGACAACAAGGTCTAATTTTTTAAGAGAGACCTAATTTGGCCAAACACATAAATAATATGGGTTGTAATGATTCATTTGAATAATTATTCGATTCAAATCACTATTCGTCGTTTTTGATTAAAGGATGATATTTTAGGCCTGGGCGACAAAACAATAATGATATATATCGCGATGGAGATGTAATCAATATCAATAGAAAATATGTGCGATAGAATGCGTAATAATTTCACTTAACTCCTAAAAACCCGGGAATAAAATAAACAAGATTCAGCAGCAGCAATAAACAACAGCAATAAACAGTAAAAAAAAAAACACTATTGGAGTTATTTTTGCTATACATGTGCTTCTTTTTTAATGGATTTTTAAAAAAATTATTAGGAAATAAATGCCAAAATGTTCTTAATACATACCCTATTGTTCGTTTCATGTCAGAGATGTTAGTTCAACCAGGGTGTGGACATATTTATTATTTACAAACTGTGTTTGATTAAGCATTATTTAATGTCTGTATTTGTACATTGAACAATTATTTTTTTTTAGTTGAGGTTTTTTGTTTTTTTCCATAGATTTGTTGACCTCTTTTTAAATGTTAAAGTTTTTAAATATGGCCTTTTTTCTTTTGGTTCATATTTTGAATAGGTTAAAAAAAAAAAAAGAATTAATGATTAGCGATATCGACTGATATGAAACACTTAAATCGCAATACTTTTTTCAGGCATATCGCCCACCCCTACAATATTGTTTAATTTAGAACGATTCGATCCGAATTGATTCAGTGACTTGAAATCGATTCAGTAACTTTTGAGCCAAAATAATAACGTAACCGGTGTGAGTGAAATCAAATAAATACCTGAATACTTGACAGTGCAGGTGAGCCTTCATAGATTCCTGAGAGAATGGTCTATATATGAATTATGGACAAAAATAAGTAAACAATATTTAATGGCAAATATATTCACATTTTATTTGAATGAAGTCGAACCAACACAGGACGATAACTTTTCTACTCTCATTTCCAATATGCAATACGTTTTCAACAAAATTACATTTTAGGTTTACCCGACACTTCTGCTTGTTTTTTCAAGAAAGTATCCATTTGTACAGTTGCCGTACGGACAACCCCCGGTGCTATTGGTACAGTTACTGAAGTGCCCCTCAAATATTTATTGGAATCTTCCATGGTGTAAAGTCTATCTTTGGTTAAGATTTTGTCAAAATCTGTTAAATACTTTTGACGTAAATAAACAGACGCCGATGAAAATATAACCTACTTGGTGGATGTAGCAACCAAAATACACAAGAGGACATTAAAAATACACAAAAATTACTTCAAAAATTGGGGGGGAAAAGCCAGGAAAATACACAACATGACTGCATGAAAGAAAGAATACACAAAACAACAGCAGAAATACACAGGACACAAAATGACATTTAAATACGCAAAATAAAAAAAAAGGAAGTGTCTATTCGTACAGTTGCCGTACGGACAACCCCCCGGTGCGACACGTACGTAGAGTCTTAGGGTTAGGGTTAGGTTATGACCCAATATCGCAACAATTTTTAGGGTTAGGTTTAGTCTAGCCAATGAGGGGCGCTGCGTACAGATAGAATGTCGGTATATTGATACAACAACCGTACTGATAGCCACTGCCTTTTTCCAACAAACAAAAAACCCAACATTAGCATCAAAAATGAAGTGCAACCAAGATCTGTTCAGGTTAAATAAGCAGTGGTTGAACCTGATATTTTTCCTTTTAACTTGACGGCAAATCCTGACGCTTTCTGCAGAGCTAATCATTCGCAAGGCAAAACTTGCCAAGCACAGATCAATGTAGTTGGATCTTGGGAATATAAATCTATTCATTGGTCCAATGGCTGAATCGTTACACCCTTAATAAATAATGAAAAAAGTTAATACGTTTAAAAGTTACAGAGTAAGAGGTCTGTATTGTATGTACACTAGAGATGCTTAAGTAATAAAGGCCAGGTAATGTAGGCTGTAAATGTGCTGATTATATGTCGTGTGGGTAGAGATATGACAGCAGAAGTCCAAGGATTCATTTATAAATCAAAGGGTTCCAATTCAAAAACCTGCATGTGATGACCAGTTTATCTTTGAGCTCTGTGATAGACAGCATCCAACTATCAGTAGAGAGCTGGCAGAGGGATTCATACAGACAAATGTCTCCTTTTTAAATAGCTGCCACATTCCTTTCAGCTAAAAGTTGTTTTCTGGCTACAAAAGAGAGACTGAATTTATTTCTAAAGAGGAATCCTAGCTAAAGTCAGTGTGGGGGAAGAGAAATTCACATCCAAGTAGAATCCCAAGTATTTGTAAGATGTCCGGTATAGATGTGATGGTCGGGAGTACAGCTACAAAAACAGCATCCCTTTAGTTCCATTAGCATTTAGCACCAGTTACAGTTTGAGCTGCTACAAATTAAACTGAATGATTTCAGAGGCAGTAGATGACCAAAGACCTGGTCATATCTGTTTGTATTACTGTAATCCACTGTGTCATCAGTGTTAAAATGCAAAGAAACATCCACAATATTATATATCTTAAGACTGGGCACAGCAATTTCATGATTTTTGACATGAAAGAGTCGTCGTCATGAACTTAAATAGACAAATGTGAAATCTGAGCCGCACGCTGCATTGTGCGATCAGGTCTAAGGTAGGACTGGGCAATATGTCCAGATTCAAGATACAGTATATCACGTTTTCTATTTCGGCTATATCGAGATATATCTATTATTTTATTTACGCAATAACAGTACAAATCACATCATACAAGTATTTAATATTCATAGAGTAGTCAAACAGTGTCCTTTACAATTTTTCAATGTCATAGCTTATTTTGTATTAAAATGCTTGTTTGAGGAGTCGCTGCTTTCGTTACTACTCGGAACGGCATGAAAAGCACAGTTCGATGGATCACTGAGTGCGTCCTAACCTTCCCCTAAACAAGCCACAATACAGAACTCACACACACGTGCTGTCCCTTATATGAGGAAAAAGCCAAAAGTGTCACATATTGTGCAGTTGTTTGTTAATAAATGTGTCTGTGTGGCATTTTTCTGGTAAGACTTTATCGAGTTAAAATATATTGAGAGTTACATCGTACATCGCCATTTTGAGAAAAAAGTATTGAGATATGAGTTTTGGTCCATATCGGCCAGTACTAGTCGAAGGTCACGGTAACTCTAATACCTGCATGAAATATAGCACATGAGAGTATTACAAACTACTATTGTGGATTTTAAGCCATGGAAAGTGATGCAGATAAAAGAACTTTGGTGTGCAGCCTGGGACCAAAAGTTCCTGAATGTTACTTTAAATCAAGAACAAATGTCAGCTGCTCAACATCATCTTGCCAGATTTCTCAAGTCGTAGTTGTCTAATAAATTATCAATCATTCATTTAATTACCATTTTCAAGATGTAGCATTTACAAACTGTCGATTAGAAATGCATCTCAGAATACCGTAATTACAAGCATGTACACAACACTTCTATTTCTATTTTATCCGCGCCATTTGAGCACAAACATATTGATTTAACAAGCTTTAAATACTAAAAATGCTATAAAAACCTTTGCTAAGAGCATGAACTCATAGCAGATGACTTTGAAGGCTGCCGTCGTGCACATTTCCGGCAAAATTATCCTCCTGAACATCATTAGAATGTGACGATAACCTACAGATCTCCTACATTTCATCAGTTACAGCCATACTTGTTACTTCTGAAACACTGCCCACCTATAGAATACTGTGTATTTAATTCAAGTAGATAACTTAGAATTAACAACCTAATGTTGCATCCAACAAAAAATGGCTGTGAATGACGACGTAGACATGACTAGTAAAGGTACATTCCCTTTAAATGAGGGATTATTTGTAGTAAAACACAATGTGCAGGCTGGTTTTTTGGTGAAACTTTGACATCAGTGTTTCACTGATAGAAGCCACAGCAGAGGGACTAAAGAGCCTCAGGTTGCTCTGCTCGTCCATTCCACTGTTAGTGACGCTGATTCTCCCCAGACTAGATGTCTCATACTTTTACTTACTTCACAATGTTTGGTCTAACCACCACCTTTTCCCGTCACCATGCCCAGGCCATGTGTGTGTACCACAGCTCACATGCTGATTTCCCCATGCCTGCGGTCTGTAAGCTCATCTAATGAAGCTCCAAAGTCTCGCTGATGACTGCCGCTGTTTATCCATCACGCGTCTGGAAGAACAGCCAGGATTATACTCTGGAGGAAAAACAAAAGGTGAAACCATTTTGTGGTGAGACGTAGAAATCTTCATAATCTCGTCTTCTCCTGCTAACCAACCCCGTCAGCCCGATTTTTAAGTTGCTGCTTGTCATGTTTTGGGCGACAAAGATTGCCGACAAAAACAGGCAATAATAAAAGGAGCATAGAAAAGGTTTTATTCAAAGTAAGCAAAACTTTACTTTGCTGAAGTTCTGTCGGGATTATTTAAACATAATATTCAGGCATACTCAAAACATCTTTGTGCAGAAACACTGACTGAGGCTCTGTGTTTGGATTAACCTGTGAAAAATAAATCGATAGGGATGTCCGATATCATTGTTTTTGCCTATACTAGTCTATATAACACAATTTATATTATGATGCCAATACTGATGTACGGCTATGCTAATGCATGGTAAGTGCTAATGCTAAGTTAATGTTATTGTTAGGCTATGCTAATGTTATGCTAAGCTAATACAAACCAATGCAAATTTGAATGCTAATACTAGCTAATGCTAAGGTAATGCAGTGCGACACGGGCCAGCACCTGCATCCTCACTTGCATTTTCTTCAGGAAATGCTAATATTGTAGTACAAAATTACGTTGGCTGGCTAACAGAATTAGCATGACGCTTATAAATACTTGCAGTCCCTTTTAATCTCTACAGTGAGGTGTCATTAATGGCTTCATTTAACCCTGAGGAAATGAACTACTTAAGGGGATGGGATGTTACCAAGTTGTACTAAAATCATTCCAACTCCTGATGAGGAAAACACAACTGATGCATGATGGGTATCACCCTGTGTCGGTTTTCACACTAATTTGCCCAAACTTGAAAAACGGCTTGTTTCTAAACATGAAGGCAAAAGGACAAATCAGATTCTTTGTTCCTTTTTTTCTCTTTTATTTTCGTGAAGTAGTTTTAAAAAAGTAACAGAATAGGTCAAACAGCAAAGAATACTGATTAGTATTTTACAAACAATCAAACAAACAGAAATTCTCTTGTTCACAAGTTTCATAACAAACTAAACAATAGTGCAAACATTAATGCCACCAGCAGTGATGAAATTACCTTAGTAGTTGTTTTTCCAATTTAAACAAAATGCATAAACTAAACGAAAGTGTTTTTTTTTTTTTTTTAATTCGACTTCAGATTATTTAAAAAATAATAATAAATAATTGGATTCTTACCAGTTGCATCTTCATGTCAAACATGATCTGTGTGTTTAAGCCTTCTCAGTGGGTCAAAAGGTGGAGTGAACAGACAAACCATGCTTTGGAGGAAGGCGCTCCTCTCATATGGTCCATGAAGGAAACACTGGTGGATGTTTCTTTAGTTCCACTTCCAGGTATTGCTGTTGCCCCTTCAGGCCTGGACTGCACATTACACTTTAAAATTATTTGTGGCATGTTTTTGTTCCATCTCAACAATGAGTCAACCATGTGACCAATGTCTGCAACAATACTGTTTAAAGATCATACTGCAGAAATGCACACGTGAACAACAGCCTGTGAAAACACTTGCATGTATTTCTGCAGCTCTTGAAGAAATTGAAGCTGTTTGTATTGCATGGAGAGTAACTACGGCAATACATCCATTCATCCATTTTCTGACCCCCCTTTTTTCAGGGACACATGGCTCTGCTGTGCCTATCTCTTGCTCTTATTGGGCGTTTGAACCCATTTTTGCAACTAAACTTGCCATATTTTAACCTATTTTTATCACTTTTTCTTGCCATATTTTTGCTCCTTTTAATGCATTTTTGCTACATTACTCCCATTTCTGCCACATCTCTATCAAATTTCATATTTCCTGCACATTTTTTCCACTTTCAAGACATTTTTGGCACTTATAAACCCTTTCCACCACTTTTACTGCCTAATGTTGCATAGATTGACCAATTGTTGTCACTTTTAACCTCTTTTCACCATATATCATGCTTATTTATTGCCAATTTAACCACATTCACAATTTGCCATGCCCTTAATTTGCCAGTTTAAACTAATTGTTCCAATTTTTTTAATTACATTATCCATAAAACAAGTATTTTGATATAAAATAAACAAGAAAAACATGTATCAGTATAAGTGAAAAGAGAAAACTTGATATATCTATCAGCCCTAGTACACTCTGGATAGGGCGCCAGTCCCTCAGCAATCCTATAGGGTTACAATTAATCTTAAAACACCTTGTGAATAAATACTCTGTTGTGTTCGTACTAAGCTTGGTAAATAAAATGCAGACTCTAATGAACCATGTTTTTACATTTTTGTCTTACATAATTTAATGAAGTATTGCTCTGTTACAACTGAAATCACCTTTTTATATAATTATGCTGCAAATTGTTACTTAAGCTTTTCCCATCCTGGAAATAAGTTACATTTTAACATATTGATCCAACGCAAAAAATCTGCACTTGTGTCTGTCCTGGGATGTCATGCTCAGATTTCCTATCTCCTTGTCATGGCTGGCTATAAACCTGGCCACAGTCTCAAAGGTTTTGTTTCAGCTGTCATGATTTCTGCTGTTGATTCATGGCCTGCAGACTGGGAGGCCCCAACATTTATGGCCATCCAAAGGCGAGCGTCCACTGTTTTCTGCATTCCTAAGAGCCGTAAAAGAAAGTGGGTGTGTGTGGAGGTGCTCATTTGTTTTGCAATGAACCACAGTGAGTGACGGAGGCTGTGGGAGACGGTTGAGCTTATAGCTCGAAGGTCCAAAAGGCAGCTGTGATCATTGTTGTCTTTGTTTCTGTGAAGCTGTCATGGATGGACGTGGTCTAACTACTGCTGTGGCTTTAGGAAAACATGACAAAGACCTTTACGTGACAAGATTATGGCATATATTTTTCATACTGTCAACTAAAGCTTTGTTTTACCTATATTACGCACTGACCTTTAACTATTGTGTAAGAAACTGTGGCTAAAACCAGCATACACTCAGATTAAACACGGATCCTTTAAGGTTGGACGTCAGACGTAAGAACACGCCCACTCTGTCTTGTAAACCCAAAGGCAGCTGATAAGAAATGACTGTTATCAAGCAGAGGGATTCATAACGATCGGTTGTATATGTTCTCCAATTATTAACTCACTCATTTTTTAACCAGAAGGAAACTGTAGCTCTTAGACTCTTATCGTTATCGCAGCTATGATTGATGGGGAAACAAGCCTACAACAAACCCTAAAAATTATGTGGTTTATATTATTTCAGTCTTTTTTTGGCAATACATAATATATTTCTAGACAAATATTATTAATATACATAGTTTATTTGTATATATTGTTTAAATTTTAAATATACAATATTTATAGTACAATTATTATTTATATATTATGTTTTTTACTATGTATTTTGTATATTTATTTTGTATTATTTATTTATCATAAATGTATTTATGTTTTCTTTAAGTAATATAATTTAAACAGTATATAAAAACAAGTTTATACTTCTTCCTGCTCCATTTGGAACTAATCTTTGTACATTCTTTCCTTGTTTTTATGCATTTTCTTCATAATCTTTGTTCAAAATAAATAAACAAAATCTGAATCAAAATTTTTATTGTATAATTTTAGTTTTCTATATTTTATTAGATGTTTATTTTTGCTGTTTATATCAATTATATTTATATATTTAGTAATATTAATGCACGTCTTCAACTTTAATCCCACAGTCCAGAAAAAACTTTATTTTAGTTTCTAAATGTTACTAAAGATTCTACATTTAAAGACAAACCCACTCAGAATGTTCTCTCATCTAATGATAAAGGACACAAATAATTATCTGCCAAATGTTTTTCGAGTAGTTCCTATAACGAGATGTGTACTTGTGTTTGTGTGCAATGTAGCGCAGACAACATGCGGCGCCAAAAATGCACCAAATGACAGAAAAACAATCAAAATAACAGTGATTATGCATAAAGTGACTCTAGAAACACACGAAATGACAACAAAACACACATGATTACACATAAATGTACAAAAGACTCTAACATCAAACAAATAACATTAGTCTAAAAAGTACATTTCATTTCTGATATTTCTGTTTGTTAGTTTTTTTTTTTTTTGGTTAAACAACAAATAAAGGTAAAGATGAAAACAAATACCAGGAACACTATTTGTCACATTTTCCTTAGTAAATAAATATAAACTAATTACGATTTCCATTACAACGCATTGAATATATAACCAATAAAATATAGATCAATATACATCTGTTCATCTGTCTTTCTTCACCCGTGTGCCATTAGAGGGTTTGTGTGTTTTTAATAGAGACTAATAATAAAGTGATTAAAACAATACGGGGAGTCGATCCAATCAAAGAGACGGGAACATTTCATGTCTTTCAGATGAGTAAGAATTACTCTTTGAATGTGTTTGTCTTCATGTTTATAGAAGTTGTAATACAGCTGGACAAGTATTCACTTTAAGGCTGTTTTAGGGTTGATGTCTTAATAAAGAATACAACTGTGTCTGTGGTGATCCTATTAGGGATGTCCCGATACAACTTTTTCACGTCCGAAACAATACCGATATTGCAGCCTTGAGTATTCGCCGATACCGATATATTAGCACAAATCATACATACTTTCATTACTTTTTTTGTAATATGGAATGTTAAAAAAAGGCTTAGTGATGTTACTCAATCAGAGAACAATAGTCAGCAATAGTAGCTATGAGAAAAACTGACCCATTTATTATTAACCAATTGGTTACATACATTTTAACCTTCAACATAATATCTAGAGTATTCTACAATTGAATAAATATAATATGTATCGTAGATTTTAGATGCAGTCCGATAAAATCCGATATTTGTTTTCTGGCTGATATTGGACCGATATCAATATGGAATCGGTACACCCCTAGATCCTATGGGGCTGTGGGGAGATTTGTCTCAAAGTGACAAACTACTGCATGTAGGGTTTATATAACCTCTAATTTGACATTTAAAAATAATCTAGAGTGTCCTCTTACTCCTTAACTTCTCTTACTGCTTTCCGATAATATTGAAAAAATAAATAAAAACCAAAGCACAATGTAGTCTTTCCGTGGGGACTTTTCTACAGTTTGCCGATGCTGTAACATAAACAGGTTTTTTTTCTTCTAAATGAATAGAATTCCCCAGTCTGGTCTGAAAAACAAAGAGATCTGACACATCCCTAACGTATACATGCATGTGGTAATATGCAAAACTGGAGACATTCAGGTTTTCTCTTGTTTCTACTGCAGTGGAAGCACTAAGTCAGAGAGTCATGACCACTTAATCATTAGAAGAGGAAGATTAGAAAGATCAAACTCAAACCAGAAATACCGTTTGAACGCAAACACTGAGTTTGGTGCCATGTTTGTAGAAGTCAGATCAACACTGAGACATCGGAGCAACAGCGTTTGATTCATTTACATTCAAAACAAATCCTACACAGAGCCAAATGGACTATTATTAGATCATAGATGCATTCATTTTAGCTAGTTTACAATCAAGCTTGATCTTCATTGTGAATACAGACAAATAAAACGAGGAACATGGTTTTGTAATCCAAGTAACACATTGATAAAGTACTGCAACATGAGCACTTTGACTTTAAAACCAAATATGCTAAATAAAGACAAAAGAAAATGAATATCAATAATATGAATAACATGTGTTTTCTGTAAGACAGCGGAACAATTAAACCTTTTGTCCTATAAAGATGTTAGTATGCAAGTACAAAATAAAAATTCTCCTTTAGCAATAAACACAACAATCTCTTATTTTTGTGTCTATATGAATTAAGAGCACCTACACTATTTTAGTCAAGTCAGGTGTCTACTTAGTACTTTAAAAGAGCATAAATCAAGATTAATATGAAGTATTACAATTTAGGACCATAAAGCACAGCTTATAAAGACAAAAAGAACATTTGCTTTGTTCACAATTGCAGTTTAACGTTGAATTGTGTCCCATTTATTAAAAATAAATAAATAAATATACAGCAGAAATGTAGGCCTACAATTCAATTCAAACATAGATTTGGGCAAAACCTTCTGTTATGATGAATCTAAATGTGGTCATCAGACGTTCTGCTACTGAAAAAGTAGGGGTGTAAAGATTAATCGATCTCGATAGATTAATCGATTGTTTGATAAATGATTTAGTCATATTGATTATTAGTATAAACATTCGTAGATCTGTGTTGGAGTTTGGTTTGGACCAGGAAAACATGTGTCATACTAGTTTCTGCACCTTGTGTGTGTGTGTGTGTGTGTGTGTGTGTGTGTGTGTGTGTGTGTGTGTGTGTGTGTGTGTGTGTGTGTGTGTGTGTGTGTGTATGTAGTCGATGCTTTGTGCACCTCTAAACGTGACGCTGTCTGCTCCATTGACTCTGAATGACATCCACACAAACAGCCCCAGCCTAAAGCAGTTCATCAGGGATGAAGATCAGATCGTTCCTCGTGCTTTGACAAAGACAAATACCTGTAGTTTATTTTCCTTTGTGCTCGGCCTGCCTGGTCTTGTTGGTTGAAAGAAATGCGTGTCGACACCTTAACCAATGATACGAGGAAGGAGAAATCTGTGTTTTTAGTTTGAATACCAGGAAGTCTGCAGTCTGTCTCTCTAAGGGACAGCACGTGTGAGTGAGTTAGCATGCCTTGTTTTTGGGGCAGGAGGCTGGACAGGCTCTAAAACCTGGGATTTTAGTGAAAAGTACGCTTAAAGATGAAACTGTATCGGAACCATATTTCCTTATTGTGTAGGAGAGAACCTTTATATATATTGCTGAATTGTTATATTTGCCCAGACCTTATTGTATAATAATGATAATAATATCACGGTTCATCATTTTATTAGTTGGGGGAAAAAAATTATACATTTTTTTCTAAATATTTTTAAAAACTAAAAAAAAAAAAAAAAAAAAAAAAATGCGTATTTAAAATTAAAGGAAAAACATGTATTAAAAAGTAAAATTGCACAAAGTCAAGCTGCTCATTGCTGGAATGCATTACCTATAAATATTATTGACATTAACACATACAATTAATTTAAAACCCAGCTATGAAAATGGCTTTTCAGTAATCATTAACCCTGATAGTCATGAGTTCTCATGCATTTTATTTTATATTTATATTTAAAATATGTATTGAACTATTTATTGAAACGGAAATATACATTATTAGTAATTTTGGTTAGACAACAAATAAATGTAAAGATGAATACAAATACCAGGAACATGAATGTTTTATGCTGTTTTAAAATTTGTGACATTTTTTTGGATAGATTGAGTTTTTAGGGTGACTTTTAACAGCTGTCCAGGAACAGCAGATGAAAAATAGCCATTAGGCTAACACTGGCACATTTACTGTAATGTTTATGAATGCACATTTACATTGTTCCTGTCAAATAAACAACAACAAATAATAATTAATGGATATATAATCAGCAGTTAGACATGGAAAAAAGGTGAACTCCTCCTTATGTTGTTTTCTGCTTTTTATATTTCAGGCTCGGCTTGAAATGGACAAATACCTTCCTCGGGTGAACAGCCCTCTGCTCAGTCCGTCCACTGACATCATTGACAGAAAGTACAGACGAGAGAGCGCGTCCGTCATCGACGAGTACTTCTCTGATGACAAACCTACCACTCCGTACAGTCTGAACATCAACGTTATTCTCCCGAGCACCACCCACCTGCGCACAGGCCTGTATAGATCCAACACCAAGACCCTGACACCGCAGCAGATCAAGACCGAGCCCGGGCTGGAGGTGCCCTGCTCCAGCCCCTGCACCCAGGCGCTGCCCGACTTCACATCTGTCTTCAGTGTGCCGCCTGTTGTCAACGGCGTCTTCATAAAGCCAGATGTGAGCGCTGGAGGAGCGGTGAGCGTGTCCCCCAGTACTCAGCAGCAGCAGCAGCAGCAGCAGCAGGGCCTGGACACAGAGCTTCACATCGGACCTCAGCCTCCACAGCCACAGGTCTACCACATGCCCATCAGCAGCTGTGCTGACCTCACCATGACGCTCTCTCACAACCTGGCAGCACACAGTTCCTCCAGCGGAAGGACCATGCTCAACCTAGGCAGCGTGGCTGTGCCAACCACTAACGGCCATTACATGATCCCAGAGCAGCAGCAGCAGCAGCATCAGCATCATCATCATCATCATCATCTCGGATACTACCAACACCAGCACACGGCGCCCCACAGCCTGCCCCCCTCACCCCCCAACTCCCAGCCAGGGAGCCCCGACGGGCAGGCGGAGCTGCTGGGTTTAGTGCCGCAGGGTCCGCCTCCGTACCAGCACACACTGAGAGAGGTGAAGGTGACGGGATTGTCACCGCACGCTTTGCTGATGACACACGGACAGGGCGTCCTGACAGGTCCCAAATACAACCGACGGAACAACCCAGAGTTGGAGAAGAGGAGGATCCACTTCTGTGATTACCCAGGTACCGGTCTGTTAACCTTCAGAGCTTCAATGTGGTTATCATGTTCAACATTTTGAATATCAAATTATAAACTTGGTCCAGGTGCTTCTGGAAGGTTTTCCTGAGCATTTCGTTTACTGTCGTCTTTTATTCCGCACATAATGGGAATTTAAAAACTCGTAGAAACAGAAATCATTGGGGCAAATATTGAGCATCGCGTTCGTTCAGGCAGGCACGAAGTCAGCTGCCCCATCAGCTGTCAGTATCCATCCCCTAATTCAGGTAATCATCCAGTTGACCCATGTTTCCCATTGGTTAGAGATAGTCACAGCGCTGTATTTAAACCAAACGCCTCGCTATCCACCCCCCACCCCAGCTCCTGTTTTTGTGCCTAATTAAACAGTGTTTCCTGTTGCCATCTAGACGTCTGTGCTTCTGTTCCAGGGGGTCATGCTGACCGCTCTCTCTGCTTATGCCTTTCCATGTAGCTCATCTAAGAGCAAGGGGGAGCTCTCTTCCACACAGCAGATGGAATGGCAAAGAGGTCCCTGAACAGAGCCTTAATGTAATCTAAAATGTATGCTAATAAACTATTTGACTGAATTAGTTCTGGAAAGAAAACTACCACAAACTGAAGAGTTTTGGGAAACAGTGAAATTTCTGTTGGAAATTGCTGGATAGTATTTATTATGTTTTTAAACAAAATATTTTACTTTTGTTGCATTGGTTTGTTTTAAATGTGCGTGTGTGTGTAGACTTAGAGAAGACCAACTCATCTTACTTCTGGCTTCCCAAACAGCCCATTTTATGACCTGTAAACAAAACCAGAAAAACATAATGACAAAATGTATTAATTAAATATTATTAAAATCTGATTTAAAGGGTGGTTCAATTTGAGACATGTGTTAACCTAAATATATTCATTAAAAAAATATAAACAATATATTTTTAAGAATCTTGTATGATGAGAAATTAATTATATTATTATTATTATTATTATTATTATTATTATTATTATTATTGTTGTTGTTATTGTAGAGCTAAATATAAACAAATTCTCACTTCATTATCCAGATTAATACATTTTAAAATATTAAGTTTCTGCAGCACCTTTTATTTTACATTCTGTTGCACACTGACTTACATGCTGTTAACTGTTTATAATTCACATTAAACTTCTTTTTTCCATTTTATTAGATTTAATAAAATTACCTTCATTTGACTGTGAACTTCATCGTAATCCCTGTTAAATGAGAGAAGCTGCTTTATTCTATCAGTTGAACTCATGTCTCCCTCTGGTTTCCTCACAGGCTGCAGCAAAGTTTACACAAAGAGCTCCCATCTGAAGGCCCACCAGAGGACACACACAGGTAGGAGCCTCGGCCGCTAGAAGACATATAAGACAGTTATTTGAGATATTGGTTGATTTTATTATTTATTTTATTTGTTTATTTATTTTGTGTGGGGCTTTCATAAATGAAAGGTTCTTAACTTACTTCACTGCCTTTTGTAAAGTTAAAATCTCCTATTTCTGAAACTGTGCTTTTCTGCAATAGGGTTTATTTGCTCAGCCTTTTTTTACTGACTGCATTGTATATGATGTCCTAGGGCTGGGCAATATGACCTATCTCGGTATAGTCCCTTAGCAAAGCTATATTGATTTTTTATTTTTATTTTTAAAGCACTATGGTGAAAAATAGTGCAAAACGAACACAAACACCATTGCTGATATTTTAAATAAAAACAGTACAACAGGCTGTTTTATATAATGTAAAATAGTGAGAATATTATCAACAACAATTACTCGCCTTTTCAAGAGCACACAAAATAAATAAAACATCCTGCAAATAACACAATCCTTGGCTATGCCAAGTTGCAATTACTCTGTTCAACGTGGTGGAATAAGTAAATTATAGGAGCTTATATTATTACACTCTGGATCGTGTGGCTGATATAAAGTCCACGGTGCAACCCGACAGCAACTCTGTATAGTTACAAAATACTTTAATTCACAGAGGTCTTTTGGAGCTGCAAAGACAGTCTGGGTATTTCTGTCTCAATAAAGTACATGCGGCTCACTACGTATCAGGTTTTATTCATGTCATGAATCTGTTGCTGTCCTCTGAATGGAAACGGACCAAGTGTACAGTAATGGCTGTTGTAATATTATAAATAATATCAGTCCAACTCTTACTCTTTTTACCATAGGGTAATGCTGAACGATTAACCTTAATCGCATTAATATTGAGGTTTTTTTCTTCCGCCTCCATCATTTGAGTGATATACTGTATATGTTCACGTGAGAACATGATTAGCTTTAATCAGTTTTACCTGCTCAGAGTTTAAGCAACATCTCATCAGAGCTACAGAAGATCAGTGGATAAAGTTCTGTTGTTGTGGACGAGACCATGGATACCAGGGTTTGTAGAGTCTGAAACACTGTAGGTCAATGATAACTTCTGATACTGTCAAATATTCTGGCCCCTAGTGGTGAAATAACTGATGCATCCTTGCGTCCATTTGTTTTTGTTAAATCATTATCGTCTCAAATGATGTCATCAGGATATTTATATTAGGTTAATTTAAATCAATAAACCTGCTCAGATTCAGTAAACCATTGATCCCTGAGGGGGAATTGGGTGACATTAATGCTGCTCTCTTACATCTACGACACGAATAATTAAAAAGAAGCAGAACAATCCATGTCAGTATAACTTATATTTACCTTTTAATTGTATCTTTATTTTTTGACGCATAGTTTTCTAATTATGGTTTTTTTATTTATTAGTATTTTTATTTATTTTGTTTCCTCACAGGAGTTAAAAACTTTCTAAAAAGGTTAATGTTTCTAAAAAAAACGTAATGTAAGAAAATGAATGTGGAAAACACGAAATTTATGAAAAAAATTAAAATAAAACGGAATTTGGAAAAAAAATAAAACGCACATGCATTTAAATGTATAAAATAATTTTAAAAATCGTAAATCGAATCGCAATGGCAATATCTGTCAGAGAAACCGCTGTTAGGAGTTTGGTCATCAAAAAGCGTCATTGCGATTGGTACTATAGGCCTAATTTATATAATTTATACTGTCTACCACAGTTTCGATATATTCATGTCCAGCTTAGAAGAAGCGTAACTTTTTGTTGTCCTTGACGTGCGTTTCTGTGCTTGTAATTGTCCCGTGAGCCTTTTTACAAACTAGGAAGAGTAAGAGGAGAAGAGGAGGTGAGGACAAAGAAAAGAGGGAGGACAAGCCAAGTTTTTAGATGAATGGCAAACCAGTTACTCCTGCTCTTCAGGAGGAGGAGGAGGAAGTTGGTGCTTCTCTGAACCAGCGAGAAACGCTGGTTTCGATGCGTTTTCCTGCTGTAAGATGAAACCTTTGGATTCAGGATTCAGCATAACTGAAGACAAACACTCTGACATCAGCACTGAGAAGTGTAAACAGGGTTATGCTTAAAGATGATGAGATAACACTGTTAAACACAAAATATACCTGAAAAATTAGTCCTGATGGGGGTTTACACCAGGTTTGAACCAGTTTATTCACATCTGTTAATATTAACTTTTGCTCTATATCTTTAAACTCCTTTTATCAACCACATTAGTTCATAGTGGGATGCATAGTGGACATCGTGACCTTAACAATGACATATAGTGTGGTGTGTTACGATGGCACGATGCAAGCTAAAATAAGGAAACAGCAAAATGTCAATGCCTGGAAAACAGAAATATTTAACATTATCAATTGAATGAAATAATTACCTTGATTTATATTTCAGAAATAGAAACTAAACACGAGTTAGTGTCAATGTTTGGGTTCAATTTTGTACAATATTTGACCTATATGTACTATTTGGCAATTATTCGCCGATTTAAAGAAGATGAAATCACTTTGAGCCTTATAATTAAACCTTTTGAATAGTTTAATGTATTTCCTGCTGGTCTATGTCCTGTTGTAGCATAAACTCTATGAGAACGCAGTTACAATTGTGAATTCCATGTGTACGCCACCTGTGGCAGATCTGTGGTTTCTAGTTCAGTTTTAATTTATCCAAACCAACCGTGTCCCGTCTTGTTTTCGGTACAGTTGATGATGACTCACCGTCTGATAATGAGAGAGATGTGGAACGGATCGTTCTGACATGCAGAAATGATAGTAGTAATAATAATATGACCGTAATGAAGCTAAATTATAAAGAAGAAGATCTAGTCCCAGACTGAACATCAACAGTTTATTTTTCGTTATCTTTGCAAACTTGGTTGGATTTCTATCACGTCTCAATCACGCCTTATGTTATTTATAGTGTTAAATACATATTGCGTGACTTCATCCAGTTTTTCCTTGTTTTAGTTTTATAGATTAGTTCACTCCTGGATGTCAGAAATTAAATGATGTCCTTTACTTTTTTTTAAATCTTACTAAAGTGTTATTTTTGCACCATTGGTCCTAGAGAAGTCTGCAGCTCGTTCCTTATCCCCAACAAATACCTGGAAGTGATAACATAACCCACATGGTTTTATTTATGATCTTTTCCTACCTGACCTCCTAACCTGACCTGTGCGTATGCAACCTATCCATGCACACTGATTGGCTGGGCCACTGATAAGATCAGAAGCAGTCTTTGGACTCATTGAGGCAAAATATGGGATTTTAATGTTAGAATGCATGCAATGAATAGAGGATTATTAACAGATGTGTAATACATGTGTGCACCAGCATAGCCACCATGTTGGGTGTTAGTATGAAACTTATATGTTTACATTACAACTTGTGTTGGGAGATGAACCCAAACCCCAGAAACTTCCTAGTGTTGTTCCATCAAGAATCATTTCTTCTTCTATTTAAATAACATAATAATGTAAAGTAATGTATAATAATAATATAATAAAAACATGTCAGGAGATCAAAGTGGCTATCCTGAGGAACAGTTGTCTGAATAAATGAAATCTGAACATATTTGTGAGCTGTGGATTTTGCACAGATTTACACATAATACTTGTACTGAAGGAAATAAGGTGTTTTTTAAGCACTTTTCTGAAGAAAAAAAAAACCCACATTTGATTTCATGCACAGACAAAGACTGTGTGGTGTGTGAGGTGATACTTCAATGCAAACAAAAATCAATTCAATCAAAGTTTTGAATAAATATGTGCAATTTGTGAGATTTGCAAGCAATTTCTGCGACCACCAGGTGGCATATTACTGAGTAAAACCAACACTTGTGCCATATCCGACCACTCTGCTACATCCCATCTCATGCTACATGTTTTCAGATGTATACCGTCGGCTTTGCATGTGCGATGCCTTCATGAGTGAAGATGTTTAAGCCGTTATTTGTTAGTTGTAGCGCATCGTTTATCTGTTTGATGGATGTTTGTTACCAGAGATGGTCCAGTTCAGGTACTGCTCTGCTGTAAATAGGCTTATACTCACCCAACTGGTGGAAAATAGGTACTACAGGTTGGCCGGGTCGGCAATATTTAATAATGTATATATATATAACTATGTATAAATGAATAAATAACATATGGTATGACAGCTAAGGACATGTTTCTTAACACATTTTTATTTAAGACAAATTTAAAAGTTGAAAATTTACACATATTGCACCTTTTAGATTTAATTATACATTTTTTGGTCAAATTAAACAGTGCATCAGTTAGGCTTCAAAATGTAATTGACTTTATTTATTTTTTTTTACTGTGTTTACTAACATGCAGATAAAAATAAAAATAAAAACCAAGAAGAACTAATGTGACAGCTTCAGTATTTATTTATTTATTTATTCTACCTTGGCCTTAGCCTGAGGAGGTCAAAGTGTGTGTGTGTGTGTGCGTGCGTGTGCGTGTGTGTGTGTGTATGTAACGAGCAGAGTGATATCGGCCTGATTAGAAACACCTCCAGCCCTTTTCACAAACACTGAGCGAGCTGATAAAGCTGAGAGGACCACAAAGACGTTTATTGGCGTTCTGGAGAGCCTGAGCATGTTTGCTCTTTGACTCAGTAAAAGCTCACAGATGGTTATGAAACAGGATTATTACACTGCTGATAAAAGAATACACCAACACGCCGCTCCGTGTGCAGTCATGTTGGAAAGACATAGCGTTACACGTTGTGCCATCAGCTTTTAATACTCCCCAGGAGATGAGTTTTTACTGAGTCGGCGTCCATCAGCAGATATCTGGTCTCCTGTGATTGATGCACTGTTACGCTTCCTCACTGTGTGTTTTGTTGTGATCGTGTGTATGTGCGTTGAGGGTTATTGTGTGTTCGTAGCGAGCATGTGCGTCCGAGGGATAATGGTTTGTTTTCTAATCAGGCACCTGATCAAACAGCCGCTGTCTTTTCTATGCAGACGCTTTCTCCTCTTGTTTACAATGGTTAGCGAGAGATGAAATGTACAAAACAACTACAAAGCTGGACCAAATTCCAGTGTCATTTACAAAGAATAAAAAAAGGGACATTTATTAGCAAACATGTTTTTATAGTTAGCATTAGGGTTTGGGTTATTATAGGTCTTTTGATATTGATTTTTGTGTACTTTGTATATTATTTCTCCTCATATATCAAAGTTTAATTGTGCATCAGTGTTTGTTAGCCTTTGTTTTAAATTGTTTGTGTTTGTTGAAAGGGGTGGAGCTCTTTGGGCTCTTTCGTTCCCTCTTTTGCACTTTTAATGTTGTTTTTTTTTTTTTTTTTTTTTTTTAATCTGAGCTAAATAAATAAATGAAATAAAATGGGTAGAAATAGGTTTAGGATTATGTTGAGCTTTAGGCTTAGTTTTAGTTTTAAGGGTAGAAACAGTTTTTAGAGGGTATAGGACTTCTGTGTAGCGTTATGGTTTTAGTTCAGTGTTTTCCAACCTTGGGGTCGGGACCCTATGTAAGGTTGCCTGGAATTAAATGGGGTCGCCTGAAAAGTCTAGTAATTGGTCAAAGAAAAAAAGAAAAAAAAGTAAGCAAATAAAAGGATTAAAATTATTTATAATTAAAATATTTTTTCTTAATTATTATTATTTTTCAAATGCACATCACACTGTGTGATTTGTATTCATACACACAATAAATATCACATAACTGTATCCTATACTTCAACTTTCTCAAATATAAATACAGTTGAAATAGGGCTGGGCGATTTTGCCTTAAAAAAATATCTCCGATATTTAAAAGGAAAATTCAAGTTTCAATTCGAGTTTTGATTTTTTTTTTTTTATGCACTTAATAATGACTGCAGACATCAGATACATTGTCAAAAGTGCAACTTTACTGCTGTGATTGTCCTCAAGAGTTAAAAACAATCCCAAAATAAAAAGTAAACGAGGTTCTGTCATTTAAGCTTGAACCCAGTTTTAAGCAAAAGTGCAACAGCAACTTCACAGTAGCTTAAATTTTCTGATTAAAATATCAGATAACTACATATTTTATAACATATAACATTACAATTAAAAATATAATGAACTCTTCCCATAGCATCTCAGCGTAGTGTGAATAAAACATTGAACATGCCTATGGCTCACATATAGCCTACTCAAAGGCTAAACAAATATAAACAAAGAGGGGGGCGGGCTCACATCGGAACGCGAAAAAGTCCGAAAAAACTGTGGTGGGAAAAAAATAAATAAATACATTAGTTTTGCAAAAAAAAATCGTTTTTATCTACAAATTTGATTAATCAATGTTTTTCCCAGCCCTAAGTTGAAATAAAATGCAGTATGGCGCACTAATCCTGGCTATTCTATTTGTAACACATTTTTTTTTTTTTTTTTAAATGATCAAAACCTAATGTCTCTGGGGTCACATGGGGTCACACCCCAAAAAAAGGTTGGAAACCTGTGTTTTCGTTGATAAAAAGAAAACTGTCCACTTTTCTATTATAGTAAATAAAGTTTGATTCAAAGCTTTATGAGCATTAAACTTGGTTACTGTGAGTTTATAAGAAGTAGAACTCATTACGCATGGAGCGGTGTTTTATTTATTCACCTTGTCCTGGATGAATGGTGGTTCAGCTTTCCAGGTGACCTTTTAGCAGCTTGTTTAGGAACATATACCAGTGGAGTGTGTTTGTTCTGTGCGCCCATGTCTTGTATTTCACCCGGCCTGTTTGCTAGCTCTCAGGGATAATAGTCTGAGAGTTTTTGACCCCGACGGCGCAGCTACAGAGTAAATCCAACAAATACACCTGCAGGTGGAGGACCTCAGCCTATTAATATGGAGATGTTTGTGTTTCACCTCTACACACACTCATCAAGGGCAGGGCCTGTTTTAATAGCACCGGCTCAAGGGCCTCAGAGTGCTTAGTGGAGCCTTCAAAGGCTGATATTGTGCAACAAACACAATTGTAGCATTTAGCTGTTAGCTCTGCTAATATACATCTATCCATAGATTCTGTGCGTTTCACAGTTAGAACGTTTAGGGTGCAAGTGAAGGTGTTTCTGTGGAGTGTTTGCATGTTCTCCTCAAAGCACAAGATTCAAACTCATATTTTTGAGTAAAATTGTTATTCATTTGTTATTCCAACATGATGTACTGTATGTCATAAAGACATGGACCTCAACCCTTTAAACTGGAACTAGTCCTTCTCATCCAACGTCAGTGCCTGACATCGGTAATGCTCAGAGTCCCACAAAAACGCTTCAGTTTATAACAGTGACTGTTGGTGAAGCAGTCATTTGTCTGAAATAGTACTTTTTGATGTACACTGAGGTGACACTTAAAGAAAAAGGCACAAATAAGAATAAATAACAGAAGCTGTGGTTACTTTTACTTTTTGTGTCGACTCTAAACATCAAAAGACTTCATCACGTCTTTATTTCTCTAATTTCATGACAATGTGGCTCTCGAGCAGCTCTACAAATAAAAATACTTCAAACCAGGAGTATTTGGTGTTTAAAATATTACAGATTAAAGTAAATATGTCCACATTTATTTAATAGAATCCCTACAGTTCCCCTTTAACACACGTGTACTAATAAGTGTAAGATGTGTGTAGTTCTGCCACCTCTGCACAGACACACAAAGCTTTTCTCTTTGTTCTTCTCGTTGCTCTTTGGTCGACCTCACCGTGATAAAAAGTGTCTCTCAGAGATTGATGGTCAATAGCAGGAGCTATCTAATCAGTGCTAACGGGCTAATGCTGCTAATGAGGACCTAATGACCCTCACAGTCACCAGCGTCAACTTTAAAAACGTGTCCTCTGTGAAGAACGAACCACATTTGGAGAGTTTTGAACGTTCCTTCTCATTATTTGGCTCTTTAGTTTGAAAGATGACATCCTGCCGTACATACTGTACTATTCTATTCAACAGTACAGTTTATTCTCTGTGTCCATGATTAGCTCACTGTCAGGAAGTAGCACGCTTTAAACCTTTAAATGCTGACTGTGCTCATTCTCTGTATGTGAAAATGATTTTACAATATATCTTTTTTGTTGTTTTGGAATTTTCTGACATATTTTGTGTATTTTTTGGAGTCATTTATTTTTTGAGTCATTATTTTTTTAAATATGTCAACATGTGTTTTTTAAGTCATTATGTGTATTTTTGTCAATATATGTGTTTTTTTGAGTCATTTTGTGTATTATGTCAATACGTGTATTTTTTGTCATTGTGTATTTTTTGTCAATGTGTATTTTTTGAGTCATTTTGGGTATGTTTTTAAATAAATTTTCAGTTATTTTGTATAATATTTGTCAGTATATGTGTATTTCTTGAATCATTGTGTATTTTTGTCAATATATGTGTTTTTGAGTCATTTTGTGTATTATTTGTCAATAGTGTATTTTTTTTCAGTAATTTTGTGCATTTTTTGTCATTTTGTGTATTTGTTGAAAAATTATTTTTTAGTCATTTTATGTGTTATTTGTCATTTTGTGTATTATTTGTCAATACGTGTATTTTTTTTCAGTAATTTTGTGTATTATTTGAGTCATTTTGTCTATTTTTTTAAAAAATAATTTTTCAGTGAATAGATCTATGTACTATAGATAGACATTTGTTGAACACATCTGTGCTTTGTGTCTACCCACAGGAGAGAAACCGTACCGCTGTACGTGGGAAAACTGCGACTGGCGCTTCGCTCGTTCTGACGAACTCACCAGACACTACAGGAAACACACCGGGGCCAAACCCTTTAAGTGCATCGCCTGCAGCCGCTGCTTCTCACGCTCAGACCACCTGGCTCTGCACATGAAGCGCCACCAGAACTAACACGCACACACAACTACAGGCACCCGAATCATCCACACATCCTTCCAACAAACTAACACAAATATCAGGTTTTATTAGGGGCTGCAGCGATCAAAATCTTTGTATTCTGTCAATTATTTGAGTAATATACGGATAAAATATATTTTTGTTTAATTTAAGCCCAATTTTTTTTAAAATATGGAACAAAAACTAAGGCTGATCACTTAACCCTATCCCTAAAACTAGTAACACCCTCACAAACTCCAATAAAAAGTGATTATAATCAAAATATATCAAATTATGACAATCCATGACAACTTAGAGTTGTGTCTTATTTTCACCAATGCCATGCCTCACAAAATGGAAAAAAAAAACCCGACCACTACCATGGGTGATTTTTAAAAATTACTGAAAAATTAGGAAAAAATTCTTCGGAGAAAAAAAAAAAAAAACACAAAACTGGAAACTTGGTGTTTGCTCCACCCATTTCTGGGGATTTTTTTGATTGGTAAAAAGAATTGAATATAGATAACGTGAAAATTTCAGGACCACTTTTACTTACTTTGTCTTTTTTAGATGCAGTCACTACATACAGTGTTAAAAACATGCATATTTGTCATGAAAAATTCCACTACAGGTGACGCCAAACTAAGATCTAAAATGCAGAAATTGTAAAAAAAAAATAAAAAAAAACCTCCCCCCAAAAAAATAAATAAAAATACAAAATAATTTTTTAATAAACAAGTCTTCGAGGCAGAGAAAATTCATCGAACAATCGTTGCAGCCAACATAATTTATGATGTACACATATTTGTATATTAAACACACTCACAGTTACACAATCCTGTGAATAATGAACCCCAGGGTGATCTTTGGTGCCATTTCTTATCATTTATAAAAAACGTGCCGTTAGAACTCATTGATAAAACATGTCTGACTCTTTTGATGCACTTGTGATAACTTCAGTTCAAATTAATGAGCGTGCTGCCGTTTTGGAGGTATGAACTTTCAAAGGGAGGCGGACACGCCTTCCCCTCCTGTCCTGCCTGTGTAAATATCTGTAAATATATACAGTATATATATGTATGTATATGTGTGTGTTTATATTTCGGAGAATTTAACGACCGTATTGGAGTTTTTTCCTCGACGTATTTGGTTTCGTTTCCACTTTTGATTCTAACGCGAGTGAAACTGTGTTCCTGGCCAAAATGAGCTCCCTCCTAATAACAATCAAAAACCTCACGGAAAAGTTAATCATCGCCCCGGCACACGTAGTACCTGTCAAGCTCAGCGAGCACAGTCAATGTTTGTATCCGGGCCTTTTGCCGGTTGCCGCAGCAACGGTGCTCCTTTGACTAAAGCGTCCGATTGGCCCCTGCGTCTTTAAAGACTATAGCTTTCCACCTTCGTCTGGTGTTTGTTTAGCACTTCAGCTAATGAAAGGACGGAGCTGAGTGGATGAAACTCTTATGTAATCATCAAAGGACTCCATTGTTTCACTGAACGTGTGGAAAAGTTGATAAACTGCACTTTAGTCGTGCTTTCCAAATACAAATATTAGCAAATATTTAATAACTGACACATTTTTCTGAATGGTTGATTGAGTTAAAATATACTTTGAAAAAAAAGAAAAAGAAAGTTTCATATGGTGTGTTAAACCAACAGAGCTTGTTCTTCTTTTAACTAGTGGCGCCACCTACAGGATGGACGTGTCACAGCAGCACAAATATAGACCAGGACATTTCTAAAGGGTGAACAGATGTGAACTGATGTATCTTGATGAGACAGGGGTGGACTGGCCATCTGGCATACGGGACATCGTCCAGGTGGGCTGTCGACCCCAAGTGGGCCGGTCCGCTAGGTGTTTTTTTTTTTAAACAAGCGTGTTGTGGCAGACATGGTAACAGGTGGCCAAAAATGGTTCAAAAGTGGCAAGAAAAGAGTGAAAAGTGACTAAAATGGACCAATAGCAGTCAAGATTGGTCAAAAAATGGGTGATATTTAAATATATTGGGCAAAAATTAGCTTATTGGGATGAAAAGTGGCCAAACATATTAAAGAAAGGACAGAAAATTGGATAAAAGTGTCAAAAAGAACTTACAAAAATGAAGAAAAATAGGAACAAAAGGATATTAATTGGCAAACGGTAGCTAGAGTCTGAAAAATGTTTTGAAAAGGGGCAAAAATGGGACGAAGGAAGTGTCCTCCTTTTACGGTTTTCTGTGGGAATAATTATTATAATGAAGACATAAAATGCCACATGTTGAGAATCACCGAGTCAATAACTGTGGTGTCACTGCTAATGTATTGAACTGGTCTGGACAGAAAATGCCAGGGATGATTGTTGGTCCCAGTCCACCCCTGTGATGAGATGATCTTTTTTTAAATGACTTTCTGTTTGACCAGAACTTTTTCTATTGTTCCAGAATTACAAATGTAAATAGAATGAGTTTATATGAACACACCAGTGGTGACCCAGCTGTAATGTAAAGTACAAATCTACCATTGGGTCTATTGGAACCATTGGAACCAGTGGTTCACTGTCCTCTGCTGCTGTTCTACATCTGGCCTGTAAATGGCAAAAGCTCTACATTTCACATGCATGGTTAAAGTTAAATGATCCCGCCCCTTTTTAATCACAAAAACGTTGGATTTCATCTGTTGTGTTAGCATCCTGTTATTTCAACACTGATCAGGTAAGATTAGTCCTCTGGAAACCAGTTCTCCCAGTCTTCTCAAGACCACTACCACCACTGTGTACATAAATGTAGTTTCTAGTTTTACCATGGTGTAAATATGATTATTTTTCTCTTTTTTTTTTAACAAACGGGATTGGTGACAGTTTGATTTTGTTTTTTGTTACTTAAAGTGAAGATTATTCGATTATGTACAAAATTCTAAGAACAACCATTTGAAAAATAAAAAAAGTTTCTCAAAAATAGTGGTGTGTGCTTTCTTTTACTTTTGCATGGTTTGCATTTTTTTTTTTTTTTTTTTTTGTGAGAACTTCTTAATTCTGCTCTTTCCATGTGATATGTCATAAATCAGTGATGAACAGCTTTTATCACATGGAAGAACAAATAGTTTTGTGTGTTTTTCAGTTTTGTGACTTTATATTGTCATTTTGTGTGTTTTCTGTTATTTTGTGTATTTGTTTTAGGGGCCGCATGTCTGCCAAAAATGCTACACAAGGACTAACTTTACCTGGACACTTGGGGAAAGTAGCTCAAACTGACTCAGTGGTAGTTTTAGGGATTTGAACTGGGAACCAGTGGTAAGTTTCTCATGGCACTGAGACAAAGCTGCTACTTCTAAAAGCACAATAAGCTTCAGTCTAACAGCTGAGGCAGCAGTTTTCTTCAAAGTTGTTCACACTCTGGCACAGTGTTTCTCAAATAGAGGTACGTGTACCCCTGGGGATACGTGCTGGCACTACAGGGGTACGTGAGAAACTAAATATTAGCAGCAACTCACAAAACTATGACAAAAAAAAATAAAATAACACAAAATAAGATGATATGTATTAATGAATAATAAAAAGAACAAACTTCAAAAAAAAAATGACAACAAAATACTCACAAAATGATGAAATACAAATACAAAAACTGAAAATACAAGGGTCAGTCTTGGTTCCACATCAGGAGGGAGATAACTATGATACAAACTATAGAAATACATCTATAGGAGGCACTAAATACTGTTTCATTCCACTTATTTACAAAATTACATTATTTAAAATGTGTGTAATCACTCATACTGTATATTCCATCATTAATAATGCTGCATTGTGGGGGTTGTTTTTCACAGAATTCTAATTCTCATTGGACATAAGGTGTACTTGGGTTAAGAAATAAAAGAAAGCGAGTACTTGCATACAGAAATGGGGTTGAGAACCACTGCTAACAGACATAATGAAGTGATGCCAGGCTTTGATTTGGCATTTAAAAAAAAGGACACTTTGATGATTAAACATTAAAATGACAGCGTTTTGTTGTCTGAGAGTTGTAACAGGCACGACGTAGAGCCCATGACCTCCTAGGGCGGGCGCCATGGTTCAAGTGTCAGGTGTGTCCTTTCATTGTGCAAATCAACAACTGTTTATTAGGTAACTGCTAAAATATCATAAAAGCTTAGGGCACTCATTGAAATATTTCTTAATTCAATTACTCAACCTTAGAGTGTTATTGGATGATATAGCAGCTCTTGATTACTGTCGTCAAATTTTGGAAAACTTTTCATTTTCATGGAGAGTTTATGGAAGTTACCATATTTAAGTCCTTGCCCATAAATGGTAAAAAAAAAATCCAAGATCTGTAAACAAATATGAGAAATGCATACGTAAATAGGGTCAAAGGAACACATTTTTTTAACATTAAATCATCACTTATAGAAAAATACAACATAAACACAGACACAGACACCTGTCAACAGACGCATTGTACGTTTAGACACCATTTGGATTCTTTTTCTGGTACCAAACCAAAGATACGCTCACTGTTCATGCAGAGCTTGTAGTAAATGTAGACATCATTTGACTTTAACGTACGGCTGTTTGCTTGTATAGGAGCGAGAGATCAAACCCTACAGCCACAATTGAGGTGTCGCTACAGTGTCCCTGTACAGAGACATCAGCACTGGTGGTCAACAAATGAGCTATATAAAAGGTGTGTCTGGCTTCTGGTACCCCTAAACACTGCCTGTGCACAACCCAGGCATTTGTGAGGCTGGCATCAATCACGTACGCAAACAGACGCAGGTATCAACTACATCATGGGGGTACGGTAGAGGACGGCTGCTCATCATCACCATTGTTTTAACTGTAACTGTCCTAAAGCACCTCCACTACAGGCTGCCTGGACTTCATCTCACTCAGAGGCCAATGGAATTTATTTGGTCCTCGTTGCTAAAAACTAAACAAATGCAATAGAACTAGTATTAAGTAATCACACATCTGTCTGTCTCTGTGTGTTCCTCAAATATCTCTGCAGGTCAGGCTAAGATTGACCTGAGACTTTCAACATGGCTGCAGCTTGGTTCAAGAGTTTGCAACGTCGGATTTGTTTGGGCTGCAATGATACTGTTAATGAACTATTTCACAAAATTGTCCACCGGGGCGGAGCTACCGCAATCACGTGCGCACCAGAGCCAGTCACTGTAGAGCCCACCCTCACACCCCACCTCCTGTCCGGCACACGTAAATGTGCGTGATAATTCACCTCATTGAGAGACCGCAAGCGAATGCCCGCTCGCTACGGGTTTTAGGCGCGTGGTTGTTGTTTTTGAAACTAATGTGACACCATAGCCCCTCCCCCCACAGAGATGAAACACACACATACTGACCAATCAAATAGGGCTGGAAGAGAAAAATGACCACTTACACTTACCATTACTGAACTATTTCTCATTCTAATAAAGTCATCACGGCGCTACAACAGCCGTCATTCTCTCTATCTACGTCACCGATTTCTGTCTTAAAAGGAATTATTTAAAACTCAACATGTTTTTTAAACACACCAAGGGTTTGTGTTTTATACCAATGCAACAGTATAACCATGATGGATAACAAATTCATACTTAATACAATATTTGACCAAACATACCCTTTATTTATCCTTAAAACACAAATCTAACCAATTTTAACCTTCAAAATGTCATGCTGTTGCATCACTGGTTTTGCTTTTTTCCCCAATGGCTAAAAACACAAAAAAAGGCACCAGTTGTGGTGCTTTCACGTCAGCGGAATGGGGTTCAACTCCTTACAGTGTCCTTGTTTAAAGCCAAAATATATGAAAACAATAGTTATCACTCACCTTTTATTTTACAACAAACCTAAATGTCCCTGACGTCCCACCTTCAAACACAACCTCATTTGGCCATTCATGAAAAAGCTACTTAACCTCCCACTTTTCTATAGCAACACATCCAGTACTTCCTATGGGCACTGCACTAGTATTTACTCATTATAATTTCAGAATTTAAAAAAAAAAAAAAAAATTGGTTAAAATACTCAAAATCACTGTAAAGCAGGTTTTATAGAAGACATTTGGCAACATTAAAACATAATGTCCTGAGTTTTATTGCCTTATTTGTAAAATAAATTGTGCCAAGTACCAGTGAGATGCGTTGGTCACATGTCCTAACGCGGTCACAACCAAACTCACTCTCAATTTCAGGGCGAACAGGGCGTGTTTTGATCCAATATGGCGCCTACATTTTACCTGCAGTCATTTTACTAACACACGTTTGCTCCCCTGGTACAACTAGTCACCAACTAGAAGAAAAGTGTGAGTTTCATCAACTCACCATGTTTAGTTTAGATCAACGATCCTCGACTTGTAGGCGTGTCCCTGCTCCAACACACCTGAATCAAATGAATGGCTCGTTATCACGCTGTGGCAGAGCTTATAGAAACTGCAGTTACAGGCATATCCAAAAAAAGTTCAATGCTTCCATAATGAATGTTGAAAAATGTTTACTTTTTATATTATCATCATTAATATTACCATTATAAATATTTCCTCGCTTTTGTCATATAAAACAAACCAATTTTTAAGTTTGATGAAGTTACTTCTGATTAGTTTTTGGCGCCCTCTTGTGGTGCTGAGGTGAACTTGTGTCATCTTTTACTTTCATTATTTTAAGTTTTAAAACCATGTAAAAATTAAAGTAAATTACAAAAACAAGTGAACACATAGGCAAATGCAAACAAAAAGTCTGTTTTCATACTGCATGTCCAAAACACATTGGTTTCAAACCAGAGCCTATAGAGAGAGACTCGACAACTCCATTCACAACAAAAACACTTAAAGATAAGGAAATACCACATAAACAGACAAAATGACAAAGCAATACATACTGTAAATAACACATATTAACACATTTTTTAACCAAATTAACGTTGACATTAACTACGTCAATAAAACAGGTAAGTTAGCTGTTTACGCTATCATTAATACAAATTTACATTAGGGAAAAAAACTATTTATGGAACTACATAAACATATATTGTATATACACATACATATGATGGTGTACTGTATATATAGTGTCAATCAAAGCAGTTATTGACGACAAATGACAGAAAATCCCAGTTATGTATTACGTGATAGTCAAACATTTTGGACTTCTGTCTCAACTCTCTCCCTAAACGGCTCTGATTACAACCAGGTGTGTTGGAGCAGGGACACATCTAAATGTCTCAGGTATCCGGCCCTGGAGGACTGGAGTTCTCCACCCATGGTTTAGATGTTTCAATCACAAGTTGAGCCACATGACCGCCATTTTCTGATTTCAAAGGAAACAGGAAGTTGGAGGCCTCCCAGGTGTCTGCTGATTGGTCAAATGTCAGATGTAGCGTAATCTCTCTTGATTGGCTTGGTGAAGACCACATGGTTCTTGAGCTCGCCTCGACACAGGACTGGTGCCAAATGTAATGTGTGCGGAAATGACCAAAAACAGTCACTTGTGGGAGTGTGACGATATCTCGATACGGCGATGTATCGCAATATTTTTTTTTTCGCACGATCAATTATCGATTTGCTCGTGCTAAGTATCGATTTTTTAAAAAAAAAAAACCTTTTCTGCTTTTTTACTAAAATGTGAAGGTACGTCTTGACAGAAATGTTGTCACTGTTTGTTAAAGGAACCAATATATTGTTTACTGGAATATTGCACTATAATGGTGTCACTGGTAAGAAAGACCCTATGCTTTGTTTACACAAAGCACTATTGGAGATACTTATTCATTTACATTGGTATGTTGACACTTATTTACAGAAATGTTGCACTAAAATAGTGTCACTGTTCATGGGACACTTTTTCACTTAATCTTTTTTTTTTTCTTGTTATGTCATAGATTATCGTAAATGATTTCTGACCAATATATCGATAATCGCAGTATCGTGAGCTTTGTATCGTATCGTATCGTGAGGTACCCAGAGGTTCCCACCCCTAGTCACTTGCCTGATAAAGGGTTAAAAGTACAAAAATCAGTGGGATAATACAAGACATTACTAAATAAAAGTTCACAGAATTCTGAGAATTAATAACTTGAAATATGGCCAATGATGAGAGCAGGGATTTTTAGATTTTTCAAACTGATTCAGAATCAGTTTATTGATCCAGATCTCCTCTCGAATGTAAAGAATCATTATCATTATCATCCGTTGTGCTGATATAATAAAGACTTCAACTTTGGTGAGAATATGACCTTTTGTGGAGGTTAGATACAGTATGTTTCCTCCATGTTCATATTCAGCGATTATCTGTACACTGTCATTTTAATGACAACAATGTTCATGTACTTTGTTGGCAGAACACATAATTGCTCTGTTCTTTCACTCTGTGTGCAGACGAGCAGGTTTGTCTCATGGACGGGGACACACCCAGTGTGTGTGTGTGTGTGTGTGTGTGTGTGTGTGTGTGTGTGTGTCCTCTGAACAGACACTGGACTGGAAATCTGAGGTATTTCTCTACCACTACACACCATAACTGTAAACACGCTGAGATGGACTTCCTTGTGTTTCAGTCCAGTAAAGCCAGTTTGAACTTAAGCACACTGTGGTATATTCCACACAGGCTTTGTGTCAGACTAGTTGTACAGGATTGTAGGACAAAGAAAGAAAAACAATGATTCAGTTGTAAATAAAGCAAACATTAACACACGTGAATTATTAGTGTTTGCTGTGTGATCGTTGGTGTGCAGGGGGATTTCTGTACTTTCTAAATCTTTCGCCGTCATAAAGGAAGTGCAGCTTTTTTTTTTATTATTATTGTTTGCTTGGTCCAGTCTCCATCTGTGTGTGTGTTAATGATTGTCCAGTAGGAGGCCAATAATCTCACTTACAGCAAACATAACGTACCCGCACCTGAAAACCCCCGGCCCGACATTTGAAACATCCTCAAAATATTCAATCATTTACATTGATTTATGGAAGTGTCTATTGATATGGAAACGTATCAATAGCCACTTTGACTATGGGTACGTGTTCCGGACCTTTTCTACATCAGGGGTTCTCAACTGGTCTCACCCTGAGACCCACATTTCATTGAATCGCAATTTTTTTTTAGAATTCAACCAACCAAAATTGTTAGTTTTTTTTTTTTAAATAGCTGTTGAAAACACACATCTAATCTTTTTTTTGAAACATAACTCTATATTTTCCTGTTCAACATGCATTTCACAGCCTGCCTGTCAAAAGAGAAGTTTCTTTCAAAATAAAAGACAAGTACAACATGAGAGACATTACATATTTATTTATCTTTCACCAGCTGTCCGCAACCCACTTTTGGGTCCCGACCCACCAGTTGAGAATCATTGTTCTACATGAGCGTAATGTCCCTGTGTTTCTTTGACCGTGCCAGGATGGCCGAGTTTGGTCTAAAATGCCTGACTCGAGAATTATTTCTTCTGCTGCTGTGGGTTCGAATCCCACTTTTGTCATATATATTTTTTTTAATTTTAACATATTTAACACGGTAAATTCCACCTTTAAAAACACATCTACAAAAAAATAAATAAACATTCTAGGGTATTGTCTGGGTTAGGGCTAAAATAAAATGGTTAGCGGATTAGCTAAAAATAAATATGAGCTAAAATAAAACTGACGGAACTTTAAGTCACGTGGTGCACCTGTCACGTGACCTAAACTGACCAATGAAGGGCGCTGCGCATGACTAGACTGGCAGTCTATTCATACGTTTCAGTATAAATAGCCACGGCCTTGATTCATTGGTACTTTGTTAAGCACTTCAGTGAATTTATAGCTGGAAATGGTTCATCCATAACATTATTAAATGTTACACCCGCTTAAGGATTTAGCAATACAAAAGAAGCAGTCAAATAGGTAGAATCTTTATTATTAATAACCAGTTCATAAAGATTAATAAGCCTCACCATACCAGACTCCCAGTTCAACTCTCAATTACGGTAACAGGATTGGGGGGGATATGGTTTCACAACAATTACACACTGCAATTCAAATATTCCTCTCAACGCGTTTACACACGTGAATATGCACGACACACTTACACCCTTTAGGCCCCACCTGAAGGCCTGGCTGAGAGCTTACCGGGTATTGGTGACAAGGGGGGAGCACAAGTTCAAATAAAACCCAAAACAAAAAATGAATAAAGAGAAGAAGAAAATAGGAACTAGCCCAGCTATTTGGCCCTGACCGGCTCACGTGTCAGGACGGACTAGAACAAAGGAAACAAAGCCTGACTAATAAACAAAAGAAACAAATTATTCTCAGCAAGAGCAGCGTATGGACCCCGATGCTCTGCAAAGAAAACATTAATAACCATACAAAACACTTTAATACAAAAAACATTAAAACACATCAATAAAAGATGAACCACAAACAAACTTTAGAATACCTGGTCTGTCGGTAGTCTACCAACAACCAGCTGTTTTCCACTCAAACAGAGAACAAGCAGGGAAGCACATCTGAAATAATAAAGATGGTAAATGTCATGTGCTAGACACCAACACAACATACCATACACACACCAAACAGAATCTCTTACCAGCTTTTCCTGCACCTTCTGCATGCTCATGTGGAATAAGGTGTGGACCTGCCCTATTCCACTGTCCTCATACCAATGGCTGAACAACCTGTGTTCTTCCTGCAGGTCACCATTTGTAGTGTTAGTGCACCTACCTAACACCTGTCACATAAATATGAATACTCACCTGTTTATTCATAGCATTTTATTCTGTAGTAGTTTCTGTGACACAAAACACAAAAAAAAGTTGCCACTCATCTAAAGCCCTGAGTAAATGTCACAATAAGGTATCAAAGGTCCACCTCCTTTCCTTCTTTAAAATCAGTCCACGACAAAAAACATTTTTTTTTTTTTTCAAAATCCTCAAAAACACTATTTTTTCACCAAAATTTGTCCGACTGGAAAAATGTCTTCATGAACTAGAATCCCCATATTAGTACCAATGTTTGGATGCATGAATTGTGGCTGGGTCCAAAAATAGACTTTTTTTTAAAATGACATTTTTTTTCAAAATCCTCAAAAACGCTTGTTTTTTCGCCAAAAAAAATGACCGACCAGAATATTTTTATTCTCATTACCTGGAATCCCCCCATTAGTACCAATGTTTCTGTGTGAGAAAGGTTGGTTGGTATTGCATTAAAAGACCTACACCACTCTACACACACACACACACACACACACACACACACTTCGTAATCAAACTTATTTATTTGCAAACCATGTTTTCATAATTCATGTCCAACATTGATAAAAGTAATAATTATATAAGGTGTTTTTTTGTTTTTGCAAAACCCAACTTTGTAAAATAACAAACCAAATTTTACATTCAATAATTTACTCGTTTCCTCATAAAACATTCTGTTGACTTAAAGTCAATTTTGCGTCCTCTTGTGGTTAAATAGTGAACTGTAGCCTTTGCTTTTATTAATACAGAACGTTTAAAAAAACAAAAAAAGTGAAATGAATGTTTTAAAACTAGAAAGGAAAATAAATTAGTGATATTATTCAGAAAGTGTAATTCTTCCAAATCTGATTAAATAAATAAAGTTATATACATTTATTTTTTGGAGTTTGCAAACTACATGTAATGTTAGATTTAAAACATGTCAAAATTGTATTTGCCTTTATTATGTCAACTTTGATTTAAAATAAATAAATAAATGAATAAATAAATAAAACATTTTAAAACTATATAAAATAATAATAATAAACCAGTAAGAAAATAGAAACTGGGGGCGGTGTTTAGCTCAGTGGGTAGAGCGCCCGCCCCATGTACAGAGGCTATAGCTCCTCACCTGCAGCGGGTCCAGGTTCGATTCCCGGCCTGGGACCCCTTCCTGCGTGTCATTCCCTGCTCTCTCTAACCCCCTTCCTGTCTAGCAACTGTCATATAAAGGCCACTAGAGCCAAAAAAATCTTTAAAAAAAAAAAAAAAAAAAAAAAAAAGAAAATAGAAACTGGAATTACAGGCAAATCCCAAAAAGTTAAATGCTTCCATAATTAATGTTGAAAAATGTTTACTTTTTATATTATCATCATTAATATTACCATTATAAATATTTCCTCGCTTTTGTCATATAAAACAAACCAATTTTTAAGTTTGATGACGTTACTTCTGGTTAGTTTTTGGCGCCCTCTTGTGGTGCTGAGGTGAACTTGTGTCATCTTTTACTTTCATTATTTTAAGTTTTAAAACCATGTAAAAATTAAAGTAAATTACAAAAACAAGTGAACACATAGGCAAATGCAAACAAAAAGTCTGTTTTCATACTGCATGTCCAAAAATAACACATTTAAATATTTGCTACTTTTAATTTAAAACAACTTTTATAATCCCTTTCAATGTATAAAAAGAAAAACTAAATAATAAAAAAAACCTCACAAATGAAAGAGCAGAGGTACTAAATCACACATATGTGTGAAACACTAAATTATTTATTAGGCTTTTTTATGTTTTAAGATGATTTAATAATGGATAGGAATCTTGCTGTAATGACATATTATGTAGAAATGACAATTTTATCCGATGAGTCCCTTTTATTGAAAAAAATAAATAAATAACAGACCACGTGCATCAAATTGCACCAAAAACATGTTTTATTCTAGAAAAGAAGAAAAAGGGAAGGAGAACGTAATCACGACTGTATAGGGAGAAACTGACTTTTAAACACCATGAGTCACAGTATCAAAAAGCTCAAGTTTTTCCTCACTGATCTCAACACATTTGTTCTGTACATGTACAAAAAAAAAAAGACAAAAAGAGGAACCAAAGATTAGTTGTTTGATCAGGATAACTGCATTGCACTGAGTAAATATAGTACTGGCCCATAAGTTACTGCATTCAATGGAAAAACACAGAAAGTTTGTGGATTTTGCAGGAAGAGCTGGTGGGACGAGTCGTCACGTGACCTGGGGTTTGTTTCATCGGAGTGAAACCAGTCACTTTAATTCACAGATTTAGTCTGTTATCGTCCTCTGTTAGAGCCGGCTCACTGACGAGAAATAACACCATAACCACTGACAGACGGACGTGCACAACACCGTGCACGTGTCCTTAAAAACAGACCTGGGCGAGAAGGATTTGAACCACATCGTGATGGTTAAAGCGTCTCCAAGCTTCAGCTGGAAATCTAGACGTTCATAATAAGAAAAAAGTTTGAAGTGGACGAAATAAGGGAGATACCAAACCAGCAGTGGCAACAACATGCTACGTTAGCTAATGACAGTATGTTAGCTACAGCTTTGTGTTGGATTATTTGACACCAAACAGTGAACAGAGGCAGGTTGAAAAGGATAAAACACACCATATAATCACCCTGTCAGTGGTCATAATGTTATGGCTGATCATGTTCTACCAGAGGCAACAAACTGACTAATAACAACAGGCCAAATGATGCTCAATTTGATCCAAAAGGGGGTCGAAACTTCCAATGTTTGCAAGATAAGATTTTTGCTGCTCTTATTTGTGGTCATTTCTAAGTAATAGCAGTAACGACATTTCCCACAAGTCCAACAATGACTTATTCATCTAACTGTTATAGTTACAACAGGAGGGGTGATACTAAAACCTGGAAACATACCTGGACTACATGCACAGGGCTGTCATATGTTAAATGTTCAATCTAAATGTTGAATATAAATCTTGCTCGTTTGCATGAATTAGCTTTTATTTTGGTACTTCCAGTAAATTTCCATATTAGCTAAATATTTAGTTTCACCCGTGACGTTTAGATTTAGATTTAACATTTAGAATTAGATTCAACATTTACATTTAGATTCAGATTCAAAATTTAGATATAACATTTAGTTATAGATTCGACATTTACATTTAGATTTAGAATTAACATTTAGAATTAGATTCAACATTTACATTTAGATTCAGATTCAAAATTTAGATATAACATTTAGTTATAGATTCGACATTTACATTTAGATTTAGAATTAACATTTAGAATTAGATTCATCGTTTACATTTAGAATTAACATTTTGATTCAGATTCAAAATTTAGATTTAACATTTAGAATCAGATTCGACATTTACATTTAGATTTAACATTTAGATTCAGATTAAACATTTAGATTTAGCATTTAGATTTAACTTTTAGATTCGACATTTACATTTAGAATTAACATTTAGATTCAACATTTACATTAAGACATTTCACAAATATTGCTGTAAATCTGACCAAATGTAACAGAAAAAATACGAACATGTGTTTTTTTAAACGTTGTTTGTTGCTAAATGACTTAGCACGCACAAACTTAAAATCGGGGGCTACATGTTTCCAGATGTTTACAGGTTTTAGTATCACCCCGACAAGAGGCATCGTTTTTTTTTTTTTTTTGTAGTTAAAAGAAATAAGACGAGGGATGTGATTTGTCATCCGAACAGCTTCACCTGACCGTTTGCTGATTGTTTGTGATGCTGCTGAGACGAACCGCACACACACACCGACATGCTCACCAACGGCACTACGGGGAAACAAGGCGGCTACTCTCCATGCAACACAAGTGTGCACAACACAAGTGGGACCTTTTTTCTATTTCTTTTCTTTTTTTTTTGTTTTTACTTTTTTTGCATTAAGTATTCCTAAAAACGAACGAATCAGCTCCGAGAAACCAAACACACACACACACACACGCACAACAAAACACGTCTCATCGAAAAGAAACCAACAGAAGCAAAGATGTCTTCACATTTTCTAGTCAGTGTTAAAAATAGAAATTCACCCGTGACGTTAACTTTCTGATTATATACATCTATGTACAAAGATCTCTCCTGACCATCTGTCCGTAATGTCTTACAAAACAAAGGAAATCACAATAAACTCTTCTTCTACAAAGATGTGCTTAGTAACTTTTTAAACTTTTATCAGAGGGGGGACGTCGGGAGAATACGATCGCTGCTTTAGTCCGCACGGCCAGAGGGGGAGCCAAAATCCTCCAAAATAAGAGTGTCAGTGGGAATAATTCATTCTATTTTCTCGATTACACGTTATTTAAGCCAGTGGTTCTCAACTGGTGAGGCCTCGGGACGCAAAAAACAACCTGCATCTGAAATTCAGGAAAATATTTAAAGTCTCAAACTTTTATTGTGAAAAGGTGGGGACGTACGAAGCTGTGGCACTACATAAAATAATAAGTGCATGTTCAAAAACAGGTATTGTAAGTAATGGTGAGAGAAAAAGAAATATTCCCGTGACAAATTAGCAACAAAAATGAAGGAACATTGCAACTGGAGAAGAAGAAAGAATAAAGAAACGTAACTTTAATGTGAACGTGATGAAAAAGTTGTGCTTTGGAAAATGTGACGTACCTATTTTAACTGTGCGTTTTCAGTGCGCTGTTACGTGAATAAACTCCCTTCAAAATAAAAGCACAGTTTGCTCAAAATGTTCAAAACTTGTCAGAGAACCACTGAACTTAAACGATTAAAAAAAAAAAAAAAATGGTTTTTGGATTTGATTGTTGTGCAGCATGTGGACCAAAACAACAAGCGACCCCCGGGTAATCCTGCACATCATCAGGCAAACACTGTTTTTGCTCTTCCTCAGACCTCAGCAGTGCTTGGAAAAAAACAGGATTTTGTTGCATAATCAAGTTCAGCCCAGATCGAGGACTTAAAACCAGCCCGCCGCGTGTAGGCAGAGGCTCGATCTGTGTCAGAACATCTAGCTTTTTGCCTGGAGGTCGTAAAAATTATTTACCTGAACTCTGTCTCAGCTGAGAGATTAGAGGAAATGTTAGTGAGCGGGGCTGTGTTTCCTCCCGCAGTGTGTAATTCCAGTCCTGACGAACCCTGATCACCCGACACAGTGCCTGGCTTCTACCAGAACCACTGACAGAAAACTTGGCCATTTAGGATCCGGTCGACTCATTCAGAACTAAAACAAACACTAAAAACTGTTAAATCCTCTTAAACAAGTAGTTTCGGTCAAAATATTAAAACAATAACGTATAAATTAGAGTACAAGTCTGTGAAATAAAGGTGAAAATTATTTTAACATTTAAAGCAAAGAGTTACTGGTTTTGGGTCCTTTATCGCATTTGCAATTGATAAGAACAACAAATGCTAATGCTATTACATATTGGCACCACCTAGTGGTAAAAGTAGGTACTGGAAGTTTAGGCACGAAGAATTTTTCTCCATTTGTGCATTTTAGTTAGTTTTGTTAGTAGATATGTGAGGAAATTCTGCTGTTAAAATCTCTTAAACACGTCGTTTTACTTTATTTTGAAGATTAAAATCCTTTGGGAAGTTTAAACTTTTCTTTAAATTCCGTCAAATGCGTGTTTCAACGCAAGTTCTGTTTTCTTTTAATAGTAGTTGCGACACATTTTAGCCAGGTTTCACTTGTTCTAGCCTTTCCCATTGATACGATTAAAAATGGAATACTTCAACATTGTGTTTTTTCCATTTGCGCCACCTAGTCATGCAAATGGCTACTGCAAGTACTGAGCCTTTATTAAAAACTGTTAGAGTGTTAAAATCTTTGTTTCTTGTTATTTAGTGATGAGAGATTAATTCTGCTGGTAAAATCTCTAAATAGAGTCATTCAAAAATATTAACTTTATTTTGTAGGAGTTGTTGAGCAAAAAGGTTAAAATCCTTTGTATGGTTTTAACTTTTATTCAAGTTTTTAAAATGAGTTACTGTTTTTTTCCCTCCTTTTCATTGATATGATTGAAGACCATTTACTCCCATCCAGTGGCACAGCGAGGTACTGCAGGGAAACTGTTAATATATCAAATCAGTCACAAAAATTGCCAAAATTTGCAGGAAAATGATCATTTTCGATACCTTAAGCCATTAACTACCACTGAATGTGATCTTAAGTGGGTCGAAATGCTACAAAAACGCCTCCTAATTCTTGGTTTCCATCTTTTTTTTTCTCCTCAAACTCTTCTATTTAGTAAATAAAACTTTTCCTTTTTTAATGCACTAACGAGAGACCTTGAGGGGATCTGTGGCCTGGCGTTGTCTCCCAGTGGTCCTGGTTCCACCCTTACAGATTGACTTCAGTTATTAAGGCTCAACGGGCCGGAGGTAAAAGGTGCCCGGAACACACACTCTTTAAAAACAACAACAAAAAAAAACACATATTTAAACTCTGATTATGTGTTTCATCTGAAAACCATGCACACACGTGAACAAACGCACACACGTCGCACGCCCACAGACGCTCGACCCCCCCCCTCTACGAGAGTCGGGCTTTTTGTGTCACCTCTCGCTTTCACGGCCTCCCGAACACAAAAACACTTTTTATTTCTTCTTCTTCTTTTTTTCTTTTTTTAAAGGCGCGAAAGAAAGGGAGAACGAAATGGACTGAAGGCTTTTCTTTTCCAACCATAAAAACAACAGCGACATTTAATCAAAGCAAATACTGTTATAGAAATGTGATGTCGGTGTGTGTAAGTGTGTGTGTGTGTGTGTGTGTGTGTGTGTGTGTGTGTGTGTGTGTGTGTGTGTGTGTGTGTGTGTGTGTGTGTGTGTGTGTGTGTGTGTGTGTGTGTGTGGGCAGGCAGAACACTACAGCGAGGTGATTGATACAAGGCAAATAAACATATGTATAAAGTTCACAGTCTGGAGCTTCTTGTGTCAGGATGATGATGATGATGATGATGATGATGATGATGATGATGATGATGATGATGAACCTAAAGGGAGTTTATACCAGACATCACTTCAGCTGCTAAAATGTAACTAATTTTAATCAATCTCAACCAAAACAAACTTCAGATTATCATTACAAACACTTTCCCGTTAAATCGATTAAAATAATCCTAAATCTGAACTCCTCTAACGCGTCTTATTTCACCAATTTGGCGATCGAGATCCAGATTATGACATTTCAATCAATGTTGCCTCCACAAATCTATTAAAATATGACATTTTGATTTCTCCAAGGTGCCATAAAACCTCATATTTACCTCATTTAGCCATTATCAGACCACAAAAAATGACTTTTATAGGAAAATAGTGAAATGGAAGTCATTAAAATCCTGTTTTCTGGTTAAAATTCATTAAAACAATGAAACTTGGAGTCTTTCATTATCCTACACGAGGGCACACTCTCACATGTACCTAATTGAGCCCTGATCAAACCATAATAACAGAGTTGTTATGATAAGAACAGGGAATGAATACGTTTCTGCTTAAAATAATTTGCAAAGATTACATTTGTATTTTCTAATGTCTCAGGTTAGCATATGTACTCGTATGTAACTGATTTGGCCTCATTAAACCAAAATAACAAGGTTTTATAGGAATATTAGGGGATTAGATTCACTTTTGTCTGTAAAATAGTTAAATTATCCTGTGTTAGGGTATGTGCTCATGTTTGCAGGATAAGCAACTCAAGTGATGTGGGCTTTAAACAGGACGACTATGGACCATTTTCTTCCTCTTTAGATAGATGGATGGATGGGTGGATAGATGGATGGATGGATGATGGATGGATAGATGGATGGATGGAGGTTCCTGCTGCTGAAGCCCTCGTCGTTCCGCAGAGAGGTAAGAACAAAACAGGAGCGTACGAAGCTAAATTCCTCTCTTTAGCTTTGATTTGAAAACCAAAAGTGATAAAAAGACGTCCTCGACCTTACATCCCGCAGGAGGCGGAGCCAGTTGCAGAGTTTGAGGACGACACTGGTCGGATGTGCGGCGGTAAAGGGAGGCGGCGTCGGGGGTCGTGAGGTGCGGTGCGAGTTCACATCATCACGTGGCGCCGGCGGTGCAGAGAGAGGTGGTCGGACCGGGAGAAGGAGCGGTCGCACTCGGTGCAGCGGAAGGGTTTGATTCCCGTGTGCTTGCGGAAGTGCCGAGTCAGCTCGTCGGAGCGGGCGAAACGCCAAGTGCAGCCTTCCCAGGTACAGTGGTACGGTTTCTCTCCTGTAGGGGGGGGGGTGGACTCATTACAATCTGTAATCATGGACTTTGTGTGTATGTGTGTCAGGGTTGGGGTCAATTATAATTATAATCATGTAATTGATCATTATTTACAATTATGACTGATTATAAATGTAAATAAAACAATCTGTTGCTCTTATAATCATAATAGAATTATAATTGAGGTCAGATTATTGACTTAGTAATTTTAGTGGACGTTTTTGAGACTTTTTATTTTGCCATTTGAAATCAAATTTAAGACCAACTTCAAAGTGAACATAATTGGGAAAAAAAATTCCACATAAATAACATAGAGTTAGAGTCATTGCTTTTCTCGAGTGTCTAGTGCGGCCAAAGTAGCACACAAATATACACTAAACGACAGTAAAATACACAAACCAGAACATTGGCAGCTAATCCACTGACTGTCAGCTAGTTCAGTGTTTATATTATTGTGCAATGTCCATTCCTGCCACGTGTGTTGCCTCATTCTCTCTGTACTGTGTGCAGGCCCGTGTGTGTACATATCTTCTATTGTTTATTACGCTGTTTTATTTCATTTTATTTTATTTATCTGCTCCTGAAACTGTGCAAATTTCACCTTGTGGGACTAATAAAGGTTATCTTATCTAAAAAAACAGACTAAAATAATCAAAATCACTCCAAAAACACAAAATGACTACAAAAATATTCAGAAATCTATTAATGAAGAGCAAAAATAAAGAAAAAGAAAAATCATTAAGAAACAGGCAATTTTCGTGAAATGTTCATTTTCCTCATAGTGTTTATATATATTTTTTTTTTTTTTTTTTTTAAACGAATGCTACCTTTTATTTTGAAATGTGAGACTAATTACAATCATAAAATCATACTTATTATGTGTTCAAATGTAAGACTTTTGAAACATTGATTTAAGAAATTTTAATGACAAATAAGTCTTTATTTTTCAATTTATGAGTTTAATGTATTTTAAGACTTTTTAAGGATCTGTGGGAACCCTGTAATTGTAATTGGTATGGAAATACTATAAAAACTGTCAATTACAATTTAATGCAAAACTGGCAACCATGTTACACTTCTACGGCTACTATATTGCTACTATACGTAGTTATACAATAACGTGTTTCAGATCAACTTTTTCCACTTCCTGTCACTTCTCTTAAGGATCATTTTACCATTTAAAAAAAACTAATCTCGGGGTATACTGACAGAAAAAAGGCTCACACGCCCACACCAGAAATATTAATACCAATATTTTCAGACAAATTCCACATCAACATTGCACGTTCCACGCAGTATAAATGATTCATACTGTAACGTTTGTAAGGCGCCAAGAACATCAAAGAAATCAGTGACAGATACTGTATCAGTCCCGCAGGATTTTCTCTTTTAAATTTCATTGATTTTGGGACCAATTTTGATTTAATTTGGGGGAAATTATGTGAAATAATTTCAGGAGAATTGAGTTATTTGAACAATTTGAGATTACAGATGTATGCAGTCATGTGATGAAAGCATGGGAAAATTACGATCTTCCAAATATTGTTGAGTTTTTATTGAATTTTGTGTATTTAGCAGAAGGGTTGAGAGCGCTATAACAGAAATATTTAGTAATTTACACAATCAATCCTGTTTTCTCTGTCTTCTTAACTTCCTCCTGGATGGTCTAAGGGGCCAAATTTGGACCCCGGGCCTCGAGTTTGACATGATAGATCGTATTTTTTGTGTATTTTACAGCTGATGAGTCAAAACTCACAACTAACACACGAGCAAGGTGGGCTTATTCATTAAAGGGTTTGTAAGTGTGATTCACTGAATTTGAAATGTAGTTGAATGTAATTGCAATCAGGAGAAAAATCATTGCAATTTAAATTGTAATTAGGGAAAACATGCCTGTCATCGTAATCATAATTGAGTTGTAATTGGGCGTGGATACAGTATTATTCGGACTATAAGGCTCACTTAAAATCCTTTAATTTTCTCAAAAATCAACAGTGCGCCTTATAATCAGGTGTGCCTTATGTGTGAAATTAATATGTCAAAATGTTTTAGTACAACTTTGGTAAACAATGAAGCTGCACCACTTGATGGATTTTTGGTGCTTCAGGGCTACCGTAGTCAGACGCCTCATGGAGTGATATGTACAGTACTGTGCTTCAACACACTGAACTGAAAAAGTGAGTGTAATGTTTTATATTTTATGTGTTAAACCTGAACAATGTGGAGAGTTATTGTTAATGAGTTGAATAAAGTTTGACCTATCTGACTATTTTGTTTCGCTTAATAATAATAATAATAATAATAATAATAACGCCTTATGTATGAAAATAGACCAGGTCAGACCCATTCATTGTTAGTGCGCCTTATAATCCGGAGCGCCTTATAGTCTGAAAAATACGGTAATTGAAAACATAATTGTAATTAAAACTGTAATTGACCCTAACCCTGACGTGTGTGATGGCAGCGACAGTCTACCTGTGTGTATCCTCCTGTGAGCTTTGAGGTGGGAGCTCTTCGTGTAAACCTTTTTACAGCCCTCGTAGTCGCACATGTGGGTTCGCCGCCTCTTGACGTCGGGGGAATCTGGATCCACGGGTTCCAGGTCCATAACCGACCTGTAACAGACAGAGAGTCAGTCCATTTCTGTCACCTACTGGCTTAGAGGAGAATCCCAATACCTGCAGTCAGACAAATGTTCCATCTCAGAAACGATTAAGCAGTAAATACTATTGTCATTTGAATTATTCTAAGGCAATGTAACAACCTTCAAAAACCTGTTTCTACAAAATAATTATAAGTCACTCTCAATGCATAACATTTTGGCAAGTATTTATTACCCAATTTATTTTTTAATTCACTTTTCTGCTAATTACGACGGCGTACTAGGGCCACATTAACATAAAAAACAAATTGTAATATTTTAAGAATAAAGTTGTAATGTTATGAGAATAAAGTCATATTCTAATAAAATCATAATTTTATGAGATTACAATCATAATATTTCAAAAATAAAGTGAAATATTATTATTTTATCTCATAAAAATTACAATTTTATTAAGATACGACTTTGTTCTCATAAAATTACAACTGTATTCTCAAAATATTACAACTTTAATATCAAAACATTATGACTTCAATATTGAAATTAAGATTTTTTATTCAAATACAACTTTATTAGGATTCTATCAGAAAATGGAAAATTTGTGAGAGAATGTAAAAGTAAACTTACTCCAGTTATATTACATATGGCAGGTCTTATGAACAATGCATTGTGTTGGAAATGTCAGAATGATGCTGGTACCCTTATGCATTGTTTGTGGGAACGCCCAATTATTCAACGCTTTTGGGTGGAGGTCATCCATGTCCTTAGTGAATGGTTGGGAAAGTACGAAACTAATATATCAATCGGGAAATTTTCAATTATTATGGTTGGGGTATCAGTGGCAGCCAGGGTTATCCTTAAACATTGGAAAACTCCAATCGCCCCACATATTAAGGAATGGGCAAACATGATAACAAAAATGGCCTCATATGAATGCATGCTAAATAGATTAAAAAATAAGGACAACACAAGTCAGGATGAGACGTGATTCCATGTCTGCCTAATTCCACCCTTTAGTATAGTGATTAATTATTATTTTATTATTTTTACCTTGTAGAAAAGCCCCCATCCATGAATGTATCGATGCATATGTACAGCCGCCTTTTTGAGTGTGGATTGGGATTTTGTAATGTACCAAGAAAATGTTCAATAAAAAAACTTTAATTACAAAAAAAAAAAATACAACTTTATTCTAATAAAATTCCAACTTTAATTTTGAAATATTATGACTTTAATCTAATAAAAAAATGATGATATTATTAAGATACAACTTTATTCTTGAAACATTACTCTCGTAGTGCCCAGATTGTTTATTTTTGTTTTAATGTGACCCTAATAAGCTGTTGTAGCTAATAATTTTAAATTGGATTTATTCACTAACTCTATTATTATTTATTAATTATTTATTTTGCTAAATGTATATTTATTTTATTCCCATCAGGCTAATTGTATTATCCTTTACCACTAGAGGACGCCAAAGCAACTCTTTAAACACAACTGATTTAAACCCTGCATTATTTTTTTTCTCCTGTTTCTTCATTTCTACTCCTTACCTCACATTAATAAAACAGCATTAGTCGAGCTATGGCATGCTCCTGTATGCACATAATTATTACTTCTACTTCTAATTATTGCCTTGTGATAATAACTGTGTTTAAAGTCTGTGCTTGTCTCCAAAGGAGTGAATAAAAATGATTTAAATTCAAATCTGATGCCCTGCATTAATTTGACAAAGTGGAGACACTGACGACAAACAGCGTGATGTAACCTTGTTTACGCCGCATGTCCTGGGACGGCCCTGCCCAGCAACACACACAAACACACACGCATAAAAACCACACATGGCAACAGCCTCACTTTATTAAACACCCTGTGTGTGCGTGTGTGTGTGCGTGTGTGTTCGTGTGTGTGTCTCACAGAGAAGATTACAGCGCTAAGCTAACCGTCAACGCCCACGCCCAGGATTTCAGTTACAGCCTCACCCACTGGGTGTGGCCGCCACTCAGTTTACTGATCAACACGTTGGACTTGGACACAAAACACACACACACACGCACACACAGACACACACACACACACACACACACACACACAACAAAGCAGAGGATCCACATTTCACCCAAAGGTCAAAGATGTGCTTTAAACACACAGGTTAGCCAGTGCAGGTTATTTATGAAGTTATAGCAGTAGTCATGGCAGTGCTGCACTTATGTAGTTGATCAGAGAGAAGATCCACCCTAAAACACCATCTCCCATCATCCCACTGTGCATTAGCCTAGCTGTTCTCAGCCATGTTAACTCTGTATTACGGTTTATGGGATCAATAATCTAACATTAAAGTGCCGTCCATCAACAGTTTTTGAGGTAAAACAATGGCCATTTTCTCAAGTGCAGTCCCACATCTAAGCTTTACTTTAAACCAGGGGATCCTCCACTGTTTTTATAAATGTGGCCTGAATAAAAAGCGTGAAAGTGGAAGTAAAATGCTTTTTATTTTTCATTGAGTAGATCTTGACATCACCAAGGTGGAGGTCAGGGATCTTGGGCTTGAAAAGGTTGGAGACCACTGCTCTACAGTTTCTCTAGCTTATGGCGGCTAGCTACAAGCTAAACAGGCAAACAGGTAAACATAGAAGCACAAACACCTCTACCTTTTAATACTATTAACTAACCAAAATGCATTTGTAAGATTAGCTTTTCAACACCATATTAATCGAAATCCATAAATCACTTTGTCCAAAAGGTTCTCAAATCTAAATATTCCCCTGACACACTAAATTATTATACAGAAAAATACACGTGTCTACCATTACTGTCAAGGTTTGGATTTGAAAATAAGGGAAATTTTCTGGCACCCACTACAATCCGTCCCACCCCCCAACCAAGCTCTAGTATCCCTTTTATTTTGAGACAAGTGTACAAGAAATCTAAAATAGCCACTTGTCAACCACTTACTAAATACAATTATGTGATTAGAATCTGGTAGGTCGACCTTTATGAACATTGAAATGCTGTGAACATTCCTACTAGGGCTGGGCAATGTGGACCAAAACTCATATCTCAATATATTTTCTTAAAATGATGATATACAATATAAATCTAGATAATTTTATCAAATAAAGTCTGACCAGAAAAACAATTCTGGGTTAAATTTGCTGATGCAAAATACCACACAGGGACATTTATTAACAGATGATCAATATGTGCACTCAGAAATCATCTTACTGAGCTTTACATGTTGTTCTGAGAAATAATAGCAGCGAAAACTAGTATTTTGATACATAATAAGCTATAATATATATATATGAAATATTATAGTTTTATTTATCGCCTTGAATCTCGATATATCGCCCAGCTCTAATTCTTAAATTATGAAACAGCCTAAATAAAAACATAAATGTGTATATGAAGCACATGTGTTTATTTAATATACTTACAGTTTATATACAAGTCAACACGTTCCATATTTACTGTTAATTTCACATTGCTTGCCTTTAAGTTAGACATTAACATTTTATTTTCATTACATATTTTATTATAATTTCTCATGCTCACTCATGTGGTTCTCTGGTATTCACTAATGACTTATTAGACACATTTATTACAGACTTTACATCCTTTAACACTTTATAAAGCGGTGTATATTTGTGGAGCTTGTGATTGGCTGATTTTTTATGGTGACTTACGTTGTTCCTTTCGCTGTGGTAGACATTAAAATCTCAGTTATTAATCTAACAGAACGTGTAACTGTGTCCCATCCTGATGGTCTTTAGGAAGATAAACTCTCTGTCACATTTTACAACGTAAAACGTAAACGAGTACTTTGTTTTTTTCGCCGGAACGTCTTCATTCATTCATCATCGTTCTTCTGAGTTGTTTCCGGGTTTGTTGCCGCTGTCGGCACTAATCTCGCGAGAACTGCCACTCGGGACATTTCATGAGGCAGTTCTCGCGAGGCTAGTGACGCCTTTCAGTTCAGTAAGGCATCTTTGAATTATTATTACATTAAAATGCGGGAAAATGGCGGGAAAGAGGGGTAAAATATGGGAGTTTCCCGGCCAAAATGGGATACTTGACAGGTATGAAGTGTAGACAAAACTGAACAAGAGGCTGATTTAAAATAAACATGTCAAACTTGTAGCGTTTACATGCTTACATTACATTACTGGAAATCTATCTGTAAGCTATTGAGAGTGTTCTTTAGTGGTCAAAGTTAAAATGACAGAAACACGGAAGAACCAAAGAGTAAAACACTGCATAATCTTTTAAATAGCCCAGATGTATAAACATGTTTATATTGAGTTTCCTTGCAGCTGATTAAATGTTACACATCCATCTAAAACTTGAAATTAAGCCCCTTTGTGTCTTTTTTCTTCAGTATTTTAACTAATTGTTGTGGTGTAGTTCTCACTCACCCTGCGTCGATGCTCTGTGCACTGAGTGATGCCGATCCGGACTCCGTGCCGCTCTCTGCATCGCTGTCACTCTGATACTCCACTGGAGACGTTGACCCTGGCTTAATACGAACTGCACGGAAGGAGGGAGAGATGGGATGGAAGGAAATTGGGGAGGGGAGGTGAAGAGGTTGTCAGAGCAAACAGAGAACAACAGCAGGGGGTAAATAATGTCACTAATTAGTGGTACATGTTGGGATTCCTACTGTATGTGGAGTTTAGTTTGGTCTGTGTGGAATTCAGGACAAAAAACACTTGTTTTCAACTTTAATGACGAAGTCACTTGAAACCATCTGTGATGTAGTTCTATGTCTTCATTTCTGTTTCTATTCACACACAGAGACACACAGTCATGGCGGCGCCCTCGAAGACAAGTTCCCCCACATGGAGATATTCTCACTCTTTTTCTTTTGTGGACGACAAAGATTAGAACAGCTGTGTCTGGGTTCAAAGCTCATATTTAAAGCTACAAACAGCGTTTCTTACCTGTGGTAGAACTGCTTATCTACAAGTTAAAGGAGACCCCATGAACACACATTTTGACTCCTCCCACCCCCTGTTGGCCAGGATGGGTGTTAAAATGACCATCAGCCACACATCACACAGCAATGAAGTGAAATTGGATACTTTCCCAGGGTGCACCTGTCGAAATCACCACACAATGGTTGTTTTAACTGTGTTTGTTCCACGCTGTTGTTCTCATGTATACACACACGTTACCTCGGACATCAAATTTGGCATGGTTGTAGAAAACTTGAAGGAGATAACAGAATACATTTTCTCAAACAGCAATATTAGTGTTGTTTCTTTTGTTTGTTTTGTTAATATTATGGGTTTTTATGTTATTCTAATCATGCTGAAATTGCAAAATGACAAGGAAATGCCCTCGTATACATGTTTTAGAGGAATATTATATTTTTTTTTTATATATATATATATATATATATATATATATATATATATATATATATACAGTAACTGTGTTTTTTATGATAACTGTGTCTGTCTGGCTTGAATCTTTGAAGTGTGCTTAAATGTTATTGGGAGGGACATGATGTTTTATTTCATAATACTTTGTCCAATGACAATAAAAGGATTCTATTTCATTCTATTCTTTCTATCACATATTTACATGCAATTTTTCCCTGTATGCAGGTGGGCAAAGAGACAAAATGTGGAAATGTCAAACTTACACGAACTCTCGAGTTACAATGGAATTCATATGGCACGGAGTAAACGCTCACCTATACGTATCACATAATTAAACCGTAAAAGGGTTTAATGCCACATAATTAAACCGTAAAAAGGTTTAATGCCACGAGTGTAGCAAAAATGAAAGGATCAAATAAAAAAATAAAAAGAAACATAAAATTAATAAATCAAAGCCGTACATACCCCAACGGAAAAAAAAAAATATATATATATATATATATATTTAATGTCTCTGCTTTCTACCTCTGCCACCATCATTTATTTGTATAATATTTATCATTTTCACTATCTTCTGTATCATAAATTTCCATTCCTGTTCACACTATACTCCTTCAGTGCTCAGGTTTGGGGCGTCGCCTTATTTTACTTTTACGCCCACCTTTTGTCTGCTGATACGAGCTGGTAGTATTTGAATGTGTGAGCCAGGAGGGTGATGGGAACAGATGTTAACAGGAAATAAAAAATAAACACACAGATGATGCTAATCAGCAATCAGGTGGGTGACAAATCTCCCACGGCGAAAAAAGTCGGAACTCCAACTCTAAACTCCAACTTTTCAACCTATTTTATCGATTCCTTTATATGAATCTAAGATAAATTCCAAGAGAAGACGACCTTCAGTCTTTAGGGTCTTCCAGAATGAGATCGCAGGAATGCTATAACTTTGACGCTCCAGCGGTTTAATGATAGAAAAGGAATAATTACATCTCCTGAGCTCATCAAAGCATTTAATGGAGTTTTAAGGCTCATCGTTATTACTTATGGTTCCTTCTTTAGGGTTTCAGGGGTTTGTGTCACTCTCACAAAGACCTTTTACAGCAGCAGCAGCAGCAGCAATAAAACTAATTAAATTATAATCCATCAATCATCTGAAAAGGAATAGAGCCAAGCACGGCATGTCAATAAGGAGCTTTTCAGGGAACACATGACATTAGTATATGAAGATCTAAAGCCTAAGTTTGACTTCATAACCAGGGAAGTCCAAATACTGTTACTGGTATCAGGACCGTGTTGTTTATACCTCTAACATGAGCGTTGTAGAGGAAACAAAGCAACAAAAACACACAAAATAATAGAAAAATAGACAATGACTAAAAACGTGCAAAACGACGTTGAAAAATATGGGTCAATGACGTATAAGGATTTTCACTGCATTTTAATTTCCTCAAATTTGGCATCATCGAGCAAAGTTTGCTTGAACATTAAGAGAGAAATCAAAATAGAAATACTTTTTTTAATTTTATACAGGAGGAAATAATACCACACATGGCAGAAAATGGCACTTTAAATAACAAAAAATGACAGATAAATATATTTTTTGTTGGTTTTTTTGAAAATCCAAAGTGGGTGAGATATACTACGGTACTACATAGAGTATCTTTTTATTAGTGATGCACCGAAAATTTTACCACCAAAAACCTATTTAATTTTTTAGTCACTTATAGCAGGGTTTAAAGTTTTCCGTCTCTACGTCAATTAAGGAATTTGAAGGAAGATTTGCGTCAATTCATGCACACAAAAAACAAATAGATATTGTGATGACGTGACTTGAGCCGTATCAAAGGTTCATCAGCCTTTAATGGAAGTTGCTACGACAGAACAGTCTTATTCCGACATTCATCAGCCTCCCAGCCAATCAACACACAGAACACACGTAAACAAAGACGAACATTGGCGGATAAAGCTGCACGTAACAACAATGCCTTCACGGTCATGGGAAACCACAACATCTGTAAACCATTGAATAAACTACATGTGGAACATAACTCATGACATAGGACACAGTCCATTACTATATATATATATATATATAATAATTATATTAAATGATGCCTCTTCCCAATGTTATCAGTCATGTTAAGAAGCCTGAGACCTTGGCAGGCCACATGACCGTGAGTGCGGTCAGTGTGCAGCTCAGCAGAGCTCAGCCAATGATAATTGTTTTGCACTCCCGCAGAGAGAAAAGATCGTGCAAATTTGGTCAAATACGCTAAGAGGATAATGGTAAAAGAAATACTGAGGGAAGAGTGAAAGGAGCGGTCGGGAACAAGCTGGTGGACTAAAGGTATGCTATTTAACACTAAAGAAACCACACATTTTTCATCAGGCTTATTATGCTACTACCAACCAAACTTATCAGGCTTCCACATGCCCATAATCGGGACAATTGACGCGTGTGAGTTGATCGAGCTAACCTAGCATGTTAGCATGGACTCGCTGTTTTTGGAAGAAGGCCTCTACATCTTTTATCTGTGTCTTCAGATCATAGGTCAACATGCACAAATCATATTTGGCCTTTTCTGATCAAAAGTTTAAAGTGGATTTATTGTTAATTAAAAATACAATGGACATAATGTCCACATTATTTATGTTTATATTTCTCAAGCAGATTAATCCAATCAGAGAGCAGAATGAGTCTCTCATTTGGGTTCTTAGGTGAAATACAAATAACAAAATTCACGAACAAAAAAAATAGCACCACACATTTGTTTAAATGAAAGTCAGTACAAAAATAACTAGTCACGTAATACAAAGAGTTTGTACCGTCTCTACCTAAACCTCTGCAGGTGGATGGCATGAGTAATCAACTGCTTAGGAGCTACTGTCTATGTGTCAAAAGCAGGTAAGATTCTGGCAATAATAGTTGGATTATAATTGTGATGACTTCATTAAACCAGTAATAGTGCAAACTACATACGACGCCTTTAATGCGCAACACATGGGACTTTTGTCTGTCTACGTAAATGTTTGTTTTTATTATATTTGTTCAATAAAAAGTTCACAAGATGATGTCATTGTCATTTCAGTGTAAATATGCCACACCTAAATACACCAGTTTCCTTTAAACGCTTGTACTTAAAACCCTCTCACGTCTCACATATATTTTCCAATTACATTTCCTCCTTTAGCACTGACATTTTTCCTTAAAAACAGACCTATAAAGCAGACTTGTTATGATAGAATAACAAAAATGTCATCATTACTTGAATTACATGTGAATTATTTTGGCATTTTTTAATTTTTTTTGCTTTAAATCCTAACTTATAGGCATGTACATTATTATTGTTTTGTACACTTGAGCCAGGTCAAGTTAAACATTTTATTTTATTATGTGTTTTATTTTATTTTATGCACTCTTAGATAGTTAGCGCTAAATAAATATTTGTACATTTACTTTCAGCTGATTCATTCTTTAAAACAGTAATATTATGTATGCAATTGCAATGCTTTAATGTACGTGAGGTTACTACACAGTCAAAACAATAAATGCAATGATATTAATAACTGGCAACCATTTTATTTAACTGGAAGAAATGCAATTGGAAGTGTTGCGTCATTGACTCGTGTACAAAAAAGTCTCCAAAGACACATAAGTTGCAAGAACAACACACAAAATGAAAAAAGACACAAAACAGAAATACACACTATAAATTGACTAAAAAACACACAAAAACCCTTTGTTCTTTCCTGCATTAATGCTCAGATTGGTCAATATTCTAAATAGTGACATTAATGTTGAAAACATGGTCCTCAGATCAGACAGTCCTATGATTGTTACCCCCACTTTGATAAAAAACTGCCAATGTCTGACCTAAACATACGTATTTATCTTTAATGAATTACCAATACAGACAAAACAAAACTGTTTATTTCACTGAGAATCAGAGCAGCTACTCGTATCAGTGGAAACACAAATCCCATCCATTTGCTCAAAGGGGTTCAAGAACAGCATCAAAATGAATGCTTTGATACGTTTAGGTGGAAAAGAAAAGGTTAAAGAGCAGCTTTTCTCATTCTTCTCCTCCATCCACAGGAATGTGGCAGCCAGACTGTTCAAAGTCCAACCAGCCTGCGGGAGGCGAGCGTGGGTGTGGCCATAGGAGGGGTGACGCAAGGAGTTTGGGAGGAGTGCGTTTGTTTTATAGTCACACACACACGCACACACACACACACACGCACGGTGCTTTTGTTGCTTCTTTGGTTGTGGAGAATCTGCGATATTATATATTTCCTAACACAAGGAGACTCCTCCCCCTCCTCCATTGCCTGCTGTGCAGTAGACTTCACCTTCTGCCGCCCCCACCCTTCCTTCCATTCCTCCCTCCATCTCCTCCCACACACTGCTACAGATGCTGCCTGTTCGCCTCGCAGGTACAACCACAGGAAAATGTCCAAGTTTTCATCAACTACCCTGTTTCGTGTGCTCAGCCTCTCAAACATCTGTTTATCTGCAGGGCTGTAGCAGCGTTAAGTGCACATACAACGGTGTTTCAGGCTAATTGGTTTAGCCAGCAATCAGCTGTAATAAAGAAGTGGTAAATAGAGTAAATATCTTGATTTCTAGCACATTATAATGCAGTGGTTTCCAACCTTTTTCGGGTTGTGACCCCATTTACATATCACATTTGTCTGTTTTATTTTTGAGTGAGCATGGGGGGGATAGTATTGTTTGTGTTGTCTTTTTTGAGTTTATTTTGTATATAAAACTCCAAAATTAAAATACAATATTACAAATAAAAAATAAAAAAGTGTTCACTATAAAATAGTGCAAAACCTGTTTGTTGAAGCAATAAAAAAGATATATTTTTTATACAGCATACTACTTTATTTGAAAAACTTTATGTATAAGATACAGTTATTTGACATTTATTGTGTGGTGTATTTGAAAAATAATAATAATTCAAAAAACTTAAGGAAAAAAAATAGAATTTGAATCTGTTTGTGTCTAAGTTATACTAATTACCAGACATTTCAGGTGACCCCATTTTAATTCCAGGTGACCCCATATGAGGTCCCCACCCAAAGGTTGAAAAAACCTCATCATAATAGGTTATATTTTCATAATTGTGAGAATGTTGTAAGGCGGTCTCACCTTTGCCTTTCATTATATTATGTATTGCATTTTATGTATTATTTTTTTTTACTTTATGACTACATTTCGTCATATGTTATAACTTATTTTCATTAGGTACATTCTATTTTTTTCTTGCGTATTATTTTTCTAATTTGATTTAACTATAATGTATTGTTATTACATTTCTCATCCAATACAATCTCGGATTGTTTGCATTTTTTTGAGAAGTAGTTTGTCTAGTAATGTTTGTCTTGCCTTTGTCTTTTCCTGAAACACTTTATTTTATCTAAACATGTCAGTCCCAGTCCAACAGTTACTGGAAAGGTCAGGATGTTCTTTATAAAGCCCATCAGGACTTAGTGGAGTAACAGGACATGGACTAATACTGTACCTAATGTTCACTACAGAGGACGGGACTGAATGAGCCGGTTCTCAGAAGGACACTAATTCCCCCTGGTGTGTGTGTGTGTGTGTGGGGGTGTGTGTGAGGACTCTTCAGGACAGTTTGTGCACTGCAGTACACAAGTCTCTGTTCCCTCTTAGACAACCTTCTCCTGGTTTGTGTTGAAAAGCGAGCTGACCTACTAAAAGACACGACTTCTTTGCGGTTTGTCCAAAGGGTGGAGGCCTGTTTCTCCAGCTTGCCTGAGCAAACGTCGAGCTCGACCTGGTTGTTTACTCGGCAGCAGATTACTAGCCCTTCACCAACCACCTCATCAGCTGCTGTTTACGTTGAATGATCGATAGACTCACGCGTATGCGAGAGGCTCCTCATTCACACCAGAGTTAAACTCACAGATCAATCTCCAGCACTCAAAAACAACCGGTTCATATGGGGCGAACTGGCAGAATTACCAGGACTCCTCACATCGAATTCACCAAAAACACACAACAGATGCTCAGGGAGATAAAAACACTGACAGTGTGGAAGAACTGTCATCTCAAGTTCACGATTTCATCCAAACTGATGCAGATTTCAAAAAAAGAAAATCCAGTCTTTGCTGATTATCTTCCTACTATGGATTAAAAAGCCAATGCTGCGTGGTGTTTGTGTTTGAAGAGGAAAAAACGCTGACTCAGAGAAAAGAGCGGCAAACTCAGAACATAAAGGTCACATGGAGACTAAATAATCCCCTCAAAATCTACACCAAATTTGACACTTTTGCACAAATTCAGTGTAATAGGACTAAATTAGTGGTTGATGACACTGCATCATCAGGTGTGACAGCATCGCTGTTCATCACAGAGAGTTGTATTTGTATATGGGATATCAAAAATCACGACATTATTGAGGACAAGCAACCATCATTCACCTTATGAACCTTACATTGCTGTATAATTTCTTTGTTGTCACTCAAATAGTGGGAGATCTTTATGCCCCACCCCATAGAAAAGCTGGTAAGATGATTGGGTTGATTTCCGCTCACTTTATACAAGAAATCCAAGTAATCACTGCCTCAAGGACATAAAATGACTCTAAAAGCACCAAAAAAACAACAGAAAAACACACAAATGTCTGTAGAAATACAAAAAACGACAAGAACAATAGACAAAAGCCTTTGTTCTTTCCTGTATTGATGCTCAGATTGGTCATTATTCTAAATGCTGACATGAATGTTGATATTGTGGCTCTCGGATCAGATGAAAATCACAGTTTACTGACCCTTACTGTTAAAAAATAAAGATTTTAAAAAAACGTATAAGTAGAAACAGATACTTTCCGTGGCCATTTTTTAGCTGCTAAACCATCATGAAGTGATTTCATGTGATTTGGTTGTGAAGGCTCATCCCTACAGTAGACCCTGAAGGGTTAAACAGTAAACCCAGAATTAGTTTTTAACTCACCCGATCCTTCCGAGCGCCCATCGCTGCCGATGAGTGGCACTGTGATGGCGGCTGTTGCTACACCGTCGGACGGCATGGTGGTGTAGACGACGGGCAGGGACTGCACCACCACGGGGATGGTCTGCAGCTGGCCCACCTTACTCGGCATGCTGACGGATGGGATCGTGTGGATGACGTGGAGGATCTGTTGACCGCCGACGCCTTGCGTGGCTAAGATGGAGCCTGGTGAGAGGACCTGGAAACAGAGATTGTTGTTACTTTACAACTTTACTTTTACCAGCCTGTGTGTGCAATAGCTAAAGAAAGGCTTTATATTTACCATGGAGCCTAAAGATTGTACCGTAGAGGTGACCGGGGTGGCCGTCAGGCCTGGTTGTGTGACGGTGCAGCTGGGGGCGGGGTTCATTGTGGTCGTGGCTGTAGAGGACTGGCGTGGTTTGTTGAGCGACAGGTCGACGGGCTCGGTCTGGTCCTCTGTGGGGTTCGAATGTGGCGAGGACGGCTCTGACTTGCACTCAATCTTCAACTTCAAGTTGGTTATCTGTGAGCGGTCATCGCCTATGTTTACCTGCTGAGGGAACACAGAGGAACAGGACAGACATGAGACCACAAGGTTTCCCCCACCTGGATGCCTGCACTGTACAGATAAGCTAGGATAAAGGTCTGCACGCTTGTGGAGAACATGCAACCTCACATATCTGCTCAGGCAAAGGAAATAGTTTATAGTTCCAACAAACAAAGATCACTCAGGACCATGATTCCCAACTAAGGGTACATGGAGAATATATAAAATGAAAGCAAGACAAAACAAGATGGGGACAAGGTCAAGACAAGGCCTAATACATAAATACTCTTAGCTTTGCTACAACTTTCTGAAGACATGTTAAAAGCTAAAATATCAGAAAAACACAAAACAAATGTCTAACATTACATTGACGGGTTAGGAAAAAACAAACAGATTCCTTTATTAGGCATCTGGCGACGAGATTATCTTCAAAACCAATGGAAGTAACGAGACATCAAGCATCCTCTTTTCAAGCAACTCGCGTCATTCCAGCAACTCAATCGTGCGACCTGAGTCGCTGGAAAGCACTCAAAGTTGAAAATGTTTAACTTTTCAAGCGACTTTGAGTAATACTGTCGCAACATCCAATCGGCAAAGAGTGTCTCCCCACTTCACTCCCCGGGTAGTCACTGTCTGCAGAGCCGGAGGCTGCACTGAAAAGGCTGTACACTTCATCTTACTGGAGGCCAAAATGAAAGTATCATACTCCTTGAATAAGCCTTTTAACTTCTAATGCATATTTTGAAAGAAGTCATCCTTTGGTAACTCTGTAAGGTGAGCATTAAAACCGTAAGTGTGCTGTCTATGGTAAGTGCTATAAAAGTGTGGCTGTAGAAGTGTGCAGCCCTCTCGGTGCAGCCCTGTCCTCTCAGTGCTGCCAACGCTCATCACGTCAGTGAAGGGATGAGGCATCGATGCGAGCAAAAAGTGCAACAATAACGCACCTTCGTCCCCTACTGACATGGAGGAGTATTACATTACATTCATCGCCTTCACAGGAAGGGGCAGGGACTGCTTTTTCTAGCTCAGGGGTCTTTACACGGCACACTTGATGACCTTGGACAGCGTAGTAATTGATAACCACTGCATTATACAGATACTGATATCAAACTGAAATGAATCTAAATTCATTCATTCATTCTGGGAGAAATGAAGCAGCCTCAGCCTCTTTAGCTACGCAGCCCTCGGCTGCTGAGGAACTGCAGGAACAATGGCTGCTGTGTGGTACGCTGAGGGCTGTGGGAGGCAGAGTGACGGAGTAATGAGGGAGAGGGTGCAGCAGTGAAACCCTCCGCCCGCCCCATCCCACCCAGCCTGGAGTTGGCCTTCATCCAGTTCAGCTGAGTGTAGTTTGGCTGGGAGTGGAGAGGGTGGAGGATCGGCTACGCCCTTTTATCAGGTCACACAGTTCAGCTGGAGGCAGGGCTGCGTGTCGGAGGGGCGCACACACACACACACGTCGGTATACAAACTATCCGTGAGCGTCACCTGCCTTAAACACCACCTATAAAGGAGATGTTGCTGTTTTACTGCATCACTGGTTACGACACGAGAAGGGAAAGAAAGAAGAAGAAAAGAAAAGTGACAAAGGAAGAAAATGAGTAATGTGAAGAAAAGAATTACAGAAAACAGAAGGGAGTAAATTGACAACAGAAAGAAAGAAGATTGATAAAAAGAAAGAAAAGTATGGATTGGAAAAAAGGGAATTATGATGAAATGAAGCAGAGAAAAGTGAAAAGAATGAAAGAATGAAAGCTAAAAAGAAGGAGCAAACTCACATACAGAGCGTAGAAAAGTAAAGTATAGACTAAATGAACTATGAGGATGGAGGGAAGAAGAAGAGGAGGGGAGAAAAGAGGGAGATCTGGGCCGAATGGAAATGGGATTTTAGTGGGAGCGCCTAAAAAAGTGGGATAGAAACAACTAAAAAGAAAATGAAGTGTGAAAGACATGGGAGAGAGAGGGAAAGAGAAAGAGAAAAAGAGTGGGTGGGAAAGGCCTGGAGTTGCCATAGAAACTGGGAGCCATCAGTTGACTCCATGTTTTCCACTTCTTCTTCTTCTTCTTCCCCACCCACCAACTCCCTTCCATTTCCCTCCCAGTCCGTTCGTCTTTCCATCACCTCACCCCTCCTCTCCTCCTCCTCCATTCCCTCTAGTCTGCAGTGCATGCGCTCCTTCTCCACCACGCCCCTTTCCCACCTTTCTCCACCTCCACACCTCTCTCTACACCATCACACCATCCTGCTCTTCTTGCAGCAGCCACACCCAGGCTCTGATCCAACCTCACCCTCTGTATCCACACTAAACAGTCCCTCACCTGTCATTTTAAACTAGTCTAATGATTTTAATTCCTTATTTAAAAATGCACACAGGGACAGGAGTAGCAGAGGAACGCCCAATAAGATATTTACGATGTAAATTATGGACTGTTTATAACTAAAGGAGCGTCTTGGATGAGAAGTGAAACGTCCAGAATCAAGATGACCTGAATGACTCATTTATTTAATAAAATCTGTGATTCTGCGTCAAAACTTAAGATAAAAACAAGCTGCTTCTCTTCATTCTCATCCACTCTGCTGAGTTTGGCAAGTCTTACCTTATATAGAGAAAACTTTGCTGCCAAAACAGCCCTGATCAGTCAGAGCATAGACTCCAGGAGATCCTCAGTCAGGAATCGCCAACCAGTTTTTTTGCAAATTGTTACATATTTCCATGATCCCGATAAGAGAAAGCATAACAACATATAGGACTTTATGTTATATAAAATCAGTTAACCTGCCTTCAATCTCTTCCAGTTTTATACCAACATCAACAATTTTATCTATCACTAAATCTATGACACATCTCTGTGGTTCAACCATCTCCAATCATCTGATTTACAAAATAAAACCCTGCATTAACTCAAATAAATCAATCTCAGGTCAAACACCTGAACCGGAACCATTTGCCCAGAATAGACTGGCATCAATATCTGTGAGGCGTAACAGTGTAAAACAACCAATCACAACAATCTGCAGCACCACTCGCTCCCCATCAGCCGCTACATTCCTCAGTGAAGCCATAAAATGGGTCACCCAGTCTTCATCTCGCAATTAATTCATGGGATCTCCACCTTGAATGGGAGCAGTAGCAGCAGCACTGGAGGAAGTCCAGCTGATGTATGGCAATATGAATCAACTATGTGTGTTACTGTTTCTGGTGAAAAAAAAAAATGAATAAAAATCTGCCGTATCATGAAATGTGTGAATGTTTAGTTACAAAGCTCAGTAGTATTTGTACTTGTGGCTGACGGCTGCATAGTTTATAGTTTGTATCCCGAGCTACCGGACCCAAAACCCCTCTCACTTTGTTCTTCTTATTGTTGTGTACACTAGTTAAAAACACTACTTCTCTGTTATTCGTGAACAGATCGGCTAAAAGTTGGTAGGTATTTTTCTTAAATTTTATTTAACCTTTATTTAACCAGGAAAAAAAATCAAGGGAGTCCTGGCCAAGAGGCAGCAAAATGACAACACACTGAACAGAAATACATTTACATTACATTAAAATGACAGGATAACATAAGAATCAAATAAAACAATTACAGACAACTGAGGCAGTCTCAAATTCTCTCAGTTTCGTTTTAACGGCATTCAAGGATAAAAACTCCGTCAGCTTCCAGTCTCTTTGCAGCATGTTCCAAGCACAAGGAGCTGCATGTAAAAAGGCTTTTTTCCCCAGCTCTGTGCGGGCAAAAGGAACCGTGAGCAACAGCTGATCATTGGATCTCAGCGCATAAGTGTTCGTACTTCTCTTTGTAAGTAATGTACAGATGTAAGCGGGCAGTAATCCAAGAAGAGCCTTATAAATAAAAGTAAACAAATGACATAGGTATAATCTATGGATGTGTACGCATCGACGCTCAGAGTCCAATTTTTGATGTGGGGCCCAGTGGTGCCCAAGGGACCCCAAAAGCAAAAAAAATGAAAGTCAATTTCTCATTTATTTGCAAGTCAAATATTGACGGTTGGTGGTACCGGATTATTGGCACATACCAATATATAAATGGGGCCCATTACCCCGTATGTGTCATTTTTCAAATGTTCTCGTTAGATTGGAAGGCAGTGTGGTATGAATACTCTATGAATGAATATGATGAGATGCTCAGAGCACTTTTTTTTTTTTAAAAATGGGGCCCCACCCCCCATTTCCAGTCAAATTTATGGGAACATAGTCGTGTGATCGGAGACGTTCCGCGGGCCCGGCTGTAGTTCATCCAAACTTGTTTAATAAATATGTGCATCATGGAATATCATTGTTTTTAAAGTGATACCGACTCATCACGAGTTTAGATCAGGGGTCACCAACCTTTCTGAAACCGAGCTTCTTCATAGGTAGTGTATAGTCCGAAGGGCTACCAGTTAGAAAAGCACTCACTTTAATTAGGGTGAAGATAATAAGGAAGGCTAGTAGTAACTTAAAAAAGTAGGAAATGTTTAAGTTTCAACAGGCAACACTTTATTTCTCCTAATTTAGTTTCATTTTCATTACATTGCATAGAACTATTATCTTCTTATTTTACGAGCTGGCTACAAACAAACAACTTTTAACTAATTTGCAAAATGGAACAATTATGTCATATTTTACAAAAATACACCCCGCGTTTTTAAAAATATATCTTATATACAGTATATCATATTATATATAACATACCAGAATCCATAAACCAAATCTGCAACATTTAAAAACATTTGTCACAATGTTTCAGTGAAAATAAGAATAATTAAATACTTAAACTTTATCACAACGTATTTATCTTTGTGAGTTTAAATCCTGGAAAGTACATTTATATTTTAGATGGAGCACATTGGACACTAGAGTTCCTGAGGGCACCAGCTCACATGGTCCATGTCGGCACAGTGTTGGTGACCCCTGGTTTAGATGATCAGTCTGAAGCTGAATAATAAAACATTGTTACTAATATGCGTCAGAAATGTCTTTGGAGTCATTTCTATCAACTTTATGGCTTCAAACCACTGTAATATCCCTTTAAATGTGGGCGTTGCCACATTCAGCCAATCAGCGTTCGCATATCATGTTGTCGTCACGTCAGGATTAAACTTCAGAAATCCATTCCCATATAGAGTCAGCCTTTAGCCTCATAAAACCAGGTGACGTTACGTGAATGGAGCACTTTCTCGAGTAATAAAAACTACGTCACAGTTTGTCCCAAAGATCAAAAACTCAAACTGGTTTCTTCACCATTAAAATCAGTTCAATGACCTCCACAGTCACATGATTTCCAATGTACCTTCACTTCTGACAAGACAAGCAGGTTCAAACTGATCACAGCTGACTGAAAATAATAATGACTCGATCATATATATGATGGGTTAAATATAGATACCAAAGCACAACAATAGGGATTTCACCAAACAAAGAGAATTCCAAGGAGCTGTGCTGAGCTTTGAGCCTGTGTCATGGTTGTTTTTCTCTTACAGGAAGAAATCAATGGGCCCTGAGGTGAGGTAATCACTGTGTTTATGTATAGAGAAGGTAAACAGAGGACACAGGGAATGGTAAACACAACAACACAATAGAAAAAAAAATCACTGTGCAGAGCTTTGTCTTCATGACCCAATTATGTTTTTTGGTGCATGTGTGAAGTATTGAAGCTCCTCTCAGCGTTGAAGACAAATACAGGCTTGATAGCGAGAACAGAGCAAAAACAACAGCTGGAGGAGATATTAGCCACAGGGACGGGCAGCACCGCCCACACACCACACAGACACTCACAGCCCCACCCACCCACCCAACTCTACTGCCCCCACCCTGCGCCGCTCCTCCGCTCTGCTACACCCACCTGTTGGAGGGCTGATCTCAGCTCAGTGTCTGAGCCAACGCTGCAGTGGATGATATTCAACAGATGTTACAGGTGTTGATTTCCTGAGTGACTGATAACATTTTAATCACCAACATCTCCACAGAACAGCCTCGTGGGCACAGTTTAACGAGAAATAAGCACCACAACTTTAGTTTCTCACACCTAAAAGTTATATGTGGTGAGCACATGTTTCCCAGAATTATTTTTCTCTCGAAAGACACATTTTGAACAAGGACTAGGGCTGGGCGATATATCAACATAGTGATATATATGGATTTTTGAAGTTATACTGTATGCTACACAGAACAAGACAATATCATTTAGATGGATATAGCTTTATTTTAAAAGCTTTATTTGTAAGGGTGTAAGAAAAAATCCATTCGGCAATATATCGCGATATTTCACTGTGCGATTATTGTATTGATCCAAAAAAAAAATTCAAATCTTTTTTTTTTTCTAAAACATTTAATTGTGCTGACATATGCCTAGCACATAAACGCCCAGTCACTAGGTGTCAGTGAACCACATCAGACCTTATTAAACTCCCTCTCGCCTCAATACATTTTAGCTTGGAAGTTGATTGCACTTTATTTTCATAAAACATACTGGGCATTTTTAATTAGAGATGGGCGTTGTTATGCTGCGTTCACACCGGATGCGTCACGAAATGTCCGTACGTCCAGATTACATTCAAAGTCAATGGATAGATGCATCCCAGATGCGAAATCTTTCCTGTGCTGCGGTGCGGTGCAATCAACACGTCAAGAGCGTTGGCCGTGGGAGCGCGCTCCCAATTTTGTGCATATAATAATAATAATAATAATAATAATAATGGCTTAGATTTATATAGCGCTTTCTTCGAGGAGACTCAAAGTACGTTACAGAAATCATTATTCATTCACATCAGTCACTCACCTAGTCATACCGGTGGTGGTAAGCTACAATGTAGCCACAGCTGCCCTAGGGCAGACTGACAGAGGCGTGGCTGCCATTTCACGCCTACGGCCCCTCTGACCACCACCAACATTCATGCACAATTCATACTCACTCATACAAGGCAATGTGGGTAAAGTGCCTTGCCCAAGGACACAATGACAATGACTCGATTAGAGCGGGATTTGAACACCCAACCCTTCGGTTACTGGACAACCCACTCTACCACTGAGCCATGGTCGCCCCAATCCGCACAATCGCAAGAGTTGAAAATATTGAACTCCTGCGACTGTTTCGCATGACGAAAGCCAATCAGAATCTTTGTTGACAATGACATCAGGCCGTCAGCACGGACCCATTCAACCATGGAGTAGAAGCTGTGTGTGAACACCTGGAGATGTATGACACGGCCTTTATAACCGGGACCAGACGAGGAAGGATTAGGCGTGGAGGAGAATCAGCGAGGAGGTGGTAGTAGCAGGTAAAAGTTCTGTCTGTAGTTTTCATCTTTGAAAGTCAGCACTGAGCGAGGATAGCATTAGCCGCTAATCACGTTTTTTGATCCTGCGGACCCTGCGGTACGTTTTGTGCGGCAGATGCGTCCGGTGCTGCAGAAGACGCATTCGGTGTGAACGCAGATTTGTTGTAGAAGCAAAAGTTAAAGTTTAAAAAAAAATGTCATTTGACAGTTTGATAAACATACCACATGTTTTTGATATTGGTACTTGAATTACCGTTAATTACCATTTACTTGTTCTCACAAGTAAAAATAATAATAATTGTATTTCATACCATTCTGTACTTGTAAAGGTGAAATTTATTATCATATTATTTAGTATCAGGATATATCGTGATATATCGTATTGTGGCATGCAAATTGTGAATTCTATCACATTGTTCGAATCATGGCAATAAACACCCCTATTACTATGTGCTTAACACATAGTTTTAGGAGTGGCTACTTTATCGTGTTTTTTTTTTTCCTCTCATACAACCATCTATTTGCCCCGCCCTTACCCACAAGTTTACAGAGACAACACGGCACCAAAAACCAGTTCTTCCTATATGTTGGAGCACCACTAATCTCGTCTAGCATCTCCAACAGCATGAGGTACAAATCGTGCCAAATGTCACGAGATCAAATCAGGACCGTGTATTCTCATGAGATTTCGTAGCAAAAGACTTTGCGGAGGCCCTCAATGAAGTACAATATGAAGTGTGTTCAACTGCTATCACTGCAACGCAGAACGTGACTTATGTCCAAACACCTGCCCTGAAACAAACCACGCTACGTAACTCACTCACACGTGCTGTCCCTTAGAGGTACACAGACAAAAGTGGATTCATGTGGATGTTGTGTAGCCTCTCGAGATACAATGTTTGATTTGTATCGCCCAGCTTTTAATAATGATAAAAAACATTTACTAGCGCCAAACTGCTAAAGAGATATTCACAAGTACTCGAATCAATGACCCTAATTCTCATTGTGGTGAATATTGTTAAGGTCAGTACTTGATTTTCATTATCAAGTCAAATACCTTGTTTATATGAACAAACGCAGCCAAAAGCCCTGATTCTGATTCTTGTTAAATGGAAGAATTTAACCCTGCGATGAGGCATGCACAGATATTCATAGGGTTAGGGTTTTTCCTTCTCAATGCTTTTATTTTGAAAGCAGCTCCTTTGTTACACCAACAGATATTGCTTTATTAACAAAAATAACAAACCAATTTGGAGTCTATAAAAACCTAAACATAGTATTGGTTAGTCAGTCTCAGATGAGTGTGAGGAAATGTTTCTCAGCGACTTTAAACGGTCAGTGAAAACCGGCTGAGGCTGAGTCCTGATATCAATACAAAGTACGTGTAGATCCTCTAAATGACTGGATGTATTGAGGTCCTAAAAATCTCAGTCGGAGCCGCTGTTTTCTTCTCTCTCCACTTCCTGGATGCTTCACTAGTTGGGAGGCGGGTTGCCAACAATGACATCATCACCCTGCACCAGCTGAAGCAACTGCATCAGTCCAGTTTGTGCACTGCATGCATTCATCTCCCCTCCCATCCGCTGCTTCTCTCCGCATCCCAAAAAATGTGAATGTGCCGTCCTTAGAAAGGTCTGAATGCTCACACACACACACACACACACACACACACGCACACACGCACACACGCACAAGCACACACACGCACACACACGCACACACACGCACACAACTAACCCAAGCTAGCAAACCTCCCCCTGGCAAAAGGACAGTAAATAGGCTTCCAAGCCTTTACGTCTCATACCCTCACACACACAAGATGCAATAGCCCGCATGTGTGTGCGTGCATGTGATTTTGGCCTCTTTATGTGCATGAGTGCCCCTGTTTGCTAGAGGACAACTGGCTTGTTTATGTGCATCACACACACACACACACCCACACACACACACACACACACACACACACACACACACACACACAGGGCCTCATTGTTTGCATGTGTGTGCTTATGTGTATTAGAGAAGAGAGAGATTACGGACTATTCACTGTGCTGTGCTGGCAGGTATTCCGAGTGTGTGTGTGTGTGTGTGTGTGTGTGTGTGTGTGTGCATGTGTGCGTTCATGTGTTCGCCTTTGGCTGAAGTGGGAAGTTGGGGGTGAGGAGGGTGGGGGGGGGAGAGTGTGAGAGGAGACCATGATTGGGAAAGGTGGAGGAGGAAGAGGAGGAGCGATGTGAGGAAGGGGGGAGGGGTCAGGCTGCACGCAGGCTTTTTGGCGACTCCCGCCAGAGCCGCGGTTGCCATGGTGACGCGGCGAGCGGAAGCAGAGCCTCCCTCAACAGATCCTATTAGGACGAGGGAGCAGAGAGCAGAAAGAAGAGAAAGGGAGGACAAGGAAGTCACGGGAGAGAGTTGGAGAGATAGAGAAGAGTTTTACACTAACTGTTGGCCTAACAAGGCGGCAGTGTGACCTTTGACCTCATTCAGCTACGCTAACAAACAACACTCAAACACAAATATGCATCCACTGTAATAATCACTCTGATAACGGCTCAATAAGACTAGTTAAACTAATAAGGCGAGCTATTTACCGCTTAACCCATGCTCAGCCAGCATGGCTACATGCTAAGCTAACCAAAACATGTGATACTGGTGGGCAGGGTTCCTACAGCATTTATTTTGAAACGTGAGACTAATTACAATCAAAAATGAAAATCATACTTATTATGTGTTCAAATTTAAGACTTTTAAAACATTGATTTAATACATTTTAATGATAGTAAAGCCCTTATTCTTAGATTCTTGAATTTAATGTCTTTTTAAGGATCCGCAGGAATCCTGGGAGTTCCTTGACTGTCTCAGAGAAAAGAACACATTTAGCATCTGCAATTAGTAGAATGCAAAGATTCCTCCTCAAGTTTCCCTTTTATCCCTCACCTGGAAACACAATAGGAAAGAATATAAAACAGCCACAGCGCAGAATGTTTAAAAAAGCCCTCAAATAAAGTACAGCTTGCAAAATGACTCCAAAAACAGACAAAGCAACAAATCTTTCACTAATAATAACAAGGGGCTCAAAGCAACATCAAACTAAAGAATGACTCCAAAAAGACAGATTTTTTTTTTCTTTTTACAAAAACACACAAAATAAAATCAAGAAAATCCCAACGAATACACAAAATGGCACAAAACTAGAGAAACAATTAAACAAATGGCTCCTAAAAGACAATAACAAACAACAGAAGTCAAAACAAAACAACAAAAACACACGAGAAAGCACATTAACCTGTCAGAAATATGTGAATCGTAAAGATTCCCAGATGAGAGAAAACATCAGGTTTCCTTATCCCTCACCTGAAAAGACACCTTAAAAATGCTGGTGTTTAGAGGGAAAATTAAACAGCCGCTGTACAGCCTGCTTGATATAACAATAACTTGATATGATGTTTGAAATAAAAACTAAAACAAACAATGGCTCAAGTTTTTGTTGCTTGCGTACACTGGGATAACAATAGTCGACACTGACAAAATACAACTCAGTCAAAGCAGCACAAAAATCAGAAACGCTACACTTTAATTCCTCTACTAATGGAACATTGAGTTGTTGTTTTACAAGATTTGGTGACATTGTATCTCCTGAGTATTTCAAATAGCTTTAATTGATGGTAAATGAACAACAAACACTTTATTAGGCTTGAAATCTAGCCATATGTGATAGATAGCAGACCAAAAAAATTTAACACAAGCCTAAGCCAAGTAAATACAGTATTAAATCAATAATGATGATAATTTACAAATTATTCAGTATGAAAAATAAGGGAAAGAATCAGGCAGTGTTTAACGTTCCTGCTCTGCTTCCTGAAGACTTTATCTAAGCACAGGAAACTCCACTCCCATCTGTTAGCGACAGCCGCAGCGCTACGGTCAGCATGCACACACACACACACAACACTTAATGATCTCTTACGCAATGCTGCTCCACCCTGCTCCCACCCTTCACTAACCTAAACCACACTGCACAAACACGTCGCCCATTCCTTCCTCTAACAGCCTGCTGTAGACCCAAATTTGCTGACTCTCTAAAAAAGACATTAATGTTAACCACTCATTAGTTAGCAAGAACGAAGTTCACTTTATGGTAAAACTTTCTCACAAAGTCAAATGATTGACAGTTTTAAAATTAAACGACTTTGATGAATAAAAACAAAGAACGTTAATGGTCCAAGTGCAGCGCCAGGCGGAACTCCCGAATTCACAAATATTTCACTTTCCTTGATTTTAGAGCAGAAAACCTCAATAAATTCTGATTTTAATCAGGCGATTGTAAAATACAGTCACCATTCTATCAAACCTTAATACTAATTTTGTTTTGTTTTTGTTTTTATTTGAGTAAATGAATTGGGAATGGGCTTTAAGTAAGAATATGAATTTTCAATGTTTGACTTTAACTTTCCTAACTTCTCTGTTGGTACTCAAGTCAACAAAAATCACGAGACAACTTCTGGTTGCTATTAAAGCTGAAGCTATTAAAGAGTCACATCTTTGTACTGAATCAGGACTCGCAAATCCCTTCTCATGTAAACTACACGTATATACACAAAGTTACACAAACGCATGGCAACCTTAAAGGAGTCAATTTAATCAAATCACTGACATGAAATTTAGCTAAAAACCCATTAATAACCAGAAAACAACAGGACCTAAACAATCCAGGTTAATAACCCAGGTATAAGAAGCAGGTATAGAATTGACTCAGATTTACCCAAATCCATAAATTCAGTCAAATTAACCAGTACTAATCATAACATACACTTTGCCCTTTGTTATATGTTGTTTATAGAGTCATGAGACTCGTCTGAACCCTCTAGTAATATAACGCAACACAAACCAGGAATTTAAGTTGTTCATGGATGGATTTCTTATGTTTTGGCTATCTCAGATTTTGAACTTCACCTTTAGATGTGTGCTTTTTGGGGTTTTTTTAACGATATAAGGCACATATAACATTACAGGCAATGAACAAAGCGGTTGTAAAAATTGTTTGCTCTTTAAAATGTTATTTTCTTTCAAATCAAATGAAAACAGCCAAATAATTAAAATTTTCCAGAGTATAAGTGTTCTGAAAATTAAACATATAAAAGCACATACTCTCCTTCATTTGTGGTTGCAAATACTTTAACTACCGTAAAATGAAACTATACATTTTCATGAAATCTCAGTCTGTGCCCTGCCCACTTGAGACTGAATTAAGTATCATTTCCTTCACCTGTTTGAAGTTTGTCGGCTGCATTCAGGACAACAAAGAGCAAAGGTTCAAATTTGTCTTTGTGACAACGTGAGAATGTGGGCTGGGCAGGGATGGCTCTAATTCCAGGAAATGTCTATTTCAGGAGCAGAGATGGTAGAAGAAAAGCTAAATCAGATCACATGCATGGCAGGAAAGCTGTAGTTTTCATCCTCATCATATTCACTTTTATATATATATATATTTTAATATCATGTAGAAACCGCTCTTAGGGGTCCAAAGGAGAACTTTTGATCTGTGTTGGTGTATAAGCTCTCCTAAAGTAAACTGAGTGCAGACCACAGGCAGTGAGCCCTGCACTTAACATGTGGTTTGGTTTGTTCTGCCTTTGGTCAGAGGCTGGTTTAACACTTGGTCTGGGCTTGGATTGGTTACAGTTTAGGCGGGTTCAACTTCCAAGGCAAGAGTTTGGAAACATCAATTCAGTTTATTTATTTTTTAACAGAAAATGTAACATTTGTGGAAATATTGCCACAAAGAAGTGAATGCAAAGTTTAGGATGATAATGTGTGTTTTTGGTGTCTGTATTGATCCTGCTGTGACTGAATTCACTGATGTTTTATTTTGAAAACCCAAACAACCCTTGATCCTGTGACTCGAATCATTATTCAACTTTTGATTAGCAGATGAAGGCATGTAAAGAGTTTGCTGAAAGCCTCTAACTTTCATCGATTTTCCTCTCAGTTTTTAACGACTCAAACCTTGGTTTTCTTTATGCCTTTGTGTGCGTAAACCACGTGTAAACTGAAACCAAGTGATGTCAGGAAGTCAAAAATCAGCATTTACTTGTCTTTTGCCACTTTTCATATATACATAGATTCTTTCTCTATTAACATACAGGAAGCATTGGGCGGTTAGGAGCCTCATTTAGAGATGAGCAACTGTTATCACAGTGGGGGCCACAGCAATGTGAGCCATGTTATCAACATTAAGAATAATGATCAAACATTCATTCATTCAATTCATGCGTTTTCAAATAATTTTGTGTACATATGTTGATGTGTATAATTTTCTGAATTTTCTGTCATTTTGTGAATTTATTTTGATCCGCACATGTCGGATCGAGCCCATGGGGCCTCAGTGTTACGTTCTCTTTAGCTCACCACTTCCCAAAACATAGAACATCCCTGGATGAAAAGACCTTTGGATAAACGGAACCCTAAATCCTTATGTTGATCAAGATTTAGAGAATCTAAACGGCAAATCAACACTTCTGACTGTTATGTCCATCACACCAAACTCTTTCTTTCCTCAACAACGATCAAATCTCCCACGTGTTTGGTCTGGCCTCTGTTATACAGCCTCGTCAAGTCTGTGACCACAAATAAACAAAGTGAAAAAACATCTACGGCTGGCATGTAAACCAAATAACACTCTCATCTCCACATCTGCCTCTTTCTTAACCCTCTGCTTTTTCTAACCTCCCAGCACAACTAATCCACCTCTGCTGCATTCAGGATGGCGCGTAATACCCTCGACTCCACCTCATCATTACATGTCGCGCCCTATATTGTACGTTCTCCACTGCCTCTGATTATAACAGGGTGAAGGTAGAACCATCAGCATCACTGCAGTCAGAAAGGTGTTGGGACTTGCCCATCACGTCTCCCAAGTGACATGCAAATGCTCCCATAAATTTATTACCAAGCATTAGATTTAATTAGCACACAGAAGTCTAGCCATCATTAATCACTGCATTTATAGTTGAGATTAAAACCTGAAATTCAGATGCAAGATGATTGTATGCCTCCCCTTAACGCTGTCGGATCAATACCCATAAAATACTGTAGTCCTATTCAAAACGCAAATGAAAGATAAAAAGATCAATGAAAAACCAGTTTTGTGTTGGGATGAAGCAATTTGAAAGCTAACACGCTAGCAACTTGTCTCATTTTGCATAGTTTGTCATTTTGCACCATAAATTGTCATGCAACCTTAAAATTGCATCGATCTGATCTAATAACTTTCAAAAAATTCAACTACGTAGAGCAAAGAAGGAAAGTTTTCATGTATCAAAAGCTAAATTAGCCTTTGTTCTATTAGCGGCATTAGCCAAGCACACATTAGCAAACAAAACAAATACATAGACTTAATGTTAATCGTCACAAATAAACTCCTCTTTTTCACTTCACAAGTGAAAACAACGAGAAAATGTAACAACTCTAGAAAACTAAGGAAACACTAATGTTTAGAAATTAGCATTTGTTGCACTAGCTACTGTCGCTGGTTTGGCAGCTGACAAGTTGACTAAAGACAAAAGTCTACCAACTTTTCAATAAAATGGCGTAAAAATTTGGGTTAATCTTGTGTGATGTTATCTGAATGCACTAAATTAGTTTAGTTTGCTCTTGTTTTCCACCATGCTGGATTTTCAGCTTTTTTTCTGGAAAGTGTCTATTTGTACGGTTGCCGTACGGCCAACCCCCGGTACTATTGGTACGGTTAGAGAAGTACACGTACATAGCGTCTTAGGGTTAGGGTTAGGATTAGGTTTAGGTTTAGGGTTAGGTTATAACCCTATAGCGCAACAATTTTTCGGGTTAGAATTAGGGTTACGATTAGTCTTAGTCACGTAACCTAAACTGGCCAAAAAGGGGCGCTGCGTACGTATAGAATGTCGGTATATTGATACGGCAACCGTACGGATAGCCACTGCCTTTTTTCTATGTCCTTGCTTATACCTTGGCAAACAGCTTTACAATATGAAATTGTAATTATTGCTTTCTTTGAAAGAGACATTACATGTAAAACATGGACTTGTTGTAATTAAACTTTCATAAGAAGCAGGAAACAAATGAGACAGACCTGATTTAAAGCACGTTTCCTCCCTTTCCCCTGAACAACCACCACTCCCTGCTGAGTCTCTCATACATCTCTCCTGCCACTCCTCTATTAATTGACCTACTACTTCTTCCTCCTCCTTCTCCACTCCATCATTGGCTCCTCCTTTACTCTGATCCGCCCACAAAACCACTACAACATATTCCTATCCTACTTTGTCCTTCGCCATCGATCTCCACCCTCCATCACTCGTTCTTATTGGCAAGATATTCTCAGCAGCCAGCACCAATTTAGGAAATTACATTTCCAGCTCCTGGGAATTTAATAGAGCAAATAGTCCTATGGAATCATTGGAAACCATGTTTATAGTACTATCCACCAGTATCCAAAACTGTATGGGAAAATCAAATGGTGCGAATCCGTGTGCTTGTTAATCCTCGTGCTTACTTTCTGCACTAGGTTCAAACAGGTTGAAAGAGACAAACAGTATCTATAATTCAACGTTAACTAATCATTTGTTTTGAATGAAAAAAAATACATAGCCTGCTAGATTTAGATTAGCTGACAAAATTATAATCAACCTTTATCTTTTCTTACAAACGATTTAACGTCATTCTGACACCAGTTTATAACACATAATGTGACTACTAGTGATGTACAATGTTTGTCGATATCCCAATTTCCCTTTTCCGATATCAACTGTAACATACAGGCTTTTATTCCCCTCAACTAATTTAAGGTCACAACATGGATCTTCACCTTTATTGTTTGTTTTTAACTGTTGCTTTTTTGTCATCAGCCCAAAACCCTACATCGACATTTACCGATATCACATTATTATGGCAATAAACAGCTCTGAAGATTAGCATTGGTAACAAATTACATCCTGCAGTCCCTAAATTTAAAAAGAGAAGTTCCTAACATATAGAGTATAAAGTTTCTCTAAAAAACCCATTAGGAATTAGTGCAGTAGCTGAAAGGAAAGATCATAGCAAAAACTAAGACCTGAGTAGGCTGGGTTTAGGATATTAGTTCTGAAACTTGTCCTGTTGCACCCCCCATTAAGAAATGAACATTTTTAGGGGGCCCCATTGGAACTTTTTTTTTTTATTATTGGTAAAAAATTAACTGTGACTTCTTCAAAACTCATAAAAATAACAAAAAGCTAATAAATAATGTATGTATTTTCATTCTTAATGTTCATGCATCACTTTATGGGGCACACCCCCCCAGTTTGGGAAAACGTAGGTTTTAATTAACAAGAGTCCTCAGTCGCTCACTTTAAACGCACCAGGGTTCAATTTACAGGGAAACTGGCTTAGTTTGACCAGGTGTGAACACACAACTGGATTAAAAAAGTAGACCCTGCTTCGCTCTGCCATGTCTGGAGCTGCACACGTACAACACCTGATCCTGATGAGACGTAATGAAAGGTGAGGACTTACTGCTCTATTAATGTGTTTTAACTGTAAAAATATCCTGTACTGCTCACTGTCTGACTTCATCACACAAACTAGTCTAAAGCTACAGGATGTGATCACATGTCAACAATACATTTGAGTATATAGGCCTATAGGCCCATAACCCCCTTTAGCCTGCAAAAGATAAAAAAATGGACAAATCTGGTAATACATAATGCCACAACCTCCAAAACGAGCGCAGGACACCCCAAAAAAATTGTAAACAAATCACAAAAAATAAACAAATATCATAAGTCATGAATAAGATAATTCTTTCAAGCATCATGAATGACATCTCTGATGACATCTTCACTCAAGAAGAAAGCTCAGACCTTTGCATGCAAATATGAGACTTTTAAAAACAAATATATCTGCTATTTCAGGGCCTTAATAGGTTTTTCAGCCACAAATTTGTCTTTGAAACGGCCCGGTACCTGGAAACTGACCAATCTGGCAACACTGACTGCCAAAAACTAGCTTATCTGAGTGAAGCAAACCCAAAAAAATGTAAATGAATAGCAAAAAATATCAAATATGTGAAGTTATCAATAGGCTGATTCTTTCAAGCATTGACTTTATGCAGTGAACAATGAATGTGATCCATGAAGGTTTAAAAACCTGCACACATTACACTTGTAGGGATAATCACATAAGCACTTTAGTTGCTATAATGATTACATTTGTGTTTACAAGTAACCAAATGGCAGAAACAAACCAATATGGCAACACAGGTCACAAACTCCCTAAAATATGTGAAGGACCAGAGAGTTAAAAAAATAATAGCAAATAAAAATGCAAATAACACAAGGGCTATTAGTTTATAGGATCAACAGCTGACTGAACATAAATGGCTTAAAAACCATAATTTAATTTTATAAAGTTCTTGTCTTTTTTTATTTAATGATTTAGAAACTTCTGAATTAATCTGAGAAATAACAACATTATTGAATCATTATAACAAAAGCCATCTTAACTTTTAAATAAAAAATTGTAAGTTTCCATTATTATCTATCTATAAAGCAGGGCATCTCTGTCTGTCTGCCTGTGTTCCTCAAATATCCCAGCAGATCAGGCTCAGATTGACCTGAGACTTTCAACATGGCTGCAGCTTGGTTCAAAGGTGTGCGACGTCGGATTTGTTTGGATTGCAATGATACCGTTAATTAATTTTTTATCAAAGTGTCCACCGGGAATGGAGCCAGCACAGTCACGTGCGTGCCAGAGCCAATCACTGGAGAACTAAGACTGATGACATCATCGTTGTGGAGTTAGAACTGATGAGCCTTTGCTGGCGCGTCAACACTTTTCACTTTTTGCTCGCTTTGGGTGAACCATTCAAGTGTGTGTGTGTGTGTGTGTGTGTGTGTGTGTGTGTGTGTGTGTGTGTTTAATTCAGAATAAAATTTGCATTAGGAATTAAGTGTTTACAAGGTCAGTTTAAAGAGGGTTTAACTTTTATTCTGAATGAAAGAGGAATTAAAGCTCCCATATAAACGTGATTGTCTCAAAGTGTTTCTCCAGGCATAACGTCATGCTGGTGCGTTGCTTTTTCCCAATCTATTTAATTAAATATATGAAAACACAATAGTCATCACTCTACCAATTTCACAACATACTTAAATGTCCCTGATGTCCCACCTTCAAACACAACCTCATTTGGCCATTAATGAAAAAGCTACTTAACCTACCACATTTCTATAGCAATATATACTTAGTTCCTACGGGCACTGCAATAATGAAGCATCTAATATGACACTACTGGTGCTTAGACTGAGTGGTCAAAGGTCACAGGAAGTCTAACACTCAGGCCTGCGTATTTCCAGCTGAAACGTTAAATCTAACACTTCATTCATTGCTCCAAAATCTGTCAGAAATATTTTTTTAAATGCACACAAAGACAAATGATTGATCTCCGGGAATAAAAAGCCTCTCTTATTAACCAGCAGTTTTTAACCACAAGTTGATGAAATTATTCAAAGAAGTGTATTATTGGTCAATAAAAAAAAATTGTGTTCCTGTAAATGTAAGTACCGTATCAAGGCCCCATCAAAATAAAAGCATGTAAAAGCCAGCTGACGCAAAAGTGGGTGGCAGGCTTTTACATTTTGACGCGCTACACAAAAACATAACACTTTTTTTGCTCCGATTTTACATTGGCTGAACTTTTTCTATGATTTAAAACTTTCTATATGTAAACAAATGGCCCATTTCTCTGAACTATTGTTCACAGATTTTTCTAATTCTGTGTTAGTGAGCAATTCTCCTTTGCTGAGATAATCCTTCCACCTCACAGGTGTGGCATATTATGATGTTGATTATTGCACAGGTGTGCTATAGGCCGGGTCTAAGTTCAGCTCAGGAAAAATGGGAGTAAAAAGCAAGTATTGTGTTTATATTGTTGTTGAATGTAGATACACCTGCAGTTTTAATTCCACAAAATGGACCAAAAGCTGGAAAGTGACCAATCTGACAACCCCTAATATGAAACTCTTGCTGCTCAAACTCTAAAATCAAGAGTTACAGAAACTGAAAGTCATGCTTGATGCCAATATCTGATCATTCCAGCATGTGTCAGTGATGTCATAGACCCTGATGGTGAGCCATGTGAGCCTAAGCCCCGCCTACTCCAATTAATCCACCTTCAAACCAATCAACGCTCACCGTGCACTCCATCTCCTCCGGCTCTGGTTTGATCTGTACAGAAGGCATGTCTTCCTCCACTTCCTCCTCCTCTTCTTCTTCTTCCTCCTTCCTCTTCTCTTCCTCCTCCTCCCTCACCCCCAAAGGCTGCGTCGCCACTTCCTCCTCTTCCTCGTCTTTCCTCTCCTCCACTTCCTGGGCGGCCGGCGGCGAGGACGACAGCGATGGCTGTTGGGTCGAGACGCGGTTCTTGGCCGGGCTCTTCTGCTTCTTCCTCACCGCACTCTTCTTCTGCTTTGGAGTCGACTGGCACTGAGGATGAAGAGGAGGAAGGTTAGAGGAGGAAGGTGCTGAGCAGATGAGAGGGACAGGAAGGGAGGAGGGGGTGGTAAAAGGTAGAGGAGAGGGGTGAAAAGGGGGAGGCTGAGGGAGAGAGCACGAGGGGGGGATGGGGACGAGAAACAGAGGGAGGGAGGGAGGGAGGGAGGGAGGGAGGGAGCACAAGGTGAAGGAAACTTCCAGGGAAAGGAGGGAAAGTGGAAGGAGCGGTTTAAGGGACCAGAGGAGGATAAGGGAGGAAAAAGAAGTGAAGAGGAGGAGGAGCAAGAGGAAGCAGCTCAGCAAAGCAACACACACACAGAGTTACACACGCACAGCAGCTTTACCTCCTCTACAAACATCTGCCCGAGCAGCAGGCCTGACACACACACATGCTCCCAACGTTCAGGAGGAAACAGAGAGAACGAGCAGAGACAAAAGGCCTGGTCCTTGAGCCGCTGGTGTGGGAATGAGAACCACAGAGAAATAAGTGAGAGAAGCTCAGGGAGGAGTAACTGTGGACTGACCCCTCCCTCCTGTTCAGCAGGCAGGCTGACACACCCTTTTCTGGAAGCCACACACACACATAGAGGGAGGGAGGGGAGTGTTAAAGTAGAGGGACTACACACACACACACACACACACCCTTTCTCCTCCTCTGCGTCCCACTTTTACCCCCATGTCTCCACTTCCTCTCTGTCCAACAACAGTCGGAGTGAATTCCAAAACATCAAACCCTCCTGTAAATCATCAACCTGTGGCTGCCACAGCTCCACACACACACACACACCCACACACACACACACACACACGCACACGCACACGCACACACACACACTTCTGCAGAACAGAGGGAAACTTGTGAACAAACTCAAAGTCTCCATAAAGCATGTTTCACACTCATACAAGTTCATTATTTGTCTATTTAGAGCAGATATTAGCAACTGGTACTTTCATGACCCCAACAATTAACAAAAAAAAAATACCCAAAAAGACACAAATACACAAAATGACACCAAAAACACACAAAACAAATAGAAATTATTATTATTATTATTATTATTATTATTATTATTATTATTATCATTACTATATTTTAAAATATGGCTTAATATTTGATTATTTGTTTATTTTCAAATGAATTTATTTCTTTTTTCACCATGTTTTCATAATCTATTTTTTTAACTGCTTCACAATATACACTGAAAATACAAATGCAACACTTTTGTTTTTGCTCCCATTTTTCATGAGCTGAACTCAAAGATCTAAAACAATTTCTATGTACACGAAAGACCCATTTCTCTCAAATATTGCTCACAAATCTGTCTAAATAAGTGAGCACTTCTCCTTTGCAGAGATAATCCATCCCACCTCAAAGGTGTAGCATATCAAGATGCTGATTAGACAGCGTGATTATTGGACAGGCGTGCCTTAGGTCACAATAAAAGGCCACTCTAAAATGGCATTTTATCTATTTCTACCCTACTTTTCTCGTTAAGTGCATTTTCTATATTTTAGTATTACATTTGTATATGTTATGTATGCATTAAGCATGCAAAATGGTTGAACCCACACCCTTCAGGCTGCGATGCAACCATGAAAAAGCCCAAGTAGAAAGTCTAAGTTGTGGTTGAAGCACATGTCTTGTTATATATAGTACACTGGACCATGTAAGGGTGTATTTGTACAAATACAGAGTGTATATGTGCAATTGTGGGTGTAAAGTTTGATGACATTGCAGCTGCTGCTGAGAAACACCTTATTTCATCTCCATCGCAGGAAACTAGTCCCGACCCGTCGTATGCAGAAGCAGAAGTTGTGGTTTTGAAAAGTCTCTTCTTCCTTGCTGATCTTCCTCATCGAGCTCAGCTGATTGTGACGTGACGAGCACCCATAAGGGTCTTAGCTTTGACCGCATCATTTATAGTGTGCAGTTTGCAGCTAGACAAAAAGACACAACCTCAGCTTGATCCATGGCGGACTGTGGTTTAAGTACAGAAACAGGAAGTGAAACTGGATAATTTAGCATGCATGTTTTTACTGGTATGTTCTCACGCTCAAAAAGACATTTCTGACTGAAAAAAGCCTTTTAAACAAGATGATAGTTCATCTGTTCTATTGGCGTCAAAGCCAGTATTTCTCAAATATACTACGAAAAAAACATAAGAAAAAAGAAACCGTAGAAGTTTGACGTCTCAACACAAGTTATAATGATGTAATCTAATTCTTTTTATAAACTGTCAAATTATTTCTAAATTCCGGTCTTTGTAGATACATGACTGTCCAGACAAAGGAGGGAATCCATGACAAGATCTCAATGGTCAGAATCCCAACCGTGAAAAGCCCAACACTTTATTAGAAAACAGACAAAATCAACTGTTTCAACACTTTACCAATATAACATGTCAACTCTAGCCCTAACCTGTGACAGGACATAATCCCAATGAACCACAATGTTAATATAACCATTACCTGAATGTTTACCCTAACCCTAACTCTTCCTGGGCGGGGCCATTGTGTACTTCAATATTAGACTCTGTTTGAGCAGGAAATGTAGACCCAACATGCATAGGACCCATGTCACTGAAGAGCTTGGTACAACTTTAAAGGAAGAAATCAAAGAACAGACACTTCCTAAGGAGAAAAATATGAAAGGGCACAGGGCGAGTGTAAAGTGGCCCAAAGCTGCAGCCTTGATCACCCTGTAGCTGGCCACCTTTGATGAGGGTGTCTAGTGTTAAAAAGGCCAAAACACCCCCTGGTTCAAAGGAACACTACTGATGTGTCCCAAAATGTACATCCTTCCCATATCAGGGAAATATAACCTCATGTTATCACCATCTTTTGGCACAAAGGAACATCACGTCCCCTGTTTAATGATTCTTCTGGGACTGTAGTTTTGTCAATTTCTCTAACACGGTCTGATTTTCTCCCATTACTGGAGCAAACTTTGAGTTTTTCTCAGGAAACTAATTGTATAGATCACAGAAAGTTTATATTTGTCAGATTTAAATGCCAAAGTTGAGCTACAAAAATCTATGTTTTGTTAGCATTGTGAGTAAGATTTATTTGACAAAATGACACATAATGGGGCCTACAGTGTGAATTTTATGACTTTCAGCTGCTGCTGAAAGTCATGCTTTTTAGCTAACTTTTCCAGTGTTGCTTGCACTCCTGTTCCAGTCACGTCCTGCTGTTTACTGCATTGTTGGACCCGTGAAAGCAGGCAGAGCCTCCGAGCTGCTGCAAGCCGACATGTGACCCGGCCCTCGTGGATTCCTCAGCGAGGTGGGGCCTCGACCAATCAGCCTGGGTGTGGCAACGCACACGCACACATATGCGGAGAGGGCTCACACTGCTCTCGCAGGCCCTATTGTGAGAGGACAGAGCTCCCTCTGTGTCTCTAAACAAAGGTAAGAGCAGCTTGATGCTTCACCTACCCCCCAGCTGGCAGCCTGTGCACAGTCAGTGGTCTGAAGTTGCACCAAATTACCCAGAAACTGTTCAGTTTAGACACTTTTTGGTTGTAACGCTTCAAATGTAAAAACACACACACACACACACACACACACACACACACACACACAACACACACACACACACACACAACACACCACACACACACACAACACACACACACACACACACACACACACACACACACACACACAATGGCAAATGAAGCCAGAGAAATCAGCTATAAGACAACTTGGATTGTTTACATTTGATGGAATGATTTAAATCAACAAAACCGGTTAATTAAACTTCCTGTGGCAGAAATGTTACATTTTGTGTATGTAAAACCCTGTTTTCACATTTTCCTCTACTTTTTCTAGCTTTCTCTATTATTTGCTCTCATATTGTCCTCTACAGTGACTAAAGCAACACCTACTTCACACATGCTCATGTGTTGGAAAGCATCTCTGTCTATATGCAAATAACCACGCCCGTTAGTTTGTTATTGGAAACCTCTTCTCTTTCGCCTTTTGCACCTCAATGCAACACCACCATACAAATATTGGGGTTATTTTCATTGATATAAAGTAATTGGATTGCAAACATTTTAGAAATCAAGCAGTTTGAAAAAAACAATTAAATAGATAAACATTTAAAGAATTTTCCACCCCCAAAAGAGTTTATTCAGCTTAATTTTAAAAGCTGATTTCCCTCCGTATACTTTTCATTACACAGCAGTGTTGACAGTGACATTGTTGAGCCTTTACAGGAGAGCATCGCACCATCTTCAGATGGGAGGATTTGTTTTGTCTGGTGTAAGGGGTCAAAAGCTGACGCCGAAACAAACTGAATTCCAGGAGTGGTCATTCAAGGAAGTGTTTGTGGGTTGCATTTAAAATAATACAGGTCACAATGCGCTGTATCAGGAATGCAACAAATGTGCATTTGTTTTCCATTTTTCTACTTTGAATAATGCTCATGTAGAAATACATTTATGTTTTTCTTCCAAAGAAATTGGTTAGAATTTTCTGTTGTATAGTTAAAATGTAGCTTCAATCAAATAAATATATATACTGTATTTTGTCCAGTTACTTGATTAATCGATGGAATAATAATAGAATACTTAATTACCAAAATATTCAATGCTTGTTGTCCAACTGTTCTCGTTTCAATCTAGGCTTTGTGTTGGTGTTTGAGGTCAAAGTGGTAAACTAGCCGTGGACCTGTTATAACTGATTTTAAACTCAACTTTATCTAAAAGACCCAGACTGTTAAAACGAACAGTACAGGCTGTATTTCATACATTGTAAAGGTTCATAATCTCTGCAAGGTGAATTTGTCCATTTTATTTCAAGGTTGAGACCAAAATATCATATTTAGGTCTAAAGTTTACACAAATGCTTCAAAATAACTGAACATCTGTTTAAAAATTGCACGCACATCTTTCCCAAAGCAACACCGAATATTATACACTGTGTAACAACTAAAGATCAAAGCAAGCCTACCCGTAATACCCTGGCCTTTGGTTAAAGCTGGGAGGAGCTTGGAGAGCCTGGACAGAGCCAAATACATTCAAACCTTTTTGAAAATGAGATTTAAACATGACTGCGCTGCTTGGAGTTGTGCTTGTGACACCCAATTCACAGCTTTGGAGACACTGAAGCAAACACTGGGAATCTTCTGCAAATCCAAGTTGATCCACATGTGCTCACAGACAAAGCAGTAAGGTAAAGCAGCGCGCGCGTGTGTGTGGAGCAGCAGTAACAAGCAGTCATAGGGAGAGTGCATGTGCATGGTGTGTGTATAAATGAGGAGTGGCGTGGTGTGTGTGTGTCCAGCCCGGAGGAGGGGTCCCACTGTGGAGTTCCAGGAATAAAACAGGGCGGGGTGGGTGTGACCCTGTCAGCCTCTGATCCTACCACAGGAAGCCGGGGTGGGGGAAGAAAGAGACCAAGACGACTGAGAAAAAGCAGCAGATTTTCTAACCCTGCAAGAGACATGGCGTGCTGCAAGGGAACGTTACACTGATGAACTCACATATGTCACAAAATGTCAACAAAACGTTTATCAAGAGAAGAACTAGCTTGGCTTGTAGCAACTTTGGAAATAGGACGGAAAGAACTATTAGTTTGAGACATTGAAGATATATTAGAAACACAATTTAGGGCAATGTAACCACAACCTGATACAAACTTATTGATGCACACAGATATCTGACCTCTTCGGTGATTGTCTTTTGTTATACATAACCTTTTAAATGACAGCAATAAGACAAGACAAGAAACAGAACAAGAGACAAAGTAGGCAGAACAAGGACAGAGACACAACGAGATAAGAGACAAAACAAGAAAAGTGACTAAAGACAAGAGACAAAATGAAGTAAGTTGAAAAACAAAAGTATTAAGGACAAGAAAAGAGACAAAACAAGAGACTAAAGACAAAAAAGAGACAAGATGAAGTCAGAAAATGAAGGCATGAAAATAGACAGGACTGGAAAAATAATAATAATAAATGATACGAAACTACACCAACGAGGATAAAATAGGGTAAAAACTAAACAAGACAAATGTGTTCAAGACCAAGACACTACAGGGCAAAATGTGATACATTAAAACATTTCAGACAAGATAAGATACACTAGGATAAGAGATGAGGCAAGATGAGAAAATAGTATGAAAGTAAACGGGTCAAGAAAAGAGAAAAGTCGACAAGAGACAAGACGAGATCAGACCAGAAAAGATTAACTTAGTTAGACAAGGTAGAAAAGAGAAAAGACAAGACAAATCCATCCAAGAACCAGACACCACAAGGCTGGATAAGACAGAACCAGTCAAGTCAAGATGTATATAAAAAATGACATTAAAACAGACGAGTAAAAAAAAGAGACGAGACAAGGCAAGGCTCATGGATAATAATGGCTCAGTGTGTTCATTAGGTTGAAACCTGAGTACATTACCTAAGATAATGCCAATATGTGGCGTATCCTTCCTGATGTGTCCCACTGAGGGAGTCTGACCTCCAGCAGGCCAATCCCAACATTTCTATTTTCATCTGACTGAGTGAGAATTGAATGCACTGCTTCATCCTCACAACACTCAACACACCAAGTCCAAAGCTACAAAGACCAGGATGGGCTTTCAAATGCATTCAGAAAAACTTATTTAAAATAATCTAAAATTAAACATGGAAGGGCTTTGAAGACTGATGGGAAATATGATTGAGATGTAAACAAAACAACACTTTGACCAGCACAACACTAAGGATTTGAGAAAGTTTAAGAAAATGTATGCTGTAGTTTCTGGACATCTGCGTCCAAAATGCCACTTATAGGATCGTAGAGGCAACAGGGTTTTTTCTGCATATAAAGAGTTGACATGGCAGCCACTTCTGCCTCTCGCCTCGTGTACATGTTTATAACGTGGTTGGGATTTGTAACTCCAATCAGAGCTCTACGCCATATGGGGCTGCTATCAACTTTGGTTACTGCTGACCTTCTCCGTATCATGCCAGCAAACATCATCTGTTCAGGTCTTCTTGGAACGTGTTCCTCCATGTCTACTTTGGCCTTTCCCTCCTTCTCCTGCCGCCCTCAATTACCCAATCCATTGCCACGCTTGCTGGTCATTCACTCACCAATTGCAGCATGAATCAAACAACAGCTTTGCCTTTCACCCATGAAATCCCCAGGTGTGGTTCAGGGGCATCGCTGATGGAAGACGTCCATGCTGGTGATGTTAGATACTCTGCCCATATCTTACAGACATACTGTATGTTGCACCAGGGATTATCACAGAGATGTGGAGGTGTAGCTCGTTGGCTAAAGATGACCATTTGTAGCTGAGCCATTGGTAGTGGAGGTACAAACATCCAATGAAATTGTGGCAGGAATGTCGCTTTTAAAAAGTTTAAAAACTTTGTTTTTAGGTACATTTCTCATAACATTAAAGTATCTTGGGCCTGGCAAAGTGTCTCCAAATATAGTCGCCCTTGCCTTACCCATGGTGAGTTTCATAACGAACAAGGCTCCAGTAAAGCAACACATTACAGCCGAAGTTGCATTCCAAATTTGAGTAAAGGAATCCCGAAGGTATGTAACTACAATCTGTGCAGAGCAGCAGTCCACAGTTACTAATGCTTATATTAAACCAGGTTCAAAATTGTCGCCATTAATTTAATCAAACAAAAACTTGATTCATTTATAAATATTGTGGGATGGTGGGACAATAGTTTGGACCGAGCAGTTTGAAGAGTTCAGCCATCCTAGAGGAGCTCAGAGTAGTGCTGCCGCTCCTCTACAGACGGTAGTTCCTTCATCTGGTTGATGATGCCCCATCGTCTCCCTTCTTTAGAGGTGTACGAGGAATGGCAAACTGGAACAAGATCCAAGGAGAGAATAGTTGAGAAGATGGAGGAAGAAGGAGAAGATTTTCAGTGCAGCTTTGAAGTTGATGCATCCTGATTGCCTTCCTCTGAACGTACTCCAAATGCACTTTTGGGAAACACGAAGAAAAGAAGAATTGGAAAATCTGGCGTTTAAATTAGGGTTGTATATCGGTGTCAAGTGAAAGACAGAGAGCAGTTGCAGACGTCATTTCTGTACAGTGTGTGGGAGCAAGAAAGACAGAGTGGGACAGAAAGACTATCTGGGTCAGCGCTGCAGCTCTCGCCAAACCCCGCTGGCCCTGTGAGCGTGCATGTGTGTGTGAGCATGTATGTGTGTGTGAGCGTGCATGTGTGTGAGTGTGTGCATGTGTGTGTGAGCATACAACTGTGAGTGTGGGGGTAGGAAGTTGGTCGTAGTTAGCCTTGCTGTGCCTGAGCCTACAGGGGTGGCACATGAACACAGTTCACGCACGCACGCACGCACACACACACACACACACACACACCACACACACACACACACACACACACACACACACACACACACACACAACACACACACACACACACACACCACACACACACACACACACACACACACACACACACACACACACACACACACATAAATCCATTGAAAAACACAGGCACGTTTGCCCTCTTCCTGCCTTTACATGACTGTAAAATACAACCTGCTGTTTGACGCACGCAGACTGAAACCCAAATAAAAGAAGTCGGATTTTCCTTTGTTCTTTCCAACTCGGGTTCAAGTCAAGTTCAATAGACTGCCGATTCCTCCCGACGCACCACAATTCAAACACGGGATCATCATTCATCAATGAACCAAACACCAAAGCAGTCTAACCTGATGTTCATCCATAGAGGCGGATCCTGGAATGTCAAGAATCTTTGGTGTATTTGGGGGAAATCCCACAGAAAACTAGAATCTACGTCCGTAACTGTGGTGAAGATGAAACAATATAGTCAATTCAGTTTTTTATTTGTTGCTTCTGAGACTGCTGAGGTTTAGCTGACTGTGCAACTGTTTCCTGGATGGAGGCAATTTCATCAACAGAAAAAAGGAGGGTGGCTAAAACTAGGTCTAAAATGTATGATATTTCTTAATAAATAGAATAAATATTACAAAAACAAGGTCGAATTTGTCTTCAATACCAAAACTTATCAGAACTAATTTTTATTCGATCAGTGGCTAATTTTGAGGACGGTTGCAAGACATGATGTATCAGTTGTCATCTCTGTCTAGGAATGTGTGACTATTCAATCAGGGCTTCTCAACTGGTGGGTTGCAATCCAAAATATGGTCGCACATTCATTACAAGGGACTAGTTTCATGGTGATCGCCGTGTATGACAGCAGAGATACTGGATGTCCCAGAGGAGACAATGGAGAGGATATTCTTGTGATTCAGAGGAGAAAAATGCCACCAGAAACGTGCACGATGGTAGATCCAATACAACAGTGATGCGTCCCGACCAGTCCACAAAGAAAGGCGCTGACTCATCCTTTCTGAAGATCTGATACTGTGTTGTTGTCGTTGATTTCAATTTATTTACTTACTTATTGTTTAATTTTTAGTCTGTTCAATTTTTTGTGTGTATATATACACAATGTGTGTATGAATGTATTTTATGTGTTTGTGTGCAGGTATACACTGTGGTTGTTTTATTATTATTTATTTGTGCTTATTATTTATCAAATGGACAATAGATAATGAGCATTTTATTAAATATGTGAGGTTGTAGCCTACAGCACATTTTTATCTCTCGTTCCTTGGCAGGTTGAGGTGAAACTGTAAGCAGATACAAATATTCAAAACCTTAAGTTATACAAATAAATATATTGTAAGATATATATATATATATACATATATATATATATATATATACAGCTATCACAGTTAAGACAACAACTTCAAGTACAGTGTCTAAGTCATGAGAATGCTGATAGTGCTTGTTATTGCACATCCTAAGGTAATATTATGAACTGCTGTAAAATATATTTATTTAAGAATATTGGTTACAATTTTGCCCTAATAACAATAGTCTTTAACAGAAGTACAAACTTTACTCTCACATTATAGCTTCTGTCATAATACTGTGCTGTAAAGCCAACACTGAATACATAACTGCCTTAAAAAAAAAAACTCTTGTGTAATTATTTAATAACAAAACATACACAAAGGCGTCACATATCCAGGTGCCTGTTTGTCTGACACCCAAATAATTAGCAAACATTTCACTGAAGTCATAATCACAGACTCAGACGCTCCTTTGTTCCAACTTCCAACCATTATCATCAGCACAGCGGCAGCAGCCCACTGTGATTACATCCTGCTCTGTAACACACTCACTCACAGGGTTAACCAACATACAATCAATCACATCTGCACACGTTACTTTCCATCTTTTTGATTTACCAATTTCTATATTTGGGGATTAATAAAATGGCTGCTTTTAATTCCACAGATCAGTAACTAAGCAAAATTCATTAATGTACAGTTAAGGAGAACAACCTGACAGCATGTAGTGTGTTGTTGTGTTTCTATTGCACTTTTTGAGTGAATTTGAAGTAGATTTTTTGTTATAAAACAGCTAATAACAGTGTTGAGTGAAGGAGAAGGAAATAACTACAGCACAGGCTGTCAAAGAAACAGCGAGAGATGTGGAGGAGATGTTTTTCAGGTTCAGAAATGTCATATGTGGCGTTTCTCAACTTAACTGTTAAACAGCTCAAGGCCAAATTGGCCTTAATGGATTATTTGGATCTAATTTGTACATTTGGTCATTTTAATTTGAAAGGAAAAGTAACAAATCAGAAGAGAAGCTGGTAAAGTTCATGGAGGTCAATTCCTTTTGGTCTCCAGCTGAGAGTCAAAGCATTGCACAACTTGTGTAACTGGAGTCTTCAGAGCTCGCACGCACACGCACACGCACACACACTCACACACTTCAGCTTTGACAAACCAGAAGAGCCCCTCTCGGGTATGGAGAATACGATTTAAAATTACGCAAACTTCAGTGTGAGCATGATTGTTTCAACTGTCCTCTTCCTCTTACAGAATACCACACACACACAGAAACATACACACACACCACAGCTGAGCCACGCCTCCCTGTCTCCTCATTTCTCCTCCCCTTCTCGACCTTCTTTACTTTCTGCCACTGTGTCAGAGTCGAAAAGGGGCGGGGCCTAGTTAATTAGTAGCCAGTTGGGTGGAGGCTGGTGAAATATGGAGGGATGGCAATGTTTTTCACAAATTAAGAGCAAACTCTTATGTATTTCATCACACACACACGCACACACACACAGTATAATCTTTATAATTAAAAAAAAAATCCCTAAATATATATTTATTAAAAAACTTTAGTGACAAACTCTAATACTTCGCAGCACTCAGATCTGTTGTTATTGATTTTGTTTGAGTTGTAGTTGTTAAAATGTTTTGTTGGTGTGATGTGATTATTGTTTTCATTGTATAGTCATTGTGTAATATGTTGACCCCAGAAAGAATAGCTGATAGCTTATGCTTAAGCTAAAGGGGATCCCAAAAACAAACATATATATATATATATATATATATATATAGAGAGAGAGAGAGAGAGAGAGAGAGAGAAGTATAGTATAGTAACTCCATATATATAGTGGTATATTTGTACACATATTGCTTTATTTATTACGGACACCCCAAGAATTAATGTTAAAGCTACTTTTGCGCACGTACAACATCTGATCCTGATGAGACGTAATAAAAAGTGGGCACTTACTGCTCTATTAATGTGTTTTAACTGTAAAATGACCCTGTAGTGCTCACTGTCTGACCTTCAATCACACACACTAGTCTAAAGCTACAGTATGTGATCAATAACAAATCACATGTCAACAGTACATTTGAGTATATAGGCATATACGTGTGTCGGGAAACGTTTTTTATTGTTGCCTGAACTGTTTTTTAGTTTCTATTTATTCACCATAAAAACAGCAGAGCAGTGACAAGATGACAATTAAAAGTTTGCTTTTAAACTCAGTTATCATCAGCCACAGGGACATCAAAAATGTAAAATGTGAACAGTAAACATTCACCTAAAGCTATTTCCTGCTGGTAAAAGACTAAAAACCGACCAATCGGATAACCCGTATTGTCACAATCTCTCCAAAATGAGCACAGGACGCCTAAAAAAATTCACAAATATCACAAGTCATGAATAAGCTAAGCATCATGAACATGACATCTCAATTATCTTCACTCAAGAAGAAAGCTCAGACCTTTGTGTGCCAGCGTTGTCAAATCCAGCAGGTCTTTAATGATCCATATACTATTAAAAACATGCAAATATAACACTTTTGGAACAAGTATATCTAATATTTTGGTGCCTGGATAGGTTTTTTTAGCCATAAATTTGTTTTTTTAAAAGGCCTAATACCTATAAACTGACCAATCTGGCAACGCTGACTGCCTAAAACTAGCTAATCTGAGAAAAGTGCACCCAGAAATATGCAAATAAATAGCAAAAAAATAAGAAATATCTGAAGTTATCAATAGGCTGATTCTTTCAAGCATTGACTTTATGCAGTGAACAATAAATGTGATCCATGAATGTTTAAAAACCTGCACATATTACACTTGTAGGAATAAATACACAAGCACTTTAGGTGCTATAATTTATTTTTTGACATACGTGTTTACAAGTAACCAAAAGGCAGAAACTATGGCAACACAGATGGCCACAAACTCCCTAAAATATGTGAAGGACCCGAGAGTTAAGTAAATATTAGCAAATAAAAATGCAAATGATGCAAGGGTTACTAGTTTAAAGGATCAACAGCTGACTTAACATACCAATATAATACTATTTATCAGGACTGATGAGAAAATATGCAATGATTAAGGGAGAAAATGCCAGAAAATGTCACGACTCCAGCCATTCATCCAGGTTTAGGGCTTCAACCATAATTACATTTTATGAAGTTCTTGTCCAACTTTTTAATGGTTTAGAAACTTCTGAGTAATCCATGTCCTGGGTCTACTTGTCTTCAGCAAACTGTTCTTCCTTGTGCATCATCTTTAGAAGAGGCTTCCTTCTGAGACGACAGCCATGCAGACAAATTTGATGCAATGTGCAGCTTATGGTCTGACCCCCCACCCCTTCAACCTCTGGCAGCTCTCATACGCCTATTTTTTTTTCCAAAAAAGACCTCTGGATAAGACGCTGAGCACGTGCACTCACCTTCTTTGGTCGACCATGGCGAGGCCTGTTCTGGATGGAACCTGTCCTGTTAAACCGCTGTATGCTCTTGGCCACCGTGTTGCAGCTCAGTTTCAGGGTATTGGCAATCTTCTTATAGCCTAGGCCATCTTTATGTAGAGCAACAATTCTGGTTTTCAGATTCTCAGAGAGTTCTCTGCCATGAGGTGCCATGTTGAACTTCCCGTGACCAGTATGAAAGAGTGTGAGCGATAACGCCAAATTTAAGTTAAGACACCTGCTCCCTATTCCCCCCTGAGACCTTGTAACACTAATGAGTCACATGACACTGAGGAGGGAAAATGGCTAATTGGGCCCAATGTGGACATTTTCACTTAGGGGTGTACTCACTTTTGTTGCCAAAATGGCTGTGTGATGAGTTATTGTGAGGGGACAGTACATTTACACTGTTATACAAACTGTACACTGACTACTTTACATTGTATCAAAGTGTAATTTCTTCAGTGTTGTCCCATGAAAAGATGTAATTAAATATTTGCAGAAATAGAAGGGGTGTACTCACTTTTGTGAGATACTGTATAGTATAGTATAGTATAGTATAGTATAGTATAGTATAGTAACTCAATTTTTTTTAATACATTTTCAAAAATGGGTTTTTGATGATTTAGTTCTCGTGATTAGATTCCAAATAAATTTGAGTAGCTTTGACCAATGAGACATCTCAAAAGCCACTTAACTTTGATTGACTTCTATCACCTCATCTAATTTATGAAATAAACTCTAGTTCTGATTATTTATTAAGTAATTCAAAAAGTAGTTTCTGCTTTTGCATTCAAACTGTGTGTGCGCTGTGACTATAATAATATTTAACAAGTTCTATCGTACTACAGCCAGGCCCACGGAACGCCTCCGTGCCGAATAGCACGTTCCACCATCCCGAGAATTCAGTGAAATGACTCAGTTCCACGGACGTAAAATCGTAATCTATGATGAATTGCCTTTGAAACTATATATCACACTACTATGTTCTGATAAATTTAGAAATGACCAAAAAAGGGAGCATTAATGAAGGAGTAAGCATTTGAGACATGTTCGGGGTAATGGGCCTCATTTATATATTGGTATGTGCCAATGATTCGCTACCACCAACCATCGTAATATTTGACTTGCAAATAAATGAAAAATCGGCTTTCGTTTTTTTTTTTCTTTTGGGGCCCCAAATCAAAAATTGGGCTCCGAGGGTCAATGCGTACACATCCATAAAGGAGTAGTGATTTTAACAAGTGTACACAACAACAAGAAGAAGAACAAAGTGAGAGGTGTTTTGAGTCCGGTAGCCCAGCCTAAAAAGCTTGTATATATTATAAATATTAAGGATGTCCCGATACAACATTCATTTCCGATATGATACCAATATTGCAGCCTTGCGTATTGGCCGATACCTATATTGAGTTAGTTATTTTGTAGTGTGGAATGTTAGATAAGGCTTGATCGAGTGATGTAGGCACAGTAGGCATGAGAAAAACTCACCCATTTATTATTAACCAACTGGTTACATACCTGCTAACCTTCAACATGTATCTACAGTATTCTACAATTGAATTAAAAAAAAAAAAAATTTAAATAAAAAATCGGAAAATCCGTAAATTTGAATCCGATATTCGTGTTCGGGCTAATATCGGACCGCTATCCGATATCGGATTGAGACACCCAAATAAATATGTAGCGCATGTATATAACATATTTTAACTGTAATGCTGTAAAAAGGATGGTTCATTCATATTTTAGCCAAATGTTTTTATCAACAGAAACAGTGAATCATAAAGAATTTTAAATTAAATATTTTAATCACATGGAATGCCACAGATTGTGAGATGTTCTATTTTAGAAGCGCACACACACACACACACACACACACACACACACACACACACACACACACACACACACACACACACACACACACACACACACACACACACACACACACACACACACACACACACACACACACACACACACACACACACACACACACACACACACACACACACACACACAGAGAGAGAGGAGTCACAGCCGTTTGTGAGTCTCTCACACACAGCTGTGTCCTTATATGTCTGTGTTCGTCTTCTTTCCTGTGACACTCAACCCACTCCCTCCTCAACTGGCAATATTCTCCCACAATCCTTCGCTCTCTCCTCACTCATAACACTAACCTTTTACTGAATTTAATCCAAAGATATGGAAACAAAGATCGGAGGCAGCGCTCACATGTTGCTGGGCAGTGTATCGTCACATGACGCGGTTTGGTGGACACACGGTTCACATTGTGCAGGCAGAGGACCAACTTATCTGTGACCACTGACTTACAGCTTTACTCCCTCTTAAAGGCCTGTTCTGATCTGATCGCCACAACGTTCGTAACCTCACACACACACACGCTAAGTGGTGGTGAAGCACAGATAGGGTTGGGTATCGGTTGGGTTTTTTCTGCTCCTGGTGCAGATACTAGCTGTGTGCCATATGTCATTGTCTTTATTTCAACCTGTCTGTGTGTGGTGGACGGGGTTTGTAGGGGGCGGGCCTTTTTAACCTTGTAAAGCACTTTGAGCTGCATTCTTCTGTGTGAGAAGCACTTTATAAATAAAATATTGATTTATTGAATATCTATAGCTGCTTTCTTTTTGAGCAGTAAAACTCTCTTTTTTTTTTAGCTTAATTGTGCCACATTACAAAAGGATATCAATTTACTTTTCTGCTGTTAACATACGTCTTCCTACTGTCAGTAGTATTGACCCAAAAACTTTGAGTTAGACATCAGCTCTGGATGTTATCCCCAGTGTCGGGAGTCAAATCCAATAAAATGTACACAGAGAATGCATTTTCACAACTGTTAACATGTTTTTGGGTTTCTTGGGATTTAATTGGTCACAGTAATCAGGATGTCACCACATGAGTTGATCAACCATCCCAGCTGGACAACCTAAATGTACTTTAACTAGGGATGTAACGATTCACTCAACTCCCAATACGATTCGATTCACGATACTGGGTTCATGATACGATTCTCTCCCGATTTATTTTACAAAATGGGACTGTAGAAAAATTATGACTGAAAAATATTCCTTTAAAATATTGTACTTTTTTCCTTTTATTTTTCATTGTCAAAAGAATCCCTTGATAAACTATTCAAAACAATGCAATTCAACTAAAAATAAATCTTGAATGAAATAAATAAAGGAATAATTCAAATGAAGTAGAAGCCTATTAATTTAAATTCTGGTTCTATAGTAAACAATGCAAAACTGCATAATAGTTCTTTTTAAAAGTGCAACTAAAAATATATTTTGTGAGTTAACAATTGGACTTGAAAAAAAAAACAACAGTAATTTCACTGTATTTAGGTCAGATGTTTGTTTGGACCAGCAGAGGGGGCTGGTAACCCAGTGGTCGGTTGGCATGCAGATATCTTGCAGTGAAGAAGAGATGCTATGCTAGTAGACAGAGCTAATAGAAAAACGTGACTTTTACAGAAATTCACGTAATATTACAGATATTCTTTCGGTGCTAAAGGGGTAAGGAATCATTTATGAACATGTTTAAAAGTAGAAGGCGGCCAGAAAGAAAGTATTAGCAGATTCCGCCCGCCGCCAACACGTCTGGATAGCGTTAAAAAAAGTACTGCGATTCAATTTTCACAGTATCGATGTGAATCGTGATACCTATGAATCGATTTTTAACTGCCTCACGATTAATCGTTACATCCCTAACTTTAACTGTAAGTAAAAGCCCAGCTGAGTACTTATGGAAACCTGTGAGGAGTTACTGTCAAAGGCCAATCCAAAAAAACATGTCAGTGAGTAAAAAAAAACCAATGAAACATGTGCTAATCTGACAGTGATTGACTGTCATTGGTTTCTAAGACTGAGCTTTAGGCCATAGAATACAGTGTAAGTGTGTAAAACACACCTCCAAGCCTAATATTAAAGCCACTTGAGGACATTGGTTGGCTTTAAGGGAATTATGAGTATCATGGTGTAAGACAGTGATATTTCAGGTTTATGCGTAATGTGAAACCAGTGAACACAGAATTTTTAAGTATGCATGACTTATAAGGTATAAAGTTTTTAACAGTGGGCTGGGTTCCAGCACACTTTGCACACTTTTTTTTTTTTTTTTTTTTTTTTTTTAGAAATTATTGTTGAATGGGAACAATTAAGACTAGGTTTCTGAGCATATTTAGAAGCTGTAGAGCACTAAAGGATGAATGGAAATATGAGTTAAAAAAAATCTACTCACTTTTCTAAATATACTTAATTTGTAGGTGTGTTTTCATGAAAATGTCATTAAAACGAGCACAAGAAAGGACACACACACCTCTTATCCGTTCTGAGAACTCGGATCAAAGTCCAACGAAGGTCAAAAACACAGCCGACGATTACAGAAGACCTCAGTGAGCAAGCAGTGGTGTTTAATAGCTCAAGTTCAAAGGTCAACTGCTACAGCACGCCATTACATAATATGTTTGTTTTTGTTCTTCCATCAATTTGTGTGAAAATTGCAAAAATTGTAAAGACAAGAAACATAGAGACGGCCATGGATGCCAAGTGTCAAACTGCAGAGAACGCTGAAAAACAGTTCCTCCTAAAGGTGTGAGAACCTCTAATCTCATCCAGCATCTCCACCACCAGCATAAGGTACAATAATAAGAGTGTGTTCATCTGCTGCCGCAACACACACCTTGAAGTATGACAAGCAACTCACTTGCACGTGCTGTCGCTTAAAGTTCTCAACCTTGGGGTCAGGACCCCATATGGGGTCGCAAGACACTGGGAGGTTGTCAGATGTCTTAAAAAAACTAAGAATATATTTTGAACAATTTGAGCCCATTTTGCTTATTTTTACCCTTTTTCTGCAACTATACCAACCTTGCCATATTTTAATCTAATTTCATCACTTTTTCTTGCCATGTTTTTGCTCCTTTTAATGCATTTTGCTACATTACTCCGATTTCTGCCACTTCATCAAATTTTAATCCCTTGTCTGCAATTTTTTTCCACTTTCAAGACACTTTTGGCACTTATAAACCATTTACACCACTTTCTCCACCTAATGTCACATATCTTCACCCATTATTATCACTTTTTCACCATAATTCATGGTTATTTTTTCCAATATAACCACATTCAAAATTTGTCATCATCATTTTGCTGACTTTATGGATGGGCCCCAAAAAGCTCTCCCCTTTATCCCTCCTTATAGATGGCCCTGTCTCCACATGACTGTTTCTCAATGTTCATGTGGTATCTGGCACCTTTATTTTGGGGGGTCGCAGGCTGAAAAGGTTGAGAACCACTGCCTTAAAGACTAAAGTGGGTCACATGATGAAATTGTGCAGCAGTGTCTTTGACCCTGAATAATCTTTCTTGTAAATACTTTATGGAGAGAAAATATCTCAGCATATACTGAATATGGATAGTTTGAGAGAAAAGTATCAAGATGTGATTTTTGGTTCATATTGATATCGTGCAGCTCTATCCTGAGCTTTTACAACCAACAGGTTGCTGAACGGCAGCCAGCAATGCAGAGTATATCAGTTAAATATGTGCATATCATTATTTCAATGTATTACAATTAAATGAATGTTTATGTATCAATAAAACAAATGTCTTTAATATTAATAGTCTCATACCTTTGTGTTTATCATCAATAAAATACAGTTAATTATTAAATTTGTAAACAAAACTGTTTTATCGTACGTTGGTTCCTCATGCTCGTTCCATCTCTAATGACACACCCTTCCCCTCCCCCTCATCTCCGCTCACACACCCTCATCCTCCTTTTCTCTCCATTGTGGTGCCTTGCAGAGCGACCGTGGTTGCCATGGAGACGAGTTCCTCCCTTCTCCCTTCCCTTCTAATGACCGTGCGGTGGTTGGTAAAGAGTCACCCTCCATCTTCACCACGACTGCCACGTCAGGGCCTAATCTGAGGTGACACGGCCAATATCTTCACACACACACACACACACACACACACACCCTCACAAACACGAGTGTGTGTCCAAATTCACACACACACCAATTCCACGCAAGCCCCACCCCTCATCTAACCTCCCACTGCAACAGACTCATTAGCGCATTTCACAGTCACACCCTTCCCACTACAAGCACACACCACACTCACAGCAAACACACGCACACGCAAACACACGCACACACTCTTTCTCTAAAATGAGCCTTAACTCAGGCAACAGGGTCATAACTTCCTGGTAATGGGTGCTACTTCCTGTATGATCTACAAATACAATACAAATAAACCAATGTGCATCAACGGGTTTAACAGACAGTTAAAACACCAACTTCCACTTTCACAACTATATCTGAGCATATATACTGTAGGCTGTAAAACTTTCTCTGGATGTGGTCACAGATCACATGACTCGCCTTTACGCAGCCACAGTGGACGGCACAGACAGTGCTTTACATTGCAGATAACAGAAAACTTCTAAACCAGGGATGGGAAACTCTATCACAGCGTGGGGCCACAAACATGTGATAGTATCTGATTTTCCGAGGGCCACATTATCAACATTTATATCAGCATTTAGAATAACGACTGATTTGAGAATTAATACAGGGGGAAAAAAGGCTTTTGTCTTTTTTTGTCTTTGTCTGTGGTATAGTTGTCTTGTCAGTTTGTAGTCATTCTGTGTGTTTTGGGGGGTAATATTGTGTGGAGAACTTATGTGTGTTTTTTGTTATTTTTGTGTTCTTGTTGTAATTTTGCTTATCCATTTTCTGGATTTATGTTGTTGATTTGTGCGTTTTTTGGGCTGACTTTCTGTATTTATTTATTTTGTGTGTGTGTGTGTGTTTCGTAGTCATTATGTTGTTTTAAGTGGCTGTTGTGTCGTGTATTTGTTGTCATTTGTGTTTTATGAGTCATTTTGTGGATTTTTGGATTTTTTATGTACTTAGTGCTTTTTGCTGTTGATTTGTGCGTTTGGAAGTTATTTTGTGTATTATGTTGGGCTTTATATTCCATCTACCTTCATGAAATTACCTTTTTGGGGATTTTTTTGGGGGGCGGCACAAATTAGACCGAGGGCCACATGTGGCCCCTGGGCCACCAGTTGGCTATGTCGCTCTAAACTGAAGCATCTGTCCTTGGGGAGTCTCAAACTTTTACGATTCTAGCTGATCTGACATCAACCCCTCTAGTGGCCACAGAGGGTAAAATGAAGCCATGTGACGTGTAATTGAGAGGAAGACGAGGATGGGATGATTAGAATGCTGCAGATTGCTGACAGACTTTGACCTGCAAGCGTCAAATTACATCAGTATCTTTTTACCAACACCATGTTCGCCAAAAGACGGAAGAGCAGCTCATATCTTTGATATCCTTCACTTAAACAGTCAGATCTATATCCGTGACACACTGCCATGTAAATTGCCCTTCATCCTGACTTTGATTCAGCAGGTCATTTTGAGCTGCTGCCATGTGATTGGCTGACAGCTAACAGTCACACATATTAAAGCAGCTGGGATGCTACAAATAGACAAGGATCATCTTAATATGAGAAAATTTAGACTCCATTTAAGGGGGACTAACTTAAGAATGCACAGCACTTCTTTCTCAGTGCACTTTAAGCTCAAACATACACAAAGCCATTCTTTCCCATAAACAGTCTAGGGTTAGTCGCACGTAACAGAACGATGTGCAACATCGCATTCGCTGATATCATCTCCAGACACAGGATATGCACGTCTTTTCCCACGCACGCACAATTACCTGTTGGGGGTGATGGGGGAGCAAAGCATGCTGGTAGCAAACTCAGCATACATGCATGTCTTCTGTCAGCTTCACTTAATAAAAGGAAGAGGAATCAACTTTCAGGAAAACTTCTAAATTATAATACAAGATACTTTGTGGCCATCATTAGGTTGTAAAAATTCAGACTGGACCTTAAATATGTTTTGAAGATCTGGATAATGGCAAAGAACAAACAGTAACAAGGGAAATTCCATAAAACATGAGTTCTTATCCTCAAAGATAAAACACATACAAGTCCAAACCACCACTGCTGGCCACATGACAAAAACCCTGAAGCTGTTTGACCTCTGGATAAACTGAAACTCTGCGCCTACTATCAGAGCTGGTATTGTTTTACACCATGAGACTCTGGGCGTCAGCTCCACAGAGAGCAGCCACGCCAAGATCTATTACCAGCACAGGCCTCCACCCACAGACTCGCTCAAGGAAGGATTGAAAACCCATATCAGTACTGCTGAAAAGACACAAGTACACCTTGAGGTCAAAGAAGAACACAAAACTTTCTGTGTGCATAAAACTGTACGAAGCAAGTGTTTCCTTGCACATTTGTTTACTCGAGCATTTATGGGGTCAGGCACTGATGTTGGATGCAAGGGCCTAGTTCCAGGTCATTTCAAAGGTGTTGACTCGGGTTGGGTTCCATGTCTTTATGGTCTGGGCTTTAGTCATGTTGGGCCTTCCCCAAACTGTTCATAAAAATATGGAAGCATTGCATTGTCCAAAAAGTCTTGGTGCACTGAAGCATTAAGTTTGGCCTTACTGGAGATAAGGGACAAACGTGTGGCCAAATTTGTCTGTACAGAGTACATACGTCAGAAATAGACACGAGAATGGAAATAACAATGGCGAGAACGGTAGCTTGTTGTTCCTTCTGTCTACGTAAACAAACCGGATCATCATCACATCAGAGAACCATTCTGTCACATTTAACAATAGGACAGACCTGCAGCATGGCAGGAAATAACAAACAAGTGTCTAGTAGCTTTATGTCATGATTATACAAGCATTCATTTACTATCCAAGAAAAATGGCATCAAAAGTAGCAGTTCACCCTGTAACTACTGTAGATTACAAAGAACGGAGAATATACAGTATATACATGCATACATACACACACAAAAACATATACCGGAATATACCTAGTACCATCTTAAATTATATGTGTGTGTGTGTGTGTGTGTGTGTGTGTGTGTGTGTGTGTGTGTGTGTGTGTGTGTGTGTGTGTGTGTGTGTGTGTGTGTGTGTGTGTGCGTGCGTGCGTGCGTGCGTGCGTGTGTGTGTGTGGCCTCGGGTTTGCCATTGATTTTCATTGAACAGAAGGAAAAGTAGAGATCTGAGTTGATGCCAGATTCATGGAAGATGACAGATTAGCATATTAAGGCAGACGGAGTTAAACTGTCACTTCAATGTACAGTCAACACAGATGGCTGCTGGGCCCACCAAGCTGTTCACAGGAACTCGACTGGTTTGGTGCAAACAGGAGCATTTTTCTTCTGCAAACCCCTCCTTCATTCCTTCACTTCTCCCTTTCCTTGTTTCCATATTGCCTTGTTTATGAATAGAAAAAGAGAATAACCGAAGCTAGTGGGAGGAGTTTTCAGCCATATATAATATGCATGTATTAACATGAAAAAAATATTCATGAAGCATACATCTTAGCATAATTTAAATGGAACTGAGAACAGGTATAGGCCAAACATTAGTAGATGAACACAGGTTGTCCTTTTTTTTAAACATAAAATTGTAAAAGTGCCAGGGCAATGAAAATATTGACAAATCAAGTGAAGACAACAAGTAAAGACAACACTAAAAAAAGATAGGACAAAAACCAGAAAGGACAAGTGAAAAAAAACAAACTAGACAAGTCAAGACAGGTCAACCCATGACAAGAAACAATACAAGAAAAGTCAAGCCAAGACCAAAGCAAGAAGAAAATAAATCAAGAGACAAAAAAAAGACTAAACGAGTCAAGACATGGAAAAAAAAACAAGATCGGACAAGACAAGTCGAAACAGAAAATAAAAAAAAACAAAAGACAGAAAAACAAGGAAAGTTAGGACAAGATATGGCTACCTAAAGGGACTTATACAGATGTATTTATTTACTCAATAAAACTTGAACCTACGACTAAAATACTAACATTGCAGCTAACTAGTATTACTCGCTCCATTTTACGGCCCTTTAACAGAAATCAACTTTTAACCACGTGTAGGGTTTGAGTAAAGTTCAGTCTTTCAGGAGGAGCCAACACTTTGATGGTGACAGACCATCTGTGGTGTTAAATGTCTCATCATTTATGCTAATTAATGGCGAGAGGTTTGCATGTTCTCCCAAGTCTTGTGCGGCTTTGTCAAGAAACACAATTCAACATAACCGTATGTTAGATTCCTCAGATACAGTAACCTGACCCTCAACCAGCATGGTTCCTGCAGACCCAGGGCTGAAGTCCGTTCACTGAACACAAATCAGATAAATCAAAGCTTTCAGTCATTATTTTCAGCTCCGCCTGACATCCAAGGGTGAGTGAATGTTCTCCCAAGGTGAGAAGAAATTGGGACCATCACTAAGAAACCAAACCAAGGTCGCTGCGTCTCCTGAGTGCAAACCATCTTTCAAAATCTGGCTCCAGAGTGGACAGCTGGGATACTGGACCTAACCGGGGTGCTCAGGCTCAGGTTTTGGTGTTCAGACATGAGATTCAGCCGTTCTGCTCTGCTCTCGTCGTATAAACAGCACTGTGCCTATAAATAGCACTAAAGCCCCTGGGTTAGGCCAGCCTGAGCGGGCCTGCCCACCAAACGCAAAGGACGACAAAGACAGCGCAACACCAACGGTAACTTTACTTCCTCTCTGCTCCGCTGCCATAAAATTTTACTCCCAATAATCATAAACAACCTGAATAAGGAAGTCCAAGCCTGAACCAGAAAGCAGCACCATGACAATTCATTGAACTGCATTTTCAAAAGGAACCAGAAGTCTCTCCCCTTCACAAACGAAAAAAGATCAAACCGTAATCGTAACCGTAAGCATGTCCTATAAAAGCATTCCCTCCTTCAGAAAACATGCAAACTCCAGTTGAACCAACATGCCAGCGTCTTTAGGTACTTCCTTAGAAGTAGAACTTTGCCCTCACACACAAGGCAATGACAACAAAGGACATGATCATACATCGTCAGCACAAACCAGGGTGACAGAACACATTAAAGCAAATGGAAACTGGTGTGAGTGCAGGTGATCGCGGAAAACAGACAGAAATCATAGAATTGGCTATACGATACACTGAGTTTATGACGCCATGCGATACACAATATTGGATTTGCCAGACTGACCCAATACATATTCTCAACAAAAAAAGACAAAATCTAATATTATTTTATTTATCTATTATCCCACTTTAATAAATTGATTAGTTTTTTTATGTACTTTGAAAATGCAAAAACTCAAGTGCTACAGAATCATACCTCTACTGCATCTATTCTACTAGAAGAACAACAACAACAACGGAGTGTAAAGAGAGTCATAAGTGAGAGTCATATTATTCTATTCCAGAGAATACTTACATTTTGCACACTGTTTATTGTGTAAAATTGTCACTTATGAATATTTATATTTTTACTACAGCTACTGTTTCCTATTCTTATTGCATGCATGTTGCTGGCCCTGAGACCTACACTTTGTTTACATGTGTAGCATGAAGAGGACAACAACTTTTAATGACCTTTAATTTGTCATGAAGCAGTTCATCAATTAGAATCACTTCAGAAAGACTGAAAATCCCCTCAAAAACACAAAACATAACAACAGCACTTAGACAGCACAAATCTCCACCAAATCTCCACTTTGCCAGATATTGACAGTTATGTGGACCATGATCATTCACAGATTGGAATACAGGCTTGGAATACATTTATATCCCCATTAATAACAATACAGTAGCTCCAAATGTATGGACACCGCCATTAAGAAAAACTATTAATGTGAAATGTGCAATGCGTATCCGATCCAGATAACACTCAGTGGCGTAATTGAGGAACCAACTTGACATAACTGAGTCAACTTTCATTAAAATCGGTCAACTACAAACCAAGATGTCATTTTTTTTAATTTGACCAATGACGAGAGAAACGCATCCCAAATCTGCGACTCGATTAAGATCCCCTCAAATATTTATTGGAATCAATCTTCCATGGTGTACAGTCTATCTTTGGTTAAGATTTTGTCAAAATCTGTTAAACACTTTTGACGTAATAAACAAACGTCGGTGAAAATGTTGCCTACTTAGTAGATGTAGCAACAAAATACACAAGAGGACTCCAAAAAACACAGAAATTACTTCAAAAGTTGAGAAAAAGCAGGAAAAACACACAAAATGACTGCAGAAATGCATAAAAGAAATAATACACAAAACAACAGCAGGAAATACATAGAAACATAGAAAGACACAAACTGACTATAAAATACGCAAAATAAAAAAGAAAGTGTCTATTCGTACGGTTGCCGTACGGACAACCCCCGCTGCTATTGGTACGTTTACCGAAGTACACATACATAGCGTCTTAGGGTTAGGATTAGGTTGTAACTCTATATCGCAACAATTTTTAGGGTTAGGGTTAGGTTTTACGGTAAGGTTTGGTCTAGTCACATGACCTAAACTGGCCAATAAGGGTCGCTGCGTATGGATAGAACGTCGGTATATTCATATGGCAACCGTACAGATAGCCACTGCCAATAAAAAAAGCCAAAAAAAACCTTTGTTCTTCCCTGTATTAATGCTCAGTTTAGTCATTTTGCTGCCATGAATGTGGATAATGTGGCCATCGGATCAATACAATCACATTTTTGTGGCTCCCTCTGTTTAAAAATTGCCCATCTCTGATTTTAGGAAGACCAGATGACTCAAGACTCTTGAATCAAGAGTCAAGCTAACAACTCTTCCGAAGTGAAAGGTGATAATGTCCCATCATATATCTCTCAGTTACTTCTTCTGACAATCTCTTTCACACCATTGCTGACTCACTCTTGAGCCTGGAAATTCTCCAAACGCACACCTTGCTTTGTAAAATCAGCGCACAATATTCCTTTAATAAACAAAACCATTCACGTGAAGTGGGGTGGGGAGATGAAGCAGAAAAGTGGCGGACTGAACGCTGCAGAAGTCCTGACGTTAGTGTTTCCATCACAGTGAAAGAGGAGAATAGAAACCTGAATCTGTGTGAACGTATCCCATCTTCTGTTGCCTTCCACTGAGCAGGACCTGCCAAAAACTGCCCTGCCTCGTCCAAGCACGGGCTCCACTCAACCTCTACAGATGTGCCATGACATCTGGACTCTGAGTCAACAGCAGATCTTTAATGGATGCGTGCCCTGCACCTCACTCACAAGTTTACAGAGACGGACATTGATGATGGAAAAAGTCAACCTGCAGAAAATGCTGAAAAGCAGTTCTTCATAAAGGTTGGAACACCTCTAATCTCTTCCAACATCTCCATCAGCAGCATATAGTACAACAGGAAGAGTATGTTCAACTGTGTCTCTGCTAAAGCTTTGTTGAGAATATGGACTGGTGGAACACAGGTGAGTATTACAGAAGTCACTTCCTGAAATGGAAATGTCAATATTGGGGTTTTTTTTAATCATTATTAGGGCTGGGCTATATATTGAGATTCAAGATACATCACATTTTTTATTTTGGCGATATAGAAAATTACAATATCGCCTATATCAATTTTTCTTTAGCTTATTTTAGATTCAAATACTTGTTTTAGGAGTCACTGCTTTCACTAACAGCATAAATAGCACAATTAGATGCATTTCTGAGTGTGTCCTAACCCAGACCTTCCCCTAAACATGCCACACTATGAGACTCACTCACATGTGCTGTCCCTTATTGGAGAAAAAGACTAAAGTGGCACCTATTGTGCAGCTGTTTGTTAATAAATGAGCTCGTGTGGCATTTTGCGTCACCAAATTTAACCGAGAATTGTCTTTCTGGTTAGACTTTAACTGAATTAAAATGATGAAGATCCATATTGTATATCGCCATTTTGAGAAAAGATATTGAGTGAATTTTGATGACGTATTTTTTTCAATAAAATCAAGAAGAAATTGAAATTTTATATTGAATATACCCTTTGCAAACATGCATTACTTTGCTTTCACTGTTTGTGTTGTTTCCACCAGGTGACAATTACTATCATTGAACACTGACCAGAGGTTATTTGGGGGTCTAGTTAAAGAAAATGGGTGGGACCTGCTTCACACTGGATGTGATGCAACATGCATGGTGTCAGCAGTTCAATCAAACTTTGTTCAGCACGGTTAATGATTGCACACACACACACAGAAACACACACATGCACACGGTCAGACTTTGTATTACAGGGCACTCTGCTGCTGGTTGCCCTGCCCAGGAATGCACAACTGACCCTGATGGTTTATCTACCACTCAGCTGATCCAGGAAACACATACTTACATAATGTCTCTATTTCACAGAGTCTGCACACAGCTAACAGTTAACTACAATGTCCGGTGGAAGAAAATGGACTTATTTGCTTATTTGGAGCGTTTGCAACACTACAATCTGGGTCAGGAGAAAAACACACAAATGCACTCTGTTTTAACGTAGCTCTCCTTCATTTCTCTCTAATGCAATCCTACACTCCTGCAGGTTCTCCTTAACCTCTCACTAGGAGTGTAGTTTAGAGATAGACCGATATGGATTTATTTTAGGGCCGATGCCGATACCAATTTATTTTTCCTATCAGCTTTAGCCGATGACCAATAAGGACTGCCGATTTCCTTGAGCCAATATTTGGAGCCGATACTAGTTTTTGCTTCCTCAGTTTACATCATTAAAATTACACAATGATGATGACAAATTTTTAAAAAATGAACATTTACTGAAATGAACAAAAGTGAGTTAGAACGGCAACAAGTCAAAAATATTGAACAAATATTAAAAACAGGTGATGTAGAACAAGAACAAGTAAAAAATATTTCTGCTCTCTGTAAATAATGCGTATCGGCGAACGCAACAGCCCGCATGGGCCGATGCCGATACACAAAAAAACGCAAAAATATCGGTCGGCCGATGTATCGGTCCATCACTAATGTAAATCACCTGTTTCATTCTGATACGATACAATATCGATTATCAGAATGACGACTCAGTATTTGCCAATGTCACAAAGCCTGCTACGATACAATTTCAATTTGCTTCGATTTAGAGGCTTACGATTGATATCAGACAATATTGAAGTTTTTTTTCACATTAAAGAATAAAAACACAATTTTAATACATTTTGAGAATTGTATTGCCTAACTGTTTAAGGCATTTACATGAAAATCATTCTTCATTTGGTGTTTTAGCAAAAACTAAAATCGGAAGGCAAAAGGGTGATGGATATTGATGTTTAAACTTTAGATTGATTTGACTAAATTATTGATCAAACAATCAAATAATCAATCTAGATCGATTATTTGACAATGTTATTTGACAATGTCATCAGCAAACATTAGCCTGTGTATTCCACGTCCACTATGAAAGCCTCTGTCACACAAACGGCACAAATCGCTGCTGTTTGATTCTCATAAACATGTCTTGCACCACTCTGACTAACGCTCTGGCACCTGCTGGTTTTCCCACGCAACACTGTGAAAGTGACAACATGGGCATTACTTTATCAATCAGATTAAGTTCTTTCAGAATCTAATTCACAGATCTGATTGCTCTGACTACATAGTTTGTTTTTTTGTTTTTATCTTCTCGTGTGCAACTTCTTCAGTTTTTACAAATTGCCATTATTGCATTGCACCACATATCTCACCTCTGACATGTGCACACAGCTCTGATGTATAGGAATCAATCTGATTATTATCTGATTGGAATTAAACAGGTTTGCATTACTTCCTGTGATTTACCAAAGTGATTGTTGCAGTTGTTAGTTTTTCAAATTATTGCACAACTTTTCTCATAGGAGCATCAATCCTATAGGTTTTAGACGTCTGCCTGCTCCAACACGCATAATATAAGGAGAGGATCGTCTACATTCTAATGAAACACCTTCAGCCAACTTCACTCTCTATTTGCATCAATGTGCTTTTGCCACCAATGACCCCCTCACACACATTTTTGCTTCTCTGACATTTAGATGCATTTAACCTTTCATACTGACTAATGTAATTTATGCCACTGTCCACATGTGGACGTTATCCCTCTCTGGAAGCGATGCAAGAGAAAAGGTTAGATTTATTTGGTATAAATGTGAAACTAGAGGCAGTTTACTAGAGGCTCAGTCACAAGTCTTCAGAGCGACCCATCGGTTTCTGCTCTCGCTTTAAAAGACCCTCATAGAGCAAAGCGGTCACATGTTTGCCCCCTGAGTGCAAAGTACTGGAGGGTTGTTTTGGGTTTTTTCCCACAAAAGAGCCATTCTGTGTTTGGTAATCTGTGCTTAAATAGAAGCAGAGTCACCGCAGTGGAACGCCGTTGTTTTGAAGTGCAAAAGTTTAAATCAGATCCGGACAACAACTCAATAATGCTCTACTTCAGTAGTTTACATATCATTGATTTGCAGTTCACTCTGCAACGATGCAGCAGGGAGCTAGTGAACGTCTGTCTTCAGATCATAATAATGTGTATATGTCAACACTTCGTCAGTTCATCCACCTTTCCCACTGCAATGGAGCAGGTGTCCACTACATCCCAGGAACCCCAACCCATGATGGCAGGATAATAAAGTGCGAAGAGTAAACGCTAATTACCAATGGCTATAAACAGCAGAGAACATTCATGCTTTTCCAATGGCATCGCATATGTTATCACATGCTATATTATGTCCATGTAGGGCTGGGATATAAACAGATATATGTGAAGATGTGTTATTATGTGATATGGAATATAACATTGTTTATATCAACACGTAGACAGTCAGCAACATCCCCCAACAAGAAAAATGGAACAAGGGCAATAACTCCGGAAAAAATTATTGGGCGCTTCTCTTTTTCGAACTCGAAGGTATTGATACTTTGAAGTCACACGCCGAATTTGGTTATCCTATCTTAAATGGTTTCTGAGAAAAACTGTCCCTTTTAACTCAGACGGAGGGACGGAGAGAGCTCAAACCCATATCCCCCTTCCACACATTGTAGCGGAGGATAAAAAATACCACGATACAAAAAGTCCGCTAGCTTCATGCTAACGTCTATGGGAAAACCCATGTATATAACATTTACCGCAATCGGCAGTGATTTATAAAACACAACGTTTATGCTTAACTTTCACAAACAGTCTTAGGAGTGTTATCAAACAGTATACTTTTTCAAGCCGAAAATACAAGAACTTAATTAGTAGAGACCAGTAGGCCATGGGGACAAGATGGTGACTTCTGACTACTACGGCAACAGTGTTAGGTCAAAACACACAAACTCACCCAGAGTAAAGAGAAACAGAACAAGGGCAAAAACTCCAGAAAAAACAATTGCGCACTTCTCATTTTCAAACTCCATCAAGGCATTGATACCCTGAAGCCACACAAAAGCTGTTCTCTTTGAAAATGTTGGGTAAAATGAAAGAAAGCAGGCTGAACGCTTCACTCCAATAGAAAACAATGGAATGTTTACAGGCAGTGGGGCCGTGTGATGTCATCAATCACGTGATTTCAAGATGGTGGAACACAGGCTCTGAAACTGTAAAGTAGTCTCATTTTTAAAAGGCAATTAAATGAACATGGTGCATGATTATAGTGCGTTTGTTAGGCATAGATCTTCCAATAAATACATTTCAAAAGATTTTAGGCCAAACTTGTACATACAGTGGAGGATCCCTTTAAAAGTGGCTACTTTCCCTGTTTCTTCCCTAAGTGTCCTCTCACACAAACTCCTCTCTGCACAGACTCTCTCCCTCAGAGCAAACAGGTTTTGCAGAGACAACATGTCAAAAGATGAATTTCTGCAAAGGATGCTGAAAACACTTCTTCCAAAAAGTTTGGAACAGCACTTTATATATATATATATATATATATATATAAATAAAGGTGTCTTCAACTGCTGCTGCAACCTAAACAGTGAAGTCTTTCCAGGCTCCAGCCATCCTACACAACTCACTCACACGTGCTGTCTCTAGAGAGACACAGACTAAAGCGAGCCGCGTGTTGATGTTGGTCAGCTGGCTGGTAATAAAAGCACGTGTGTGACACTGACAGAATCCTCTTCCATGTTTATGGAAAATTTATGGGAAACATGGAGTGAATGTCAAGTTAAGTTTATACACCTACATGATTTGAGAAAATGTGCATGATTCTTCCCATATTTTCCCATTAAACAGGTAAGTAAATGTGCAGCAACTGTTTGGAAGAGATAAACACAAATTTGTCAAATATAACGCAATGTATCTTGCACTCATACTCACTGGATTTTGGTGAGAAAAATCAGCATTCTGTTTTTAACTTCTGAAGAATCAAAAAAACACATATAGTAGATTTCATTGAATGAATCCCTCCAAGTAAGCATTTTAACATGATTTGGGGACATTTAGTTTGTTGGTACTTACATCAAATTCGGAAAAAGACAATAAAGCTGATATTAAAGGCAAACGGTATAAGGGTCAATGACATATGAGGATGTCACTTGATGATATTTCATAAAATGGGCATCATCGGGCAAAATTTGCATGAATATTATGATGAAAATAAAAATACTTCTTACAAAGATCTGTAATATAACCAAACTTGGGCAGCAAATATTTTTGTATAGATTTAGGGTGATTTTAAAGACTTTTTCAAAACAGCAGTTATGGCCAGACAGTCGCACCACATGATATTTTGACACTTTGAATAGCAGAATGAATTCCAGAAGTAATTTAGTGAGTAAGTGCATACACAGTATACCGTACTAATTTACTACATTTTTTTTTTGTATGCATTTAAGCCTTTGTTAACTAAAATAAATGCAGTTGGATGGAATATTTAGGTGTCACGTGACATCACTGACCCATAACCTGAATCCGAGGCTTTACACATTGTTGGATGGCTGCGTTTTCCCCTCCAAAAAGGATTTAAATTGTCTCATTTAGGGGTTTGAAGTCTTGCTATTAGTGTAAAATTGTTCTGTCGTCTGCTGGAGAATGATGACGTGTGAAAAAGTTAAAGGAGAAATATGTTCATAAAACTCTATGAGAGCACAAACCTCTGCCACGTGCCAAATCTCCTCTTTGCCAGATATTGACAGTGATCTGGATCAGTGATCTCCATCATGGTACCGTAATCATTCACACTTTAAAAGCTTGGAAGAAATGTCTATCTCCATCGATTCGCCAGTGATGAAAGATAGGGATTGCTTTTGATTTTTTTTTTTTAAACTGATCCGGATCCCATCAAACATTTTATAGAATCTTGGTTAAAATAAATCTTTGTCAACATTCGTCAAACAAACAAACAAACAAACAAATAAATGCCGGTGAAAGTATGACCTCCTTGGCAGAGGTAAAAAACAAACAAACCAGGAAATCAAATTAAATTAAATTAAAGAGAGAAATTAAAAGACACTGTTCCCTTGGTTCTCATGGGGATACATAAAACCATTTTTATGGATGTACTGTGTTTATTGCTCACACATACACACACACAGGAAGTTGAATTCTTTGCACTCTCTTTCATTCACTTAACCAAGCCCACTAAGAATCCTCACCCTCCGGTACACAGGGATTGGAACCATCAACATCTCGGGTAAACCAGTGCACACACCCACAGTGAAAGCTACTGCACTGCCACACAGTTCCAGCAGGAACATGCAACATGCAATTTGATGTAATGAATCAAAAGTTGATATTTCTGCACTGATCTGTTTTAGGAGTGTGACAATATCTCGATATATATTTTTTTTTGCACGATCGATTATCGATATGCTCGCGCTAAGTATCGATTTAAAAAATAATAATAATTTTTTGGGGGGGTTGGATTTAATATTTATTTTTTTATTTTCAAAACCTTTTCTGCTTTTTCACTAAAATGTGCAGGTAGGTCTTCACAGAAATGATGTCACTGTTTGTTGAAGGAACCACTATATTGTTTACTGGAATATTGCACTATAATGGTGTCACTGGTAAGAAAGACCCTATTTTTTGTTTACACCAAGCACTATTGGAGATACTTTACATTGGTATGTTGACACTTATTTACAGAAATGTTGCACTAAAATAGTGTCACTGTTCATAGGACACAATTTATTGTCTTTCAGAGATATAAAATAAAAACTTGTATTTTTTCACTTAATCTTTTTTTTTTTCTTGTTATGTCATAGATTGTCGTAGATTGATTTCTGACCAAAATATTGATAATCGCAGTATTGTAACATTGTGAAATAATTGTGATAGTGAGCTTTATACCGCGTATCGTATCGTGAGGTACCCAGAGGTTCACGTCCCACCCCTAATCTGTTTATTATCCACGTATCTTTATTATAAGCCCTGACTTTCTATAATAACAAAAGTGGTTCCAAGTATTTTAAGTCTCGTGGACCCATCTAGGCCTTTCAATCAATTCACGACATTGACAACTCTCTCTCTTTATATCATCAAAGTTTTCATATGTAGGCTCTCCTAAATTATCAGAAGTATGATTAAATGGGATTCTGTGCCATGAATAAATCCAGTTTCAATATCTTACAACAGAAGTGTCAAACTCATTTTAGTTCATAGACCAAATACGGACCAGTTTGATCTCAAGTGGGCCACAGATTATAGGAGGGAGAACAAGTCATTTCAACAATAATATGCCTTACTTTGCACTTCCACCTTTAAATGATAAGTAAAGTATGTAAGACAATAATTTCAGGGATTATATACTTGATTTTGTGATAGATTTGTATTTAATTTGGGGAAATTATGTCAAATAATTTGAGCAAAATTGAAGGATTTCAGAAAAATTGAGTTCTTTCAAAAATGGCTGCCATCCTGTGATATAAGTATGGAACAACTGTGAGTGTTGAATAGGTCGTAATTTACACGTTAATTCATGTGGTTTTTTTTTCTGTTTTAACTTTTGCCTGCGGGCCAAATTATATGCGCTAAAGGGCCAGAATTGGCCCCCGGACATTGAGTTTGACACGTGCCTTACAAGATCATGTTTTGGGTCCGTCCTCATGATTTTAGATCCTTTGGTCTCAACCAATACTAGCTGTAGGAGTTGGGTTCTATTGTTCTATGTATTCCTGATATTTTCACCATTTAGAGACTCAGGGCAAAATGTACCTATTTTTACCATGATTTCTTGTTTGTCTTCTTCAGACAAGGAGGACAGTGATTTGACACCATTATTGTTCTAGTTTATTCCCGATATTCTCCGTGATAGCAGAACCAGGTTTGTTTTTTTTTTTTTGTTTTTTGTTTTTTGTTTTTACAGCAATGGCGGTTCATAGAGCCTCACAATAGTTCCGGAAGTGAACAGTTGACTATTGTAACGCAATGAAAATATAGCGGAATAGACAGTAAATAATCATATTGGATATTATTATTATTATTATTCTCATCAGTGTATCTAAACCATTAACGTGTTCATTATTAACTTATTATTTAACAATACATTAGTAGCATATGATGGTGTACTGTATAAATATTGTAAATCAATACAGTTAATGACGACAAATTATCTAAAATCCCAGTTATGTCACTCGGAATCAATGGATTCGAATTGCCCGTGAATAACTATGAGTCTAATTCGAACTTCCGTGGTCGCAACTCTCTTTCTAAAATTTATCCCACATCCCACAATGCAATGCTCAAAAAGGTCAACAGTGTTTAAGGTGGAGATAAAAACAAACTTTGATGTTTTTCCTTTCTTTTTGGATAAATTGATGTTCGATTATTGACCTGTAAGGCATACACGCGGAATGTATCTAATAATAAAAAAAATAAATTATTAGGGCTGGCAGCTTTAAATAATAGGTAAATGTTTGTTTTTTTAAATCACAATAATAAAATGTTGAATGGGTTTCTCTGTCGTGTTTATATAATTGTAAAACCTATTTAGTAGATGTCAGAGCCTCACAGCCTGTCACTGATTGGGAAACATCGCACCTGGTGCGTTCTCAGGATGCTGCTGGCCCTTTAAGAACCAACATGGTTCCATGCTAGCTGCAGTTGCATTCCGGATTGGACCTCCGGACGCACTCCAGTCACACTGACGTCCCCCCGCCACCCCCACCCCCTCCCCCTCCCCCAGTGAGGTCACTGTCACCAAACTCAACCTCTATGTGCCTGTTTGGCACAAGTTGAGCTGACACCTCCAGTCTGCACATCATCCACACGGAGCACTTACTTTCTTACTGCGGGTCTCCGTGTGCATCTCGGTAGTCGGAGGGGTGGAGCAGCAGGAGCAGGCGGAGGAGGAGGAGGAGGAGGGAGAGGGGGGGGGGTCGGATTTGGGTGTAGCGATATCTGAACTGTCAGGGAGAGAGAGGAGGGGGTGCTTTTTCACCTTTCCAGGGTGTGTAGGTAGGAACTCGATCCCTGCCTGTTCCAGTGTTTGCTTTCAGTTCATCTCCGCAGCGTCGACGTCTCCCTGTGCTGTGCACCCCCAAAACACGGCGCGCTCCCTCTGAGTCTCCCCTCTCTCTCTCTCTCTCTCTCTGCCGTGCGTTTCTAGGGCTGGGCTCTCTCTCTCTGCCTTTTCCTCCTCCGCCTCTCCCTGCTCGTGACCCCACCCTGCGTCCCCACCCCTCATCTCTCCGTCAGCCACGAGCTGCGCAGTCCTGCAGCTCTGCGCGCGGAGGCGCGGCTGCGAGGCGTGCACGCATGCACCAGTCAGCGCATGCATGATCATATTCTCCTTTTGCACGCACGCACGCATGCACGAGCTCCTCCGTCCCACAGCGCAGCGGGCTGCTCGCTACACAGAGAGGGCGAGGAGAAGCGCCCATGTCACCTTAGTGACGTCAGCCAGCAGGCTAATTGAGGACGCATCAGCAGGGAGGGGGGGAGGGGGGGGGAGGATTCAGTGTGTGTTCAGTGAGGCTTTGCAGCATTACGCCTGATAAATGTGACACCACAAAGGGAGTGGATGGAGAAAGGAAGGAGGCAAGCTACAGGATAGACACACCCTCTGCAACAAAGCAGGGTGTGGCAAATGTCAGGAGTGAATGATTCTCAATATGAGGTACATCCGATCAGTGGTCGCCAACCAAGGGTACATGAGTGTACCTGAACACATATCACGGGGTATGCATAAACATTTAGTATATATAGTACATTATATTAATTTCATTTCTTATATTATAGGACATGTTTATTTATGAAAGTGTCTATTCATAAGATTGCCGTTTGGACAACTATTGGTGCTATTGGTACGTTTACCAATAGGGTCTTATTGTTAGGGTTAGGTTATAACTCTATTACACAACAATTTTAGGGTTAGGGTTAGTCTTAGTCACGTGACCTAAAGTGACCAATGAGGGGCGTTGCGTACGGATAGAATGTTGGTATATTGATACGGCAACCGTACGGATAGCCACTGCCTTTATTTATTTCAAATGAACGAGTAAAAAAATAGATGGAAACGAATGAACAAATCTTAACAGAAATTCATATGAAATTTTTAAAAAGTTAATTTCAATATAATACACCTTTGACTCGTTCGACAAGGGATAAGAAGAAGCCCTATACTTGTCAAGTGCTACCCCCATTCTTCACCATGAATAAATACAAAATCCAATCAAATAAACTGAATGGACAACACAATAGATTCGCATTCTCCTTCATTTCTGTACATTTCAAAGAAAGGCTACATGTTTTTTTTTGTTTGTTTTGTTTTTTTAACTGCATTATATTCTTACTTTGTTTAATTGTTTTTTTTTTTTTTTTTTTTTTTTTTTTTTTTTCACCTTGTTTGCACATGCTGTTGAAGGTTAACACTACAAGAAGTGCAATCTTTTAACAGCAATGCATATTTTATTATTGCAATTAAATAAATGAGTGTTTAATTGTTTAATCAAGGCTGTTCCATAAAAACACCCCACAAATATGTTTGCATTTTCCTCATCCATCATGAATAAATTGTTCAAGTTCAAAATTCAAAGTGGCGTAAACATCAGACGATAAATAAGTAATAATAAAATTGTTAAAATAGATGAACAAAAGGCTTGAATCTGAGGTTAACACATGAGGGTTGAGCTTGCTGACACAAATAAACAATGCATAACATGAACTAATTAAGGGTTCCTCGCTATTGAACAAAAAGGATGAGTGGTGGGACAAAAAAGGTTGCAAACACTGCACTATAGATAAATAGCTAATGCATGACCGGACAATGGGTACGAAACATCCCATTTTTTAAATTAAAATAAGAGTCTTCATTGTTATTGAATATGATTTATCATAAAACAGTAGAATTAAATTGCAAAGCTGTGTGGTCAACAACAACAAAAAAGCTTATTGTATTCTGCATTTTCATTTTAAGCCAAAATTTAAAAAAGGTACCGGTATGTGTTGACTCCAAGCTAAAATTTCCAAAAGCCAGGTTCATTTCTCTGATAGATGGATAATCTGTCATTTTAACTTGAATTTTTGTTTTTACGTTTTTCTAGCCATATGAGCTGCCCTGTGGATGAATGGTGCTATACAAGAATATTATTAAACCTGGCATTTACCAGCGGTTTTTTTAATACATATACATTATAAATCTCATGTAATGTGTGTGTGTGTATATATATATATATTTTAGTAAAACCTTACAAAATATCTACACCAAAGTGGTTCAAGTGACATGGTAGCTGATTATCTCAATAAATAAAGTGCATATTCATATCTTTAAGACAATAAATTAATATTTAAGATACTATATAAATACATAAAAAATATATTACCTTTTTTTTTTTTTTTTTTTTTTGACGCGTTTACTTCCCATATTTATGAGCAGTGTTATTCGAGGCTGAACATGGGATTTCACTACATTTCCCATAACTCCCTTCACCGGAAGAAAGCGGAAAGCATGCGAAGGTAAACAGACTTTAATTCATGTGTTTCCTTCTTCACATAATCTGTTTAAAAAAGAAGATTTTATCATATTTTTTTTAATAGAGATACATCCAGCAGTCTTGCTACGGAAAAGTTAGCAAAACGTTATATTTGTCAATCGCAAAGTGCTGTTGTCATGGTGACATTCGCCACTGCTAGCTTGCCTGTTAGCTAAAAGATAGCGTCAGAAAATACTTCATAAAAGGTGATATTTAACGTGATATTAAAGCGGTTCTGATGATTCACAGATTTACGTCGCCTTTCACGGATCGTATTTCAAGCTACAAAGAGAAAAAAATAATTATATAACAGAGGTTAGCATTCTGTTTCCAGTTTTTGTCGTAAACTGCCACAGTTGTAAGTTTTCCTCCTGCTGCCTGTTATATTTTAGTGTTTTTCTTTAATGTGAGTGTGTGGAAAATAAACCTGTACACTTGGTTTTATCTCCATGTGGGGCTGTAAACCTCCCAGGTGTTGTCATTTTCATGTAATTACTTAATATCTGTCATTCTTAACGAGAATACTGTAAGTTACTCTCTCTCTTCACTTCACAAATGTAATAATTCCGTTCAATAATAACCCTAATATTTATCACGTTATTGAATTAAGGTCATTAAACTGTAACCTTGTTTGTTATTATAAAAATTGTCATAGACAATGATTTTCTTATATGATATATTCATGATAACTACGCAACATTATTAAAGCAAACATTCACAGTACTAATGTGCTCAAAAACGCTGATTTAATTCTACTAATTTTTAAGAAACTCAAACCCTTTTTTATTGAACTTATTTACACAGACATGCAATATATACTATCCCAGAGTTGGCTTTTCAACTAAATAAAAAGACAAGATCCACCTTTATACGTAAATACATAAAAATGAACAAACAAGGGAAGAATATCTGTGTTATTAATGCTAATAATAAGGGATGTACACGTACATATACAATCATTTCATTGACATATAATGTTTGCAGCTGTCATAAAGGGCAGTCGGAGTTCTGCCTGTTGTAAAGTCTAACAGCAGCTTTAAAAAATGAAGATCTTACCTTGTGATCCAGGATTTAATAATCTACTAACCCCCTCATTTTTGTTCTATACATTGTACATGTGTGTCAGCAGGCTCAACCCTTAAATTCCACCCTGTGTTTACAGCAGTAATAACGAGGAATTTATGTCAAATATTCATGTTTTCCTTACGTTTTGGCCAGTTTAGCATTAATCAGAATTAGAATCAGAGTTCCTTTATTAATCCAATGGGGAAATTGCTTTTATTTTAGCCACTTATATCACAAATAAAGAATAAACGTTAACAAAGAAGAAAGATAGAATAAACGTTAAATAAGTGTAAAAGAAAGGATTACATACACACACATTACAGTAGTAAGAAGTAAAGTAAGATAGATAATTACTAATAATAATGATAATTATTATTATAATGCAAATATTAAAATTGGTATGCAAATATGATGCAGATAATTACAACAATCATGCTGTGAGGTTACAGTGATGCATTATGGCTTCTACGTGTCTTCAGAATGCCTGAAAAAAATAAATCGGTTGGCCTCACATTCACACATAAAATGAGGAAGACTTGTTATATGTCCCAACTACAATCTGCCCACTGCTTCGGTTGGGAAACACTTCCTTAAATCATCCAATAAATGGTCTTGCCTTGATGTGAACAGATAAACCAGCTCACAGTTAGCATTAAAACCAACTTTTGTAAGAACATTGTAGATTTGTTATTTCTTGACAGTTGCGTCTCTTTTGTTGGACGTTTTCAGGGTGGTTCGTAGTCCCTGTGAGGATGGACCTCTGCTGGAGGAGCAGGAGACGGAGGGTCAGAGGCAGCTGCACAGTCTGCTGCTGCAACAGCTCCACACGGACGTCGACATCCACCGGTCAGACACTGTTTGATCCTGAGCTCAACATTTGGTCCAAAGAGTTAAAGCATAATATTAGGGGTGTTGAAAAAAAAAATGATTAGACGATATATCGCAATATTACGTCGCACGATTCTCGGATCGATTCCAAATGCATCCATATCGATTTATATATATATTTTTTTTTTTACTTTTATTTAACCAGGAAAGTGTTTTCCACTACAGGAGACATTGTAACTGCACAAAGAAGTGCACTGAAACCTGGCCATGTTGACCAGCTTGTGTTTTTTCAATAAAATCTAAAAAGAAAGTACTAACTTTCTGCATTTATTTGTAGTTCTAGGCATATACCTCAGTTATGTTGCACTAAAGTCAAAGTTGGTTTAAAAGCCACTGGTAGATTGTTATTTTTTATTTGAAGTTGTTGGCACATGGCATGTTAAAGCCAATGTTTTGAGTGTAAAATATGCCAATAAAGTATATTTCATACATAATGTTCTCATGAAGGTGTACACATTTACAGATTAGTTGTTTCTTAAGTCATATATTAAAAAGAAAATCGCAATAATGGCCTTATACTTTAATATCGGGACGTACCGTATCGGGATATGAATCGTATCGCCAGATGCCAGGCAATACACACCCCTGATAAATATGTTCCCCCCTCACAGTCTTTCCCTTTGTGCTCGTAGATCACTGCCTGCTCACACAGATTCCCTAATGGAACCACACATTTGTCAGCAGCAGCAATTGGTAACCAATGTAAACACTGCAACAAAAATACATTGGTTGATTAGCCTTCATTAGGCACTAGTGTGGTTCAAAATTGTCTATAGTTTGGTCATTTTCAATCTTTTTTTGAGCCAAGGTTCATCTTCTCATTAAAAAAAAAAAAATCCTAAGGAACACCACCATCCGAAAATGTTAAAAAAATAAAATTTTCTAGCCAATATTGACAATATACAGTCATTCTTATCAACGTGTCTTGAACAGGAATCAAATAAATGCAATAAAAAACATTTTTTTTGGTGAACTTTCATATTTTTCCTTTCTAATAAAAATAAAAAATCAATCAACACTCTGTAGTCATTCTTATCAAAGTGTCTTGAATACAAATCGCACAAAAAAGAAATATATATATATATATATCATCTTTCATGTTTTTCATACTTGGGGGTGATAAAAGTAAGTTTAAAAAAAACATTAAATATGATCAGAAGTACAATTGAATTTTATTCTATTAAATATTGTTTTGTTTATATAATGTCAGCTTTCTTACATTATATAATTTTATATTGTATTTATATATCATATACAAATGTATTAATATTATTATGACTGTATATTTCTACGAGATTTTTATGAATATCAGAAGTCAAGGTAGATTTATTTGCACACATCCACAGAGGTGGGTTTGTTTTTTGCACCATTTAAGTGAAATTGAATAACTTTCCAGGGCACAGTGTTTGAAAAACCCTAATTTAAACAAGTGTTGGAATCATCCACACTCTAGTCCAATAGCAACATTGCACCAGAAGAAAATCATAGATCACCAGTTCAAGAGGTGGTGAAAGTAAACACAACAGGAGACTTTTTTTCCAATTGGACTGGCATAACAACTGTTTCTGAAAGCTCGCCCATAAACATTCTATACATCTAAGTGAAGTGTTTTACACAAAAGAGCAACCGCAGTATGTCTGCAAATATCAGGTTAGGATGTGATTCTCATTGTAAAGCAGCTTTTACATTGACTTGGTGAAAACTGCAGCTTGTTCATTTAGCTGCTGCCCAGCTGTGATACTGACAGCACATCATTGATGTCGTCGCTCCCTTGAATTCCAGATGTGTGGCCAAGAGGCAGTGCTTCGCTCCGGCGTCGCTCTACCGGCCATTCGGCGATCAGGCAGCTGGAGTGCGGAGCCTCTCCCAGTTCCAGGCCCTGCAGGATGGGGAGAAGGAGCTGGTCAACCTCCGGGAGCTGGGCCTTACAGATGCTGAGATCCAGCTGTGGCAAAGCAGGGATGCACCAGATGCAGTTGGGAAGGTTAAAAAAAAAAGGACAAAAGACAGAAAAACACAAGCATTTCATCCCTGTGTGAAAAAACAACACATTTTTTAATATTTTTCTTTTTTTTGGATGAACAATAACACACACACTTCCATTTCCTACAGTCACACGGTGTGTGTGCAGCCCCGGGGGCGAAGGAGCAGCGCCTGCAGGTGATCCGAGACAAGATGGAAGCGCGGGTGGAGCTCATGTCCCGCCCACAACGTTTCGCCTCCAGTCGATCGCTGTCCCGGCGAGAAATGGAAATTGAACGCTCGTTGTTCCAGGGTAGCGACCGCCTGGGTTTCCTCAGTGCGCTCTACCACAGAGGTACCAACAACTTCAACCTGCATCACTCAACTTACGCATGCTCAAATATTTAGAATTCCAACTCATGTTCAGACACCATGTCCAAAGTCCGGCCCGCAGGCCAAACATGGCCGAGATCATATATGATAAGATCCTCATTTCTTGTCTCAATGTGTCATAAGTCATACCTGGCCCACAGGCACCAACACAATGAAAACGCACACATTTTAAACACACAGTTTCTATTTTTCTACCAATAGTGTCATCGTTTAGTAACAAATGTGTGCTCTAGACTTTGAAGCAGAAGGAATAATGGACCTATCACAATCAACACTGAATGCGCCATGTTGTCAGGTTTAGAGCAGGCATGGGCAATTAGCGGCTCGTGGGCCACATGTGGCCTTTGATCTAATTTTTTGTGTCCCCCAAAGTAAATGCACAAAATTACTCAAAAAAACACAAAATTACTCTGATAACAAAAAAAATTACTCGAAAAACACGCGCAAAAATGCACAAAACAATAGCAAAAAATACATTAAAGAACAACAGCAATACTTAAAAACATCAAACGGTACCATGTTTCAGGACCTAAAGGCAGCCTTATGACTGTGTGTGTGTGTGTGCGTGTGCGCGTGCGCGAGAATGAGATGGATAACACAATGCAATGGGAGCATCTACAGAAAATGTCATCACGACAATGACCTCATTGATCGTATCGGCGAATTAAGACATTACAGCCGATCACATTAATTGCCTAAAATACAAAATAACGGCCGATCTGATATAGCCGATCGGATCGATGTAAAGCCTAGTTACCATGTAAACGAAATCTGGAATGAACCAAATAAATGAATTTAACTTTGTTTAACAGTCTTGGAGCTCTGACATAGAGCTGACTGACAGACAGCTGTGCTGCAGCACCATTAAAGTAAAAAAACACAATAAACATTAAAAACAGCTGATATGTAGATGTGAAGCAGTGAGGAGGGACAGACATGTGGAAGTTGGTAGAAACTCAGCCTAATTACCAGATTTGAACATGTTCCAAAGATGTCATGACTTTAGTTTCAGTAGCTGCAGAGGAAATATAATGATTTTTCTTTTTTAAAATGACAAAAATAAATAACAGATGAATCATATGCATCTTTTATTTGTGTTTAAAGTAGTATCAACAGGAGATGTTGGCCCTCGGGCTCCACTCTCACAACATGAAACAGCCTGTGCTTGCTTATATCAATAAATGAGTTGTTAGCTGTCTGGTACAACAAAATAAATACAAGTTTTCTTATCCCTCACCGAAAAGGAAAAAACTAGAGAAGGACAAAACAAATATCCTTCATCTGAACAGTTGCCATAAATATAACACGTTTGGAATGAATTTAAAACGGCCACTGCACAGTCCATCAAATAAAATGTGCTAAAATAATGCACACTATACACAATGATTCCAAAAAGACATTAAATGAAAACTAAAATTACACTAAAAACCGCAAAATGAAAGCAAACGTAACAAAAACACACAAAACCACATGACATATACACAGCAAGACGACGCACTTAGTGCCTGCAATACATGGAATGCAAATGTTCCTAGAGGATGGAAAACATCCTTTAGTTTCCTTATTTCTCACCTGAAAAGATGCCATAAAGATGAGGCTGATGGAAGGAATATGAAACATAAAAAGCAATGAAAGATCAGGAAATGTTTTTTAGTTCCAGAAATGTTATTTATTGCAGTTCTCATCTTTACAGTACAACAGACAACTTTGGTTTATAAGTGAAAATAATTGGGGGTGATATAATAATAATAGTAATTATTATTATTATTACTTTTATTATATATATTTTTTGGTTTTGGTCAATTATAATTGTAATTGATAATTAATTACAATTATGATGTAATCATAATTGTATTCATATTTTTTTTTAAATCTGATGGTGTTGTAATCATAATTGAATTGTAATTGAGTTTAGATAATTGACTTTGCAATTGTAATTGTCATGAAAATTCTATAAAATCTGTCAATTATTATTTAATTAAATTTAATACAAACCTTGGGATGAAAAACAAATTAGATGATAATGTATTTTTTATTTTGATTTAAAACATGGGTTAAACTGACCTGTCGTCATTAGAGATGCTAACAGGAAGCTAACACAAGAGCTAATGGGCTAATTTATTTTAGACTCAGTAATTGTGATTAATTGTTATTGAACTTTAGTTGAGAAAATAATTATTGACTTTCAGGGGACATAAAATAAACATCATTTAATTGTAATTGGGACAAATGTGGGTCACTGTAATTGTAACTGTATTCTAATTGAACATGGAAAATTAAAAACCTAATTTTAACTGAAAAATGTAATTGACCCCAACCCTGTTCTGTTCAGTACGAATAAAGATTCAGTTAAAGTGAGAATGTTTTCTATCGCAGATGAAGTTAACCAGAACAGCCAGCAGGGGGCGTCATCCTCAGACCCAATGGACTGTCTGTACAAAGACATCCTCAGCGAGGAAACACAAGTGTCACAACATGACCCTGACACCAAATCAACCACAGAATCTGACCAGAGGGACCACAACCAAGCACACGCCGACCTCTCCGACCCAGAACCTGCCTCACAGACACAACCAAGCTGCTCCTCAGTCCAATCACAGCCCCGGATAGACATCAGCCAGCCAATCGGAAGCCTCTGTGCAGCGTCGGGGACAGACGGGCCCCTGACTGTCAGAGGGGAGATTCAAACTCTGACAGACGAGGAAATCCTAAAGAACCGAGAGTGTGAGGAGGTGATCCGAAGCATCCCACGATTCAAAAACTACCAACAGGGAAATCCCTCCAAGGTAGAGAAGCTTCACACACACAGCTCAGCATTTAGCATGGATCATCCAGAGGGATTTATTTTGTTGTAAATATCATATTCTGCCTGTAATTTTAAAAAAGGTATTCTCAAACAATCAGGGTTCAGATACTTTTCTAGCTATTTGTGTCTTTCAGCATTAACAATGTTTACCATTCATTGGTGTGAAGAACACCAAAATGTAAACTGAAAAACATCATTTCACTTCACATCTTCATGACAGTCTGTGCAGCGGCTCTGTTCTATTCCTTCCACACGTTGTTATTTTAAGAACAAACTAAAACCATTTATGTCATTTAGGAACCTCTGACCGCAAATAACCACAATGAATTACATTTTAAAATGGAAAAAAGTCTCTTTTACATCTTGTGTTTATTTTCTGACAGTCTGTGCAGCTGCCGTTTCGTATTCCTTCTGAACATTGTCATGTATATAATGTTGTTTTGAGTGAGGGATAAAGAATGTTTTGTTTAGCTTAGCATGTAGCTGCGCTGGCTGAGTAGGGGTAAAGGGCAAAAGGGGCGGGGCTATGTTATCTTCAATTCAAATTGTCATGTCGAAAATTAAATACAGTGTGCAATCTTATGCAGATATCGGATTGACAAATGGACGAGACATTGGGAAATAGAAAATTAAAACACGTTCACGAGCCAAGACTCAAACTTCAGTGTTTTAAATATGTAAAAGCAGAAATTAAACTAAAAAAATCATGTCAGCTGTTTGGTTTCAAGTTCTCTTGTGTGAGTAACACAACTGAGACATCAGGCAACAGAAAGTTTGTATGTTTATGGAATTTGCTTTGGTGTTGTGGTGGCATACATAAAACAAATATCAAAAATATTGGGCAGTATCAGCTGCGATTTTACAAGTGCGCCTTTAGGGAATTGACTTTATTAATGAACAGGTGAGAGTTTAAGCAGTTGTTGCAGACATTACAGCGTATCTATAGTAATATATTGACCACCAATGTAAGGCTCAAAGCCCCGAGAGGCCCCCTGAATCTTTATTTTGACAAACTTAGGGTTAAACCACATGGGACTGAAGTACATCATGATTAACAGAGCTTTTTCTGGCTGTGCAAACTGTACTTACATTTATAACTTTATAGGTGAAAGAAGTCAATGCCTTCCTCAGAACAAATCTCAGCTTTTTCATATAAATGCTCCTGAAACCAGGCTTTAAAACAGAAGGAATCATCTAGTGGCAATTAAAAGCCTTTAGATGCTGCAGGTTGACTGGCTCGTAAAGTGGGTTTGATGGGGATTGTTTCATTAAAGTAGAACGCTGTTGTGTTGAGGAGCAAAACAATCTTGTGGTACACAAGATTGTTATGAGGTTTGTGCTCACTTCTCCACATGTTTGAATGTTTGTCCCTCATTGTCAGGTTCTCTGTGTGAAGAACCTCAGTGCACAGGCCACTGTAGCCCAGCTGGTGGCGCTGTTCTCCAGGTTTGAGCAGAAGAGTGGAACCCCGGTGCTTTACCGGCTGCTGACTGGACGGTTGAAGGGTCAGGCCTTCATCACTCTGCCAGGTGGGAACACACAAAGGAGATGAACCAGTGCACAACTGGTGTGAGACCAGTTTACAGTATATATACTGTAGTCCAGACAGCAGCAACTACCAGTAGTAGCCTGCAGGCCATATATAGCGCCCAAAAGGAGAGAAAAATAAACAAAATGACTCTAAAGACAGACAATAATAATAATGAATCAGTTTTATGTATTGGGGCACGAATATTTGGGGGGAGAAAGTTCCAGAGGGTGGGGTCGGCTGTGGCAATAGTGAACAAAACAACATGAATGGACTCCAAAAAACACACAAAATGACACAAAGTACACAAAGCAAGAACAAAGGCAAACAAAATGATTTTTAAGAAGACGACAAATGTTTTCAGAAACACACAAAACGACAATGAAATAAACAAAATGACTCCAAAAACACACAACGCATCTCTAAAGACCCACAAACAGACAACAAAAATTCACATAATCACTCCAAAAAGACAAAATCACGCCGAAAACACCAAAAAAAAAAAACAAACCACGAAACAATTGGTTCTTTTCTGTCTTAATGTTCAGATTGGTCATTAATGTAACTAGTGCAGTGCCCGTAGGAAGTATGTATATATTCAGCACTGTAATATAGGCTAGCATACATCTGTAGCCTGCTGTGAGAGAGAGAGAGAGAGTTAGAACTACAAATGAACTTTCTTCTGTTGATTCTTGTTTTGTTTTTTTCTTCACTAATCAATCAATCTTTATTTGTATTGCGCCAATTCATAACACGTGTTTTCGCAAGACACTTCACAAAAAGTCAACATTGAGCTGTTCTAACTTATCCTGAGTTACCATGACTACCTGTCAACATCAGTTCATAAAATTGTCCGCTCCTGTGGGGGTGGGGCGTCCAAACAAATTCGACGCTGCACACCATTGAACCAAGCAGCAGCCATGTTGAAGATTTCTTGCTTTATGGATAGATAGATGATCAAATTTGTTCATATCTAGTGTAGTTATGTAGCTTATTCACTCCTCCCTGATTGTTTTCCAATCCCCATATTTAATGGGATCAGCTCATCAGAACCCTGCTACATTTAAAATGATTCCCTCAAATGTAATTTTTTTTATTGCATTTTAATTAGTTATAATGATAAATACATTTTAAAATGTATTTTACAATGTTAACATAGATTCCAATTGACCATCTTGTTGTAAACAAAAAAGGACTATCTTTTATTTATTTATTTTTAACATAAATTCAGATTTGTTAGTTTTAGCTCTGTTACAACACAATATCCCACAAACAGGATGAATTAAAAGACATTTTTCTCAAGAGATTAAAACCCATTTTGTCCTCTCTTTACCAGATGTTGAAACAGCGCACAATGCCTTGCAGCTGGTGCACGGATACCGGTTGTTGGGGAAACCTTTGGTGGTTGAGTTCAGCCGTGAACGACACAGAGCGGAGACGAAGGAGAACCATTAAGACTGCAACGTCACAGGGACACTGAACACAACAGTATCAAGTCTGGGATAAATATATGAACACTATCTGCAATAGAAAGATCTGTCATTATCAGTCTTTAATATCAATAAGCTGTGTCTAAAGTAGAAAGATCTGCTGTAGTAGCAACTCATGTCTTTTGTGTACTGCAGCACGGAATGATGCATTTTTATATTTTTATGAAACGCTCCAGGAGTTTAATTTCTACATAGGGACGAGGCTTTCATTCCTGCATTCCAACTGTTGTTATTGTTGATGTTGTTGCAGACAGCTCAAGGTTTTCTGTGAGCGATCCTGTATTCACGAGAAATAATCAAACTATTTTCATGAGAATGAAGCAGGTCTTCCACCTCATAATTTTGTCGTTATCAAATGAATGTGGGACGGCTGAATAAACCTTTAACCCTTAGAGGTCAGAGGACACGCTAGTGACTACTTTATCATGTTTCTCTTTCAGTTTGGCTCAAAAATAAAGTCTAGTGTTAAAAGGCCGTGTAAAACCATAGGCATCGCGTAAAACACTTTGTTTTACTGCCGGGAATTTTTGGTGTAAATAATTGTGTGTAACTTTGTTTTTGTTATTTTTGCTAAAAATGTACTGTATTAGTGATGTACCGATACAGCTTATTCATTTCCGATATGATGCCGATATTGATCCGATATCAGCATTAATCATACATACTTTTATTACGGGTTTTTTTTAATTATATATATAGCTGTGAGAAAAACTGATCCATTTATTATTAACCAATTGGTTACATACATGTTAACCTTCAACATAATATCTACAGTATTCTACAATTGAATAAAATAAATAAAAAATGAATTGCAAAGAAATAAAATAAAATCGGAAATTTGAATTGGATAATCGTTTTCAGGCTGATATAGGATTGGGACATCTCTATACTGTATGCCATTTATGAAATGTATTATTTATTTTTCCATCTTTAGGTTGTAAAAAGGGTGGTTTTCACAGTAAAATGTTTTATTTTTCTCCTATTCTCAGCCTGGTTGTGATCCTGGCTTTGTGCACTGGGGCAGTCACGTTAGAATAAACAAATGTTTTTTCCCCAAACTATCCCCACAAAGCTGGAAGCATCACATTGTCCAAATGTACTGGCATGCTGAAGCCTTAGGATTACACTTTACTGGAAATAATGGGCTCAGCACAAGCTCTGAAATGAAATACAGTACAAGCGTGGCCAAATACATTTGTCCATATAGTGTATTTACTTTACTCGTGTTATTTATTAAACTGGATTTTAGAATATTACATTTAATTCTTCCCGGCACAGATTTCAAAATTAACCAATAAATGAGGCTTTCCATTTGTATTTTATTAACTAATTAAAACCCTTTTAACATATTGGATTGGGTCTATGAAGTTAAACTGACTCAGTGAGTGCCCATGTTCAGTTTCCCAGTCACTGTGTTTGTCAGACCTAAAACTGTACATTGATCAGTTGTGTTTGTCCAGCTCTGTTTGTGTCCATCGGTTGTTTGCTTTCAGTTCAGTGCTGTGATGGTTTTCTCATCGGCAGCCCTAAAAACAGCATTCCTATCTCCCTGTGAACGCCAGTGGGCTTTAAATATCAAATTACTGTTGTGGTTTCATATCAGACGCTTCAAAACAAACTAAAACCTCATAGAAGAGAAGTCTTAGGTAAAAAAGTAGCCTTCACTCCTTAAAACACTATTGTAGCATCACAACAAGTGGTTTTTTGTTGTTTTTTTAATCCTCTTTGTTCTGGCACAATAGGTCTGATCAATATGAACCAAAAAAAATATTTCTTAATATTTATATTTTTTCTCTCAATAAAGTTACAACATACACAAAAAAAAACACAAAATTATCAAAAATACCAGTACACAAAACAACTACCAAAACATACAAAATTACAACAATAATACATAACATTACTCCAAAAAGACACTTTAAAAGACAACAAAAATACACAAAATGTGTCAGTGACTGCCTAAATTAACAAAATGACATAGAAAATAAACATAATGATTCCAAAAACAGACAAAATGCCCAAAATACATAAAATCACTACAAAGTAATATCAAAAATACACAAAACACCCCAAAATACAGTGATACACTAAACAAAAACACACAAAATGAAACTTTAAACTGGTGATAAAAGTTGCTTATCTCTGACATACACAAATTATTAGGTCAACAAATGTATTCAGCTTTATACTTATTGTCTTAAAATAGTGTCTTGGTGTTCAATGAGACCAACTTAAAAGTTACCTCCAGGTCACAATATTCTTCATAATGCTGTATGCTTTCAATACACCACGACATGTTTGTTATCATGATTCTCCTCTCGTGTGCGTCGACCTGATCACATTCTGTCATCAAAACTCCAGCAAAGGAATAAGATTTTTCAACAGAAATGCAGTTTTTCTAGTTTACATTTGTGAATCAATCACTCAAGAAGAAAAGATGACGTTACAGTTTGCAACATGTATTATGAAAAAAGAAAAGAAGATGGACAATAATCTACCTGCAGTCAGCAAAGAGGCTGGTGTCTAATTACAAGGGTTAAATCAGTGGTCTTGTGTTTGAGAGAAAATGATCAAAAAGGCCAATCAATATAAGAGAACAAAAACATGTTTTTATTGTAACAATGAAGGAGGAAGTAATTATTGCTCCTGAGCGTTTACGTGACTCACAAAAAGTCAGGGGTCGTAGGCCGTGGCGTGCAAAATAAACGTAAAACGTCGCCCCTTTTTTAGCGGCATATTCACAACTATTGTTACGTCTTGTTAAAACAAACAGTTGAAGATTAAACCATGACATTGCATGCTCCTTATTTTATAAACGGATGTATCACAAACCTTTTCTATATCTCTCAGTTTTGGCGAGTCGTGGAGGTACTTCCATTGTGGTCGTTATTGCTCTGACCAGTTTAAAGAATTTATATTTCAGGAAGTTTAAAAAAGAGCTTCATCCGAGTACAAAAAAAGCCACAATGACAACAAAACTTGCTTATGTATATTACAGTACAGTATTTTAATCTGTGAGTCAGCTTTATTTAAAAGTAGACTAGCGGAAGTTTCAGACGTATCCCGTGACATCATATCCGGCTGCCGTTGGCTTCTTAACAGCCTGGGCTCCGCGGGCGCTTGATTCGGTGCTACCGCTCGTGGTTCGAACTAACGTGTGCCCCCTGCTGGCAGGATTGTGTGTGTGGTTGTGGTAAGTCTGCGTGGTGGTTCGTACTCCCGTGCCTGAGATTCCTCCACCTACAGGGTACGGATACCCACCACCGAGCCGTCTCCCTTGAACGCCCTCCCGTTCCTCACAGCAGGACACGCAGAGCATCCCACCGCCCAGCATGGAGACCAGCGCAGAGGCCAGTCCGATATACAGGCACTCCCCCAGTTCAAATTTCAAACTAGAGGGAACATTGGGCTGGTAAAAGGTCTGGACCACCTCATGCGTGGTCCAAGATACGGGGATGAGAGCCAGGAAGCCGGCAAATAAAAACAACCCTCCACTGGTCCCGGCAACACGACTTTTCACCTCTGCGTTGCCTTGCAAGCAAAGCGTGCACTGCATCCCCAGCGAGGCAATGACTATGGCTAGGATGGAGAGCACCAGGGAGATGACCATGAGTGCACGGGACGCCTGCAGGTCAGCAGAAAGAGCCAGCATGGAGTTGTACGTCTCACACTGAAAAGCACCTGTGCTCTGGGACACGCACTCCATCCACAGGCCTCGCATGTTGGCCACTGCCGTGACAATGTTGGAGCCAATGTGCGCCGAAATCTGCCAGTACGGTAGGACTGTGGCGACCAGCGTGCCCAGCATTCCCAGCAAGCCGAGGAAGAAGCCCATCAACTCCAGAGCTACTGACGGCATTGTTACAACTGTAAGGAGAGAGAAAAGCATGTCACTTAGATCAGTTTCCCCACCCAGGTCACCACTTTGTCAACAATGAATTTCCAGTTAATAAGCTAAGTTTCCCACACTTGCCAACCAATGCGAATTACGCGTATTTACTCCAGGTTTTTGCCATTAGAGTATGTGTTTCTATATCTACGATGTCATTCATTGGTCCGTATGGAACACACTAGAATATCGCTAACGAAACATGGCAAATGCGGCGTTCAAGAATTTAATTTCTCTGACATTCTACGACTGAATATTATTGTCTCGGAGATGCAACTAGAATTAGCTAGAATTAGCAAACCCATTCAAGTTCATGTAAAATTGTAATGGTTTGAAGGTTTAATAAAGGAGGATAGAGCAACCAAAAGTGTTTTAATGTACATCTTTAGCCATGTCATGCGCCTTTAGCATACAGCCTTTAGCATACAGCCATGTCACGGCGAGTTAAAAGAAGCTAATAAAGAAGAGTGCTTAAAATCATTGATATTATTCAGTCAATAAGGAGTCAAATATTTTGGGATTATCAAGCCAGCTTTAGATAAATTAATGTAATTCACTAAGAATTGTGTTTTAGTATTACGTACTTACATGAATGACAAAGCTAACTTGCTTAAAGTGTGGCAGCATTATAGCTAAGCTATCTAATAATTTTGTAAACCAGTGTGATACAGTATGTACTTTTCATGATTAAACTGTCCTTATTTCTACTTAAAGTAATAGCTATAGCCTGTATACTATTATCAGTAACCTGAAAAAAACGAGATAGTTTGCATAAAGTTTAGCTAGCAAACTTAGCTAGCATAGAATCTGACCACAAAAAAACATTTTCTCAAACTTCATTTTGTTCTGTTTAATACATCGTATTTCCTCAATTCAGTTTAAACATTAAGGGATATGATTTTTACAAGTTCATATTCTTTAAATTAAAAAAAAAAAAGTGTTAGTGTTTTTATTATGAGAGCTAGTTGTTTAATCGTTAGCCTTCCAACTGGCTACATTTCAATTCTCTGACTGAAAAACATACGCAATGAGGAAAATATAAGCCAAAAATGACACGTATGAGGAGTTAATTATTTAGTCAGAGGCTCTGGCAGATGATTACCAATCATAGAGTCTATAATTAACCGTCTGGATCACTCAGCCTGTGATTTGGATTGCGGCTTTTGGTGGAATTGGAAAACCAGGGACAGAACATTTAAAGAAAGCTAAATCTGAGCTTGTATGAAATGTATAACGGCTGAATTTGTATTAAACCATCTTGAAAACTACAACCTTTTTTTTTTTTTTTTTTTTTTTTTTTACATTAACTGGACGTAGATGACTCGTTTTTCATCCCATGTCAAATTATTGGATGGACTTTCATTGGACATTTTCATTTGTTTATCGTAGACGACCACGTGCACTGAAATAAACACGTGTAAACGTGAAAAATATGAGATTAGCATAAGGATAGTTAACATCCAAAGTCCTTAAACATGATAAAGCAGACAAAACATAAACTCTTAGATGTAAAACACGATCCTTATCGATCGGCTCATAGTAAACCTTTGTGTGACCGGCTTGATGTTGACAAAAACAACAGGTTTACTTCATTAATACCAAATGGTAGATATAGAAGGTCAAACTTACATTATTATCTATGTATGACTGTGTTTTGTCCTTTAATGCAAAGTTTAGAAACATGTTATCTTGGTTAAAAATAATCAAAAGCAGACTTCCAGACATTGTATCTGGTAAACGTAGTCAAATCCTGGTTTATCTTCTAAACTTAGTAAAGGTTTTTCTCGTGAACTTAGTAAAGTGCTTTAAAATATCTTGATTTATATCCTGTTTTATGACATTTAGGCCAATTTGACTTCCTTTCTTGGGTCTTGACCATATGTGAGGTATTTAATCTGTACATAAATCCCTCACTCTACATTTTAAAGCTTTACCTGAGAGTGTTGCAGAAGACTGAAAAGCCAAGTGCTGGATTTGTAGATTTGACGCCTTCAGAAGCTGAAGTTGGAGGTAAACTGGAAGATGAAGTCACGACTCGGCTTTTCCCTGCAGAATGAGCTTCTCTGGGAGACAATTTGTTTCTCTGTCTCAGGTTTTCTTGCCGTACCGAACTCCGACTGCTTTCTAGACCTTGACACAGTCACAGCTGACTTTCTGCTGCTGCTGCTGCTGCTGAAGCACTCTAAACAGCACTTACTTCTGCTGTGGGGTATGACTACAGGAGCCAACAAATACTTTTAAAATGAAAGCTGAGGAATTATAGTCCTGTGAGTGCCGGGTTGGATCCTCGTGAAACGACAGTAAAACTACAGTTTTCTCACATCGTCTCCGACCTCTGACTTAGTTAGATGCTCTGTGGTCTGTTTAAGTGTGAGGTCACTGTCCCTCATCCAGACCTTCACCTGTTGTTCCACACACACACACACACACACACACACTCTGACAACTCTCTCTCACACATACACACACACACACACATATCATGTCAGACAAGTTAAACATTCTCTCCTGTTATTTTACCAAAACAGACCTTTGGTTGTTCGAAACAGCGCTCCACTAAACATTCAGGATATCATCCCACGAATGTTGAATTTTTAAATTTTATTTAATTTGGCAGAAACATCAAGTAATCTGAACAATAAGGGACATTACGCAGTGATATCAATGAGCACTTTGACCTAAATCCAGCCCATTTCTTCATCGTCAGCCGTAATTACAGCCAAAAAATCCACTTTGCATGTGCAGAAACAAAAAAACTACATCTCCCATAGTTCTTTGCTGTCGTCACGTTGGCAATAGCCAACAACAATCATGCTTTTTAAAGCCATTAAATATCAGTGAAGCAAGCAGGAGTTGGAATCACCAATATATATGTGAATAGAGTTGAATCTGTATCTTTGGATCAGGAAGATGCACTCATGATCAGGAAGTAGCAGCAACAGGAATAATAAGTCAATTTGATGTGGAGTATTCATGATATTATTCAAGATTGTAAGTAAATAGGCTGACAGAAGCCTGACATATATGAACAAGTAACAATTTCCTGTGACTCCCCCGTGTGATGAATGGTTTCATCCTGGCCAACCCTGCGAAAACGTTCCTGCTCCAGTCACTTCAGAATCAGTCCAGACTCCAAACATAAAGTGCCTCCAGTCTGTCGTGACAAACTGTTAAAGTGCTGCTTAATCAGCCTGACACCAAACTTGGCAGGTTGCTGCACATGATACTCAGTCAAAGGTTTACCGAGCTGTCAAACTGCAGAGTACTGGTGCAAAAAGCATCACGTCCTGACAAACTGGAGCGGGAAATAGTCGATTGTAATCTTGGTCTTGGTTTATTTAATGAATAAGCAAATTTTTTTTCAAATACAAAACACAAAAAGTTATCAATTCCCTACAAATTAGTTTTAGGGCATTATTTAAATGTAAACTAAGACGTAGGTATTAAGAAAGCTAGTTATTAATAATCCAACCGTATTAAATTCTGTTTAAATGTTGCACTTTTGCACATTAAGTTGCCTTGTGTATAAAAAGTGCTTTGCTGTATATATTACCTTGCCATTAAGTCGCCCTTATTTTCATACAAAGGCCTTTACCTTCACTCTGACACCTTTTATTGGTCATCCAGACAGAGCCGTTTCTGGCTATAGGCGCACTATGCAAATGCATGAGCTGCTGGAGGGTCCTTAATGAAACAAATGAATTAAAATGGTCATTTTTTTTTTTTAAACTAATGCTTAACAATAAATGTAAGATATAAGAATGAGATGACTTTATATATATATATATATATACATTTACAATATTTAATTTACAATTTCTTGTGTCACATTCTCCATCATCCCATTGTAACACATGAGATGTCAGTGAAAAGGTCACGATCTCTGCCTTGCCTTATTGAAGTATTAACTTATTAAAATAATAAGTAACATTAGCCCATCAGGAATAAGTTACTGTAGATTAAAAACCAGCGTCCACTACAAAAGATAAAAAATACAGGAGGACATTCCACGTACCCTATCAGTGCATCAGGTCAGGGATGCTGGGCCTTCCTGATTGGCTGATGTCAGTCAAATTGGTCACGTGAGCCATTAGGGTCTGTACCCATGTCAGTTGTTGTGCTCCATCCTTCAGTCCTAAAGGTTTCTGACCCTTTCCCGAGGTTCCTCACATGGCAGCAGCATCGTAACGGGATTAGCATTTAATCCAGCCACTTCCCTTCCAGAGCAGACCGAGAGGCCAACGTCCACACATCACAAACACTGAGCCATTATTACAAACCACAGAGGCCCATTTATCTGCACACGCTGCAGCCTGTGACCCTTTGTTACACAGCAGCACGCTACATCTGACCATCAAAGGAAGCTGTGGTTTAAATAAAACCATCTTTTATTTAAAAAGGCGAGCAGTCAAGATCACTGTCACATGTGTCAAACTCAAGGTACGTCAAGCAGATTTGGCCAATCAGATCATCCAATCCGGCCCCTGGCCATGGAGTAAAATTCACAATTAAAACATGGAGTTTAGTTTGCAATGTTTGTGTCACTTTCAGTGATCTGTAAGATGACATTTACATCACGAAATGATTGATCAAGGGACGATATTGTTCTTTCTTTGACTATATATTAAAACTCACTGAAATCAAACCTGAACTACAATGATTTGGACAGTTTTGGATAGCATATACCTTCATAGCATAGAAGTCTTGGTACAGATGCACATACATAGGCGTACATGCTAAATGCTGCTATAACAAAAGCTACATGATTGACTGGTGGGATTTAGGTCACATTAGCACCAGTTTTAGGCCAAACCCCCTGCTTTTAGTCATTGTGTCATTTACATTGTGCACTCATTAAATTAGGGAAATGGATTGTTTAAACAGTAGTGTCAATGAAAAACTATATTGAAAGTTGATTTAAAGTTATGCCAAAGTTAAAAAAAAAAAAAAAGAAAAATGTATATACATAAGATAAACAGACAAGAGGTCAAGTATTAACTGTAAAACAATATTCTTAATTTAAATTGTCATGCACAAGTTTGCATTTTGTAAAAAGACCAGTGTGCTTTTATCCACTAAATAAATAAAATAAACGACCGATGCTGATATCAACATGTGTTTGCTGACCTCTAGTGGCCAAACATTAAACCTGCAGTGTTCAATAGTAAAGAAAAATGCGATTTTAACAATGTTTTGAATTGATTACTATTGATAAACTATAACATTTCTTTATAAATATCATCATTATTACAGATTACATTTTTTTTATTTATCAATTATGAACAAAAAACTCTCCTCAGTCATACATTTTTATTTTTATTTTTAATTTGTATTTATTTAGGTCATACGTAGGATGCGTTTAATACATCACATTTAGCGTATGTATACATATAACAAAATCGTGATTTTAATAACAAACAAATAAATACATTTTGATGAATAAATAAATTGGTAAGCCAGCTATTCTCACGAGACTTTGAACGCGATTGCGGTCGGTCACCGTTGCTATGGAGACAAAGTCCAAGCACGCATCGTTTCATTTGGAGGAGAGTTCACGTGTTTTGGGTTTATTTTCCGACAAATGAGGACACACAGTCGTCTGTAGCCTTTTCTACAGCCACAGACGGTCGGGAACAGGTCAGTAAAAGGACGGCAACGGACCTTTTATGTGACTTTAGCTGGAATTTAGATCAAATAAGCTACAGTTAACCTTCACGTGGGGCTTTGTGGCCTGTGAGGAAATCACTTTTTAAACCTTCTGCTTTTGAATTTAAATGCTGGATTTCCAATACACTATCATTATTATTATTGTTTTTATAATACAGAGCAAGTAATAATCATTCTGATGTGGATTTAAGCTAAACTTGAGTCTGTTAGAGCAGGTGTTTTCAACCTTTGGGTCAGGACCCCATTTGAGTTCGCGAGACACTTAGAGGGGGTCGTCAGATGATTTCAAGACACTAGGAATATCTTTTGAACAATTTGAGCCCATTCTTTTGCTTATTTTAACCCTTTTTCTGCAACTGCACTGAACTTGCACTATTTTAACCTTTTTTTTTGCCATTTTTTTGCTACATTTAATGCATTTTTGCTACATAATTCCCATTCCTGCTACTTCTTCGTCAAATTTCAATGCCTTTTCCAGGGATGTCGAAGCGTAGGCAGCGGACTACTCTTTTTCTGGCCGCCTACTACTCTTAAACATGTTCATAAATGATTTGTTATTCCTTTAGCAGTGAAAGAATATCTGTAATATCAAGTGAATATCTGTAAAAGTCGTGTTTTTTTTTTTTTTTTTTTTTTTTTAGAGCCGTCTACTAGCGTAGCATCTCTTCTTCACTGTGCAGAATAGCTGCATCCCAACCGATCACTGGGTTACCAGCGCCCTCTGTTGGTCCAAACTAATAACTGGCGGCTGTAACTGAAGGAAAACGATCATTCTTTCTAAACATTTCCCTGATAATATAATAAATCTTAACATTCACAACATTACTGAATTCAACTAAATTAAATAAACATTATCTTTAATAATGATTCAACAAAGAAAAGAGTCGCTGGTAAGAATAATTCACAGACCAAATTTGAAAAAAGTAGATTTTGAAGGTTTTTTTTTTTTTTTTAAATTCATGATCAATATCATTATGAATCATGAATTAAAAGTCCTTCATCCAGGGCACTGGGTTACGAAAATCACAAATGTAAGATATATTATGAATATTAATGTGCATTGATACACTTAATATATTACCAAAACCATCTACAAGTAAACCACACAAAAATGATGTTAATCGTGCAGATACTTTATGTTACAGTGCCAGACAGTATTCTACAGAGGATTATTAAGAGACCAAGCACCCATACTACTGGTATACTATGAGTATTAACTGGAAAGAGGAAAACTGATAATGATGTTCAATTCTTTGTCATCATTATCATGGATACCAGATTTCAACTTGTAAATGCATCATGTTTACAAAAACTGGGTGAGAAAATACATCGTGCTAAGAAAAGTGCTACAAAATAGCCAGAGGACAAGCCACAATTACACTAACATAATGCACCAAAAGCCACCATATAGCATAATTTTTGCTAAAAATTAGCGCGCAGCCACGGCAACACGCCTCAAATTTTAGCCTTCTACTTTAAAGTCTACTTCTTATTTTATTCGAGACATCTCTGCTTTTCTGCATATTTGTTCTAATTTCAACACATTTTTGGCATTTATAAACCAGATAATTGCCAATATTTGTCAAAGTGCATATTTGGCTCTTGCTGGAGGTTTACGCTCCCTGACTGCTCTTGTTTTGTGTACTTTTCTTGTTGGTTTTTTGTGTTCTTTTTGTCATTTTGTATGTTTAGGGTGTTATTTTATCTATTTTGCGTGTGTGTGTGTTTTGGGAGCTGCACAAAATAAGACAGAGGGCAGCATTTAGCCTGCAAACCACCAGCCACAATAAAGTATCCATAGTATTAGAATTAAACTATAAACTATTATTTGATGCAACATAATACATCAGTTTGAGAGGTCACTGGATGGGTTAGTTTAAGACTGACTGACTAATGAAAGCATTGTGGATGCTGGACATCAGAAGACACTGACAGACTGAAGCTCAAAGTGAATGTTTCTCTATTTCTCTGTGTCGTGGTAGAAAAAGAAGAGAAGGGACGATGCCTAAGAAGAAGGAGAAAGGTGCGGGGAAGTCTGAGGAGGAGCGTCTGCTGAGAGCTCAGGTGGAGCAGGAGGTGAAACGTGCGAGAGAGGAGACGCTCGCACAGTTCCTGAAGGTCAGTCAGAGTCCTGAGATCCAACACGTCACCTCTATCAGTCACAGCTTAGTCGACCAAGTACAGCAAAAGGTTCTGCTTCATGTGTTAGTCTGAGTTAGAGCTGGGCAAAAAAGCAATTTATTGGATTTATCGAATTTGAAGATGAAAACAATTTTTATTTTGCAAATTTGAGTTTTAAAAAAAAAAAAAAACTTTTTTTTTTCCACCACAGTTTTTTCGCGTTCCGTCCTTGTGGGTTACCGTAGCGCGATGTGAGCCAGCCCCCTCTTTGTTTACACTTGAGTAGGCTATATGTGTGTGTGTGCCACAGGCATGTTTAATGTTTTATTCGCACTATGCTGAGATGCTCAGGGAGGAGTTTATAATTTTTTTAATTGTAATGTTACATGTTATAGAATATGTAGTTATTTGATTTCTTAATCAGAAAATTTAAGCTACTGTGAAGTTGCTGTTGCACTTTTGCCTAAACCTGGGTTAAAGCTTGAAATTGTTGAATGACGGAACCTCGTTTATTTTTTATTTTGGAATTGAACAATCACAGCAGGAAAGTTGTACTTTTGACAATATACCTGATGTCTTCAGTCATTTTTAAGTGCATTGAAAAAAAATAATAATCGAAAAAATCAAATCGAAACTCGATTTTTTTTTTTTTTAGGCAAAATCGCTCAGCCCTAGTCTGAGTGTTTGCTGATGTTCTCTCTGTGTGTGTGTGTGTCTCAGAACAAGGTGCAGGCGGAGCAGAGGAACAGCACCGTCAACCGACAGAAGCTCAACGACAGCTGGAGAGAAATCCTGCGTCAGTGCCGTGAGGCGGAGCTACGCACAGAGCTGGTGGAGCTCCAGCATGGATCAGCGAGACAGCTGGATGAGCTGAACAGTGTGATGGAGGTGCAGGGTTGTCCTCCTTACGCCCGATGACGCTCCCAGCAGCATCGTGTGGTCACACCTCAGTGTGTGTGTGTGTGTGTGTGTTGCAGAACCTGGTGCAGGAGGTGGAGCAGTCGGAGCGTAAGACGGAACAGATGCAGCGAGCTCACCAGCAGCACATGGAGAGTTTCTGGGGGCAGCAGAACCTGCAGCTGGTCAAACTGCAGCAGCTCTGGCTCCACTTCCTGAGGGACAGAAACTCAACGCTCACTGCAGAGAGGTCAGTTTGAACCCAGCATATCACACATTTTATTGCACTGATATGGATCTTTGTCGTTAAAAGCTACTGATTTTGAACTGAGTTCTGTAGAAAGTCACGTAAAGACTATTTATGGCACCTTTGTCAAACTCATGGCCCGGGGGCCAAATCCGGCCCTTTGGAGCATTGATTTCGGCCCGTAGGAGAAAGTAAAAATGACACAGAAAACATGAATCATCGTGTAAATTAAACGCAACAATATTTTCAGGGGCTCACAGTTTTCTCAGTGCTTACAAAATTCTTACAAAATCCTCAATTTTATTGCAAATTATTACATCACATTCCCCTTAATCAAACAGAATTTGGTCACAAAATTTAGGACATTTAAAGTGAAGATCTTGTTGGGACTGATATGTCACTTATTGCTTGGATATTGTCAGTTTCTTACATATTTTGTATTTTATGTATACGTACAATAGAAGTGCAAACGCACAATAATGTTGAAATAAACAAAATCTGGGGCTCATTTGAGATAAACTGCCGCTGAACTAAAATAAGTTTGACACCCCTGATTTATGGTCACTGTAGTGTAGTTAAATTGTGACAGGAAATCATTTAATGTTTAAAATCTGCTTTAACACTTGAGAATCAAGCGTGTAATGTTGCCATTTGCTGTGACGTTTACAGTTATTCTATCTGTCCAGGAAACACGTGCTGGACGAGTCCCAGCGTCTCAGAGGCAAACTGGACGACCTGAAGCTGTCGGCGGAGCAGCGTGACGAGGACGAGATGGACGAGCTCCACCGACTGAACGTAGAAATGCTGCAGTCGTACGAGAGCACCCAGCAGGTGAGGGAACCATCGTCTGTCCCGTCTCCAACCTTGTCTCACTGTCCACGCCTGTCCTGTGTGTGGACAGATGAGTGTTTGGGGGAAAGGACTAGACGGCACAGACAAACACCTGAACGATCTGGGCGCAGAAGAAGAAGAAGAAGAAAGGAAGAACAATTTGTTGGCAAAAAAAGAAAAGCTGAAGAAAACAATGGAAATACTGGAGCGACAGAAGGTCAGTGATGGGGGACGTTAGAGCTTTTATTACAGCAAGTAACTATCTAGATTTCATACATGTTGTTACATATTGTAACACTTTATTACACCTTGTTACTTCCCTGTTGTCTGTTACTGTTTGTACTTGTGGACAGGGTTGGGGACAATTACATTTTTCAATTACAATTCTGTTCTCAATTACTAAAGTTAAATTAGAATTCATCACTGTTACTGAGCCTGAAATAAATAACCTAATAAAAGTTAACCTTCGTCTTTCTGTTAGCATCTCTTATGATAACGGGTACTAAATCAGCTGTAAAATACACTAAAAACAAATGTCTATCATCTAATTTATTCCCTATCTATTTGTTTCCTTGTCAGGCTTCTTAATCAGTGAAAATATAGATTTTAATATTTTTGGTGTGGGCATCTGAGCCTTTTTTGTGTCTGTATGCCCCTCGATTTACATGTTTTTCAAATGGTAAAATGTGAGAAAATTTGACATGAAACATATTTTAATAATAGTTAACTACCTTACATATGTGTAGAACATAGAACTGTAACATGGTTCCACAGTTTAGCATTAAAATATAATTTACAATTTTCATAGAATTTTCAAGTCAATTATACAAACTCAATTACGGTACAGTTTAATTACGATTACGACAGCATCAAGTTTTTGAAAATTACAATGACAACTATAATTACATCATAATTGTAATTAATTATCAATTACAATTATAATTGACCCCAACCCTGCTTGTGCCACATCCTGCTCTACATACTGTTTAATTTGCCCCCAGGGACAAATAAAGTTTTATTTTTTTAATTGAATTGAATGAAAGGACACGGTGACATTACAAAAACAGACTAGGCGTGTCACCACCTTGGTTGGCAGGTGTCTTTATTTTTCACATACAGTATTGATCTGTTGGTTTAATGGTACATTGGGTATATTTCAGTCTTGCAATTCCTATAGGTTGTGGGTTCAAGTCCCAGTGGGATCTTTTTTAGTTGGGGTTTTGTTATAGCTCAAGTACCTTATTTAGTTTATGGTTAATGTATTCTCTGCCTGTGTCTGTAGCTTTAGAATCCCCGTTTGGATCCACACACCCTGTGTTGTCAGTATGTATGGACTAAGACAGAGGTCTTCAACCTTTTTTGGATCGTGACCCCCTCACAAAGACCCCAAAGACTTTTTTCTTTTTTTATAATTAGTTTCTGATCTAATCTGTTATACTGTGTAACAAACACATACTAGCCAGGATTAGTGCACAAAGTGACTAATATTTTTCTATACTAGTATATTTCATTAATTCATTTATTTTTCATCTTTTTTTCTTTTTTTGCTCTTTAAAATGCATTTTATTTGAACTAGATTTAAGTATAGAAAAAAGTTTTTTTAAGATTGTGTGTTGTGTATTAATTTGAAAAAGAATAATAATTAAATATTTTACAATGTATTTTTAATCAGTAATTATTTATTTTTTTTTTTATCAATTACTAGACATTTCAGGCGACCCCATTTAAATTTCAAGTGACTCCATATGGGGTCACGACCCCAAGGTTGAAAAACATTGGACTCAACTGTTCCTGTCTGAACACCAGAGTCTTCCTCTAATAAACTTCTTCACTAACCTCTGATAAATAATGTATTTATTGCATTAATAATAGAAACTAATTCACAACAGGCCAACTGCTACTTGTGCTTTAGAACAGTGGTTCTCAACTGGTGGGTCGGGACCCAAAAGTGGGTCGCGGACCTGTACTGGGTGGGTCACGGACAGCTGGTCAAAAATAAATAAATGCTTAATGTCTCTCATGTTATTTTATTTTGAAAGAAACTTTTCTTTTGACAGACATGCTGTGAAATGCATGTTGCACAGGAAAATATCTAGATTTATGTTTAAAAAAAGATTATATGTGTGTGTTTTCAACAGCTATTTTTGAAAAACAAAAGTTTTACGGTTGAATTCTAAAAACAAAAAAAAAAGTGAGTCGTGATTTAATGTTCGTGGCAAAATGTGGGTCCCAGGGTGAGACCAGATGAGAACCTCTGCTTTAGAATATGGATAATAAGTCAGATATTTGACTTCTAAATGTCAATTCACGGGTTGATTCAAGTTCAGTACTTCTCGACGTATCAGGTCCTTGCTCAGCGGCTGAAGGGGAACCAGGGTTCAGCGATGAAGGACATGAGTGAAGAGGACCTGACGTCGTCCATCAGTGAGGTGAAAGTCAAGCATCAGCAGCTACAGGCTCACCTCAGGCACAGCCGCAAATCAGCGAAGGAGGAGCTGACGAGGATCTGCGTGCGTGGACACCAAGCCTCCAAACGGCTGCAGGTGGTGATCGATAAGGTGAATCGGCGCTCTGTGACACGCTGGGCAACATGGGACCACATGCTGTGGTTAACATGGGACTCTTCATTTTTAGGAGGAGAAGATACTGCGCGTGGCGGAGATGTGTAAGAAACTGGAGAGCCAACATGAGAGTTTACTGTCGTCCTTGTCACTGTCTCCTTCCTCAGAGGAATACCAGCAGCTAAGAAGCTCATTGGCTCTGGTAAGTAGCCGTACAGACGAATAACTTTAAGATAAAGGATTGAAACAATTTTTTCAGTTTTTATCCTCAAACTATAAATCAATTCAACCTATAGTTTTTTTTTTTTTTTTGAGAGAGAGAGAAAGATCAAGTATTAGTAGATGCTGAAAAACACTGGAGAAAAGATTTGCTAGAATACGCTGTTTTAACTTTTAAAGACACAGAAACAATTTTACATGCTTTTATCTCTTCTCGTTTAGATTACTGTAACAACCTTTTTACCTGCATGATTCAAAATTCCATAAATTGCAAATTGTCCAGAACTCAGCTGAAAGGCTTTTAACCAGTTTTTACACTGGCTCCCAGTATGTTTTAGGATTGATTTTAAGATTTTATTGATTACTTTTAAGGCCCTAAATGGCCTTGCCCCAACTGACCTCGCAGAGCTTTTATTATTATTATTATTATTATTATTTTATTACCGTATACACCAGCCCCAGGCCCCAACACTCTGTAATGATCTGCCCGAAGAGATCAGATCTGCTGACTCTGTGACAATATTCAAATCACTTCTTAAAACATATTCTTATCAGAGAGCCTTCCCTGATTTTAAGTCACTTCTAACTTGTTTCTGTTTTTTAAACTATTTTAATCTCTGACCAAGTCTATATATTTTATTTTCTAATGTATAGGTGCCTTTGGAAAGCATGTGTTTTGAAAAGTGCTATATAAATAAATAAAGTATATTATTATTATTATTTTATTATTATTATTATAGATCTTTGGGGCCTATGCTACAAATGTAGACTGGATTAATCTCCGTTAGCTGGCTTCAACTAACCAATCACCTATGATCACAACACGCTAATTGAAGCCAAGTGATTACAGCCTTGCTACGTGCGCGTGCACATAAAAGGGGTGGAGATTGCAGCGTCTGACCAATGAATGGAGAGAACAGGCAGAGCGAGCATCTTTACAATTAATGGATCAACAGCCTATGATCTTAAACAAATACAATGAATATAAATCCATGATGACAGTGAAGAGCAACAGTGAAGTAGTGCAGCGCACAGCAGGAGGCGGAGCTTTTATACTCGCTCAGATCGGATCTACTTCATATCTTGGTAACGACCTGGTTGCTGAAGTTTAAAATGATGAATAATTAGAATCCATAATTCAGACCAAAGACAACCCTGTTGTTAGAGGAAAGGCAGGAAGCTGCTGGCATTGTGAATGCGTAAAAGCGCGAGATTATTTATTATATTAATCCATCAGATGATAAACAGACAGCGCTCTGCAGTTAAACTTTATTACAGCTTGCACGTGTCTCTATTCAAGTAGACGTCACACACTGGGATGAGAGCACATTGTTTAACTGTAGTATGTCCCTGCTGAGGCGGTCAGCATATTAATTAATGAATCAACTAATGAATGATTTCACTCGTCCGCGCATACGATCGAGGCACAGGCTTCATCAGCTGACTGTAAACCAGACCATCAGATATAAATCTATATATTTCCTAAAGGCTGTCATCAGTAAATGAAAGGATTGCATCTGTCCATTAATAATCTTCTTTCCTAAACGCAGCTGTCAGATCACCAACCGGGTCGTTTTCTCAGAGATTTGATTGGTCAGGAGGCGGGGCTTTAGGACTCGCTAACATCTAAGCCAGAGCAAAACCTGGTCGCGACCAGGCTAGCCTTTCAGCATTAATTGCCATAGTGATTAAGCTCCAACGAGCTTTGTAGTCCAGCACACACTGATTAAATCTCGGAAGTTAGCGCTATAAGAGGTCATCTATATTCGTAGCTAGGGCTAGGGGCTCAAAAAAGGACACACCAAATGTGTTTTCTACCTTTTCTCCTTTCGAGGCATCCCTGGATAATGAAATATAATTGATGAACTCCGATCTGATGCACATAAAACACACACAGCAACATTTCATACCTTTTCAACACGTATACTGCATAGCCACAAATTCCCTTTATTATTCATGGTGCTAATAAAGTTAAAAACATTTAATGATATGGAAGTCATGTTATTTATTCAGTTGATTATCCACTTTGAGCAAGACATCAATGTTATAAAAGTTATTCATGGTTATTATATTTATTTTGTGTTTATTTACACAAATGTCATCATCAAGTACTGATTAATTAAATGAGAGGTTGAAAAAAATCACTTCAATTCAATCAATTCTTCAAATTTCTATTGTTTATGTGAACATGCATGTACAGACATTGCATAGTTTTAGTGAATTAACAGCCTTTAGCTCGTTGTGTCGACAAACAGGAAAAACTCTTTCACAGTAAAATGATAAATCTCTTTAATGCACTTTGTAACACAAGAAAATGTGCTGTGAAAACTGTCCGCATACACTATATAATGTATATCAGGCAATGTATCCTCCTAGCTATTCGATTGATCATCAATTATTTATATTATACTGTATGAGGTGATTACTGTCTGAAGTTGACATGTCTGCTCTCTGCAGGATTCAGAACAGCTTGAGAAGTTGCAGCCGCTTATGTTGCGTCTCGGCACTTCTCAGCTGCTGGTGAAGATGATGAAGAAAGAAAAAATCAACCTGCGTAGAGAGAACGAAGAGATGCAGCTTCTGTGGAGTCAAATCAATCAACAAAACTCCCTCGGTGGACAAGACAGTCCGCTCGTCACGTCCAGAGCTCCGACCAGCAATAACCAAAGAACTGGTAGGAAGCCCTATCCCAGTGGTGCTGTGTAGTTAGCACATACCAATCCATTGTTTGGACTATTTATTTACATGAGGAAATGTTTTCAAGAAAATAAAAGAAGTTAAGATCACAGGTCTAGAGTCTTTTTGGAAAGCTTTGTTGCATTTGATGTTTTGACTGTTTTTAAACTGTGTGACAGTTAGCACTCTTTATTGCTTGAGTGAAAGTACAGATACTTCTTGTTGAAAACTACTCCAATAAAAGTAGCTCAGTCAAAATACTGAAGTATTTGCAATAAAGAGGTACTTAAAGAGTAACTAAACCCCTGCTTTCTCCTGACCTGCCACGAGGAGGGAAAATAATAAAATGCTTAGCTTATGGGCGGGGCTCCTGAGGAGTCCCTGACTGCAGCCTGCAATTCGGGGCGGCGCTCAACTTTCAATAAACCAATCGCGTTCAGACTTACTCTAACCCTAACCATAACCTTAACCCTGACCCATATCTATCTTCCTTGTCTTTCAGTTGTCTATGTTTGAAGCATGGATTTCTTTATGACTTCAAATAGCAGGTTTTGTAAAAAATGAAAAGTCTACATTTTCTATTCAATTAAATTAAACTTTATTTATATAGTGGCAATTCAAACAATAAGTCATCCCATTCTCAGAAAAACAAGGTTTTTTTTGCTTTTTCTGCATTTCTCTCACGTCGACTTTCCCGACCTTCCTGGTTTTGCCATGGCGTGTAGATGATTCCTGCTGATATCAGATCGGATCGGCCAATACTCCAGGCTGCAACAACAGTGTCGTATCGGAAGTGAAATAGTTTAGTCAACTACTGTAAATGACATCTGTTACAGATATACTGAACTAAAAAATAAAACAGAAGAGTTCATGCATTTTTTTAAAGACTCAGTTACCATTGATTATATGATTAACCTGATATGAGACGGTACTAATGTTAGTAATACACACAGACAGATTTGATGTGATCCGTGTGCAAGACCACATGATCACAAGTTCTGATTGAATTTAGTCCCATGTGACAAAATTATAGTTTAATTGAAGAAAATGTAAATATATTTTGATATAGTTTTCTTCAACATACGATTTTAAGTTATAGTCTGGTTATTATTACTTTACAAAATGTAGTCGACAAAATGAACACAGCTTTTACATTGCAGGTGAAGCTGTGAAATGCCTTTAAATTGTGTGTTTGTTTAGGAGTGCACCAGTACAGAGACGCACACAGACTCTGACCAACATGTGCTCAATGAAACAGAAGAATGGAAAGAATAAAGAAGTGGAACTTCCTGGAAACCAACGAGCAGGACGACTGTGCATCTGTGTTGCATTGTGTACTATTAGCAATGTGTGAGACTCTGTGCCTGATCACCACATTCACGTGCGTCCATGTGTACAATGATGGCGGTACCAACCTTCGACTCCACTGTGTATCAGACACATCTGGTAAACTTTCTATCAGAGTGAACACTGTGTGCAGGAATAAGTCTTTTTCAAATGTATATTTATTAATATAAGATACCTCAAATGCAAAAAAAATATTTTCATTGCACTTTTATCATCCATCCGTCCACTTCTTTTTTTTTAACTTTGTCTGCACAGGTCAACGCTACAAGAAATGCAATATTTCTACAAAAACAATGCATCTTTTATTTTTGCAATTCATGCATAATTGTGACCATCACCAGCCCTCCCTGAGGAAGAGTAAGAAACACTTAATTAAAGGGAGAATATGCAGTGTTACACCTAGTTGAGGGGGAAGGGAAGAGGGAGTCAGGGTAGGAAATAGAAAGGGTGGGGAAGAGTCGACTGTTTTAGGGTGTGAGTGAAATGTGATATTATAATTGTGCATATTGTCCTTATTGTGTTGTGTAATCAGTTGATGATGAGTTTATATGTCATTGCACATGTTACAAAGCAACAGAGCCACGAAATTACATTTCAGTTTCATCCCGTCCAAGAAAACAGTGTGGAGAAATTAAAGATGATGACTCAGCACCCAGCTTAAGTATAATGGTGGTGGCCGTGAACAGAGGGAAGGTACACCCTGGACAGGGCGCCAGACAAACGCAACAACTCAAATTCACTTTCACATTCACTCTTGTGGGTGATTTAGAGACTAATCAACTTGTCATGTTTTTTTGATTGTGGAAGGAAACTGGAGTACCAGGAAAAAACCAGGAAACACTGCTGGCACTGATCCTATCTTTAACATTTGGGCAATTTTTGTTGGCACGTAGGAAGAAGCCGGGGTATCCGGAGAGAACCCAACATGGAAAAGTCACACAGTAATCTCACAGTCGTCTGTGAGTTCATCTTTTTACGTGCTCTAAAAAACAAAATGTCACTATTCTATATTATATTCTATATTGCTGGCCCTAATTTATCAAACTTGAAAAAAAAAAACAGGTGCAAATTTGTGTGCCAAACGTGCACTCATGCCCACTAATGTCAAACAAACACTGTTAAGAAAAGAAACCTAACAGATTTTCCAAGATTAAAATCTGCGTTTTCACAGTGGAGCCAAACAAAGAAGACTCTGTAAAGGATTAGCTATCGAGCGGTTGACGTCTGCCCCCCTGTGAGCACTGTGAACAAATCTCACCGCAGATTTCTTGGAGAGACACACGGAAATATACCATTTATATCAACCTTAGTTGTCTGCACGCTTGAGGCACAAAAAAAAAACATTAAAAGAAATTATCGCTTGAAAACCTACTTTAGGCCTACTTTACATTTAAAAGCATAAATGAGGTCCCTTAATACTTAATCTGGGTGCTGTGTCACTCGCTTAAATTTCTCCACACTTGTCACCAGACTGGCTGAACTGATTACACAACACAATCAGCACAACTATAACATCACATTTCACTCTCGCCTTAAACCAGTCGTCTGTTCCCCACCCCTTCCATATTCTTACCCTGACTTCCTCCTCCCTGTTCCCTTCCCCCTCACCTAGGTGTAACACTGCCCTCTCTTTTATATTCCATGGAGAGGGCCATGGTTCCAGCGTTCCCCTTAGCAGTAGTGCTGTGCGTATTTTGGGTGGTTCCTCAGCTTCTTCTTCAGATTGACATTCTCCTCTTCAGCCGCTGACAGCAACTTACTGAGGCGCTCGTTATCGAGCAAAATCGATTTCAATTCCTTCGCCATCGTCATCTCCCTCTTCCTATCGTCATCAGTTTCATTCTAAAAAAAATGGCAAACATTCAAGAAATGTAAAACTACAGAGGGGAATGTTGAGGTATTTTAGGATTCAATGAATTTTCAATCATAAATATGTGCAATTGATGTTTGTTTACCATCAGTTAGTTCTGAGGTACTTAAGAGTTGGATATAATGTCTGAAATTGCACCTTTTTTTTCTTCTTCTTACCCTGTATAGCTCAAATATTTCAGAATCCATCTTTGCTTTATCAACAATTTTCTGCTGGTTCTCCAAAGTGTCGCCGTGGCCCATTTTGATAAAAGTGAAAAGGCTCTTCCACTTGTAGATCAGCGTGTTGATCTTACTTTTCCTGAAGTTGTTCAGGTCAGTTTTTAACTGCTGAAACACTCTCATCTTTTCTGCCAGAAGCTCTATGAAAAATAAGAAGTGTTGGCGTGAGTAACACAAAGTCACACTTCAGTAAACAAGAAGTACTTACCTTCATAATCTTTCTGCAACTTATTTTCAGTCCACGCCATTTCCTTTTCATGGGCCTGTGCAAACATGAACCAAGTTAGAAGTTAGAGTTTGTAGTTCAGGCTGAGTATTAACATTATAAAATGATATTCATATTTATACACAAACATACCAGTGAAAGTTTCTCAAACTGGGCTCTTTGTGCGACGTTGGGTGGTATCATCGTGATTGCCACAGCTTTTTTTTTAAGCTTTCCTTTTACTGTCTTGTGCTTCTGCTCGACCTGCTCATTCATAGCAAGACCCTCTTCCTTCATCTTAGCAATGGCGTAGTGGTTGTCCCGATAGAGGAACTTCGTCTTCAGCTTACACATCTGGTGTGGAGGGGGGGGGGGGGGGGGGGGGGGGAAATCATTCAGCATTCAGCAGAAAAATTTGGTTTTGAGGTTTAGTTACTCTTTAAGGTCAACCTTTGACAAAAACTGACATTCGATACTTTTATGTGTAGATTGGTGCAGAACTACATGTGAAAATAAATAGTGTTGTACATATTAAAAGGAAGTTAATTTTGGGTTTTGTTTGACCTATCTAAGGCCTGTAGCTTTGGTTGATTGGATTTGTTTTGGGGTTTTTTTAAGGAAACATAAAATATCTTAAAAATAGAACCTGTTTGGAAACACTGAGTCAAAGAGTGACAATCCTGTTCCTGAAATGTTACCTTGAGCTCCGCGAGGTGTCGTTCTTCGTTCTCAATCATTTGCGATTCCACATTCTCGATCTTGGCCTCGACCTCCTCTATTTGCCTTTCTGTATCTTCCCACATGTCGTTGATTGTGTAACACTCCATCTCATGGAAGTGGTTTTCCTTTCGCTCTCGATCCAGCTCCTCTTTCAGTTGCTCAATGAGCTCCATATTCTGAAACACGGAGAAGATGTATCACACTCATGCAATGCTCCTTTCCGATACTTCTATGTGTAGAAACTAGTGATAGATAGATAGAAGTTTCCCAATGCCAAGAAAGATTAATCATTCTACTTTACTTAATAAGATGCATAGATGTGTTTTTTTTCACAATATAACAAACAAATGGTTGAAAATTTTCAAGCCACGCTAGGCTGTTATTTAGGGTTCCACATAATGACGTGTCAAATGTCTCATATTCTCACAGCTAATATGTTTTTCAGAGGAGACAACATTAGTTCTCTTCCCTCCAAATTTCTATTCATTGATGCACAATGCTAGAGTGGGGTTTGGTGCCTATGTGATAAGGTTTACATTAAGCAACAAGGTCGAACAGACACCGCGTCGGGGAGATATTCTCTCCACACACACGCACGTGGAACTTTCTTGCTTTTATAGATTGATAGTTTTTTTTATGTGTGCAGTAGAAGTATCGGCATCAGGAAGTACACATATCCAAGTATGGGAAAGGGGTATTGGTAGATCTCTAGTGGAAAACTTTTCCACATTTCCTTTATATATGACTTAATTGAAGAAGTTAATAAAAATAACAAGAACACACAAAAGTATAAATATACACAGAATGACCACAGAAGCACACAAAATGACAACGAAAACATACAAAATAACAACAAGAATAGACTAAAGTATAAAGATAAACATGAATACAAAAACAAGAGTACAAGAACAACAAAAAAGTACAAAACAATTCACTTAAAATAAAATCAAAATAATACACCCAAGTACAAATATGCACAAAATGACAGTAACAACGTCCAAAAAACACAAAGAACAGAAATGCACAAAATGACAAATACACAAAATTACAGCAAAAACATAAAAAGCAACATCAAAAACACGCAAAATAACAGCGAAAACGCCAGAAAAATATGCAACAAGACAAAAAACAGCAGAAAATTAAAAAAAAAAAACACTAAATAACTCCAAGAGTAAACACACACACACACACACTCACCTCCTCGTCGTTGAACTGGTCCTCCTGAGGCTCTTTTTTTGCCGATCCTTTCTTCTTTGGAGGCTGTTGGAGAAATTCAAAGGGAGTGAGTTACTAAAAAAAAACACTTCAAAGTTATTTTGAAGGTCATCGAGTTAAAATACATGTGAGAAAAACACTGGGGCATGTCTTCTGTTTCGTCTTTTGACACCAGCAAAATGAAAGTGAAACATGCCAACAGCAAAGCATAGAGAATATGATACAAAGTGATGCATCACATCACTGTGTTTGATCTGAAATGTTTTTGCTTGATTTCTAATCGATTATTCACCGTGAATATTATTGATAATATGATATAAGTTGATCTCATGTGGGCTGCAGATTTTAGTTTGTAAAAAACAAAATTTTAACATGATTGTGCCCTAGTTTATTATATATAAATAATATATATATATATAACAGTATGTAAAGCAACAAATGACCGATAACAGTACCCTGCAGGATTTTCACTTCTAAATTCCTTGATTTTGTGACCAAATTTTGTGTAATTGTTTGGCCAATCTTTGTGAGGAAAAACGAGGTTTGGGAAAATTTAGTTAGCGATTAAAAATGTTTGCAGTTGTGTGATAAAAACACAGGAAAATAACAGATATTGTGGAGTTTCATTGAATTATTTGGTAATGTGCATGATAAATAATGTTTTCTGTGTCATTTTTACTTTATCATGAGGGCCTAATTGGATACGCTGGAGGACAGGATTTGGTCCTCGAGCCTTGAGTTTGAAACCTTTGTTAAATCAACCAGAAGGGGATTATTTTGTTTTCAACATTTTTTCAGAATGATTTTTTTCTTCTAATCCTTAAAAACAGATGATAAATGAATTTTCCAGTTGAAATTTAGGAAAGTTTTGAAACCAGGACAAAAACTGGATTAAAAACGTTTGGAAATGAAATAAACTAAGTTTTTTTGTGAGTACATCTTACAGCGTTCTCATAATAATAACTTTAATAAACTATTATTCCAGGTTTCCTATACAAACATACTACTTTAAACCGTCTTTAGCATCAAGGTGAAAATGCGACATTGCAACCTTTAAATAAGTTCAATGTGTTGTACTTACCATTGTAGATCAATAAATTATACAATCCTATCAAAGGTAGACCGGTAGAAATATAAAAGCGTATGAATATAAGGTAGATCTCAAGAGTTCTATACGAACCAGTCAGTAGAGCCTGAACGCTATGATCAAAGAACTCTTCAGTCACTATAGCAACCAGTAAATACTAACGTCAAACAGCAGGAGGCGCTAGAACCCATAACAGCAGGCAGACAGAGGCTGTCATCAATAATTATGACGTATAATGGACCTTTTTCTATGACAGGGATTGGAAAGCTTTTATCACAGTGGGGGCCACAAAATATAATAGTAGCTAATCATGGAATAGACCAATTTGACCATTTCATTTAATACAGGACAAAAGGACAGTTTTTTTTTGTCTTTAATATATTTTCTGTTATTTTGTGTATTTTTGTTCTTGTTGTGTGGATTTTGTTTTTACATAATGTATACTTTTCTCCCCTCTTGTGTTTTTTTTTTTTTTTGGAGCAATTTGATTATTTTTGTGGTCATAGTTTTGTATATTTTCCTCTCATTTTGCATTTTTTGTTGTTGTTTTGCCTGTTTTTGGAGTCGATTTCAAATCAAACAACCATTATTAAAAAAAAATAAAAAATAAAACACTGAGCCCCCAGCACAGCAAAACAGCAGAACAACTCCATAAACTATAAAAACTACATAAAAGTCAACATTCCAACAACCTTTTGTGTATTTTTGTTGTATTTTTCTGTACTTTTCTGTGTTTTTTTTTGGAGTCACTTTGTGTATTTGAGCCAGGGCTGGGGTCAATTACATTTTAAAATGACAATTACGTCTTTAATTACCAACGCTCAATTACAACTCAGTTATGATTACTTTGACCAGCATTTTTTCCAATTATAATTAAAAATCCAATTATTATTTTCCCCCTGAAAGTCAATTATAATTATGTTCTCAATTACTTAGGTTCAATTACAATTACTGCCTTTAATAAATCCCGTAAAACTTAACCATCCCCTTGTGTTAGCTTTCTGTTAGCATCTCTTATGCTAACATAGTCAGCTGTAAAATACACTAAAAAATATTATCTATCGTCTAATTTGTTTTTCATCTTCTGGTTACCTTGTTAGCTAATCAATGAAAATATTGATATTAATATTTTTGGTGTTGGCGCCTGAGCCTCTTTTGTCTCACAGTCACAATACCCCTCAATTTATTTATTTTTTTATTTTTAGATCCTTAACTAACAAACAGGTAAACTTAAAATGAAAGATATTTTAATAATTGTAGTCAGAGTAGGCCTTTATGTGTAAGCCATAGAACTGTAACATGGTTCCCAACTTTTCTGTTTAACTACATTGTAAATGACAGATTTGATATAATTTCCATGCCAATTATAATTACAAAATCAATTATCTGAAGTTAATTATAATGCAAATACAATTATACAACAGCAGCATATTTTTGTTGTTCTTTTGTTTGTTTTTGGGGTTATTTTGTGTATTTTCTTGGACTTTTCTATGTTTTTGGGGTAAGTTTGTGTGCTTAGTTTGGTGGCCACACAAAAGTTTGTCAATAGGCGGCGTGTGGCCCCTGGGCGGTCAATTGCCCATATCAGGCTTAAACAATAATACTTTTTCTCTATTTTTAAGAAATATACTTTTCCACATTTTTTGCAGATTAACATTAACATGAGGCTTTATTACTGTATAGTGTCCTTAGTGTTTTAAAAGGTGCTCATGCTTTTTTGTTATTATTATTAGTATTGTATATAGTACACTGACACTAAAGAACAATGCGATCCCTAGTCGTAAAGAGAACTACTTCTTCAGAACCAGCCGCAGCACGTGTAAGCGGGTGTGTGCGCGTGTGTGAGCCAGTGACAGGAGAGAGATCACTTCTCCTCCGACCGTACGTTAGCATTCCTCACTTTCATAAACGTTCAAAAACGTAGAAAGTAGCCAAATACGGCGCACAGAAAAACAGACGTAAATAACATCCATGCATGTTTGTATGAGTACTGAAGGGGGCGTGTTCATGGGCGTGTCTGACAAACTTGGAGTTTCTTAAAAAGACAGAGAAGCGAAATCGAGGCGTCATGAGCCGTGTGCTACAAAGGGAAATTTAAAAAAATATTTGGGGCATTTTCCCCAAAAATTTGGGTGGCATAGTCATTATGTTAGTATGCTATAGAATGGTACTATGTGCCTGAAAAAAACATGATACGCCCCCTTTAATGAGCTTAAAGGTCCCATATCATACTATTTTTCACCCATCTCTATTTGTTCTAAGAACCACAAAAACATAATATTTGAAGTTTATTTTCCCAAATTTGCCTGTTTTCCAGAGTTTTAGCCTCTAAAAAGTCACTTTCTGAGCAACTCTACACAATACAGGCTGATTTGCGTCTTACTTATGCATATTTCATGAGTGGGCGTGTCTATAGACGACGGAACACTGACTTCCTCCTCCCCGCAAGGTGACGTAGGGCCAGAGAACGGCCCGCCCTCCTCCCACCCACTCCGTCGCTGAGCTCATGCTGCTTTATAAACACGAGACAGGGCGTGGGGGCGGGGCGTTCGCTGGTACATACATAGACTGTAGAAAATACAGACATAGCTCTGCGCAAAGGATGCTGACATGCTCATCTTTGTGGGCGTGCATGTTTACATGTCAACCATGGCAGAGAACTTCTTCAGCTCAATTCGTCATCAATGTGGGAACGCGTCATCAAATTGGAGCGAGGTGTTTGGGCTCGCCCTGCAGTAAGAAAGGAGCAAATCACCTTCTAACGATTGAGGGAATCAATAAAAAAAAAAAACACACACTTTGTGCATGTGTATGCCCTAATAGCACTTTTATCATGTTTAAAGCACATAAAAGTAGATTTAGCGTAACATAGGCCCTTTAATGCCCCAATTTTAGATTTTGGCCCCAGTGAAAATGTAGTTGACGACCCCTACTGTGGTGTTTCCTCTTCCCTCCCCCAGGAGGCTCTGCTCTCAGCCCTTTGTTCCGTCAGAGGGAAGCTGAGCTTAAGCCCACTTTTCATCACAGGCTGGAAAAGAAGGAAAAAGCTGCCAAACCGAGCAGGGAGCACGTGGACGGAAGGGAAAGTTGAGTGACGCGCTTCGGTGATCGGGACCGGAAGGATCGGTGTTTTCCGGAGGAATGAGACAGACTGGACGCTGAGCACATCCTCCTCCTCTCCGCCTTTCTGCATCCGCGCTGGCACCGCAGGGAGTGGCTGCCATCCTCAAAGCCCACCGACCGGATTTCACCCACACCAAGGTGAGCTCTAAACCCTCATTTGTGTGTCTTTGTGTGCGGTCTGTGCCCGGGCTGGGAGGGACTGTGCGTCAGAGCACGTTGCTGCTGCCGCAGTAGCTGTAACAATGGACCCAACCGGCGTTGTGTTGTTGCTGCTTTGTCATCACCATCATCATCATCATCATCATCATCATCATCATCATCATCATCATCACTGTCCCTGTGCTCGTGTGTTTTCTCTGAAATCAGCATTTTAATCCTCAGCCATCAGAACACAGCAGGAGGTCCAATAGTCAAGGCCCACCCTCTACTAAACACCACCCATTCCCCCAAAATAACACCTGAAAACTCACTTTCCTCCAACAACAACAACATTTATTCTCCCTTATTATTCACATTCTTCCCTTGTGTCTGAATGCAAACGTCTAAACTACATGTGTGATGTTTACTACAGACTCTAACATCTCCTCTCACATGATCTGCAGGCCATCAGAGCAAAGCAGGACCCACAACAGTATCCCATTACTCCATAAGAGTACAGTTACTTTAGCAACACATCACTCAAATCAGGAGAACTAACAGGTAAACTTAATATGAAACATATTTTAATCATTGTTACCAAAGTAGGCCTATGTAAACCCTAGAACTGTAGCATAGTTCCCAGGTTTTCTGTGTAACTACATTGTAAATGACAGATTTGATCATTTCCATGCTAATTACAATCACAAAGTCAATTATTTGAACTTACTGCAATTCATTTATTTTTGTTGTTTTTTTTTTTTGTTTTTTTTTGTTTTTTGGAGGTTTTTTTGTGTATTTTCTTGGACTTTTCTATGTTTTTGGAGTCATTTTGTCTATTTTTGCTGGTGTTTTATGTCTTTTTTCTGTCAACAGGCCACATGTGGCCCCCGTGTGATCAATGACATATCAGGCTTAAACAATTATACTTTTTCTCTATTTTTAAGAAATAAACTTTTCCACGTTTATTGGAGTTTAACATTAACATGAGATTTTTTTTACTGTACAGTGGGGTGTTTTAAAAGGCACTCATAATTTTTTAGTTATTATTATTATTATTGTTGTTATTATTATTAGTAGTAGTAATAGTAATCAGAGCATAGCAGGACCCAGAAGAGTATCTCATTACTCCAGTAAGAGTACTTTTATGTATAAGTAAATGTATATACTGTATATGATATATCGACATAGATGACGATGCCGATATATTAAAAATAAAGATAGGAAACGTTAATCTTCGGCTTTATGAATGACTTATTTAATTAAAATTCATCCAAAACTCACAGAATCGTGTTTGTTTTTTAGGCCTGATGAAAGATTATGGAAGAAATGTTATTAGCATGCAATATTAGCATGATATCATAATATTAGAAAATTTAACGCAGAAATATGTTTCTGGCAAGACTTTATTGAGTCAAAAATATCAAGAATCATATTATATATTGTCATTTTGAGAATAATAAGAAATAAGAAATAATTTTTAGTTGATATTGCCCAGCCCTACAACATAGATAGACACGCCTCCTTATATAAAACTGTTGCTGCTTGTGTGTATTTTATATTTTATGAACTCAGCTGTTTGAGGTTAAAGGATTGAACAGGTGGATTAGTAGATCTCCACTACTGTATACCCATAAGAACGGCCTCTATTCCTCTTATCCCCCCCCCCCCCCCCACACACACACACACACACACACCGTAGCAGCTCACTGGGATGAGTTCAATACAGTAACAGAGAGCCTATAATTACAGTGTTGGTACAGGTGTCATCAACTTTCTTCATCTTCTCGAAGGTCCAGCCATCAGAAAACAGATGAAGGTCTAAAATCCAGCACTTGATTTCTAACATTCTCTAAAATGAAAATAAACTCTTACCAAACACCACGACGTTGTCGTGTTGGAGCGCAGTGCCTCAAAGACCTGAATACTAAGTAATGTGAACATAAAGATGGTGAGATCACTCCATTAATGCCAGTTTCACTTCTTTTGTCTTCTTACAGCTACACTCTGCTGATGCAAGCACTATTTTTTAGATGTTTTTTTTTTTCATGTTAATTCAACGTATTTTAAGGTCATCTACAAACAACAGGTGGAGACTTTCTGGATGTATTTAGTCTGAGTGACTCTATTAATGAGACGGAGCATAACAGCGCTCAGCTGTCAAACCAAACCTGTCTTTTAGAATCAGACCAGGACCCTTTTGCTGACTCGTGTCATGTGCTTAACCTGCTCTGGTCATGTTGATGTCTCTAAACTGCTACTGTGCACATCTTGTAAGCTAAGCTGTTTTTATATTTAATAGCTATCCTGGGTATCAGTTAGACATATCAGCAATTTACCTCATCCCCTTGGTCAAAATGAACAGCAGATATCTACGACACTATTCTTCCTTGGTTTAATTCTGATTACATTCACTAAATACATATATTTTATTTGAATGTATTTTATTTTTATCTTTTTTCTAATTTATGTCCATCCCACAGTTGTATATTTGCACTATTATCCTATGTTTGTATTTCTTTTTTGGTCTTTCTGTTTACTTTTGCTATTCTATGGTGTTGCTGCAATGTGTGAATTTCTTCTTTGGGCATCAATAAAGGTTTATTCTATTCTATTCTATTCTATTCTGTTCTATTCTATTCTATTCTATTCTATTCTATTCTATTCTATTCTATTCTATTTCATTCTATTCTATTCTATTCTATTCTATTCTATTCTATTCTATTATCTATTCTATTATCTATTCTATTCTATTTCATTCTATTCTATTCTATTCTATTCTATTCTATTCTATTCTATTCTATTTCATTCTATTCTATTCTATTCTATTCTATTCTATTCTATTCTATTTCATTCTATTCTATTCTATTCTATTCTATTCTGTTCTATCTATTCTATTCTATTCTATCTATTCTATTCTATTCTGTTCTATCTATTCTATTCTATTCTGTTCTATCTATTCTATTCTATTCTATTCTATTCTATTCTATTGTATTCTATCTATTCTATTATATTCTATTTTATTCTATTCTATTCTATTCTATTCTATTCTATTCTATTCTATTCTATTTCATTCTATTGACACAAATACAATACAGCTGCTCTGGTGCTTTTTTAGAAAATAGTTTTGGTGCTTATGTTAATTTCTTAGTTTCTTCTAGGGGTGTCCCGATCTGTCCGATATCGGTCCGATATCAGACAGAAAACGAATATCGGATTTTATCTGACTGCATCTAAAATCTCTGATATAATATATATTGTTTTTTTGGATTTATTTTTCCAATATCTTCTATTTTATTTTTAAATGTATTTTATTCAATCATAGAATATTCTTTTTAAATAATCTAGTATTTTCCAACATTCCACACTACAAAATAAGTAATAATAGTATGTATGATTCATGCTGATATCATATTGGATCGGTATCGGCCAATACGTAAGGCTACAATATCAGTATTGTATCGCAGGTGAAAAAGTTGTATCTGGACATCCCTAGTTTCTTCTATTTTCCCTGGTCATGCAGCGTTGGTAGCACTGCCTGTTAATGTTGGTAAAAGGTTGGATTGTAAATACTGTATGTACAGAGAGGAACAAACTGCTTCAATTTTAATCTGTTTTTTTAGTGTTTCATCCTCACATCTTTGAAGTCTTCTTAATGTCAAAGATTAGATGTAGAATGAATGTAAATAACTTATTTCTACCACTATAATAACATCTCAGGATCCAGGTTTAGTAAATCCAGCTCCCTGCAATGACACAATGAGTTAAACTGTGATGATGGTACAGTTCCAGTAGTATGAGTCAGGATTATTAAAGTTTTATGATCCATAAAATGAAGCACATTGTTCACTTCTTGTACGGTTTTGGGAAAAGCTCTGATCAAACTGCTATATTTTTGTATTTCATCTCTGCAGTTAAACATGGAGAACCACTGCCACATCTTCATGTAGTGCTGGATCCACAAAGCCTTGCAGGATGAACATGTTGAAATCCAGTGGGCTGAAAATTCCTGGCCGAGGGCCAAAGAATTCCAGCCCAGTGGGAAGGAGCTCAGTGGGCGGAACCTGCAGCCCCGTCGCCCCTAAAGACGGTAAGTCACTTCCTGCTCCTGACCTCGTGGAAAAAAGTCATTTTTCTCCCAGTTATCACCACAGGAAGCGACTCAGACTGTGTGTTTGTGGAAGGGACTCAGTGCTGCCAGCTGCAGGAGGGCGAGGCCTGAGAGGAGGGCTGGGTTATCAGCTGCTTTATGAGAGTTTGGTTGAAAAAAAAAGAAAAAAGTTCCCTATAATCGGAAACTACACATAAGCGCTATGTGTGTGGCACTGCAAACATTAGTCATGGGTTTTTTGTCTTCTGAATAGTGAAGATACGCAGCATAAGTGTATCAGATGATTACCAGAAGGTAGTGAACCGGTAACACCTTTATTGGAAAAAGCTGAGTTTTGTCCCAGCTTTATGCAGCAAGCTTCAAACAACACATTGGAAACACTCTCATGCAATGATGTGAGCAAAGACAACAAAGGTTTATAATTGTCTTTCTCAGATTTGTTTCTAAAATTACGCCTAACACCACAAAATGATACTTTATACACATGAAATGACACTTCTGACACCTAAAACTACACTGTATACAAAAATGTTATACTTTATACACCTAAATTTAACCTTTATTTACATAAAATGACACTTTATACTGGTAAAGTTACACTTTATGCACCTAAAACTATCCTTTATATAAAATAATGATACTTTATTCACTTAAAATGACACTTCTACATCTTAGATTTACACCACACCTAAAACTATCCTTTATACTACATAACTATACTTAAAAACTAAAAGATACACAGAGCTACATTTTAAATTAACAGGTCTGGTGTAGCAAATGCACATGTTTATGCTCTTAGCTGAGAAATCATTATCCATCACAAGATTAGCAGCTCTGTTTGCACACAGTCGTCACAGCTGTTCCTCCTGTTTTTCAGTTTTAGCTCCCACTCCGACCCTGTTACAGCTAAATTATAGCTTAAAGCTCTGAGCTGCAGTCCTCCGTCTGACATTGCAGTGTTGGTTTCACATTAGCACGTGGAGCGGCTTCTTTAAAAAGAGCCGGCTATTATTGTGTCACAGTTTACTCTGAGTTTAAAGTCGGTGGAGCTTTGCAGATAGCGCTGAAACACTGAGCTTCAATAATCGGACACACTAAGAGCAACGTGATCTACTGTGACACCATTTCATTAGCTCATCCAGTGCACTTTAGTGATATTTCACGTTAAAGGAGGGACAGTCGTTCACACCGTGGGTGATTTTGTTGCGAATCATGAAAAGTATTTGAAGTTTTCCTGGTGTTTTGGTAAAACTGGTGCCCATTTTGCCTACAGTAATGACTGACTTCCATGCTCAACCAGCGAACAGTTAGACAGACTCAGTCACCAGATAAACTGGGGCACCAGTTGTTTTCATTCACAGATTGAGCCCAGTGTTACTCTTTGTATACCTTTATTAGCTTAAAAAAAAAAAACTAGTCAATACTCAACAGCAGGAGTCCTTGCAGATTAATGAAATGATATTTTACATTAAAGGATAATTGTTCACACTGTGGGTGATTTTGTTGTGAAACACGAGCAGGTCAGAGGTTTACTGGTATTTTTCCGTGCTGGCAAACTCTAGTTCTAAACCCAAATTAACTGATTGTGTTTTCAATGAAATTATGTCATCCATTAAAGGGCCAGTATTGTGAAAAATTCACTTTATAATGGTTTTGCTACAGTGATATACATCCCTTTAGCCTCATTCAGAGGGACAAAGTTGAAAAGTGCCTTTCCTTCCTCCTTTGTTATTCCACATTTTGTAAAAAGTCAGCTCCAAACGGGCAAATTTGATTTTTCTTGTGTTATGACGTCATAACGCGGACTCTCCTCCTCCTGACAATCCTGGCTCCTCCTACCCTATAAGAATGTGAGCTCCTCCCTCTCAGACGACCTCACAGGTACAACAAACATAGATATTACAGTTAATATCTTTTCAGTATATAGATAATCCAGTATATACCGTATTTTTCGGACTACAAGGCACACCGGATTATGAGGCGCACTATCAATGAATGGGTCTGACCGGGTCTATTTTCATACATAAGGCGCACCGGTTTGTTGTTTTTATTATTATTAAGGCTCATTAAGAGAAACAAAATAGTCAGATAAGTCAAAATTTATTCAACTCATTAACAATAACTCTCCACATTGTTCAGGTTTAACACATAAAATATAAAACATTACACTCACTTTTTCAGTTCAGTATGTTGAAGCACAGTACTGGTACATATCACTCCACGAGGCGTCTGACTACGGTAGCCCTGAAGCACCAAAAATCCATCAAGTGGTGCAGCTTCATAGTTTATCGAAGTTGTACTAAAACATTTTGACATAATTTCATACATAAGGCACACCTGATTATAAGGCGCACTGTCGATTTTTGAGAAAATTAAAGGATTTTAGGTGCGCCTTATCGTCCGAATAATACGGTAGATAAACCGAAGAGCACTCACAATCAGTTTAACTTTTAGTATCTGTTATACCGCCTCGTATCGCCTTTATGGGATGATTTGACGTGTTTGTGACTCAATGTGACGCAGCGGTTGGACAAAATAATGGACTATCGTCTTAAATGGACTATTTCTGTGGTCAGGGGAGGTGCGGATGAAAGAAAGCGGCGTAGCAGCTCATGTGAGTGTTTGCATCAGCTGACTCAGCTGATAGTTGAGAGTGTACTTTCCTGCGGCTAAGCGTGAGCGGTTACAATCAGTTCCATTTTTAGTAGCCGTTATACCGCCTCGTATCGCCTTTATGGGATGATCTGATGTGTTTGTGACCCAATGCGACACAGCGGTAGAACAAAACAATGGACTATCATCTTAAATGGGCTAGTTAAGTGGTCAGTAGAGGTGAGGAGAAGGAAGACTGTTGGTGTGATAAACACACACCCTGAAGCAGGGTGTGTTTACACCCGCTGATTCATATGCATGAAGGCCCTAAACACAGCCTATTTTCAGGATCGATCTGAAAGTGACTAAAACTCCAAAAAAACAGGTGAGTTTGGGAAAATAAACCTCAAATACTATGTTGTTGGGGCTCTTAGAAGAGATGGAGATCGGTGAAAACCTTTAATGAAGAGGTTTTCCATCACTTTAGAGAATAGACTAGAGATTTTGCATCAGTCTCTAATTTAGTGAATTGTTGTTTGTCATCTGTGCAATGGGATTACGCTTCCATGTATCAGAAGACAGTCATGTTTAATAACTTTAGCCTTTATGACAGCATCCATAGATTGATTCCTGTGTGGATTTGAAAGAGGAATATTCTCAAACACCCGTGTTCTTCTTTAATCTCTCGTCCTGGAGGTCAGTGATGATTTGAATGGCTCAGATTGTTTGAGTCGAGTAGGGAACCAAACATGTGGTCGGCCTCAGAGCGTCTCATCTGCTTATGTCAGTGGAACTCCACGTGACACCAAGAGGAACGCCATTCCTGTGGTTTTACAAAGTTTGTCCCTGCTGTGTGTGAACTCATTAGTTTATAAGTGACACAGAGAAACATTGTTAACAACAGACCAGTGTCATGGCATGGCGTAGAATTTGTGCCACAATTGTGAGCGCTCTCTCAATACAAGTCTACCAGCAGCTGTCCTTCAATACTGCACGGTGTTTACAGATGTGCCAAGTTCATTTGTAAAATTAGCTTTGAATTTTAATTTTGTTTGCATGCACAAAATCAGTTTTTGCTTGTGCAAATTTTGGTTTGGCGTGTGCAGAGATTTTCGCATTTTGACCCCCTGCACCATGGGACTACGAATATAAATTAGCGTTTCGCTAAATCCGGTGTATTTACAACTTTGGCTGTACATTAATACACACGGTCCCACTTAAATAAACAAATAAAAAAAAAATATGCTCACACTGAAATGTTTTTGCTTAATTTGCACATAATGTTTTCACGAGTGCAGAATCTAGTTTTGCACACGCACAACTTTTCAGTTTGTGCAGAATTCTCATGCAGTCCTTTGTTTTTGTGTATTTTTGTGCACGCAGAACATTTCCGCTCACGCAAAGTTAGTTTTTGCTCTCGTCAAACTTATTTTCGCTTGCGCAGAATTGATAAGTTAGGACTGAATAACAAATCCCGTTCAAAATAAAAAGCATTTAATGTTCCGTTATTTATGGCCCTCAAAAGCCCACAGGCCTCACAGAGTAGGTCACTGACCCACTTTTTAATGTTGACCCACATGTTGAGAACCTCTGCTCAGACATGTGCTGCATTTGCAGCTCATTGACGTTGAAATAAAGGACTGTTGAAGCTCGTCATGCTTTAAAGCCACAAATCGTTCTAATAGTCCACAGATTTCAGGGTCAGCCTTTTGTCCGTATGTTCCTGTCTGTGCTGCCAAACACAGACACATGCGCATGCACGGACACACACGCACACACACACACACACACAGACAAAAACGGGCTGAGATTAAAACCAAAAAGGCCACATTAGAGGACGAAGGTGGGGCGTAATTGAAAGTACTGATAAACAGCTGAAAGGGCGGCGATGGGAGGATAATCAGGAGGAAGAGGCTGTGGGGCTTTATTGTGTGCAGCGGATGAATGGTGGGATTCACATGGTGGTGGGAGGAGCTAAATGCTCAAAGTAAAGCCTGTGTGTTTCCAGCCTTCCTTCTGCTCAGGATCTTTCAGCCTGAGCTCTCCTGTTGCCCCGGCAACCCCATCGGCTGGTTAGTTCAGGTTTTCAAGGCCAAGCATTTCTGTATGAGAGCGATAACTGCACATTTACCAACACTTTGCTCTAATAGAACCTCTTAGAGAGATTTATGTATATATATAAAAAAAACAAGTTCAAAGAAAATGTGCAAAGCATTCTGAGAGTTTTTGGTTTGACACGTGTCCCCTTGTTTTTTGTTTCATATATAGTTGGCAATGAAAGACGTTTCTGACACTGGAAAATGTCTTTTGCAGCTTTATTGACAATCTGAGCAGTGTCATATTCTTTGCCAATACTGTGGTTCTGATAGCATCTTCAGGATGTTTATTAGACTAAAGGGCAAGTGATTGAAAGTGAAAGAGAACACATATTTACATCTTTTATCGCTTTATTGACGTAGCGTCTGCCTCATATTTCTTAAAAACTAATCATTCTAAGGTTAAAGCTGCTTTCCAGTGTTTCGGAGAGAACGTCTCGATGTCCCGCCCTCAACAGCTCTACTTCCTCCCCCTGCCTCTGCCAATCTACCAGAAGCCACGCCTCTATGTTTGTGCACGCACATTGCAAAACATAACAAAGTCACATAACTGCAACAACAACACATTTATTGTTGGAGTGCCATAACTTTTGATTAATACATGTTTATTACCTGTTAAGGGTGTGTATTGCCTAGCATCTGGCGATACGATTCGTATCCCGATACATAGGTTACGATACGATACGATGCAATTTATCCCAATATTAAAGTATAAGGCGATCATTGCAATTTTTAATTTTTTTATATGACTTAAGAAAACAACTAATCTGTAAATGTGTACACCTTCATGAAAACATTATGTAGGAAATATACTTTATTGGCATATTTTACACTCAAAACATTGGCTTTAACATGCCATGTGCCAACAACTTCAAATGAAAAATAACATATAATCTACCAGTGGCTTTTAAACCAACTTTGACTTCAGCACAACATAACTGAGGTATTTGCCTAGAACTACAAATAAATGCAGAAAGTTAGTACTTTCTTTTTAGATTTTTATTAAAAAACACCCCTATTACCTGTCCATGAGAAATGTTGCCAAATCCTGGTCATTTCGGAATCCATTTAAAAACAGCAAGTCCCTCCCCCTTTGAAAAGCAGCTCCGAGACAAATCCTGTTGCGGTCACGAAGACGTTTAGCCACAAGCTTTATACCCGGATTTTTCTTTTCTATTTTAGTAGAGGCTTTATACGTTTGGAATCGTGGAATTGGTAACTGGAGTTTTGGAGCGCTCCTCCATGACGCTCTGCTGCTCAGTGATACCTGTTTGCTGTTGTGACGGTGCACGCACCCTTGACAGTGGCCCGCTCTAGGAAGTCGAAGCCTATTGGCTGGGCGAAGTCGGTGCTTTTTCGCATTTTTATAAGGGTCTATAGGACGAAGGAGGGACTTATATACATTAATGTATATGAATGACCACCGGCAGTAGATCATAGTAAAATACTAATTAGGTATTTTTTTGTATTTCAAAAGAATGATACATAAACAAAGATTTCTCAGAAACTCCGGATATCAGCTTTAAGAAAACTTTAGGTTGTAAACAAAGGATGATTTGGTAACACTTTATTTTAAGTTTTATGCATAAGGCTGGCATTATGCTGTCATTATCTGTCAATAGCATGAATTAGGTGTCATTAAGTTAAAGTTAAGCTAAATTATGACACCTTTGGTTAGGAATTAATTAATGTAACAAAGGACACTTAATGACAACCTTTATGACACCTTATTCTTGCTAATGACAGATAATGACAGCGTAATGTCAGCTTTACGTATACAAGTTAAAGTAAAGTGTTAACGATAGTAATGGAAAGTAAAGGAGAACACATTTCTACGTGTTTTATAGCTTTCTCTGACAGTCTGTTCAGTGGCTGTTTCATATTCCTTCCAAATGCTGGGATTTTAAAGCATCTCTTCAGGTAATTGATAAGAAAACTGAAGGATGTTTAAACTTTAGCTGTTCTCGACTAAAAGACAGTTAAATGACAGCAAAAGAGAATCATTTATATTTGTTGCATCTTTTTCTGGCAATCTGTGCAGCTGCTGTTTCATATTTCTTCCAAACGACTCCATTCTAATGGTGTTTTCAGATGACTGATGAGGAAAGTTGAAGATGTTTTGGGGAATCCGTGCTACAGACCACACAGATGGTTTAATAGAGCGTGTTTCCAGGTGTACTCATTGGTCTTTGCGTCTCGCGTAACATACGGAAACAATTGGGGCAGAAAGTGCGTAGAACACGGCTCACCGAGGCCTCGGGCCTTCTCTCAGGGTGTCACGGAGACGAGCCTGCCACCAAACACAGTTTATACTGAGTGTGCTGCGCAGCAGACCGAATGCTAATGCTAATGTTGCAACATAGTTAACGAGGACAGAGATGTGTGTCAAACAGGCGGTAACATCGCCGTAGCGCCGCTCTGACCTACTTACAGGAGGATTTATAGGATTGTCTGAACTTGTAGTAACTGATGTTGTCTGTATGATATTGGAGACATCTCCAGGATTAGTGTAAAATGCTCCTTAATTCAAATGTATGTACGTTAAAGTTTCAATTATTCATTTGATTTGAGTTAGAATTGAGTATAGATTAATAGTTAATAAGATGAATACAATATGAAGTGGAATTGAAAAATCCATCCATTTTATGACATATTCCAGCAATGAATTCATTTGTTTACAGTAATTTGTGAATATTGTTGAAAAACTTTAGTTTCTATCAAAATAGTATATATTTTTAATTTTTTGAAAAAAATATTACATTTTCAGCTATTAGAAAAGATGTATTTAATTATAATAATATTAACAATCAAACGATAATATTAATAACCAAATCAAATTTCATCAACTCAAACCAAACAAGATTTTTATTAAATTAAACAATATTTAATCAAAGTTTTACTTCTTTTTGCTCCTTTTCATTCACATTTTTCTTCTTTTTTTCAATGTGGAAGACAATGAAATTTGTCTTGAAAGGAAAAATAAAATAAATAAATACATATATATATATATATATATATATATATATATATATATATATATATATATATATATATATATATAAATATGAGTTGAGCTAACTATAATTTAATTTGATTTATTTTAAACAATTTAAATTTGATTTAATTGATTTCGATTAAAAAAATAAAAGTTTAGTTTATTTTTTAAATTTAAAAAACAGGATAATTTTAATAAAGTTTTAATTCATTTATTTAAATCGAAAATACTTAAATTTACTGATTTCTTTTTTTTTTGATTATAAACTGAAAAAGGTTAGTAATCTGTTGATTCTAATGAATGTTAATGTTTTGGTCTTAGGGACTCCACAAAAGCCCATCTCACCACCTAAAACCTCTGAGGAGGGCGATGACGTCGTGGGAGACTTCGTAGTGGGTGAACAGGTCTGGGTTAATGGGTTCAAACCAGGAGTCATCTCCTACCTCGGGGAGACCCAGTTTGCCCCAGGTCAGTGGGCCGGCGTCATACTCAACGACCTTGTGGGTAAAAACGACGGCTCTGTGGGCGGGGTGCGCTACTTTGAGTGCCAGCCACTGCAGGGCATCTTCACCCGACCCTCCAAGCTCAGCCGACAGCCGGCGAGTGAGGGAAGCGACAGCCAGTCCACGGACTCCACTGTGAACCAGTCCCAGCAGGGTGGGGGCGGTGCCCCTGCCGGCCAGAGGGTGGTCGTGCTGCTCAGAGAGGGTCTGCTCAACAGCGCTGCAAAGACCGGGAACGAGTCGGGGTCCAACATGTCTGATAACGGCTCGGTGAAGAAAAGTGGAGACAAAGACCTTAGAGTCGGCGATCGAGTTTTGGTGAGTTCATCATATTTCAAATGGTTTTTAGTCATGAGACGGTCACGACCCTCTGCACTTTTCTATGAAATGTTTTTCTCTCAAGAGATTAAACAAGATAAGATGAAACGAGATAAAATGAGATTAGTTGAAATACTAGGTGAGATGGGATGAGACCAGATGGGTAGACATCTGACAAAATGAGAAAAGATGAGTTAAAACAGGACGACTTGAGAACTAAAGAGATGATCTGAGATAAACTGGCAAGATGAGATGAGACAAGAAGAGACTTCATCAGACGAAACAAGATCAAATACGATTTTAGATGGCAAAAGGAAATATGTGACAAGTTGAGAAGATAAAGATCAGACTAGACGAGACAAGATGAGATCAAATTAAATGAGATTAGTTAAGACGTGATGAGACAGAATGAGAATGAGATGGGATGAGTTGTAACCAAATAAAACAAGAAGAGATGAGATAAGATGAGATGCGACGAGATACAATTAAATAAGATTAGTTAAGACAAGATGAGACAAAATTGAATGAGACGGGATGAGATAAGACAAGATGAGTTGTAACCAAATGAAACAAGAAGAGATGAGATGTAATGAGAGGAAATGACATGGGATAAGAAGAGATGAGATGAGATGAGACAAGCAGAGAACACAAGATAAGAGATGAGACAAGCAGAGATAAAATAATAATAGATGAGATAAGATAAGATGGGATAAAATGCAAATGTTTCTTGCACTTTATTTTCCTCATACTTTTCAGGTCAGTGTGTTTAGTGACATCGAGCACATATGCAATATTTATATGTACACAGGCATTTTATTTTCATATGATCTGTATGATATGATTCAAACTGACACAATAGGATACATTTTGACTTATTTTTGTGCATTGTCAGTAACTCAGGGTACTTTATCCTTTATGTTCTCACTTACAGTGGTTACAATGCTTTCAATGTGTTGCAATGGTTACGTGTTGCACTTTATTTTATGATGGCAGTGTGTAAAACTGCATTTTCTTTGTTTTTCAGTGAAAAAGTGCAAAAACACTAATAATAAACAATACATAGGATGTTTTGAAGCAAATAATTTGTCCTCTGAATGATCCATATCTTCTGATGAACAGATACAGCAACTTGATTTTTCATCTCTACGTTTAATTTCGATATTAACGGCGTAAAATATCGCAATATATCACGACAATATCACAGCATGACCCAGGTATCGTGATGCGTATCGTATTGCAACATCCTTGCCAATACTCAACCCTAATCAGTACCAGTAAAGATCTATTCCTGCAGTTTTTTTTTTTGGTTTTTTTTTTATCAGTTCATTCCTAAATCATCAAAACTTCAAAGCAGGGCCTTCCTTTGTTCTGACTTAGTGAAAGAAACGTGGATCTGACAGGACTCTCCACAGCTCTGATGTCACGCTGATGGTCATTGTTACATCAGACTCTGGTGCACAAACCTTCCTGCTGGTCAATACATGAAATCACTGCAGATTACTTTCAACACTTAAGAGAGGCGATCCTGCTGCTGACACATTGATCAGAGAAGCCTGTGTAATCTATCTCAGTTCAGCGGTTCAACATCCTGCTAACATTTCTCCCCACTGCAGGAAATTCAACACTTACTCAGGATTAAGATGAAGTGGGAAACTCAGATTACACTCAGTGGACACCACGAAAATACATTTTCCTCCTCAAGGTGGAATAAATAACATCATGTGAACAGAAGTCAGACGTGAGACATGATTTTATAGGTTCTATGATTTTTTTTTAATCCATATCTGACCAAGGCCTGCTGTCTTGTTCGTTTTGATTGTCATCAGATATATCCAGTCATTTAATTGTAATTCAAATGATTTTACATTTAGCTTCCTGGAACATGTTGATGATGTCAGAGGAGGAGGAGCATCAGTCTAAGCAGCAATTTACTCAGATTTACCACAACTGGACATACTGTACATGTATGGACATTGTGCACCTTTTTACATGTTGAGTCATTTTATTAATTAGGTTTGCACACGTACATCGTAGCATTACAGCTAATTGTTTTTATTATAATGCACACAAAGTATTCATTCACAGGAACACACAATTCACATATTTACTCACTACATGGTGCTGCTGGCACAAAAACTCACTTTTACAAGTCACTTAATCTGGTTTTAAATAAAGTGTATATCAATGTAATGTGAAAAATACAGTCATTTTAACTCTGACAGGAAAATGTGCAATTACAGCCTTTTGACAATGCACATTTACATATTCACGTGTATCTTTGACACACGTCGGAAGGAAAAAATGTTGGAAGAGCCTAAAGTAAAATAGCACCTAATATAGGTCATCGATGCAAAATGGTCCTGATCGGGGTAAAGTGCTCTTAAAATCTGTTCAAGTCGGCGTTTGGAAGATTTCTTTTAAACCAGTGTTAGAATGTTCAATCCTGCGTTGTATTTACAGGTGCAATGATGTGTATAAGCTACTGTCAATCAAGCTCAGCCCACTGCATACCTCACCATCAGACGGTACAGATGATAAACAATCTGCTACAGACTGACGCCTGGTTGATCTGACTCAGTCTAAACAGCGATTACCAAATCCCCCTTTTTATTACACATAGAAGGCTTCTGTTGTTGTAATATGATGTCTACTGTGCCTCCTGCAGCACTAACCAGGGATATTTCATTATTTGTTTCCCCTTTGGTTATAAAGGGGAATGTTTTTTGTTTTTTTTCTTCCAAAAAGACATTTAATCATGTATTTTTTTAAAGTTTGAGCCAATTTTTTAATTTGATGTGTCTTTAAAGTCAGGATGTTTCAATCACTCAGGAACTGATGGTCACCAACCAATCACATGCTTTTTCAGTGGCTGGAGAGTAGAGTCACAAGTTAGATTATATTTTCTTATGACCATTTGGTAAGCATCGTTGTCTTTTAACAGCAAACCATGACAAAACCTAGGAAAATCTCCTTAAAACCTGAATTTATCTTCATATCATCACCTATTGTTATGTATGACTATGTCCCGTAACTATACAGTATGATACTATAACATTATAAAAGCCATTCAGCATTAAAGCACAAGATCGTTTTGTCCTTTCTTGCCAATATAGACAGGTGTGACCAGCTGAAAACAAGTCAGTTGCCCAATTTTTGGTCCCAACCCACCAGTTGAGAACACCTGTCCTAGAGTTATTTATTGGAACATTTATTATTTGTGTTTTTGATGTGATTTTATGGAGTCGGACGACTGTGAATTTGTTGTTGAGGCTCCGTAAAAGCCTGGAAATGTGTCTTTTCTTTGAAATGAATTGGTCAGTGTGAACTAATTTATGAATTACTGCTGCCGTCAGGTCGGAGGGTCAAAGATGGGCGTCATACGTTACATGGGGGAGACGGACTTTGCTAAGGGGGAATGGTGCGGAGTGGAGCTGGACGAACCTCTGGGGAAGAATGATGGTGCAGTGGCTGGGACCAGGTACACACACACACACACACACACAGTTACTGATATGAGGTACCACTGTGTTATTTTACTGTTTGTGGTTGTTGTTAAATGCTAAAAAAAAAAAAAAAAAAGGAAGGGACGCCCCGTCCCTAAAACCCTGATTTAAAGTACTCCGTCGCTCTTCCTGCAGATACTTTCAGTGTCTTCCAAAATTCGGCCTGTTCGCTCCCATCCACAAAGTGATCCGCATCGGCTTTCCCTCCACCAGCCCGGCTAAAGCCAAGAAGAGCAAGCGTATGGCCATGGGGGTTTCCTCCCTGGCCCACAGCCCCAGCAGCTCCTCCATCAGCTCCGTCAGCTCTGTGGCTTCCTCTGTGGGCGGACGGCCCAGCCGAGCCGGACTGGTAGGGTTATATTTGTAGTACCATAATTCTGCACGAGCAAAAGTACATTTTGTTCGAGCTCAGGGACCGCAAAAATGATTTCCCGCGACCCACAGTTTGAGAAATGTGTGTAAAATGCCTTTTTTCCTTTGTAGTGCGTTGTTTGAGCTTTGCTTTGTCAGAGGTCATTGATGTGAATGGGAGGATTCTGCCTGAGTCAACGTACTTCAGGACTTTTATAGTCAGCAAAGTTTGGCATCAAATCTGAAGGAAAAAGGACATCAGGCCATCTCTCATCGATCAGAGCGGTTGGTCTGGAGCCAGGTGTCGATGGCGGGCCGAGCCTCTCTACTTACATTAATTGTTGGCTGCAGTGAAATGACAGGCATAGGAAACTCGTTCATTCACTCCTGATGTTGTTTGGTAGGTTTCTTTAGAGCTTACCTGGTGGTGCAGCAATAAAAACAAACACTGATGTCAGCTCAGTGCTTTAGGATCTGTCTGGAAGGAATGTAGTCAAAGATCTCCATCTAGTGGTCAAATGCGACGATGCAGCGATTACAGATTATAACATTCTTGTTTTCTCTACACCAAGAATGAGCAGCTTTTATCTCAGCGGGGGCCATTTAGAATAATGACCTGAGGTTAAGACTTTAGTTGAAGTTTTATACATAAAGGCTGTCATTATTATGACATGACACCTGTCATTAGCATGAATAAGCAGGTGTTATGAAGGCTGCCATTAAGTGTTCATTACCTTAACCCTTCGTTACCCTAATCCCACTAGATGCCTCCACCTAACCCACAAAATGCCAACATGGCTCCAAAGGATTCATAATTTATCGAGCGACACTTAATGACACCTTATTCAATTTAATGACAGATCATGACAGCGTAATGTCAGCCTTATGCATAAAACATGAGTATTAATGCAGTAAACAACAAAGGCTTTTGTGTGTTTTTGTCTTTTCTTTTGCCATTTTCTCATAATTTGATGTATTTTGTTGTCCTTTTCTGTATATTTTTCTGTATTTTTCAATGTTTTTCTGAGTCTTTTTGTGTATTTTTGCTTTTTTTGTGTATTTTTCTGTCGTTTTGTGTTTTTTTTTTTTTTGGAAGTAATTTTATGCATATACTTTCAGGGCCACACAAATTCAAATTGATCTGTTTTAAAGGGGGCATATTATAACCATTTTTCACCTTTTAAAACAGTTCCCTGTGGTCTAAATGGCACATCTGTGCTGGGGTTTGGTCAAAACATAACATGAATCAAGCAAAAGGGGAGGTTCAAGACCCGGTATAAAACAGCTCTTTCAGAGCGCGCCGTTTTCCCCTTCCCCCCGCCCCCGCCTCTCTTCTGCAGGGTGTCCCGAAACGAGTTACGAGGTTACGGAAACAGTCGGAGGGTGAAGTGATTGGCACACACAACAAGTATTTCCCAACTACAGAGGGGACATTGCCATTAAAAATGAAATCCAGCCACTTCTTTCTTGTGTCTTGTTAGAAGCAAAGCCCCATTCAACTTGTGACATCACAAACTCAGAAAATTTGAAAAGGAGCACTTTTCTCTGTGTTGTAAGACTTACACAGACCACAAACAAAGGACTGGATGGATTTATTTCACATTTTGTGTGCTGGTGGACACTCAAGTTACCTCAAAAACACTGCAAAAGTGAAATTTTCATAATGTGTCCCCTTTAACTTAAAAATGTCACAAAGGTTTTAAACATCCCTGTTCATCTGATGCATGTTTGTTTGAACTACAACCATGTGGTGTTCATAGAAGCTCTTAACACCTGAATTGATTTTGCCTTTATTCCTCAGCTGACGGAGACATCGTCCCGATACGCGCGGAAGATCTCCGGCACTACCGCGCTCCAGGAAGCCCTGAAGGAGAAGCAGCAGCACATCGAGCAGCTCCTGGCCGAGAGGGACCTGGAGCGAGCCGAGGTCGCAAAAGCCAACAGCCACATCTGTGAGGTGGAGAAGGAGCTGAGCGTCCTCAAAGCCCAGCACGTGCAGGTAAGAAGGTGTGGTGACATAGTACTTCAGGGGACAGAAAAACTACACTGTGTGCGTGTGTGATGAATGAACACCAACATCCTCACATACAGTAGTTTAGTTGTGTATCTTCTGGAACAGGGAAATGGCAGTTGTTCCACTGAGCGATTCTTCCATTCGCTGTTACATTTAGTTTTGTGAACATGTTATCTGGTGTATGATTTCTGACATATGTTGTGAAAGCTGAAGAAAAGTGCAAAGCTGTTATCTGAGGTGTGTAGTTCATATTAATTTAAACACTGAGCTACAGGATTAATGCATCACCAGGTAAAAGGATGACCAGCGGAAGTGATACACCAACAAATCTTCCTCCCCACTACTTTTTTTAATTTTATTTATAAATTTTCAATTTCTATAAACACACAGTACACTGACAAAAAACACCCCGAAGACAAAGAGGAATTAGAAAAATAAGAAAGATAAGGCAGTCACATTTTTAAGGAATCATCACCAACTGTTAAAAGATCACGATATGTCTCGTTGGCCTATAGGACAGTACAAGGTTTCTACAGTATACATAAAAAAAGGTGCACAAAGTTATTTTATGCAAAATACAACTTTAGGTTGCCTTTGATAAGTAAGACAAGAATGGTTTCCTTCCCACTACTTTGAGAATGTTGTGTTGCTATTAAAGCTCAAGTATGAATGTCAAGACCCAATAATGATATCAGAAATTGGTCTGATACCTGAAAAAAAATAGGATCGGATTATATTTTGCACTTGAATATAATAAGAATATTAATATTTTTATGTTTAGGATTAAATTATATTTGCACTCTCACCCTTGGATAGATTGTGTTGCTCACTTTTTGGACTCAGAACTCATAAAACTGGTTGGTCACTTTGTATTTGTTTATGCAAATGATGTCATGTTGATGTTTTTGTTCATTCCAAATTAAAGATGGAATTTGAAAAATTAAAAAAAAAGATTGAAATGTGTAATAATAAATGGGTGATATCACTAGATCAAGCCTTTTCTATCATTCCACACTATACTAGGCGATAAAAGTATGCATGGATTGTGCTGATATCGGATCGGATTGATATCGGTATCGTAGCGGAAGTGAAGAAGTTGCATGGGGACAGCCTTAATTTGAAACGTGCACAAAGCTTAGATCTTGCCTTTTCTGTGTGTGCTGCAGTATGTGACGGAGAATGAAGGCACGCTGCAGCAAGTCACAGCCATGCTCAGCAGCACCCAGAAGGACAAAATGGAACTGGCCAATCAGCTGGAAGAGGAGAAGAGGTAATGAGATCCACGTTTTACTGCATTTATTTAAACAACACGTGTATGTCCATTTATACAGGAAATCCCGCTGATTGCTTTGTTTCTTCATGACTTTTGCAGAAAAGTGGAGGACCTTCAGTTCAGAGTGGAGGAGGAATCCATCACCAAAGGCGATCTGGAGGTGCGTACCACAGTCTTACACATGCTTTACATACAGCGATTGGTTTCAGTGTGTGCACTGTTGAGGAGAAGGTCTGAACTAAGATGATTGAGGTGATGGAAAGAGCTGCTGTGCTCAACCTATTTCCCTCTATTGTTCAACAATAGTGAAATTATTGTAGTTACAGTATTTATTAATATATAAAATAAGTAATATTTTATCAGAAATCTAAAATTCTGAACAAATCTGATGAATACTATTTGGCTAAATCTAATTATCGTCTCGTCAGGAGATTAAAAATCTAAATGAGAATAACAAGAAGACAGTCATCAACATCCTCCGCCCAAAAAAAAAAAAACGGAACAATCGTAACAACTCTTGCGATTCTCATTTTCGAACTCCATCAAGGTATTGATACCCTGAAGCCACACATTGAATTTTTATTATCCTATCTTAAACGGTTTCTGAGAAAAGATGTCCCCTTTAACTCGAACAGATGGATGCACGGACGGACGGCGCTCAAACCTATAATACTATACAAAAAGTCAGCTAGCTTCATGCTAACGTCTATGAGAAAACCCATATATATGCTCATGCTAACATTTACTGCGATCGGCAGTGATTTATGTAACACACCTTCATGCTTAACTTTCACAAACAGTCTTAGGGGAGTTATCAAACAGTACACTGAAACATTATCACAAGAATATGCTTTTTCAAGCTGAAAATACAAGAACTTAGTTAGTAGAGACCAGTAGGCCATGGAGACAAGATGGCAACTTCCGACAACAGTGTAAGGTCAAAACACAGAAACTCACACAGAGTAAAGAAAAACAGAACAAGGGCAATAACTTCGGAAAAAATAATTGCGCATTTCTCATTTTCGAACTCCATCAAGATATTGATACCCTGAAGCCACACAGAATTTGGTTATCCTATCTTAAATGGTTTCTTTAACTCGGATGGACAGATACACGGACAGAGCCCAAACCTATATCCCCCTTCATGGCAGGGGATAAAAATAGATTATAGTCTATGTAATACGTCATTTGTTAATATAATCATGTAAAATTAAAGTATAATTGAAAATATTCTGCCAAAAATGTAAGTAATTTTCCTTTTTTTTTGCTTCTGAGGTCGAAACGATCGAGCGAGATCGAGCGCAATCAAGCGGTCTCATGACATTTTGTCAATTGTTCATCTTTTCCAAACACATTTAATCACCTGTTTAATTGAAAATATGGTAGAAATGTGAGATGTTCTCCTTAAACATGCCAGAGATGGTATATTCTGTGTCACATACAGTAGCTATTTACGTTTTAGGATAGGGTTAGGGTGAGGGTTATCAAAACTTAACCCTAGCATTTGGATTTCTGTCCGTTTTACGTAATGGTGGAAAATTGAAGGCCCCACATAAATATGGAACAAAACGTGTTGGGCGAGAACCAAAACTGTCAGCAAATAAGCTCAATTTATTTTAAAATCTAAAACGTCTCAAATTTATGGATTTGTGTCGTAGAGTCACAAATTACCAAAAAAAAGAAAAGAAATTTAGACAAACAAGTGTGAACGAGCTGCTTAGGCAGAAGGTAAAGTCTGGTTTTCCTCCTCTTTTATCTGCTTACTGTCCATCATATTCTAGTTCAAAAACTAGTGTTATTAAGCTTTATTAAGACCTTGGTTTTATATACTCGATATATCGACGTTCCTACTTCTCCGTCTGAAGAGTGAAACAAGTGTTGCACCTCAGAGAAGCAGAGGGGATTTTCTGTCTGAAGTCTGAACCGTCAGCAGGAAAGTTTCCTCGTGGTCAGGGAACACCAAACACCCAAAAGGCTTCTTCTCTGAAAGAGCAATCTCACCTTTAAGCCCGAGCTGGGATTTGCTCCGTGTTTCTGAAGTGTAGAGCTTTGAGCGTCTGCTGTCAGCTGCTCTGATCCCTGAATCCCACCTCTACGCCCCCATCTTCTTTCAACATCTTCTTTCGCCTCCTTCAGTAAAAGGGCAGGATCCTCTTTCCCGTTGACTCGGCCAGAGTCTTGTCCTTGAAAAGTCTGACATTTTTTAACTTCACTGACACGTCTGAGTGTAAAGTTTATCAGGTGCAGGAAAAGTGAAAAGTACACCTTGAACTAGGGATAGCCCCGCCCTTTTTACCTTTGACCCTACTCAGCTCGCGCTGCAATATTTGATTGTTTTTCAAGTTTTTCTATCGTCAAGATACACAACATGTTTAAAAGGAATATAAAGCAGCTGCTGCACTGACTGTGAAAAAAATCTGTGAAAGATGTGGAGGAGATGTTTTCATCTTTCCAGTTAGGCAGCTGCAGGTCAAATGTGCCATCATGGATGACTTAATTTTAGTTTGTGGATTTAGTCATTTCTTCTTCACAGGAACAGATCTTTTCTTCATATGTCTGTAAATTATCTTTCGGAGCACTCAGATATTAATACAAATACTCACTTACTTGTCACTGAAACCCTTCAACACGAGAAATGTTAAGTATACATGGAGCACAATGAAAAACAGCTTTAAACTTATTTATCTTTCAAAAAAGTAACTCCCTATAAAGACAGTGTATGGAGGTAATCTAAAACTGCTGCTACACAGACTGTCAAGAAAAATATGTAAAGGAGACTTTTTTTCAGTATAGTTACCTCAATTCTGCGTTTTAGAACTTAGTTTTAGATTTAGATTGTGGACTGGGATGAATAGTCAGGTCCTGTAGAGTCTCTATCCAGCATGTTTTAGGTCAGTGTTTCTCAAAAGGGGGTATGTGTACCCCCTCGGTTCATACAAGGGCGCTACAGAGGGTACTTGAGAAAGAGAGAGTGGAAAATTAACAAATGAAAGCATTAAAAATATGGGGTTTTACAATATTTTTAGTTAAAAATGATCATCATAATATAGATGATGGAAATGATCTTGATTAGAACATGAATTGAAAATACAAGGGTCAGTCTGGGTCGGGAGATGACCGAAAATAATAAAAACTATAGAAATAAATCTATTGAGGACGCACTAGATTACGCTTATTTACATATTGTGATTTTTTAAAACGTGTGTCATCACTCATTCATTCCATCATTATGGTCTGTAGTTGTAGTAGCATTCTGAGCAAAATGTTGTAGACGGACAAAGGGGGTGCTTGGATTTACTTGGATGCTACCCTGGTCCAGTGGTCCACCATAGCCTAATATCAGGCTTTCTGTAGAGACATGAGACACCGTCATTAGATTCAGATGTGTTGGGGGCAGAGAGACGTGTAGAACGTGCAGGAATAAGGATCTCCAGCACTGGCTCAATGTGTTGTAGTGCTGGGATTCTGGTTCAGAGGAAGTAAGACATAAGACAACATGCAGGTTTCTGTGGCAGTAAGGTCTGCTTCTGTCAACAGGGGAGACCCTCTGCTAACGTGGCTTCCTTCAGGTTGGGTAAGAGAAACAAGGTGAAGACGAGCTTCAATACCTCACCTCCTAACTTTGTTTATCTCTTTCTGGCATCAACTACTTCAACCTTAATGCTACTCAGGCTCTGATGGGAATGGACTCTAAGGTCTGCGCACCGTGCAGCAGGTCCTCCTCCTTAGGTTTACCTTGAAACAAGTGTGTGTGTGTGTGGAATGTCATTGCCTCTTTGCTTGGCTGCTGTAGACATTCAGAGAATGGCTTTCCTTATTCTTGCCTCGAGTCTATGTTTCTATTGGACTTTGCCTTCTCTTAGACTTGATTTAAGCCACATCTGAAAGACGTTCTTATACCTCAGAGTTAACTTTAATCTGCTGGTCTTCTTTCCCAACAGCAAACCACTGTGGAGGAGCAGAGTCGCATCATGCAGCTGGAGAAAGAGCTCACCCTTAGGAGAGCTGAGGTCCAGGGCCTACAGGCTCAGCTCAAAGGCGCCGACTTCGCCTCACAGCACAGAACCGGCGATGAGGCACCGGGATCTGACTCCTGTGTGAGCCACGAGTATGAGAGCGCGTTAGCTGCCAAACAGCAGGAGATGGAGACGCTGAGGACGGTGGTGGAAAAGCAGAATCAGGAGATCAGCGACCTGAAGCAGAAACTCCAGCAGGAAACCAAGGAAAACATGGAGATGATGGACAGCTGGAAGGTAGTAGGAGCTTCAAAAGTGCCATATCTCAAAGAATGTTCATCAAATCCAATGGTTTTGGGACTAATCTACTACTGATTTATGCAGTCGATGCTGTTCCATCTAGTAGCCAAATAGTAAAAACAAGCAAACAATTTATTTTCATTTATTCTATCCATTTGTATCCATCCAAAAGTCTAAATATGTTGTTGTTTTGCTTTTGAAATTTAGCATTGTTTTCAACATTTGTGTGTCATTGACCTCTTTAAACCAGAATGTTCTGGTTTGTTTGATGTGTACCACAAATATTCATGTTTAGATGATACTTTCTTCTCCTTGAATTAGGACTGTTTTTTCTACTTTCTAGTTAAAGCCTTTTCCACATCCTAGCTTCAAAGTTTTAGCATAAATAATAATAACAACAATATTGTACTTCCACAAGCACAGTCAGACATTTCTCCACACTGTCCTCCACAGGCTAAATTTGACACTTTAGTGAGCAACCACCAGCAATCACTGGAGGATCTGAAAGCGACGCTGAGCGCTGATCACACCTCTTCTGAAGGCCAACAAAAGGACGGCCAAGAGCTGCGAGCCATCCTGGAAAGCATGAAGATGGAGCACCAGCTGGAGGTGGAGAATCTCAAGGCCAAACACAAGATCGAAGCCGCCATTCTCATAAAGGAGCGTGAAGACCTTTGCACTCGTCTTCAGGAGGCCAGCGACCAACTGGCAGAGGGAAGGGCTAGAGAGGAGCCGAAAGGCGAGAAGCAGGCGTCAGAGGAGGCTATGGACAAGTTGCGGAAGGCCGAGCAAAGGCTGGTGGAGATGGAGAACCAGCAGATGGAGAAGGACAAACGAGTGGAGGAGCTGAGGGAGGGACTCGAGCTGTCGGAGAAGAAGATGACGGACTACCAGGCCTTGCAGAACGCACAGGCTGAGAGCAGGGAAGAGATCAAGAGACTGGAGGAAGAACTAAGGGTGACTGCAAACCAGCTGCAGGCCATCCAGGCCGACTGCTACTCGTCCCACGATGCAAACGTGAGTAACTGAAAGAACGAGACTCATAACACGTTATTATCTGCAGCTAAACTCACCAGTGTCTATACCTTTAACTCTCTCTTCTAGGTAATAGAAGACAACGACATTTCAGATGAGAAACTGAAGTCAAGACAGAATATAGAAGGTACTGTGCACATGGTCAATGTCATTTTCATTCAAACTTGTGTTTCAATGTCAATTCTCTATTTGTATAAGCTTTTTCCGAAACTATAGAAGGACACTGGAGTATATATTTACTTAAATAAAAACGTGAACTTATTCTCCTCATCAGTTCTAGCACATAATGTTCAAAGATGTGCACCCAACAACCTTTACTTTCACGCTTTAAAGAGTATGTGCGAACAATTAGCCCGACAACAGTTAGCATGACATTTCCAAACAATGTCTAACTAAACTAGCTGTTAGTCCATTAGGAGCTTAAGATGTAACTGTTGAAACAGGAATGGAAAAAGCAAGAACATTTATGCTAAGACACAAAATTCATTTGCTAGCTGCTAACCGTTAGCTAACAAAAGATTTTTGGCACAGCAAACAAGATGCCTATTGTTATTGTTAAGTTTAGATTAAAAAAAAAAATCACACATTGCAGTTTCTCATCCAACTTTAGCTTGGTAGTAAATATTTTACGAAGCATAGACTTCATCTATATGCGTCCTCACGTTCTTTGAGCCTATTGAGAGCTTTAGATGTAACAGTTGTGTAGCTAAATAAACTGATCCTCAAACTAGTTTATTTTATGGTACTACTTAACTACCCTTGAACATTTGATAAAATGTCACTTGCAGTTTGTCCTTGTACGTTATTTTACCCTAAATTTCTGTCTTTGACTGTTTTTCTGTAGAAACGATGGAGAAGCTGATTAAAAGAGAGAAGGAGATTGTGACTCTAACCGCTCAGGTCGAAGCCCTGAAGACACAGCTAGGAGGTAGATTTAGTTTTTTATTACATTCTTAATAGTATTAGATTATAACATGTTCAATTTCTGTATTGCTGTTGAACCTTTTCCCCTTTTACTCCACTCTTCCATGAGTCGATTCTGGCATCATCCTCCCATTGTGGATTTTTGTTTAAATTAAACAAAACAAAATTATACAAAAATTTCACTTTTCTTTATATTTGTTGATTTTTGTTTTGTCTGCTTTTGGTCTGATTTTGTGTCATTTGTTGGGTTTTTGTATTTTTTATTTAGGCTATTTAGTGTATTTTTGTGGGTCTTTGTTGTAGTTTTGTAGTCATTTTGGGTTTTTTTTTGTTTTTGTTGTAACTTTGTGTGTTTTTCTGTAATTTTGTGTGTTTTAAGGGTCAAGTGCTTTTCCTGCTAATTGTGGTACACACAATGTGCTTCTGTTTTAATGATTTATGATGCTAAAGAATGGATACATCATTTCTTTACTCTAGCACTGGAGGGGAAGGTTCGCTCTGGAGAAAAGAGAGCTGAGGCTCTGGCCCGTGAGAAGGCGCGAGTGGAGTCGGAGCTGGAGTCCTTGACCAGAAAGTCCCATGATGCCTCTGGGCAGCTGGTCAGCATCAGCCAGGACCTCCTGAAGAAGGAGAGGTAATCCGACACGCACACTTATTGCTCTTACAGGCTACTGGAGGATGTCTGGGTGACTCTGGAGGTTAATGAGATCCTGGTGCCCTCATAAACAAAGTCAATTATTTTTAGAAAAAAATGCTCAAAAGCTTACAACACAACAAGAAACCCCGCAAAATAACAACAAAAACACATAAATGACAACAATATCACACAAAAATACAGATAAATAAACAAAATAAAAACAAGAAATACACAAATTACCAACAAAGATAAACAAAATGACTCAAAACTGACAGAATACACACACACACACACACACAAAATGTTGACAGAAAAAAACACACACAAAATAATAAATATTGTTATTTCCTGTATTAATGCTCAGATTGGTCATTATTGTAAACGCTGACATGAATGCTGATAATGTGGCCCTCAGATCAGATAAAAATCACATTTTATTTATTATAGGGACAGTGGATATTAATGTACATTTCTGTAAATATGCCAGAATTAGCCTAAAAAGGTATAAAAAGAAAAAGACAAGACAAATAACTTTGCTCTCCATTTATTTTGTAGAACACAGTGCAACATTTTTCTGCTCATTAAATACGAACGACTATTAACTTGAGGTGTAAATCCAATGCTGAAATAAAATATTTAATCATAAAAAAAGAAATTAAAGTGCAATATAAGGCATTGACCTTCATCCTTTAAACAGGTAAGTGTATGGGAAAAAAAATGAAGGCAAGACATCTTTTTTTAAACATGGAGAGTGAATTAAAAACTAGCCTACGGCCACATCATCAAAAAAGAATGAAAGCAGGAAAAGAAAGCAGATCTGAGTTTATCATTTCAAATTCTTACAATAGTCAAGGACTAGAGACAATATTTATTTAGTAAGAGCCTTAAAAGACATGGATGGACGGAGACATAAACATGACGACATTCACACAGACTCATTACGCACACACGCACGCACACACACACGCACACCGAGCTGCTCCTTTCTCTCTCTCCCTCCCTTTGTGTGTGTGTCTCTCTTCAACTCACACGCAATCACACACGACCAGGAGAGCGCATATAACATGCGGGGGTACGCTCGCTCTCAGTCACACACACACAGACACACACACACACACACACACACGGACGTTGCAAAAGGAACAGGCTTCATTGAGGCATTACTAATGATGCGCAGATCATTATAAAAAACAATAAAAAAAATTTCGTCAACCAATCCGCGGACCATGTGCGTGCCGAACCGTGGCGATAGATCCATGTGGATCACGGATCAATGATGATCCGTTGCACCACTAATGAGTTTGCGTTTTTTTATTTGTTTTTTTTATTTTAAAAAATAAACTCAAATAACTGTATGACCTTGTGTCATATCTTGGGGAAAGACCACTCACCCACGACACACTTAGTGTGGGAGTCTCTGTTGTCTTGTTGGGCAAAGACTTTTTTCAGCATGGTGTTTACCCCAGTGTCAGCATTAATTGCACATACCACCAGGAATGTGGCGCCAAACGTTTGTGGGGGGGAAAAACCAACCAAGGGAAACAACAAAGAGCTACCAGATGTGCACTTCTCCTCGTCTGGATTGCGTCAAGCTTCAGCTGGTTTTAAGGTCCATTTAAGTCGTGTCATGCAGATAAAGGGTTCAGGTCCCTATTGAACCACCTGAGTGTGTCGAGTTGGCTGGTTTATATTTGGTTTGGTCTGTTGGAGCCTCATAGATGGATGTGATAGGCCTCCAGTCAGAGGATTCCACTTCAGTCGTTTTGTTTGAAAACATGACACAACTCTCTGGATATGTTGTTGCTAAGCGATAGCAGAAGTGTTGCTGATCGTTGTCTTTTCTGTCCCAAGGAGTCTAAATGAACTGAGGGTGCTGCTCCTCGAGTCCCGTCGTCATTCCCGTGATCTTGAGAAAGACCTGAACCGAGAGGTGCACAAGGCTGAGTGGAAGGTGACAGAGCAAAAGCTTCAGGACGACATTAAATCTCTTCGTGAAAAACTGCTCCTCCTGGTGAGAACTCCAGGGTTTTAGTCAGCCCCTAATTTTCTTAGTATTTAACAAAAACATCGGACTACTACGGGACACTGTCATACCTTCTCTTGTTTAGCATCCTTTTTCAAAAGTGTGTGTATGTGTTTTTCAGGGTCGGGAACGCGCTTCTCCTGATCACCGGCGCTACTCTATGCTCGAGCCCTCAGCCCTGGACTCGGAGGTGAGCCGACTGCAGCAGCGGCTGCTGAGCACCGAAGACGCCCTGAGGAACGCCCTGGAGCACAACCAGCAGGTGGACCAGCTAGTGCAGGCCATGCGCAGACATCCGGAGAAAAGCCCAGTAAGAGAGTTACAGCTTCTTGGATGAGATGCCAAACATTTTGGAAAATCGATGCTTTCCCAAGATTTACAAAAATGGAGAACCCCAAATTTTACTGGACAAAGGTCTGGGTGTAAATCATTTAATGCCAAACTATGTGTGGAAGAATCATGACAGAAATTACAACTCCACTTCCAAAGAATTAACTGCAAATTACAGTTATTTCAGTTATACAGTATAACTATCTGGCCCGTGAAGTATGAGGAACTTCTGCATTCAATTGTCAGTTTTCAGTCTGTCATTTTATTCTGATTTTTTTATACATAAATTTATGTTTGTTGTTGTTTGTTTATTTGGATCCCCATTAGCTTACACATAAGCTATCAGCTATTCTTCCTGGGATCCACAAATTACACAATGACACTACAATTTATACAATGAAAATAATAATCACATCACACCAACAAAACAGACATTTCAACAACTACAACTCTGAAGTATTAGAATTAGTATTTGGCACTAAAGTTTCTTAATAAATAATATGTCTTTAGGGATTTTTTAAAGGGCCTAGACAAAGCTAGACAATTACAGTTATCCTGGTTTTATCTCCATTAGCGAGCTTCACCTAACCAAACATTCACAGTCAGACAGGAGCTGTCCTACGAATCTTGATCACAACTCGCCAAGTTAAGCGAGGGGATTTCAGTCTGGCTACGTGCGTGCTCTTGTAACAGAGGAGGAGATTACAGCGTCAGACCAATCACGATCCCAGAGAACCTGGAGACGATTGAGGAATAGTTCTTTAAAAATATGAATAATAAATAACCATAATTCAGACCAAAATCAACACTGTTGCTGCAGTAAAAGCAGCAAGGAATGAATGCAGGAATTGATGAGTGTTAATACGTAAATTAGTGAGATTATAAATGAAGAAGAACCAGACACTGATCACTTTCACTTTTACCTTGTCTGTGGCTCTGATGCTGTTCATACAGCTCAGCCTACATGATAAGGTGGAATATATTTATATTTTATATTATCATACAGGACCGAGGCTTGTCCTGACTAATGTAGGACAATCCATCAGATTAAAATCTCTATATGTGGGGTGGTGTGTAGCTCAGTGGGTTGAGCGCCCGTCCCATGTACGGAGGCTGTAGTTCCTCACCTGCAGCCGGTCCCAGGTTCGATTCCCGGCTTGGGACCCTTTGCTGCGTGTCATTCCCTGCTCTCTCTGATCCCTTTCCTGTCGAGCAACTGTCATATAAAGGCCACTAGAGCCCAAAAAATCCTTAAAAAAAAAAAAAAAAAATCTCTATATGTCCTATAGGATGTCATCGGTTAATGAAAGGATTGCGGTGATATATAAATATTGTCTCTCTGTTTGCGTCACATCAGATCCAGCGATAGGTTCACAGAATGATCCTCCTTTTATTGGGCAGATTGTTTTCTAACTAATTGGTCAGGAGGCGGGACTTTAGTACTCGCTCAGATCCTCGCCAGAACAAAACCTGGTCCCGACCAGGTTAGTCATTCAGCCTAAGTTACCATGGTGATTTAGCCCCATAAGACATTAGCCAGCTTTGTAGTCCAGCACACACTAATTAAATCCTAGAAGTTAATGCGATAAGATGAAATCTAGCTTCGTAGTATAGGCCCAAAAAACCTGGTCCACGACCAGGTTAGTCATTCAGCCTAAGTTACCATGGTGATTTAGCCCCGTTAGATGTTAGCCAGCTTCGTAGTCCAGCACACACTGATTAAATCCTGGAAGTTAATACGATAAGATGAAATCTAGCTTCGTAGAATAGGCCTAAAATGATGAAGATTGTTGTTGTTATTATTGTTGTTATAATTATTAATGTCACATATAGTGTCACTGACGTTACAGTGGCTGGTTGAGTTACAGATATAGCGGTACGGCTGTGTCACTGGTCGTTTTTATTAAATACAGAGGAAAGTAAGGGCTGGCTGACTTCAAAGAGCATTTTTGTTCAACAATGAATGCATTTGTGTTTTTTTAGGTGCACGGTGCCAATTCAGCCAATGGGATTCATCTGCAAGAGTTGAACAGCGCTCCAAACGTGTGTACCCTCTTGTGGTTTTCCACCCATGTCATAGATCCAACCTAACGCACATGTTTCCGTCCTTCAGGAGGAACACTGAGCGGAGCCGAGGAGATTTGAGTGAAACCGCAGTGAAACGTCTCTGTAACGACAGAAGCTCGTCCTCCCGATGGTGCTTCAGACATTTCAGATCAGTTACACCGAAACGACTAAGCAAACCCTTAAAGAGAAAATACCAGGATGTGATTGGTGCACCTGCTGTAAACATGCTGTTGTTGTTTGGTTCCACAGACTTTGACAGGTTTCAGTGGCTTTCTTGGCTTTATTTATGATGATTCAGTTCCCCTCATTGGCTGACTTTGTAACAATCCTCTGTGCTGTGGGTGATCTCTGAGTCTCAGAGCATCACAGCATGGGCGACTTTTTCTAAAGGAATCGCAGGTTGAAGGAGGAAACCTGTTCCCACTGAGGCGTCTCGATTTAAAATAAACGTGCACATCCGTGGCCTTCAACCGCTGAGCCTGGGAGACCTTGGATGTTCCTGGATGTTTGTATGAATGCATATAGCGATTAATCCCTCACTCTTACATTTGGTTTCAGTTAGTTATGCATAAACTAACAGCAGCCCTGTTTCAATGATCTCCTCACACTGTTTCAGTTTGCTGTTTTTTGAGTTAAAGATGGACTCTTGGATACAAACATCTGGGCTTCATCTGTGCTTTTTGCAGCCTTTAAGTCTTCCAAATGTTTTTTTTTTTTTTTTTGCATTTGTCAAACTGAAAAATAAAGTCCCGCTGCCAGTAACATTTTTGATAGGTGAGTGTCACGAAAGCAGATATTTTTGAAGTGTTTGTTTTATTTAACATTTTAATCAAAAAAAAAAAGAAAGGTTTTGCCGCTATCATGAATCCGAATGTGCAAAAAAACAGCGCAGTCACAGATGGAGAGAAGTCTTGTCTAATCTATTTCATACCCTGGGTTTACATTAGTCCTTTGTCTTTATTTAACAGGAAATAACACAGGCCGAGCTGGACTTTCTCAGTGGATTTCTTCAGGTTTTCGTCAAGCATCCTGATTCCTTAGACATTGATGAAGTTTGATGTGCCACTGGAAGAGAAGCATCCCCATTGCATTATGTTACCTCCACCGTGCTTAACAGTGGGCAGAGATGTATTTAGCTTCCGTACGGCCAAATAACTTCATCCTGTCTATGGTTGACCTTGCTTCAGATGACCTTGAGAAAATGCAAGTCTCTTCCTGCGTTGCACTTTGGCTCAAGTAACGTACAAGTAGCCAAAATCTCAAATTTCTGCTCTCTGAGGAAAGTTCCAGCTCTCCAGGGACCTACAATATACAATTCCCAATCGTGACTGGCATGACTGGAACCAACTATTTATTTATTTATCTGTGAGAAACAAAGAGCTTCTTGTCACAAATGAAAAATGTCCGGACTTGTGTGTTTTAGAGACAAGCTAATGAAAAGCTAACGTTGGACAGCTAATGCAGTCCCTCCCACAGCAGGGTTTGCACCCTTTGCTGCAACGGTTTTTTTTTTTTTTTGGGAAAAATCATTAAATATTAACAGTGTCATGAAGCTGGTGTCTTATTTCACACACTCCTGTCACGTTATTATTTCTGGGACAAACAGCAAATGTTCCCTATGCTCAGAAGTCTGTTTGCTTGACTTGTTTAGCTCCACCGCTTTAGCAGCTAGCGGCTACTAGCTACAAGTATGCAATTAGCACATCTAAGGATGTTTATTTGTAGTTTCAACATATTACACTGCTCCTCAGGGATGGGTTAAATGCAGAGGACGAATTCCATTAATGTACTAACATTACATGGCCAATTAAAGGCGAAAGCCCCGATTTAATCTTTAATTTTATGCACCTGAAAATATATTTAAATCAAAGGATGAAAAAAGAGCCAATTTTAGGACTTCTTTAAAAAGAAAGTCAATTATTTTCAAAAAGAAAGATAATCCGGAATCTCTTAACTATAAAAATTCACCTGAAAATATCAACGCTATCCTTAGGTAAGATACACCCTATGATTTGTCCAACACAGGGATCATTTTAATTGTTGCAATAGCAGTGAAAGACAGCAAAAGATTGCATTGGAAAACTGGAGCACTCAGAGAGCGCAAACCAAGGGCCAACTCCCCTCTTTGCCAGATATCATCAGTTATCTGGGTCAATGATCCTGATCATGGTACCCATGGTCATTCGCACTCATTCACGCCTTGTAAAAACATTTCTATCCACATTAATAACGATACAGTAGGTCCAAATGTATGGGCACCCCTATTTTTTAGAGAATTGCGATCAAATGCGTAGTTCATATTTGATCCAAATGAAACTGTGGAGTGATTGAGGAACTAACCTAACATAACTGAGTCCAATTTCACAAAGATTTGACTCAGATTGGGTCAAAAGGGAATTTTTTGAACTGATCCAGAATCATTATATTGATCTGGATCCCCTACAAAATGTAATGGTATCTTCCATGGTGGTGTACCTTTGGTGAAAATGATGTCAAAATACTTTTGACAGAATCCTGCTAACAGAAAGACAAATAAATAAAGACCGGTGAAAATATTACCTCATGGGCGGAGGTACCGGTAATAAACGAGAATAATCAGCAACAAGGGTAGAATATTATCCATTCATCTTCCGACCCACCCCAGGGTTTAGGGGTACAAGAGGGCAGATGAATGAATAATTACAGTTAGAATTCCATTCAATAATTCCAATATTTGTGTACAAGTGCCAGTTTACACAGTGTTTCTTGTGTTTATTGTGAAACACTTAATTGTATGGAAAGTGCTCCACAAATACAGGTTGATGATTGACCGGAGAGGTAGTACGCAAAAAGTAATCCAGATTTTCCAATGGGAGAAATTTAAAACTAATGGTGGTTTAATGGTAAAGGAAGCAGACTTGTAACCAAAAGGTCACCGGTTCGAAATAACTGGGCCCTTGAGCAAGTTCCCTAACTGCTCCCCAACATAGCAGCCCACTTCTACTCTTTGAGGAAAATCCATAGACAAGATTCCCTAATGGGATGAATAAAGTATGCATCATCATTATAACAGTCTAAAAGAGATAAATAATTTAAATATTGTGACTGGGTGTGGAAGGACCACAGAGGAAGCACCATTAAAGAGAGCAGGACATTATTCATAGTAGTATGACTTATTATTGATGGAGAAAAACCAAAGCTTTCTGAACCAATGAATCAATATGAAGCTGGGATTCAAACAGTTCATGCTAATGAGGCGTTCGCTGTAATGAAATACGGCACTTACACACAAACAATACTAAAAATGTGTATCATCCTGAGGTCAACAGTTTAAGGTTTATGGTAATTCCCCTTTCCACCAAGTCGATGGAAGCAACAAACATTATCCCCCCTTAAATCTTTACTCATCAAATATATATTATATTGTTACAAAATGTTGTTTTTTTTTTTTTAATACATGTTTTTTAAGATTATATGCATTTCATGCACTGGTCTCTTCCCACCATCCAAAAACATCAATGTTAGGTCGATTTGAGTCTCTAAATTAGCCCATAGAAGTGAATGGGACTACGAATACATCTAAATCTGGTAAATTCTTTTTACACTTTATCTGAAAATATACTACAAAATATACACCAGTTTTTGGTTTTTTTTTTGTTTTGTTTTGTTTGTTTTTTTTTTTTTTTGGGGGGGGGGGGGGGGGGGGGGGGGGGGGGGGGGATATAAATGTTTCTTTTAATGTAATATTCAGTTTAAAAAAAAAGTTTCATATTTTAACAGAGTATTAAATAGATATTTATATATTTTTGGATAATGTTAGTGTTTTGTGTTGATTTAGTCATTTAAAGTGAAGGTTAACGCAAATGTAGGTCAGATTAAACTAGTCTCACCTCTAAAAACCCACAAACGAATGCATAAATGAATAAAGTGTGTTTAAATGAATAAATCCTGTCCTTGTAACCTTGTTAGTTTGTGTATTTCCAGGCTAATCCCGTCTGCTAACCGCAGCCAATAGATGCTGTTGTTGAGTTGGGCTGGGATTAGCAGGAGGCGAATGAGTTTCAATTTTACTGGATTACAGAACAAAGAAAGGGGAAAGGGACACCGTGCTCTCTAAAGGGGAAAAACACACACAAACTCACAGAAACACACACTGACAGCGGACACTGGGACAGCAGAGCAGCGATGATCCGGATTGGGAAACTGTATCGGACCGTGGACGGGAATTGTTTGTGATGGATTAAAACGGGGGAATTAAACCTATTCCGGGATTGACAGCAGCAACAAGGCTATTTAACCGCTAATTAAGGTGATGTTTCGCTTTCTATTTTAATACACAAGGATATATGCGCTGTGTGTTTGCAGGGAGCGGTTGTATTCATGTAGGAATAGGAATTAGGGATTATTATGTCCTAATTTCGGCATCAGTGAAAAGATGAAAAGAGTGCTAGCGCCTGGTTAGCATGAGTGCTAAACGTCTCATACCGACTTTGAGCTAGCTAGTTAGCTTCTATACCACAGTTTATTCGTTTTCCCTTGATTAACTGTTAAAAATGAAACTGTTAGTTAGCACCAAGCTCTATCTGTGTTTTGTAGCCTCCCAGAGTGTAACATTAGCCCACATTTGAGATTGTAGAGCAGCGTCTGTCTGCTTTGTAAAAATTACCCTTCGTGTTTCGGATTAACTCGGTTCCTTGTTATCTTGTGAACGACGTCCGTTTGCGTCAATAGTTGACGTGGATTACAGATGTTGAAAACGCAAAAAATGCGCACTTTGAATACATTTGAATCGCAAAAGCAAATAGATATGGTTTAGAACGTTTTTGTGTTCATGTAAATATAAATTCTCAGCCTGTTTATTTGCTTTCAGAAATGTCTTGCTATGTTTAAAAACTACACAAGAAGTCATGTACTTTTAGCAAAACTTAATACGTGACAGATTAATAAATGGTGTCACCGTGTAAAGCAAAGCGTCCACGTGTTACTCTAATATTACTGCGCTGTGTCTTGTTACAAACAAATGTGGCGACCGCGAACACAGACGGAATCCGCTCACCAGTTACTTAGAATACTAGTAGATTCATAACACCCCCAATATACTGCTATCACTGCCAACAAGGTGGCTCATCTGGTCAAAAAAACAAAAACAAAGCCAGTTTAGTGTAAAGATAAACAAAAGACAACATCATTAAAGTTTCGTGATATATTTTGAGTGCAGTGAAATATTTAATTTCCTCTTTAGTACACACCTCAGATTAAATCTACAAACTGAGAGCTGCTGTGTTTGTTTAACTGCAAACTGACTTGGTGTGTGTTTGTAATTTAGCAATCGGACAGCATTATATTGAATGACCCACATATCTTGTATTTAGCTGACTGGCTAAATAAACTCTAAACTTTAATTAAACTGTTGAAAATGTAAATGAAATGCAATATTTTTTTATTGATGTTTTGCTCCAATTGCCTATATAGTTTATTCATATATTAATTTGAAATTACAAGTTAAAAAAAAGATTCATATTATATGCAGTGGCTATTCGTAGGGTTGCCATATCAATATATCGACATTCTATCCGTACGCAGCGCCCCTATTTGGCCAGTTTAGGTCACGTGGTCAGTCATTGGTCAGTTTAGGTCGCGTGGCTAAGACTAAACCTAACCCGAACTCTAACCCTAAAAATTGTTGCGATATTGGGTTATAACCTAACCCTAAACCCAATCCTAACCCGAAGACGCTACGTACGTGTACTTCGGTAACCATGTGTGATGGCAAAAATGGCAATGAGTGGTTCACTTTTATTTAATATCAGAACTTTATTTTTATAGATGTCTGAAATCAAACTATGAGCCCGTAACTTTTCTCAGGGATATTGTGGTAGATTTGGCGGCTGTTCGACTATGGATTAGTGTTTTCATGAAGTTCAAACCAAATTCTGAGTATCTGAATGTGAAGTAGATATCCTGACTCATCAAAGAAGCCGACGTTTCTCTAATCTTTGACGGTGGAGTTTTGGTGATTCTGTGTGAACTGGAATCTCAGTTCCATGTGTGACACGGCACCTGCTGTGGTCAAGGTTGGAAGTGTTGTGTGCTCAGAAGTTACCGCCTGCCACCTGCTTCTCATATGATACTTCCTCGTTTTGCACCTTTGCACCATTCTCTCTCTTTTTTTTTTTTTTTTTTTTTTTACCTAAGAGGCTTTTTGTGAAAATCCCAACAGATCTTTAGTTTCTGAACAAAAGTTCAAATGAGCTGAGTTACTACACTTCATCAGTGGATCACACAACGCTCTAGTCTAAACCCTCCAAATCCTGCTCTCACATTCGTCATTAGTTGGTGAATGTTTGGCTGCAAAAAGCGTGTTGTCCGTGTAGTAATTTCTTTGCTAACACCTGATGCTTAAAACCAAAAACTCAGAGGGAGGTGCCACTTTCATGGTCTCACAGTGAAAATCAAGATCAAGCAAGCTTTTGCCCTTAAAAACATCCTAACCTGCCTTTATTTTGAGCTTCAGCAATTCATCTTTTCTAGGGATGGTGAAAAAAAATTGAATTCGAAAATCGATTATTTAGATTTTACAAATTGTAATAGGTGGTTTGCAACTGACGTCACATATCCCATGATCCTCTCCGATTCGCTTGGATCCACCATCTCTTATGTATACAGCTTCATAACAACACATCTTCAATGGCTTTTTTTTTACAAATTGATTAAGGATTAAATACTCCAGATAAAGCTAGGTATCGCGGTAAGATAGGAGTGTGGTGGGGTTGACCCCTACAGCAATTTGTAAAAATTTGAGGATGATGTAGGCGTGCTTAACATGATTCAAAACAATGCAAAGGCAGAAACAAATGTACACACACACACGCATACACACATATGCGGACATGCCTGGTAGTATGAAGTGGAAGTGGAAGATCCTGTTATTTTAAAAACACATAAGTCAGGGTAGTAATGGACAAAAAACGTACACTTAAAATGCTCTTCACATACTCGTGCGTATTTGTAGCTTGTAGGTTTGATCTCCGACCTATGCAGATTTGCGAGCCACTGTGCGAGTTAATCCTTCAATTCCTGGCCCTTCACGCTGTTTAATAGTAGGTAAACTAAAAAACTAAACATTGTTGCGAGCAGAATTGATAGAACACCCGACAGCTGCGCACATATCTCCCATTTTGCGCTTTTCTCAATGGCTACCGCCGTGTTGTAAATAAAAGTTGTCATAAAAGATGGTGGAAACTAGCGAATCAGAGAGGATCATGGGAAATTTGAAATTTGTGATGTTGGTGCAAACGATTTATATAAACCAGGTGAGATTTTAATTATACAATACTGAAGGTGCTGTGAACGAAAGAGTAATACAGCAGCTGACTGTCACTGATGTCAAATGGAAGATCAATAATAGGCAATAATTGAAAACTCAAATTATAATCATTAATAGAAAATTGGTTTGTAATCAAATCCAGGCTTCAATAATCAGAATCACAATGAATGGGAAAATTGAGCTTATTAACCATTCCTAATTTTTACCTTGTTGACATGCATTATTTAATTCACTAAATCGTTGCCATTAGAGTCACAGTCCAGGGTTGTATCCTCAGCTTCTGTGTCAAGGTGGAAGATGGTGTTGATGTAATAGGGTAAACAGGTTTACGCCAATTTATAAACGATTCAACACAAAGCTGAGCACAACCATAATATGCACTTTTATGGTCAAACTAGGCTGTTTACGTATTTAGTTTGAGGAGGTGGTATAGAGGAAAAAATGTCAACTGTTCTGTCCTCCAACACATGATTGGTGCTGCTTGTTTACAAAATATCTTGTTATGAGGTGACATTAATAACTACTGTAAATAATAGACAATGTGCAGAGAAATGACTAGACCAGTGATGTTAAACCATTGTACTGTATGAGATCACCAAAACTGTCCAATTTTTTTTCACTTGGTTTTTCTTAAAGATGTAAATTTGACAAATATTTCCGTAATGATTTGATTACTTGGATTACTGTCAAACTTTCAGCATTTATTGACATGCTAATTTAAACACTCCTCCGAGCCAACAGGTGGCAGTACTTAGCAACACAAGACGCTGATACGTTGTAAATAATTGGATGTTGTGTACACAACATATTTTTCAGAGCCTCCGATTTTCCATTTAAAAATTTCACCAATTCCATTTCGGGGTATACTCATTTCCGCGTAAGGATGTCATGAATTGACTACCCATTTAGGGGTGTCCTGATCCGATATTCATATCGGATATCGGTCCGATATCAGCCAGAAAACTGTATCAAAAATCACCGATATAAGCGCTCCGAGAAGTTTTTGGTGTTTTTTTCCCCCGCCCTCAGTTTTTCCCACCATATACTGACAGTAAATAATAACTGAAGTGAACTTGAATTGTTGACAATTGTTCTCTGTTTGAGTAACATCACATGATCAAGCCATTTCTAACATTCCACACTACAAAATAAGTAATAAAAGTATGTATGATTTGTGCTGATATTGTATCGGATCAATACCGGTATCGGCCAATACTCAAGGCTACAATATCGGTATCATATCGGAAGTGAAAAAGTTGTAACGGGACATCCCTAGTTTTCACGATTAATTGTGGTGTTAAAAACTTTATAATTAGTTATATGTAGGGGTGTTGAAAAATATTACATCACACGATTCTCGGATCGATTCAAAATGCATCCATATCGATTTATTTTTCATTTTTTTAAATGTTTAAATTAATTTAATTTTTGTACCTTTATTTAACCGGGAAAGTCTTTTCCGCTACAGGAGACATTGTAACTGCACACAGAAGTGCTCTGAAACCTGGCCATGTTGACCAGCTTGTGTTTTTTAATAAAAATCTAAAAAGAAAATACTAACTTTCTGCATTTATTTGTTGCTCTAGGCATTTCCCTCAGTTATGTTGCACTAAAGTCAAAGTTGGTTTAAAAGCCACAGGCAGATTGTATGTTATTTTTTTTTATTTTAGGTTGTTGGCACATGGCATGTTAAAGCCATTGTTTTGAGTGTAAAATATGCCAATAAAATATATTTTCATACATAATGTTTTCATGTAGGTGGACACATTTACAGATTAGTTTTTTCTTAAGTCATATATATATAATCACCTTATACGGGACATATCGTATCGCATCGTGACCTATGTATCGGGATACAAATGGTATCGCCAGATGTCAGGCAATACACTCCCCTAGTTAATTGTAACGTTTCCTAAAATACCGTCAATTTCAATGAATTGGCAGAAAGTTATCATGTAATTTGCCATTAATTGTGTGTGACATTAATTCAGTGCAACAGGACAAGTTAAGCGGCGTTCATGTAACATGACGTAAAGCCGAACATGTCTGTAGGGCAGTAGTAGTTCTGCTGTTTGTATACAAACATGATTGAGGTAGTGTGAGGTCCATTACTTTTAAGACGTCAAACAGTTTCAGTGTCACTGTGCAATGGCCTGTATAACTTAAAGTCATGTAATCTTCTAAAGGCCCTGAGCCAGTGAATATTATTATTACCTCCCATCTGTACTGACTCACAAAAAGCAGAAAAAACACTTCCTTTTATTACTAATAATGTATTTAAAAATATGAAAGACATATGAAAAGACAAACAAATGATTACATTTATTTTAACAGCTTAAACATTTAATTTATGACATTCCCACCTGAAGATTCATATTTGGTCCTATAAACACTTAACACACTACTTTTGCTAGACATTAGGGCACCTGTTTTATTGTGAAAAATATCCTGGAAATGTGTGATATTGTTATTTTTATTATTCTTATACATCAATTTTATATAGCACTTTTCTGGGTACTCAAAGTCGCTTTACAATGAAGGGAGCAGTGTTGGGGTCGGTGCCTTGCTCAAGGGTACCTCGGCAGTGCTTGAGAAGTGCCCTGGCAAGTCTCCAGCTACCAGAACAACTTCTGTTCTTTTAGTCCGTACTGGGACTTGAACCGGCGACCCTCCGGTTCCAAAGTAGGGGGTCCATGTCCTATACAGCTATTTCCATTTCAGGAAGTGAAGTCAGTCTATCCAGAGATTTAGTGTTGAGGGTTTGCGGAAGAGCCGATATTTTCTCCTTATATCTCTTTTCCCAACCATTTATCGGTAAAAACTGCATGTTAAAGTGTGATATTGTTCCAAAACACACATTTTGATTTAACAAAAAGTAATAATATTATAACAATTTTGCCAGAAAGACAATTTTTTTTTGTAATTTCCCTCTGTTTTTCACGATCACGGAAGACTTCAGAACCTACATTTTGCACCAATCTGTGTAACGTTTATTATCCACATACATGCAAACATTGAGAGGAGAAGCATCTGTTTCAGCTTTGGTGTAAGGTTGTCAGTCATAATCCTGTTTTCACGTCGATTGATGATTTAAAATTGTCCTTCAAAGCCATTGCTAATGTTTCCTGTCATTTCCCGGAGGCAAACTATCTCAGCTGCGTCTGTTTTAGTTTTTATAGCTCAGCATCAGCACTTGGTAAAGTTTGGAGATTCCTGACTAAAGCACAATCTCTCTTGTTTTTCACATTAGCTGCCTTGCTTGCAGTTTTAAGTTTGACAGGGAATTGTATGATTCTGTTTTAGTCCAGCCATCACAATTGGTTCTTTATCCGAGCTTTATATCAGTTAAATTCATCAAAAATGAACCTGTGGAGAATTAGGTGGACAGATATTAGTTATATTACATTAGTTTACTAACCATAGGACGTGCACACGTAACTTCAGGTTTAATCTGATTGGCTCATTTAACTTCATGTTCCACCCTTTCACACTAGCAAAGCGACACTACCTCATTATTAGCCACACATATGGACTGGACTAAAATAGTTATCCCTCGTGTGAAAGCGGGATGTAGGTTTGTGCTCTGTCCGTTCGAGTTAAAAGGGACAGCTTTTCTCAGAAACCGTTTAAGATACGATAACCAAATTCCGTGTGTGGCTTCAGGGTATCAATACCTTGATGGAGTTTGAAAATGAGAAGCACGCAATTATTTTTTCCGGAGTTATTGCCCTTTTTCCATTTTTTTTTAACTCTCTTCAAGGTATCTTCAAAGGGGACAGCTTTTCTTAGAAACCGTTTAAGATAGTTAGTAATTTTATATTCTGATGTCATACTATTTTCTTATGTATACATCTAAGTTCTTAGATTTAGGACATTAGGAAAAGGTTGTGAGTTATGATGACAACCATTCTGGCAGGAGATGTTGATGACTGTCTTCCTGTTTTGGGCTAGATGTATAATGTAAGTTTAATATAAATCATAGTTTTTATTATTTTTTTGGTTGTTTTCTCTTCAGTCTCACACTCTCAGAAAACTGGAAACGGCTCCAATGGTGTCAGACTCATTTTAGTTCAGGGACCAAAAGTGACCCAGTTTGATCTAAAGTGGGCCGGACCAGATAAATCTTGGCTTTTTTTTCTTTTTTTTTTTTTTTGATAAGCTGTACAATTTTATTTTTACTGTGCCCTAAAAGAGTGCTTAGAAAATCACTAAGATTGTGCTTATGTCAGTGTGAAACATTCGACTGTGATATCTACACCTGAACTTAATGCTCTTAGTAAAGTTTGAGCAGAAAGAGGATTCTGGGTTACTTTTAAATAACAGCCAGCTGCACAATATTAACATGTAACCCACTTTAGTCTTTGGCTCCCAGTTTGGAAAACTGCACGTGTGAGTGAGTTGTAGCGTGGCTCGTTTTGGGGGAATGTTGTACCGTTATGCTAGTTGGTCATTTAATCCCTAATTTGATGTATTTACTGACATACTAAAAAAAAATTACTAATAGGGATTAATTGACTTAAGTCTTTAAATGAATACATTTTTCAACGCTTCAGAAGTCGGCTACTTTTCTACATATTTGCATAGACGTATGTATACATATATTGCATTTGTTGATTTTGTATGTAAATAGTGAGTGGTTTTTGACTTTGTGCACTTTCCAACTAACTCGTACACTGGCAATACACACCTTAACTTAAACACATTAACTGTAACTCTTATATTCATGCACTTTGTATTGTTGATTGACTGATAGTACTTTAAGCCTTGTGAATAATGTTTGTTTTGTGACCTGCCAAGGGACAACCAATGCAAATTAGATTTTTTTGCTAACTGGCACATTTACAATATGTATTTTCTTACATTTGTTCATCATTGTGCACTGTCCCTTTCAAATAAACGAAAAAAATAAATAAACAGTCCGCATAAATTGGGCCGTGTAGTCTCATGAGATTTTGTAGTGTAAGATTTTGTGCTATAAAAGAGAAGTCAGTTTGTATCCTTGTGCCTAACACTCGCTACACATTTAATCACCCATTTAATGGCAATAAATGGTGAAAATGTGTGATATTCTCCCAAAACATGTAGGTGAGAGGGTATATCAATGACATATAACATATTTCAGGACAGGAACTTATTATAAGACAATAAGTCTTTCTCTAGCATCAATCTGTAAGGCATTTTAGTTTGAATTTAAGCCTCTTCCCTTCAGTGATTCTGAATCATTTCTGGTTCAGAATGCATCACCTTTTACAAGAGAAATATAGAATTTGGATGGTTTTCTTGATTTAAATGTCATTTTTTTGGATCCTGAGGTCTTACTGGTTGAAAACCACTGCCCTAAACTAAATAAATGAGCCTCAAAGATGAATGGATGTTGGCCAACTCTGCTGATTGTAGTTGAGCTTGTGACTGCTGTTGCCAAAAGCCTAAATCGGAGCCAAAACAATCGGGAACACCTTTGAGTGAGCGTCGTGTTTCAAGTCCCCGTAATTTCCCACATCCTGTTTGTTGCTGCCCTATCAGGATGCATAATTTCAAATGGGTTTTAGCTCTTGCCAGTTTTTTGATAGGGGAGTTTAATCATCATGCACTGATAGAAAGACGAGGCATGAACGCTGTGCTTTTGATGCATTAATTTGACTTATCTCCTTTGTTTTGAAACCCGCTGCCACATTTCCACACAGACAGGATTTCTGATATCTGGTGTTATTAGGCTGTGGTATGATAAATGTTTTGCTCATGGGGCGTACGGTATTCATATCTATTTATTATCATCAAGGAAAAGGCAAAAAAAAGAGCCCTTAGGAAGCACAAATAGTGACTGTGGCTACGTCAGTTTCTAATTATTTTTTGTGGAATCAGAAATGCTTCCCTGCGCTGTTCTTTGTTTGCTTCCTCGTAAACAACTTTATTACATTACCGGTTGTTTGGGTCCCTTTAAACAGGATTTATTAAACTCTCTTAAAGGTTACTCCAGATGACCTTCAGGCGGTTTGCTCAGACATCATACCAGGACACCAAAGCACACAATCGGAAACTCCTTCTAGCGTAATGCAGCATTTGTGTAATCGTCTTTTCAGCGTAGCAAACACCTTTTGTTTTGTCTGTCAGCTTTTAAGAAATGTCTCTTTCTATACATTTCTGTGCGTCAGAGCAGCGATAAGACCAAACCTGTACCGGCGGCTGGCTGATTTTTGTGTGTGTGTTCAGAGACTGAATGCCATTTTGTCAAAGTGACTGTCTGGGTGAAATCAGATTAAGTAGCCTTGGCATATTCACAAAAGTTTGCATCATTCTCCATCAACAAAAGTGGCCGCTGCATCCAAGAATATTCTTCTTTTTTTATGGCTGTGTAATGGCTTTATGGCTATTGTGCATCGCTTTATTTATGAAAGCCGTTCTTCTCCGGCCTGTTCGATATTCACGAAGAGGCTCATAACAGCGCTGTGACAATATGCTGGAGATTCCCTTTGCAAGGCAATTGACATGGCATTATCCTGAGCCTACGCTTATCGCCCTCCTCTACTTCCTTTGCCTTTTAAATATGTGAGGGAAGGAGGCCATCTATTTCAAGGCTGCAATAATTTAGGAGGGGGCTAATGTTTGCTGTAGCCTCAGGAGAGGCAGATTCAGGCGGCCAATAGACTTGGCATGCTCAGTCTGGTGCAGCTGAAACGTCTCTCTCTCTCTCTCTCTCTCTCTCTCTCTTTCTCTCTTTCTCTCTCTCTCTCTCTCTCTCTCTCTCTCTCTCTCTCTCTCTCTCTCTCTCTCTCTCTCTCTCTCTCTCTCTATTGAATCAGTGGTTTGGGCTTGCCAGAGGCGAGTATAATGGTTCCCAGTGTCTGGAGAGATTAAAGGCCAGAGCTGCATTGTTCAAATGCCCTGAGATTAGTTTCCAAGGAGACAGGTCTCAGTTGCCATGAGAACATAGTGCCTGGCTTTAGTGGAGCAGTCTCCCTTTAACGCTTCCTGTCTGCTTGCCTCTTTGCTTGCTACTGTCCAGCTTGTTACTGCTTGTTTTGTTTATGTTTTTCTTCCCCCAAAAGGCTGCTCATTAGGCCCGCATTAATCTTGGCAACAGTCCCGCCAGTTTGTCATGTACGCTAGATGTTCACAACTCATGGGTCGGGACGGTTTTTAGTGGGTCGTGGATGTTTACAATGAATGTTTTAATTTTGAAGGAGATTTCTGTTCATTGTCAAGAGCCATGTATTCATGGGCTAATTATGGACTGCTTTTTTGGTTTTTGCTTGTGAGCAGGCTGTCTTTTTCCAAAAGGCGCTCTATTAGGCGTACCTTATTTCTGTGGACGCGACCATCAGATTGTTCCAAACTCGTCGGTCAAAACTAGGGATGTCCCGATCCAATATTGATATCGGATTTTGGTCCAACATCAGCCAGAAAACGAATAACGGATTTTATCGAACTGCATCTAAAATCTTGATTCTGCAGTAATGGTTACCAAATGGCAACACTGGGAGAAGTGCACAAGTTCATTGTTTACAGTTACATTTAGCCTTGATTTATCCATGTTTACTGTTTTAGATTTGAGCAACTTTATTTTTTCCCCCTGTATTCCATATAGAAATGCAGTTTGCACAAATTTGCCTCTTCTTATTTATCAGTGGCTTATGTTGACAGTGTTGCTAATTAAAGTTCTTTATTTTGATTTAGTTGTGTTTTGTGTTGAATCATATTTTCAGTATTATAGGAGTTTGTGTTCATATACAGGATAAATCCTGTGTATATCCATTATCTTATGTCAAATTTCGGCCTATATATTAGTTATCATCAGACAGATAAATGGAACATCTTCTTTTTAGAAACCCCAATATTGTTATCGGCATCAGCCCTAAAAATCCAATCATGGTCGGACTCTAGAAAAAAATTAAAGATGGTGTGTGAAGGAGATTTAGTTATTAGTGACTTAACCCTATCCTCTGGCATGCTTTTATTTTGAGCTGCACTTTAAATTGTCACTACCGTAGTCATCACTGTGGGATGTAGAGTCTTGGGCTGCAGCTAACGATTATTTTAATAGTCGAGTATTCTATCGATTATTCTGGCGATTAATCGAGTAATCGGATACAGTTTTTTAAACACTTCATTAAATGACTAACTTAATTTAATAGTAATACAAATAATAGAAGTCGGTTAAATGTGCACACGTGAGAAAAAAAAAAGTGTGTGTGCATGTGTGTGGCACAATCATAATAACGTGAATGAAGCGTAAACTGTAACTGTAGCATTTTATTTTTTGTGTAATTTTTTAACAACACTTCACTAATACAATTTTTCACATAATGCCTCGCCATGTGGCCACTACAACTATTTCCTCAGTTAATCAGCCATTATTCAGCTACGTGTATGTTCTTTACATGTCGTAATCTACACTCGCAATCACTGATCGAAATTAAATACTTTCGTGAACGCGACATTAACATTGGACCTACCTGTTGGGTCCACTCGGCAGGCTCGATGCACACAGCGGATGCTTTTGGCTCGGGTGCGGTAACATTGAAGAAGTGCCGTGAAAGCTAGTTTTGCCTTGCAGTACACGCATTGTACTGTGTTTTGTGTCCAATTTAGTTTATAATGGTCCCACACTTTTGACAGTTTACTTCGTTTTCTTTGCTCTCCCTGTCGCTCGCCTCCGTCGGTCTCCGTCTCCATTTTATATTTCACGCTGTGTGCGCAGACGTGACATCATCAAAAGCGGAAGTGGCTTAAACGAAGCATCAAGTCAGAGAATTTTGCCTCGATACATTTTAGTAATCGAAATACTCGAGGAATGGTTTCAGTCCTAGTAGAGTCCCTTAACTCTAACTGCTTGCATTGTGCGTCGCTTTAGATAAAAGTGTCTGCTTAAAACTGATATCCGGAGTTTTTGAGAAACGTCTCGATCACTTCCTCCCACTGCCGCTCCCAATCTACCAGAAATCACGTCTCTACTTTTCTGCACGCTCATCACGCAACATAACAAGGTTGCATCGGGTCACATTGATATAGGTCTATAGGTCAGATAAGAGACAAAATCATATTTACCAGTTTGCTGTTGTGACTCGCGGCCTTGTTTCCGTGCACAGTTCCGCATTCATTTTGATTGACAGTCTCAAAAACAGGAAGTCGAAGCTTATTGGCTGGGCGCAGTCGGCGATCGTTTCAGTTTGCATAGGGGTCTATAGGACGAAGGAGGGACTTATATACATTAATGTATATGAATGACCACCGGCAGTAGACCATAGTAAAAGACTAGTTCGGTATTTTTTCACATTTCAAAAGAATAATACATAAACATAGATTTGTCAGAAACTCCGGATATCAGCTTTAATGAAATTGTAATTGTTACTGAGTTTTGTTAATCACAACAAATTACATTGTATCTGGAAATTTACGTATCATATCTGGATACATATTATATCAAGAGGTTGTTGCCAATATTCAGAATATACTCTCACCTGCATGTTTTGTGACAAACTATATTTGTCATGTAAATAGGTGGTTATTGCAGTAAATGTCAAATCTCGTACAAAATCTTGCTACGATACAAAATTTCTTGGAAATAGCTATGTGACTTGGACTAGACCGTCCATCTTTTACATGTTCTGGCACAATATCCACCACATTTTTTTCCCATGTAGAATGGCTGGTTAAATCATGTTTAGCTAGTGTAGCAAAATCTTGCACTACTTAACCTTGTGTGATTTCAGCGTGACGTTGACTCCTGCACACCGGAAGCGTTGAAATATTGAATTAATAGTTAACTCAATTTCCTTGTTAAGCATGTTTGACGCAATTTTGGAAAGTTTAATAGTCAGTAATTACATTACATTTAACTAGAAAAAGCTGATGAAACAGAAACGAAGCAGAAATGGGGAAAATCCAAGGCTCTATTTGTTAACCTTTTGTGTTTGTTTTATTTGTATTTTCTGTTTCCCATCATGGATCTGAATGAGTTATTTTCCTTTATATTTAGAGTGACAAGTGAAAAAGTGCCACCTGCTAGACTGGAGCTTTAACAGTATTCATAATGACAGTAAACAAGAATGAAGCCCAGCATTTATTTTTTGTTAAATGCTTTGTTTTTATGGCACCTCAGGCATATTTGTAACTCATGGACAATCTGTTTTTCTGCACTTCTGTGTGTGTATCTGCAGAAACCCGAGCCAGCGTCTGTTTAATCTCAAGTCAATATCGCTTCTCCACCAGCGCCATCTGTCACAGAGGAAAAATAAAGTATAAAGGGGCTCATATGACATCATCTGAGTACTCTAATTATCCTCAGTTGACAAGGGCAAACCACACATTCCTGATTTTCATTGGATTGGGCTTTTAGCGAAGAGAGCGACACGGCTCTTGGGATGGAGATCTTTCCATCTTTCTACTTAATGGATTAGCGTGACATTTTGTACTGGCATTTGGGATTTCCACAGGAGGTACTACCCCCCCTGACTTCTGTGGTCCGTTAGCAGCAAATGTACAATTGATTTCACATCCTGGAAACAGTGGAGCTTGTGAGCTGCTCGTGGGAAAGGTGGAGGGGGCAAAGCAGGAAGATCAACCCTGGATTTTGTGCTCAGGAGAGTCTCAGCATAAGGAGAGGGATGGAACCTGAACATTAGAGCTAGAGTGGGTTGGTGGATCAAATCCCAGTCTGTCATAGATATTGTGGTTACATCAATGTTAATGTCAACGTGTGACTAAATGTGGTGTTGGTCTGACTGTTTTATCACAGCGTGGACCACAAAAATTGTCTGATCCAAGGGACAAGTTATCAACATTTATGTCAAGCACCAACACAGGATAGAACTAAGGGTTTGTGTATTTCTGTTGTAATTTTGTGTGTTTTTGGAGTCAATTCATGTTTTTTGGATTTATTTTGTGTATATTTTTTGTGTTCTAGGAAACGTTTTGTGAATTTATGTCCTCTTTAGGTTTTTTGTATGTTTTTCCTGTTGATCGGTGTGTGTTTTCTGTAATTCTGTGTTTTTTTCTTGTCATTTTGTATCATTTGTTTTTGGGGGCCACACAAAATTAGGCCGACGGGCCTGGACAATATACATGTATTGGAATTGTCAGTTTATTTATTTTTTCATTTGAAGGGCCAGTCGCTTGTATGCACTATTGTTTTTGGTACACATTTATGTTTAATATGTACTATACATATAAAAGAGCTTGTTCATTTGCACCAATAAAGTTGTGCAGTTTTGAAGTATTTTGTCTTGCATCGATTATATTGTAATTATATAGTTATCACAAATTTTCGAATTTATGTTGTGATAAAAATGTTTTTGCCATATCGCCCTGCCCTGCCGATGGCCACATTTGGTTGCTCATGTTTGTGCTTGAAGAACAAATGTGATTTATTAGCAAAACAATTCCAGAGAAGGAATAAGGACTCGTGCTCATGGTCTATTTTAACTGTGACAGAGGTTATTTCCTCAGAATAGTCCACTTTGTCTGAATGTTCCCTCATACTCTGAATGCTGGATTTGAGCAACAGAAATCTGAATCTGAAAGCCTCCTAAGAGTTACTTCTTCATTCCTCCTGATTCAAGCCTAATCCCAGGGCTTTCATACAAATTTTTGCCTAAAACCAAACTACAGTAACAGTACATGGCATCACCAGACGTTGCAGTGAACGCAAGCTTACGTGATTTACCACAGCGTCGCACACACACACACACACACACACACACACACACACACACACACACACACACCACACACACACACACACACACACACACACACAGGCTCTGTTTCATCACGTGTCACCTGACCTCTCCCTACAGAGCCATGGCTCAGATCAGGAAGCTGGCGTGTGACGGCATCAGGAGCAGCTCCCGAGCAGAGCCACAGGTCCCGCTGGTGTCGGCCCGACAGGAGATCCTCACCAGCCTGGTGTCTGCCCTCGACTCTGTGGTACGTTCACTGTCTTCCACCTTCATTTAGGACACATGTCAAACTCAAGGCAAGGGGACCAAATCAGGCACTTCAGAGCATCCAATCTGCACTGCAGGAAAAAGTTAAAAAAATACAGAAAAATTAATCATTGTATAGATTACCAAACAATTCAGTTGCAGTTATTACTGTCCAGTCCAATAAAATTCCACAATATTTACAGGGCTTGCAATTTTCCTGTACGATACCACATGAATTTATTTATATTTAGTCGTTTATAAATATAACTGCAAATTGTGTGAAGAACTCAATGATTTTTTAAATCCTGCAATTTCTGACAATGTCACATTTCTCAAAATCACACACAAATTGGTTCTAAAATCATTGATTTTGATTGAGAACCCGCAGATACTGTTATGTCACTTGTTGCTAATATATTGACCTTACATACTTTGCATATAATTCATGCAAACTAGGTCATAATGTTTATCTATGGTACACTTAAGATGAAACGGCTCCGTAATTGGCCCCTGAGAAAAAATGATTTTGGTCCGATATTGGCATTATAATATGATATTAGTCTGAAGTGATCTTCTGGTTTCTGCTGGTGATACTGGGCAGTGGTGGCGTAACGGTTAGGCTTGTAATCGGAAGGTCACCGGTTCGAATTCAATAGAATTGTAGTATTTAAACTGGTAAAATCATCCCTGCAGTGGAGATCCTACTGTATGCACTGCACGAATACGGTCACATTCATAGCATTTGTGGAAGTCAAAAACTTGCTGCTATGTGTTATCATGAACTTCTCCAGTGAAGTTGTGCTTCGTTTTGACTGTCATGAATGTGTCACAAATCACTCAGAATTTACATTCGTAAATGAAGGATAAAATAATCAAATAAACGGCAATCATAATCTCTATCTCCTTCGGTTTTTTGTCGTAATTGATAGTAAGAAAATGTAATAAGGTATTTATGATAAAAAATATATACTAAATGAGTAAAATAAAACAAAAAACTAAACAATATTTATACAAAACGACAACAGAAATGCACAACATTGTACAAAATGACTCCAAAAAACATATATTACAGAAAAATACACCAAATGACAACAAAAATATGAAAAACTAAGTATTTATACAAAAAAATACACAAAATGACAACAGAAATGCACAAAGCTACACCAAAAAGATACAAAAATACACAAAATGACTCCAGAATCACACTACAATGGCAACAAAAAACAATACTTAAACAAAAAATGCACAAAAACACAACAGAAAGATACAAAAATTACACATAATGACTTCAATAAAACATATATTATAGAAAAATACACCAAACAAAAAAAATATAAAAATGAGTAAAAAAACAAACACATTTATCATGCGCATGTCCCATAGAATTAAATCAGGGAAATCAGATCATGATAAATCATGATCTCATGATAAACAAGGAGTTTTTGTGTGTAAAGTTTTGCATTTGCAGCAGTAACTCCTCTGTGTTTTCGTGCGTCCCTCTCTCCAGTGTATGGCCATGTCAAAGCTCAACGCCGAGGTGGCGTGCGTCACCGTACACGAGGACAGCGTGATTGCCGTGGGCACAGAGAAGGGTAGAGTGTTCCTCAACTCCAGGAGGGAAATCCAAACAGACTTCTACAAGTTTTGCAGTAAGCCACGCCCCCTGAGTGCCGTTTCCCTATGATTCAGTGTCATTTCAGGCACTGCCCCTATGGAATAGTTAGTCTAAGATCACACAACCAGCTTCCACTTTAACCTGAAAGAATCAAAATCAATAACATGGACACAGTCCCACACGATTAAACCCTTCACATTGATCCTTGGGTCAAACATGGCTTTGACTAAGGACTGTACGATATATTAAGAGTTATGAATATCAAGAATCAAGTATCAATAATTAAGTGATTTCCCATTTGTTCATACACTAATAGTCCACACATAGGAACTCATGCGCAATGACTCAGTCATAAAACAGTTAAAAAGACACTATTGATAATAAAAACACATAATATATAAAAATACAACAGTACAAGAAAAGTGTATTAATAGAATAAGAGAGCATAGCCTATTGCACAGCCCCGAGCCAATGTGTTACAGTCCAGTGTGGATAATATAAGGTATATCAAGGTTCATCGTAATTCAATATCATTCATAATGATTTTTTTTATTTTAATTTATCGTTTATTTTGTATTGAAATAGTAGTTTTGAGTCTCTGCCTATATGTACATACTCTCATCTGGACCTGCTGGATGCTTTTCTTATATCGAAAATGAAAAAGGAAAACCTGATAAATGAGAGGCTATGCATTTACACAACGTGTCAGAGCATTATTTTTTTCCATGACACTCAATGAGATCATCCACATGATCTACGGTATGATGAGCTGAGTTTATCTGTGCCAGAAACAAAAAAAAAAAGGGACTTAAGTCGATGAAAAATGTGTATGACAAACGGGTAAGTGTGCACCCATAGCCACACGGAGCGGGTTTGGTGAAATATTGAGTTATAACACAATTTTTTCTGAGGCTTTGAACTTGAGCTGTTGTCTCTTTAATTACCATCTGCAGGATAAAATTTATATCTGTCCGGACAAACTGTTTCCAGAAAAAAACAAGTCATCATTTTTAAAATGGCACTATTTTTCAAAAGTTGGCGTCTGCATTGCATTAAGGCCCAAGGCTCTCAATCAGCCCTTTATTTAATTTCAAAGCCTAAAAAAGGAACACTTAATCCTCTCACATTTGTCATGTGTTTGTGTTGTGGTCACAGGGACGGCCTGCCTACAGAATGTGAGCACAGCTAATGTCCATACCAAAGAGCAGGAAGGAGAACTCTGCAAACTGAGCAAGGATGGAGGCGATCACGGGAAGCAGAGAGCTACGTCGGAGGCTCAGTCCAACATCTTTGTCCTGAGAAGGATGGTGGAGGAAGTCTTTACCGTGCTTTACAGTAAGAACGGTCACATGGACAGTGTTATGATCTGGGTTTAGTGTCGTTTTTAATGTCTAACGCACTCCTGCAGGCGAGGCGGTGGGAAAGAGCAGCTTGGTTCCCGTGCCTTACGACTGGATCCAGAAGGACCCCGGCTGTGTGGTGGCCCACGGTCTGCCTGACGGAGTCACCTTGAAGAAGCCCTCGGAGTATGACACCAAGACGCTGATGAAGATCCTGGAGCAGAGCCACTGCATCCAGTTTACAGTAAAAAGGTGAGTCTCAGTGCTGCCTCTGTACATTCAGTGTAACGGTATCAGAATCACCATGGGTGGGAAAACACACATTCTGGTTATGGCAGGATTAACACCATTAAGAGCCAACATGAGTGATTTTTTTTTCCCAACATGCCTGTTGTTAATACAGGAACATGAGATTTCTGGCTTTCATTTCTGACGTTTTAATGTTCTCATAGTTTAGATGTGCAACTGTAGTTTTGCCTTTGCTATTCAGCAATCTTGTCTTTATATTTTTGTTATATTAGTAATGCCACAGTTAACTGCTGAGTGTGTACTTATCTTATTTTTAATTAGCTTTAAAAATTAACTGGAAAATAATCACGTTAAGTCAAGAGTAAAAGGATTAAAGAGTCACACGTACCACCGCTGGGAATTACTGATTAACTGTGAAGTTGTTGTAGTGATAAAGGGACTAAATAAGATTTATTTTTCTTTTTTTAATTTATTTATTTTTGCCTTTATCAAGATGATTAAATACACGTTTATATTTCTCATTACATTAAATATGTACATGTTTACTGATTGTTACTCCTGCTCATTATTTTTTGCATTTTATGATTTTTTTATTTTATTAGATACATTTTACTTTTTTATATGTTTCTACTCATTACTGTATTTTTTTCTTCTATATATTATTTCATGTTGCTTCTTTGAAAAACATATATCATGTTTTTATTTAACAGAGGTTTAATTCTTATAATCTTACCACTGGCAAAACAGACACATTTATATTACATATACATTGATTAATTCATAATTTCAGTATAAATAAGTCAGCCTATAACAACAAAAAAATTAAACAATAGCATAGAAGACAAAACAAACAAAACCGAACACACACAAACAAAAAAAAAAGACTATTTGAGTGGTTTAAATGTTTTTGTGTTCATCAAAATGTCGCAGCAAAGTGGGGAACAAATAAAATAAAATGAATTTATGACAATCTTTTAGGTATTTCTTTGTTATTTAAAGTTTGTCTAAAGGTCAGCTTCATCTCCCTTTGTGGTGTCTCTCTTCTCTCAGGCCGGCTGATGATTTGTGTCGAGAAGCCAAGTCCAGCACGGCCGACATCAATCACAATGCTTCCCCCGGGACACAGAGCGGCCTCGGCCCAACGAAGACTGCCGTCGCACCCAAGGTCCCCTCCTCCAGTCCCGCCTCTTCCAGTAATTCAGTGCTGTCCAACTTCCTGTACGGCATGCCCATGTCATCCAAACCACTCGCCGACAGCAAGCTGGATTTCAAACCGTCGTCGCTGCTCAACCTGAGCAAAGACCGTCTGAACAGCTGGACCGCAGCCAATGAGAAGAACACCTCCATCAAGGACTGCAGCAGCAGTGGTGAGGAGAGAGTTTTTACTGTCGCTGAGCCAGTGATACCACAACCAGGTAGTTTCACACTGGAAACCAGTGTGGCTGCACTGTGTAGTATTTATCAAACTTTTCCAAGTTTCATTTTAGCCTTTAGTGCTGAGAGTTTCTTACATTACTCTCAAACCTAAAAGGTCAGTTGTAGCAAAAAAACTCAAATGAATGTCCATGGGTCACAGAGAAAGCAGACTTTACGCTGGATCAAAAAATATCAATGTCCAAGCATTTTCTTTGTAAAGTAAAAATTTGTAAAGGAATATACCAAAGTTACCTCTTGTCATTCGAGGTTCCAGGTAAAAAAAAAATAAACATTTACCTTCCTACATACCAGCCTATGAAGGATCACCTGGTGCCTACACGTCAATGTTTAGAATTCACCCAGTGCAAACTATCAAATAGGTAAATTTCACAAAAAGAAAAAAGTTAATCTGTATATAAACAGGAACTTAATTAACCACTTTAAGGTAAAATGTCATTTAAACCTAGAAGAAAACAGCTGAACAGCTGATCGCTAACACCCGTAAACAAATCGGCTTCTTTGTGTATGTTTGGCTGGTGGAGCTGTGGGTTCAAAATGCAGAGAAGGAGAAGAGCGAAGCATACGTGGAGAGCTGATGTGATGGGCTGGTACCATGGAAATAAGTCGTAGGTCTTTGAAAACTTTATACCAGATAATAATTTCAGGTGTTATAATCTGCACCTGTTGACTTTTCCTAGACCACAGTAAGAGCTTTAAGTGAAGCTGGGTCGAGTCCCTCATCATTTATTCCTCCATTACATTAAACTCACAGTTAGAGCCTCACTAACCGCTGCTGATTATCAGAAAGCCTCAGAGCCTCTATTATTAGAAAATATATATATCACTACTTTTAGCTCAAGCCTGTGATGCACTAATACTTTTGCCACTATGGTCTGAATAAATTCAATCTTTGCATATTATTTCAAAAAAGAAGACAAAATGAACTTGCTGGAGTCATTATGATACACAGCCACTGTGATCAGGTCATTAAACTGAGGTAACTTAGCCATACACCAGTTTACTATTTGTGACCAAGACATGGTTACATGGTTCACGACGACTTGTCAAAAACCGTAGAAGCTGATGAATAATTATTGCTTCAGCTGCATAATGTTTCTTCACTCGTCTGCTAGTCGAGGAAGCGATTATTATTTAAGACTTGTTTCGCAAATGCTTCCTAGAAGCAGAGCTGTCTTACTTTTATCTCTGAAGGAACCTTTTCACACTCTGCCCCAGAAAGTAATCTCACACGTTCACCCAGTCATGTTTAAATGCTGTTGTAATCAGCTGTGAGTCGCTGAGACAGACCCAGGTCACATGGTGTCATTTAATGCCTTGTTTTGGGTAATATTTGAGTTTGTAGTTGTGCAAGTGGGCTGGTGACTACATGGGTACCATCCTCAGGTTGTGTTAAACATGGACCCTTGTATCTGTATAATACAGTACGGTGCAGGGATTGCCATGCATATCTACTGCTGCCCCTCACTGGCTGAGGAACACGATTCTTCAGAAACATAAAAGTGACAGGAAGGATAGATGAACTTGTCGCCCCCGTAATTACCGCGTCGCATCACCCTGAACTTCCAGCTGAATCATAACCCACATCGCACTCTACTGCTAACAAGCTTCTGAAAACGCTGACCATTATTTATTGCAGCCAAATATGCTGCAGAGCTGGGAGTTGGAGTCTATTTTTGTCTAATTTGACAATCTTTCCGACAGTTTAAGGACGATGTTTTCACTTTTCCTCTCTGTATTCTTTTGTCAGTTTAAAAATGGTTATAGAAATGAGGCGGCTTCAATGCCCAAAAATGTCACTCAATGGTAGCACAGACAGTATACTACAGCCAGTCAGCAGGGGGAGCTCTAAAATTAAAAGCTTCACTCCACCGGGGAGCTTGTCCCGTACATTTATTTTACAGTCTATGGTAATATCACACTAATGATTGATCTTTTATTGACAGCATTGGTAATGGATGCTGTGTTTTTATCTTCAGACGACACAATACGACAGCCTGGTGGTGAGCAGGGTCAGAGTCCGCCTGGCATCCACATCTCAAAGAGGCTGCTCTTCTCCATCGTGCATGAAAAATCAGGTGAGTTTGATTACACGCAAGACGTTATGTTCAATGTCGTCCACGCCTTTCACCTTCACACGTAGCAAACTGTAGCACACTGCACATTCTAACACCTCTGACATCTGTGACACCAGAGAAGGGCAACTTTTACCACAGCAAGGGCCAGAAAAATGTGATTGTATTTGATTTGAGGGACACATTATCAACATTAATGATAGCGTTTGGAATAAAGACCAATCTATGCATTAATTTTATAATAATAATAACAGATTTTATTTGTATTGCACTTTACTTTAAAGAAATCTCAAAGTGCTACAAAGGAAAGCCTGAGACCTATAATGAACATAACTAGAAAACAGTTTAAAACGAATAACAACGAGTTATAAAAAACGCTACGGAAAGGCCTTTGTAAAAAGGTGTGTCTTTAGGCTGCGTTTGTGTATTGTGTTGTTGTTTGGCATATTTCTACATATTGTGAGTTGTTCCTGTAAACTTGTGTATTTTTGTTGTCATTTTGAGTATTTTTTTTTAAAGCAAAAATTACACTTGGGGTCACCAGTTGCCCAATTATGCTCTACAACTTGTCTGTGGGATCACTGTGCATGTCAGCAGCTCACAGATTTTTCCTTCCTCGGATTGCTTTTGATCAATATTAATGATCAGATCAGAAACACCACATACAAACTGACGCTGTCAAGTTGTTTCTTTAAATTATTGAATCTTCTTCTCGGCACTTTGTAGACGGTCCCTGCCTGCTACTGATGGGCTGCTCATTGTTCCCAATGTTCCACTTTCTGAGACTATAAAGAAGAAAACTGCAGTGCAGCCTCATGCATGTGCTACCAACTCTTGTTTACAAGACAGCGGTGTGAGAAAATGTGAATGAGATACATTTGTGTCTACATTACCACCACTCTGATGGTGTCCTATACATGCACCACTTCCCTGTCCTCTAATCTATGTATTTATGTGCACACAAACTTTTATGTGAGCGTGTGAAAGTCATCGTATAAAGAAAAACTACTTGTTTCCTTTCAGGAGCTCCTAGTCCATAGCGCCTAGTCCATGAATTTAATCTGGGTTAGGGCTTGTTATTAGTTTGTCATGGTGGCTCCTAAATTTGACCACAGGCAGAGAGTGAGAGGACATGAACACAAAGGATAAAAAGTGTTGGCTCAAGGATTTTGTGCAGGAATATCACACACACACACACTCTGTGTCAGTAGCGAGCAGGTAGAAATGAAACGTTTGGGTAATTAAGTGCTTCAGTCCTTGATTTGAAAGTTGACGCGAGAGAGCCACATTGAAAGCGGACATCAAAGATTCAAACTGTTCCAATGCTCCCATAATTTTCTCTTAAGAGGCTTCAATCTCAGATAAAAGCCTCTTTGTTTTTAAAGCAGTGATTTTTCTTTTTTTTTTGTACACAGTGGCAGCATAAAAGCTGCCGGCAACACTCAAGCACTCACTTCATATTATTGAAATGGTCTTTGAGGACTTGGTGTAAAAACATGTGAAGTGAGAACTACAGTAGAGTGGCTGTGGCATGATGTCTCTGTGCATATTTATCTGTATGGTGCTCTGCAGGGAGCCTGTGACGTGTTACAGATTCAAAACGCTGCAACTTCACAAGGGTTGGATATCAATTAATGATGTCGATGAGAGAAATCTACACGAGGGAACAAACTTTCTGATGGTGGTAAATTTATTCGTCTAATTTGCGTTATGTGACATTAGAGGTGGTTGTCACATTTGATCACGTAGCTTTTTAGTGAGCAACAACCCGGGGACACATGCGGACCTCAGTCTAATTTCGTGACTGAAAGACAGAAAAATGCACTCCAAAAAACCCACAAAATTATACAAAAGGGAAACAAAAATACACAAAATGACTCTGAAAAATACAAAACAACATAAAAACAAAAAATCCCCACAAAATAAAAACAAAAATATCCATCAACAGAAATACACAAAATGACAAAAACAACAAAAATGTCTGCTTTTCTCTAATTATATGTATTTTTGTCATTGTTTTGTGTTTTTACAGTCATTTGGGGAATTTTTTTCATTTTGTGTGTTTGTCTTGGTAGACACCGTGAAAGCTGCCTTATTTAGCCCCGCCCCCTGTGTCAACCTTGGTGCTGGAAGAGTTAACACATTTGTGTTCTTTTTGTTTCCCTCACTGCCCAGCAATGTGTACTCCACCAAAGCTGACCTCACCCGTCAAGAGTAATCCTTTAAGAAGATTGCTCTAATATACTGAGTTGACATTGAGTCGATGGAGAAGTTTCTTTGTGGCTGTACAGAAACACTGCATTCAGCGAGCGTGCGTTCTCTCTGTGCGTGGAAAAACTCTGACAGCAGCTGTTTTGTCGGCTCTTCCTTTTCAGAAAAATGGGACTCGTTCATTCGGGAGACGGAGGACATCAACACACTGAGGGAGTGCGTTCAGATCTTGTTCAACAGCAGATACGGTGAGGAAACCGTCTCTCCGTCTGTCTGAGGGATTTGGTATCTCACCCAGGAAGATGTCACTGCCTCCTCCTCAAGCATTTGTTCACACGCTCACCCATAACTGGCTGCGTGTCTATGGATGCTGATAGATTGGGGTCGTGGCGCTTGTTTTTCATCCATAACACACAGTTTTGTATTCATGCTTCTGATCCCAATAGAAAATGTCAGAGAAACAGCCCAACAATTTACAGCTCAACTGCAGCTGTTACCTCATGACAATTGTATTCACTTTATCCAAGCACTCATTGCAATGTTCATTCTTCAGTCTGTCAAACTTTGAGTGGATGTTTGTTTTTGTTTCACATAACTGAGTGTTAATGGATGGTGAAAAGCATTTTAGCCCATTGTATCCATTCATTGTCTCATTTATACACTCATGCTATGCTCGGAGAAGCTTTCTGGAGGTCAAAGTTGTTTCAATTAGCAACTTGTAATAATACAGCAGTGATTGCATTTATCTTTTTAGCTGATCAAAGAGCTTTATTATAAGTGTCAGTCAACAGATGCCAGGGAGACCAGTTGATCCATAACAAAAAATCTAATTTATTCTTCTACCTACAGCGGAGGCTCTCGGTCTGGACCACATGGTGCCGGTCCCGTACCGTAAGATTGCCTGCGATCCAGGAGCCGTAGAGATTATCGGCATCCCAGACCAGATCCCCTTCAAGCGGCCGTGCACATACGGCGTGCCCAAACTCAAACGCATCCTGGACGAGCGTCACGGCATCCGCTTCATCGTCAAAAGGTACTAAAAAGCAGCGATAGCATCACTTTTGTTGTGCGTACGTGTCAACTTTGCAGCTTTAAGCGATTGTTTGAAGAGCTCTTAATCAGCGTTAACAAAAGTGGGTGATGAATCTCTCACAGCCTAATTTTTCTCCTTGACTTCACAGGATGTTTGATGAGAGGATTTTCACTGGTAAGTGTGTGTGTCATTCAACTTCATCTCTTTATAAATTAATCCTTATTAATGCTTGATAATGATCTGTACAAACATGTTGCCACATAGTGTAAAGCTGAGCATAAATACACAGCTTTTCGGATTTATCTAATAAAAACAGATCATGAGTTTTTAAAGGTGGAATATGTGAAATATCTCATCAATCTACGTTTAATATTTCTTAAAATGTAATATAGTGCTATCATGCACTACTTATTCACACCAACAGGGGGTGCACACCAGCTCTGGTGCTGGGAAAGGAAGGAGGAAAGTGGCAAGAAAAAAGGACGTTAACTTTAGTTATATTTATTTCAAACCAAATGCAATAAAGAGTTATATCATGGCACTATTTATATAAAGAAACAACATGTTTTAATGGGAAAAAACCAACACCTTCCTTTGAGCAATCATAGGCAGTAAACCATAACAATCTTTAATCAAACAAGTTACAAGTCATTGGGATATACAGTTAATCTAGTCTGAAAACAGTACATGCTACTATGATAAAGGGACTGAAAACAGACTGCAAAGATAACGATCTAAATGTGTAAACATTTATAAATAAAAACACAGTGAATATGATCTTTCTGGAGCATCAATGCTGTTTTCCTACCCTCTGCTGTTCAGTTGGCGGGGCTTTTGTTTTGCATTTCTTCTGTTCCTCTCAACATAGCAATACTCAACTGTGGATACTTTTGGAATCGCAGCTACTTTGGTTAAATATTTACATGTAAAGTCTTATATCTACAATCACCCGTGCACTGATCAAATATTTACGTGAAATCAGAGCCACAAGTCTGTAGTTTCACTCATCATCAAATATAATTGCAAATGACCTCTCCGTCACATCTTTGTTGACATGTTTACACCCCGCAGACATTTTCCTCTATAATGCGACGCTCCGTCTACTACCCCTTGTGTCTTTTTTGTCGTAGCTGCCGGTAAAATGGCGAGGGAGGAGGGCAAACATGACCTGAGTGCCACGCTGGATGACGGCTTTCCTGACGGTTTGAGCATCCCGCCCACTGCTGCCGAGCTCAGCATCAATCTTCACTGCAGCAGGTGTGACTGGGACTAAGATAGAAATGATTTTATAGATTTGATTCTGCACTGATGTGTGTTTAGAGCGGTTGTTTATTCATATTTATTCATAAACGGCTTGAACTAATGGTTTAATCAGCATACTGTGCCCACGCTCTCTGAATTAATGATGTGATCTGATGCTTGTGGTCATCAAAACAATCAGCTAATAGTTCAAACGTGTCCCCAAATATTTCTCTTTCATTGCCTGAATTAGAAAAGTGCTTAGCTTTGATTGCTTTGCAAGATTTGTGCTCGTCATGGTTATAAGTGTTACACATGCATAATAATTAAGCTCTCATTTTAGGTGCGTTTCTGATGTATCATGACTGAAAAAAAGGTTTACAGCATTAACGCCTCCATTATGTGTGGATGCTTCATGAGTTGTCATGATCACCAGTTGAACTGATACATCATTGTTATTTTTGACCACAGGAGCTACAATAATCAACAAGATTAATGTCTTAGTCCTTTTACAGTTCTTGAGCAGCACAAGGTGAAAACTTTAATGTCAGGAGTAGACCCTGCTTATACAGTGAAGCTACTTTGTCTCTTGTTATATTGTATAAGATTAGAGCTAACTGTTCCTCACCAGTTTTAAAGCCTCCTAAAACAGTTTTTTTTAGGAATAAACTGTGCTTAAACCTAAATGTAAACCTGTTGATAATAAGCACTTGTTTGGTAGCATTGACTTAAATCCTGACAGAAAAGTGATTGTGTGCACTGCATACATTCTATGCACGAGCGGATGTTTCAGGAATATAAACTAACTTGGAAACAGAATGTTTTAAAATGAGCATTTGCAGGCTATTGAATTTATTTTGGATGTGTTTTCTTTGCCCTGCAGATCAACAAGTGCTTGTGTGAGTCCGCTGGCTGATAGTGAAGCAGGTAGGTTCCCAATGCGTGGAGCAGCTCTTAACATGATTATGGGATCATTGCAGTCGAGCATTGATTGAGCTGAGCACTATGTGGGCTGCTGATGACACTCACACAGAAGGATCTGTTATATTTCAGCAGGTCCTTCGGGTGATTCCGTTCCTTTGAGGAGAATCAAAACCGAACCTCCGGACGGGGAGATCGTTCAAATCACAGTGCCAGGTCAGTGAGCAGCTGCACACGCGACAGTAAACATGCATGTTTGTGTAGATTGTTTCTAAACTGTTTACAGGCTGGTCACACAGAGTGAGACATGCAAGACTTTACAATGTGAAAAAAAGACAAATTTAAAGAAAGATGGCTATGGTTCAGTTCTGTTTTAGGACTAGAAGAAACAATCCCATAATACCTGAGGCATAAGTGGTGATGGTGCAGTGATTGAATGGTTTAATCACTGTAGTGGTGGCAGGTCTGGTTTAGGGGAATCGGCGGGTGGAATGGATTGTAGGCTTCATTGGGGTCATCAGGTGGGCACCCTCCTTCAATGGTGTTTCAATGATAGGTCCATAACACCTCCAGAGGGCTCATCGGTAGCATTTGGCATTCCAGGCATGCCCCCTTCTGCTTCCAACACTTATATTCTGTTATGGGCCCAGGTGGTGTCTCGCTTTTTCATCCATAGCCACCGACTTGTTTCTTCTGCTGCCCCTGAGAGGGCTTTGATGGTTTGGCGTAGGGTGTGGCCTCGAACTCCCAAGTCCTTAAGCAGTCTGATGGTTGATTTGCCCATGAAGCCCCTGCAGCCGACCTCCACTGGGCAAACCTTGGCTTTCCAACCCGTTGTTTAGCTCCACCTGCTAACTCGGTGTACTTAAGGCTCTTGCATTTGAAGGCCTCCTCTACAGCAGCCTCCCAGGGAACGATAAGCTCTATGATGTACACGATGCGGAGTGAGGAGGAGCAGAGCACTAGGTCTAGTCTGAGGTTTGTTGTGGCGATTTCAGTGGGGAAGCATAGCCTCTGCCACCAACTTCCAGTTACGAGCCCCTCCAAGATGGCCCGTAACCAAAGTTGTATTGACTTTTGGTGGCTTTATACTTTCTCGGATGAACTCCCTCGTGGGTGTAGGATGGACTGGTAGAGGGGGCAGGGCATTGATCTTCACCCGTCTGGACTCCAGAGTAGCTGCTAGGCACTTCAGGACATGGTTGTAATGCCAGGTGTAACAACCTTGTGATAGGCTCATCTTGCAGCCAGTCAGGATGTGTTTGAGGTTTGCTGGAAATGGACAGAGGGGGCACGTGGGGTCTTCTCAGAATCAGAATCAGAAGAGCTTTATTGACCAGGTACAGTTTAGAACAATACGGGGAATTTGACTTGGTAGTTGCAGTGAAAGAAGACACATCAACACACCGGAGCAGCCATTTGCGGCGCCCACATATTTAGGTGAAAAAGCGATCAACAACAGGAGGAGAGGAGGGGTGAGGGGAAAAAAAAACTGCCAGTTTGAAACTGATTTCCCTAAACAGAGAAAGCAGTGTGAAACCAGGAAAAAAACCCACCTCCGCAAACATAAATGTAAGCATGACACAGTCAAACAACTCGAGACAAGGCATGTGGGAAGGGTTGGGGGGGAGGGGGTCAGGTGGGAAGAACAGCAGGATTCCAGCCGTTTGGGGACATGGGCATGCTGCCAATGGGCGCTGCAACCACACCTCCATGCAGCTGCGGATGGGAGGTGGGGAAAGATGGCCAATGAGGCATTTGAAGTTGAAGACCTGTAGCTGCGTTACTGACAACCAGATGACGTGTGGAAAAGTTCAGCATCAACAGTTCCAGGTGGGAATGTAGGGAAGGAGCGGGGGGAGGGAGTGGGGGTAAGAGCCGCCGTCTGCAGAAACTTCCTGGTGATAAGAGTTGAGACAACCTTGGCTTTAGCCTTGGCTAGCTGGGGAGCCGAAAGGGAGATAAACAATGTGATTTGATTCAGGCTATGTCAATTTCCAATAGCCTTCTGTCCTGGGTCTCTCTGCTGTAATCCAATGAATGGCCTAGTTTCCACTTCCAAGCCGGGTCTCCAACTTCTCCCAGTTGTTATCCATAACGCGTAGACGATCCAAAAGCAGCTCTTGCTTGCTTTTGATATCGATCAACACATGAGTCTGAGTGTTCAGAGCCCTGCTACATCCTTCAGAAATCACTGGCAGCTTTTCCAAAACAGTCGCCAGCGTAGTACGGACTTTTCGATAGATTAGGAAGCCACCAGCTCTGATCAGCAGTATGCCTACTATCATTATTTCAATCATGTAGATGTCCTCCACGTCTTCCACGGAAAGGATGGAGAGACACACAACTCGCCAAGGGTCAAGTGTGTATCCAGCCGCAAACGTCCCGCTTCGACATGCGGGTTCACCACCCCCGGTTCTTTTCGTCGAAAAACTCTGATCGATAGCACTGAGAGACCAACTAATTAATTCCATTATTCCGGTTTTGGATGAGTTACAGAGAGAGGCTCTTGTTAGGCTCACAAGACCAGACAAAGCAGCAGCTGGGAGAGAGATAAGAATGGAAGGGAGGGAGAAACAGAGTGCGACTGTCCTCGTCGAGAGAAGCAAGAAGAAGCCTGTACCATTGGTTGAGGTTAGAGGGGGAGGGCAGGACGTCATACGTGATGCGTAAGACAAAGCTGATGTGAAATGCCTACATGCCCATCAGCTCCCTCCAAGAAAACGTTCTCTTCTCACATCCCTCTCATGTCAACCACTGTCCTTGCCCAAGGCCAACAATGTCTCTGTGCCCGAGGTCTACTTAGCTTACTCAGTAGCTGCAACTGGGGTTCACTTCCTTCCAGTCGCCAAAGTAGGTGCTGTTTGGGAAATGCATGGGTCACAAGACTGTTAGTGGCATTTCCAACCTTACTTGGGAGCATTTCAACTCCTGTGCGAGGCCGGAAACAGGAAGATCCAAAATGCCTTCTTCATACAGCCGGATGTTACTGAAGCACCTGGGGAGTCCCAGCCACTTTCCGGTGTAAGAGCTAACTAACCTCTCCAGTTTTTCTATTTTGGAGATTGGGATCTCATATATGGTAAGGGGCCACGTCAGCCTAGGCAGTAGCCCACACTGAAGGCACCATAGCTTCAGCCTGCCATGGAACATGGTCTTGTTGATATTCTCAAGGCCAGTTCGAGTGTCCTGCCTAAGCTGGTCCACTTGCTCTGTGTCATTGGTGAAATAATGGATACCCTCTTATCCACAACAACCCTGAGTCCGAGAATGATGCCTCACAATCAGGAGTGACTTCAAGAATGTATTCATTTTTGTTCCCGTTCATCTGGATCTGGCTCTCATGGCATTTAAAGAGTAACTAAACAAATACAAATGTATTTGGGTATGAAGTCGTGCTGTTGATTAATTCTGGTCCAACTCTCAACATTTAGTCAAAGTAGTTACTCTTTAAAGACACATTTTCTTTTTTTTTCTTTTTTAAAACCCCCCAAAAAACAATAACATTTCCACATGATGGAGAGAAAACCACCAGCAGAACCAAGACTGGTTGGTGGAGGTGGAGACCATCTGCTTTTAATGGTTGGGTTAGTGGACCGGCAGGCGAGAGAACATCAGTAATAGAGGAGAGCTGCTCCGTGCACCAGAAAAGGCTCCGCTGCAGTAAGATATAAAAAGGATAAAACAAAAGGTCAGACAAGGTGGTGGATGTGATATAATTAAGATGCGACGAGATAGGATTATATAGGATAGGATAAGCTAGGATAGGACTAGATAAGAAATAAGATAACACACAATATGACAATATGAGGTGATGATAACATCTAAAATGAGACAAGAAGAGGATGAGATGAGATGGGATTAGTCAAGTTACAGTAAGATAAGGGAACATAAGACTATGTAAGGATACAATAAGATAATGTTTCTCACAATAAGGAGGTTTAGTTTGGACTGTAATACTGCATCATGTCATAACTGACAACAAGTATGTCCACTGATGACACAAGACCGGATAATGTGGACTACTTCCCATATCGTGGAATACTTATGTCATCGCAAGTCCTTTTTTTTATATCAGTTTTGCTACTATGTAACATTGACAAATAATAAAAACAGTAGAAACAAAAGGAGGTTCATTATAAATCTTCTCCATCCAAAACTCAGACATATGATGCATAGTCAGTCTCTAGGAGTAGCGGTAGAGTACATGGTGTAAACACTCAATGTGTTAGGGGAGGCATTAACAACAATAGCTTAAAAATAGGCAGAGCAGGTCTCCATCTTGTAATGAAAACGTCTTTCTGGAGTCTTAATAGGTCGGTAATTTCCTCCACATGATAGAGGTCTTAGACTTTTTGAACCCTTAATTAATGCCATTGGGTATAACACCTAGAAGGTGTGGAATGGTCCTTATTGATGAGGAGATGCAGCATTGCCTCAGCTCTGGTTGTGGAGCTTCCAAAACCACCATCTCCAAGCAAAGACCAAAGTCCTCATCAGGGCAGTGCTCAGACACCTGGACCACAAACAGTATGCACCCAAAACCTCACTGCACTCAAATGATGGGGTCCCATATTGGCCTCCATGCCCACCTGAACACCTGGAATGAGGACTGTCGTGCTCGAACACGAGTAACTGCAGATGATGAGGATGATTTTGAAATGATGTGCTCATTTTGTACCGAAAACCCTAAATGCACCACCTTGGAAATATTCCTGCATGTTTCTCCTCTGAAGCTTCAGGCTCCGGCTCTGGATCAGTGACTGGTTCAGCCTTTAGTTCACCAGCCCTAACGGAGGAAAAACATTAATTGCCTGTGATTCCCTCTCTCTAATTGGAGTGGCTGCTCGCTGGCAGGAAGAAGACGGATTTACTTTTGCCAATTTGTTTTTTTAATTTCCTGCGGGGGACTGGGCTCTGCCAGCAGCTTGGTCTGACATCCAAAGTTTACTGGGATAAATACCAACGCTGTGAAACCAAACAGTCACACTTTGGGAGAATGGGATTCCTGTCTGAGTTGCAGCCAAGTGGAGATGATGGAGATTAGATGAAAACTCTTGGCTGGGACAGCGTTTGGCTTTCATGTTTCATTTTATTATTTGGAAGAACTGGAGCTCAGGAGTAAAATAGATCACGCTCTAAGTTTTACTCTCCTTTAAATCCACAGCTGCTCATACTGTGTGAAACCACAAGTACTAAAAGAGTTAAACCCCTTACTTATTACCGTTCACTTTGAAATTAAATAGACATCTAGATCCAGAGCTGGGTATCATGACCAATTTCCTGAATCAATTCGGTTTTGATTAATAAGCTTTTGAATCGATTCATCACGATTCGATTTCTATTCAGTACTGATGTTTCAAATTTTACTTGGATATCAATAAGATGGTTCCACTGGTCTTACCCAGCAGAGCTTTGTCTGCCATGTTGGCACTGAATTGAATGCACTCTCGCGTTGAGCAGGCACAATAGTTGACTTTGCTAACATCAGACTTCACAAGACTACTGGGGTTAGGGTAAAAAAAAAAAAAAAAGATTTTACCCTTGAATCAATTTTGGAAAATGTCAATGAAATCGATCCAAGATTGATTAAATCAAACTTTTTACTCAGCTGTAGCTACAGTATCACTGTGTCCTACTCGTCCTTTAACAGGAACCATGGAAGTCACAACATCTGAACTATGACTGTACGTCAGGAACAAGGAGTCGTAGAACAAACTGATTTGAACAAGAAAGCATTTAGGTTTGCTTTTAATGTCAATAGGACTAACTTGGTAAATATTGGTGAAACACTCACTTAGGCTTTTTATGTTGTGTATTAACTCAGGTAACTGGAGTTACTGTAGGAGGGCCTTTGTAATGAAAAACTGGACTCTTCAATATAATGCAAACTCTTGAGTCCAACATTGGGCGTGATTTGAACGTATTGTTTGTTCTTCATATACTGTATTAGCTTTCATTTAATTACTCCCTATTACAGTTGTTGGTAAATATACTTCAAGTTGGGGAAAGTGATAAAATGGAAATAAAATGAAAATATATTCTGAAACAGAATTTGAGAAAATTGGAAACTGAAAATCGGAGGCTCTGAGTTCGATTTGGCAATTAAGTCCAGAAGAGATTTAGAGACTAACATAAAGTCCTCAATGCTCCAAAGAAAACACATTTGTATTACAGAGCAACTCATTGTTTTCAGGAGGCTCTTTGTTATGATTTAGAACTAAATAAATTACTCTGGAACGTTTTCTTGTTTATCCTTCTAAGTGCATTTAGATTAATCTAAAGTGAAGTAAAATCCAGTGAAACCAACTCTTTGTGTTTCTAGAGTCTGGGCCGAGTTTGGAGGAGCCCACTGAACCTGTTCTCGATCCGGCCATCTCGTGTCCATCCACGGTCTCTCCCTGTGCTCCGTCCGCCCACGCCGCTCCTCCGCCCGCTCCCTCGGGCCCCCACCACCAGCTGGAGAACAACACAGGTATCGGCCTCTGAGCCCACTCACTCCTGCCTTTATGTATCGGCTCCTACACTGTAAAAAAAAGAGTAAACATTACATTAGCCAACAGAAGATAAAACTTACCAAGTAAAAGTGGGTTAGTTGATCAGAATGAGCAAGCATTGAAATCAAAGAAATTGGGTAAGATAGAACCACAGATAAGAAGAACAGGTACTTAAGAGTAATGTAACCTATAGTACATATAGAAACTCTGTGATTTTATCTGATCTGAGGGCCATGCTATCAACATTCATGTCAACATTTTCAGAAATGACCAATCTGAGCTTTAATACAGAAAAAAACAAATGTTTTTGTGTAATTCTTTAATAATTTGTATATTTCATGTATTTTTGGTGTATTTCTTTGGAGTCATTTGGGTATTTTTTGCTCTCATTGTGTGTTTTGTCTGTTTTTATTGCTGTTTTGTGTTTATGTTGTCGTTTGTGTATTATTTTGACAGCAAACGCACATAGACCCTTTGTTCATCCCTGTATTAATGCTCTGATCAGTCATTATTGTAACCGCAGACATTAATGTTGATAATGTGGCTCTTGGATCAGACAGTCACATGTTTGTGACCTGCGGTGTGATAAAAGCAACAAAAACTAATTCCCAGCAGTAATAGTATTTCTGTTATTGGTGAAAATATTGTCTATTATATACATATTGAACATATTCAAACTTAATATTTGAATCCAACTTGGAGAGCATTTGGTAGTTTTATATGAAATTGGGCGGACATGAACTGAAAACATGAGGTGTAATCTACCGAACTTCCTTATATTCTACAAGTAGTTTTTTACAGTGTAAAGAAGCCTCCACCTTTCCCTGGATCCTCCTCCTCCCCCCAGTATTTATTTAACAGATATCAATAAGCCGATGCACGTATGAGAAGGATTCCATGTTTCCAAACCTTTTAGTAATTTGTTATCCCTCAAACACTAGTCGCCCCTCCTCCTTTCAGTGTCATTACTACGAGCTCCCTGCTGTGAAGAGCAACATGCATCAGCTGCACTGCTGTAAGCTCAGGAATCTGCTGATATCCTTATAGATATTGCAGTCTGATGTATGATGTGCACGGATCAAACCATGTCTGTGATTTTACTTGTCACTGTAATCAGTGATCGGCCTTTAAACTCTGATCAATGCACCTGTGGTTTAAACCTGTTTGTCAGTCGCTGATGCATCGTGCACATTTGCAGCCTTGGAGTCGACTCCTTTTTGTCATCACTCACCACCAAATCACTTAGACTGTGTTAACGAGGTTCAGACTCCCAAATCCTTCCAACCCACGTAGTTCACCTCTTTGTTTCTCCAAACCTTCGTCTGATTGACTCACCAGGAATGTTTGAGCAGATGCTTTTCAGTTTCACGGCTGCACCATCAGACTTTATCTCATTCACTTTCTTATTTATTTGTTCATCATCCTTTAATGTTTTCATTCTTCTTGTGTTTACATTGTAAGATGAGTACTGTAACCACAATCAATAAACAGGTTTGTCATCTAACAAAGAAGGAAACAACAAACTGCGTCCCTGTCAGATAATAAACAGTGGTATTAGATTATATATAACATTCATGCAAAACGTAAAGAAGATCCCATGGTACTTGAACTCCTCCACTTTGGACAAGACCTCACCCCTGACCTGGAGTTGGTAATCCACACTTTATAATTTATAATCCAGACATGGCTCAGAGGATCATAGCGTAACGACACATCATCAATAGGGTCAAACCAACCTGTCCAACGAGTCTAAACCCAGCTCACCTTTCTTCTCTTTGGAGACGATTATTAGTCCCACACTGGATGTCAAACTCCAGGCCTGGATCCAAATTTACCCGAGGAATGATTTTATTCCAATACAAAATTGCAGGGAAAACACTATTCATTGGGTAAAAGTGAATGTTTTACACCCATGTGATTAATATGCAGTAATATACATGCAGAATTGTTCACATCAGGTCAGAAAATTGTTTAAAATCCAAAAAAAAAAGCTCGCTGGTTCAGTCCATGTGAGCGTAAACTGGTCTGTATTTGACTCCTGAACTAAAATAAAGGCTAAGGTAAAAAAGTAATCAATTTATATTCTCCACACAGCATCATCCATTATGATTTATTAGCTTCAAAGATTAGCCTTTTATTGACCGTGTGAAGCTACAGAGAAGGGTTTCTGCTCCAAGTGTTCCTGGTGTCAGGCTTAGCGCTCCATGCCATGGTTTTCCTTTGGTTGATTTCATTGTGCTTTGTTTAAGTTTTCTTTTCTTTCACAAATGAGCACTAAAGGAGAGACACTACAGGTAAGTGCAGCTGCACCATCATCTGTCAAACTCTGACGTTAGCCGTCCCTAAACATTTAGTCATCGTGTTCATTCAGGATGAGGTTTTTTTTATTGATAGTGTCACCGCACAATATTGGTAGAAGCAGAGAATTACCAACTGTTCTCTGGAACATTTGTTTAGTATGATCAGAAACTTTTGTTTATTTTTATTTATGTCATTATTTATTATGTATTCTATCATTTTTATTCTATGTATTCATTTTTTTTTTTTTTTTTTGGAAAAGAACCAACTGGTTTAGTTTCTTTGCAGATGACTAACTTTTTTTTATTCAGGACGTATTTTTAGATTATTACTAAGTCTGGGTTCAATTCCAGCTGCTTTTTTTTTGCCAATTCTTCAAACCAGATTTCAGCCCCAGAGGAGAAATATATTGACTGCTCCTCTTTCATTATTCACCATCCAACATTTGATCAGCATTCGTGAGTGCAGCCTGGAGGTCAAAATGTCTGAAACAAAGCAATATCAGACAATATTTGAATTTAATCCTGATTCATTAAAAAAAGAAAGAAAAAAAGTCACACGACAGGGTCAAAAGACTTGTTTTTGTCATAAATGTACACATATACACTGATGTACTAATGTACACTGATAAAGGGTCAGCAGGGGACTTTTCTACTGAAACATCTTTAATTTTTGTGTTTGTGTGCAGGTTTAACACCTGCGAATTGCACTTAAAAAATAAATTATTCAATAATCAACCCTTAAACTCAGGATAGAAACTAATTTTGACTTGTTAATGGGGTTTCTTCCAAACATCAGCTTTAATATAAGCGTTTAACTGAACGAGGTGGAAAGAATAGGATGAAAAGTAGCTTTTAAAGGATCCGAGAACACTGTGTGTTTGACTCTTTGCTCCTTTTTGTGCAGCTGAAGCACCTTCACCCAGTGCCGCCTCCGTCAGCTCCCAGAGAACTTCTGAAGGTAGAACGCACTTATGTCATTAGAAACAGAAATATCAACATATTGTAAGAACTTTCATATATTAAAATCTATTTTTCATATCTTTCACGTTGAGTCTCTGCATTCTGTGGTTAATGTGAACGTTATAAGACTACTAGGAATACGTTCCTTTGCTGTGAACATTGTTTTGGTTTGTTGAGTTTATCCACAGAACAATATGTGTTATTAAAGTAGAAATGTTGCATCATTTAGTTGGTATTTTTACCGCTTTTTTTTTACGTTTACCTGAGCAGAGGCTGTGTAAAGTGTGTTAAGTGTTAACTTTGATGGTTCAGCAGGGAGTCTAGTGGAGGACATCGGTGAGATGATCCTGCAGCTCCGCAGACAAGTGGAAAGCCTTTTCAGCATCAAGTACGGTGAGTGGGTCCCCACAACACACACACACACACACACACACACACACACACACACGCACACACACACACACACACACACACATACACACACACGCATTAAAGCTTTGAGTCGTTTTCCATTGACATTAAGAAGTTTCACATAAGTGTCATTTCTTTGTCATTTCAACAAATTTTTAGGACATCTCGCGCACTTCGGTCTAAAAAAAATAAAAATCTGAAATAAATAAAACAGAGGCAATATTTCAATATTTGCAAGTGGTGAAATAGCCAAAAGGTTGGGGTCCTAAATAAAAATAAAGAAGTCACATAAAGAAAAATTGTCTTATATCCCAACAAATAGTCATCTTTATCTATCTATAAATAGTATATACGTGTGCGTGAGAGATAACCCACGGAGGAGATGGAGGTAGACACATACACACAATATTTATGATAAAAATAAAAATATACTAAATGAGTAAAATAAAACAAAAAACTCAACAACATTTATACATAAAGTACACAAAACGACAACAGAAATACACAAAAATATACAAAATGACTCCAAAAAACATCTATTACAGAAAAATACACCAAACAACAACAAAATAATGAAAATTTATATGAAAAATAACTCCAGAATCACACTACAATGGCCACAAAAAACAATAATTATTCAAAAAAAGCACAAAAATACAACAGAAAGATACAAAAATACACATAATGATTCCAAAAAACATACATTACAGAAAAATGCACCAAATGAAAAAAATATAAAAATGAGTAAAAAAAACACGTTTATCATGCGCATGTCCAATAGAAAATAGTGGGGGAAAAAAAAAGTCTTTTTTCGTATTTTAAGAGACTGTCACCCAATAACCAATGCATATACTGTATCTGACTAATCAATAAGGATTTGAACCGTAGCTGATCAAATTACAGCGAGGTTTTTTCCAAATTTGATGGGCTGGCACGTCCACCAGATAGGATGTATAGCAGATATAACTGTATATTCTGAGAGAGTAGGTGGAGCTGTATTACTTTATCAAATTTAATTTTCCTATGTAGTGAAGTTCCTGAGATACTGAAAGCTGAAAATGGAAGAAAAATAAGGAGGCACGAAAATCGACACATATCCCCCGCAGTAAATTAGTCATATCTCAAAAAACATTAATCCGATCAAACTAAAAATGTACAGTGTGCTTATGAAAACTCATGGAACAATTGATGAGGAAAAAATTCTGAATCCTATAAAGCTCTTATTAGCCTCTAAATCACAGTTTACAATATTTCTGTGATAAATCTGAGAATGTAAACACTTGTTTTTGTCAGTGTCGTCTGTTAACCTTGTTCTAGGTTGAATCGACTGACCTAAACAGTTTGTTCCCTCTTTTCTCCTCCAGCTGAAGCTCTGGGTCTTCCCGAACCTGCCAAAGTGCCGTACTCCAAGTTCCAGATGTATCCGGAAGATCTGTACGTCAACGGGCTTCCTGAGGGAATCTCCCTCCGACGGCCCAACTGTTTCGGAGCAGCCAAACTGCGTAAGATCTTAGCGGCGAGCGGCCTGATCCAGTTTGTCATAAAGAGGTGAGAAACGCACTGGAAGCTTGGACTGGGATCGTTGGTTTGAAATGAGAGGGAATTGTTCTCTGTTCCCTGTAGGCCTGAGCTTTTAACAGAACAAGTCAAACAAGAGATGCCTTCACTCTCCGTCTGTGATTCAGGTTGGTCCGACAGTTGAATGAAAACATGGATGCACATTTTTATGATCTCTACTTGTCACTGGTTAATGTTTCTCCAAAGATGTGGAATCTAAAGATGCAGCACCTGCAACAGACGACGCTGCGGCTGCATCAAAACGAGCTGGATTCTCAGGTTAGATATGAGGTTCCCAACCTTTTCTTGTCGTGACCCCATTTTTGTATCACACATTTCTGGCGACCCCAGAGCTTTTTATTTTGAACTACAGACCCTTTCCAAAAAATTAGAATATCATGAAAAAGAATGGAATTATGGAAATTAAACTTGATTATAGATTATAGATTCAGGGCCCACAATTTAAACGATTTCAAATATTTATTTCTTTATTTTTACATAATTTGGGCTTCCAGCTCATAAAACCCATAAAAACAGGATTTCAAAAAAATAGAATACTGTGAAGAAATCACCGTTTACTAGAAAAAAAATGAAATATGAAGATGTCATTTTAGTCATTAATTTTTTATATTTTATTATTATTAGACATTTCAGGAGACCCCATTTTAATTCCTTGCTACCCCACATGGGTCACGACCCCAAAGTTGAAAAACACTGTGTTAGAACCTTCACTTTACAGAATGCACTTTAAATTATCGCCATATGTCATAAAATGAGAACAAAAAACCTCCCAAAAAGATATATAATAAAATATTAATATTAATGACAAAAATTAACACCACCAACATAATTACACAAAAAAAGACACAAAGGAAACAGAACAACAAGACAAAACGCACAGGACAGCACATGAACATTTTGCAATACTTGAAACATAAAGAATCGTTCAACAAAGGACATTGAAAGTCATTTTAACTAAAAATGTTCATGCATTAACTTTTAAATGTCTCCTCTGGTGTCTTCAGAGTGTTTGGAGTCCAAACTGTCCAGGATCGACCTGGCCAACACGCTGAGGGAGCAGGTCCAGGACCTGTTCAACAGGAAGTACGGGGAGGCGTTGGGCATCAAGTATCCTGTACAAGTGCCTTACAAGAGGATCAAGAACAACCCGGACTCTGTCATCATCGAGGGTCTCCCCCCCGGGATCCCCTTCAGGAAACCCTGCACCTTCGGCTCCCAGAACCTGGAGAGGATCCTGGCCGTGGCCGACAAAATCAACTTCACCATCACCAGGTGGGCAGGAACCAGGGTCACCTGATCACACCAGGAAACCCCCCTCCCCCCTAAAACAGTCACCATTTAAGCTGCTTTTCTTCTTCTCTGATGAGTAAAAACTTTAGAAATAAATCCATGCTTTACAACAGGGTTTCATTTTATCACATTATATTACATATCATTTAATATGTTATATTAAATTACAATATATATTATATTTTATTATATTAAATTAAAAATAAATATTTTTTATAAAAGTGCATAATAACATATTGTTCTTGAAATTCTTATTGAAAAAGTTTTTTAACATTAAGAAAAAAAGAATTAAATAAAAACTTTAAAGTTTTTTTAAAAAAAAGTTTGTTTGATATATTTTTAAATAACAAAACTTAATTAACAATAAAACTTAATTTAAAAAAATAAAAAAATACCTTTAAAAAAAATAAAAGAAAAAAAGTTTAAATTAAATGAGTAACATTAGAGCTTTGTTCAGTTCCAAATACCTGTGATTTATGACATACTATAAATAAAAATGTGAACATTTCCTGATTTGCACTAAAACAAAGCAAAACGGTGTGAAAGGTCATTATCTCTATTTATTTAACGTTATTCCTTCTACTTCAGATTAATTTAAGGTTCATATGATATAAGTGACCCTGACCTACACCACATGAATCTACACAGAGGTTTACCAACCACAAGGGGGCGATAGAGGCTTCATTAATCATACTGTCAGACTTAAACGTGACGTTTTATTGAATTAAATCGTGTTTATTTTGCTGACTAATCCTCATCTTTCTGCACCTTCTTTTTAGACCATTTCAAGGACTTATTCCAAAACCAGGTAAGAAATGAACTTGTTATCTCACAGCTCTGACACAAACATTCACGCTGAATATCTAACATTGATTGTTTCCAGCACCGCGGCGAGTCACTTTACTGAAGAAGGCGTACGCCTCCATAAGCGGTGAGTGTCTCTACCGCGCCTCTGAGTTTACCCACAATGCTTTGGGGGGGGCTGTAGCTCAACCTGCCTTTGTGTCGCTGCACAGACGACGACGACATCAATCGTATGGGGGAGAAGGTCGTCCTACGAGAACAAGTCAAGGAGCTCTTTAACAAGAAATACGGTAAATTAGCAGCTGTAGAATATCAGGAGACAAAACTTTTCTATCCACACAATTTTTCAAAGGTATGTTTACCATATTAATGGTCTGAAACAATATGATAAAATACAGCATTAAAATACATTTTAATGACTGTTTTGCACTGTAAGAGCATACAATATCATTCATTCTGAGAGTAATGTTTATGTATAATTTTGACGTTCTTGTGTGTGCGTTTGTTAAATTAACCTGACTCGACAGCGTCTGAAAAAGACGTCTTCTCAAAGATGGCAGAGCATAAGAAATGTTACTGAAATACACCTGGATATGTACTTAGTGACTGTGGATAATACTGCATAATGATTTTTAATAGACAGAAGCACATACGCACGCATGTGTCTGTAACTGTGTGTGTTCTAGTTTCTCACTTAAAATGTTTTCAGAACTTTCAAAGGTGGAGAATTTAGCCTCAGTGTGCTTCAGGTTTATGTCGTTGTGGTTCCAAATGCATCGTGGGAAACTTGGAAGTACACTTCAGTGGGAACGGTCGCGATACTATTCATAGTTATAGTGTATAGTGGACAGTATATACTCATTGAGTTTGTAGTGTGTAGTATTTTAGCTGGTTGTGCACTGAAGTTAGTCATTGGTAAACATGGACACCAATTTCACCAAAACCCCGCTGATGATCCCACCTGTGTTTAAGAACAAAATCATAATTTTCTCTCCTTTAATGTTAAACACCATTAAATTGACTCAGTGGTACACAGTAACTGTGACATGAATTATTATACTGGTTCATACTGGGGTTCCTCAGTAAACATGACATTAAGGAAGCATGGTAAATGACATACGTGAAGTCAGTATTAGAAAGTTGTATGCAGTCCATCATTCTGTCGTGTGTGTGTGTGTGTGTGTGTGTGTGTGTGTGTGTGTGTGTGTGTGTGTGTGTGTGTGTGTGTGTGTGTGTGTGTGTGTGTGTGTGTGTGTGTGTGTGTGTGTGTGTGTGTGTGTGTGTGTGTGTGTGTGTGTGTGTGTGTGTGTGTGTGTGTTCAGGTGAGGCTCTGGGCCTGGACAGATCCGTGGTGGTGCCGTATAAGCTGATCCGTGGTAGTCCAGAGTCTTTGGAAGTGGGCGGCCTCCCGGACGACGTTCCCTTCCGCAACCCCAACACGTACGACATCCTGTGCCTAGAGAAGATCCTCCAAGCCTCCGACAAGATCACATTCAACATCAGGAGCCAGCTGCAGTGAGTGTGGAGGCCCTGGGAGCTCGTTAGGCTCCATTGTTTATCACCCAGGGAAAAGTAGCGCTGAAACCAATGAGCCATGATGAAAGAAGTCCTTACGTTATGATTTCATCATTCAGACGGGTGTAAAGTGCGTCCCTGCTCTGTAACGTTGTGTTTGTTCTCTACAGGCCTTTCGCTGAGATCTGCAGTGAGGCCTGTAACACAGGTACGTTCAGTTCTTCCATATGAAAACCACTCCTCTTACTCAGCCAATCAGGGGCTTAAGGGCAAAGCTCTGCTTACAGTCTGTCAGCCTTCACTTTTCTCTACATTTCATAAAAATACAGGCAGTAATTATCAATTGTAAGATTCTTTATCCAAAAACAAACCCGCCCTGCACTTTGATCAAAGCACTGGATAAGTTGCTCAACCACCAAAACAATAAAATGACTGGGAATAAATCTTGAAAAGGTTATCAACTATAGTTAGAACCTCCAGTGCCCGTTTAACTTTGCTGTGCTTGTAAAGCTCCTCCCGTTTTTTGTGTAGCGCAGCTTTAATCATCTTCACCTGCTCAGTGTTGGAACTGTTGTGCCTGGTTAACTGGTTAACTCAGTCCATGTTGTCTTTTAGTTATTTATATTCCAGCCTTTTGTCCGTGCCTCGTAGTTACACAATCACAGTCAGCAAGCTACAACTGTTTTAGTGGGAACTTCCGGTTTCCAAAATAAAAGTCTATACATCTTTATATGACATATAAATAATTAAAAAGGAGCAGTCAGAATAATCCGTCACTACAATTTACGGTATATCTACCTTTTAATTGTATCTTTCTTTATTTTTGACTTATTACTATTTATTTTGTTTCCTCACAGGAGTTAAAAACTAATATTTTCTTTAAAAAATGATAAATATTTCTAAAAAAAAAAACGGAATTTAAAAATTAAAAAGTAAAATGGAATTTAGAAAAAAATAAAATGGATTTTATAGGGCCCTACAACTGTATCGCCTGGGATTAGATACCCCTAGAGATCTCTGGTGCCCCCCTGTGGTGGGTACAGACCACTGCCGTAGGTCAATCACCTTCAGTTCAAAATATTCACCAAAAACTCCACCAGTCATTTTCTCAGATATGACTTTATACATGTAGATAATAAATGATCACTATTGTACCTGTGAAGGAGATTCATATTTAGCTGTAGTGTGTAGAAAACCATTCTGCTGTATCTTTAGTCAGTAAGAGTCTCAATACAACCTCTGTGTGACAGTTAACAGACCATTGAATAATGAAGTGATCTTTCCAGATGAATATTGTAATTTAATACAGGAATGTCACACATGTTAAGTATCCAGTTCTCACACTGCATCTTGGATCAGATGAGTAAAAAACATTTGGTGTCCGTCTCAGCAGGAACAGACGCCCCCACCAACAGACGGAAACGTAAGAGAGTTCAGGAAAGCAGCAGAGTGCCCGTCTCGCCCAGCCTCGGATTATCAACCAATCAGATTCCAGTCATGGTACGTTGGGGGAGGGGTTTAAGATGCCTACAAAAATTCACCATGACTTTATTCAGGGTTTCATGAAGGTGTTGAACTTTTATTTTATTTTTTTTACAAAAAATAACGTCTTGTTAAAGAACTTCATTGTCATTTTTAAAAACTTTTTTCATATTAGCAAATTTGTTTTTTCTACATTTCAGATCTTGAAAAGTTTTTTTTAATGTATACTTTGTTGTTGCCATCAGTGTTGTTTTTGTCGACGATGACGAAATGATTTTGTTGACGCCCCTTTTCTCCATGACGTGAACGAGACGGTGACGAGCTAAACAAAACATGACGATACATGGTTGAGTTTTCGTTGACATGACGAGACTGGATGAAAATGTTAGCAGGTGGCCTGTCAGACGTTCAAAATGCACCACATTTCCACATATTGTGTGGTGGGTGACCTGTCTGTCAAAAGTTTAAAAAAAAAAAAAAAAAAAGATATATATCAGCAATGCCTTGTTCGGTCACGCCCACGTCTGCGGTCACTATTCAATTCAGTTCAATTTTATTTTTATAGCGCTAATTATAACAAAAGTCATCTTAAAGCGCTGTCAAAATATAAAATTTGTAATAAAAACGCAAATGGGAAAAAGTATAAGCTACAGTGGGAAGAAAAAACTCCCTTTTAACAGTTTTTCTAACAGGAAAGAAGGTGGCAGCCATCTGTTTCCACTGGTTGGGGTTAGTGGACAGAAGGATAGAAGGATAGAACATCACAGTGTCCCAGACTAGTTGAGTCGTGAACCACAGATCAGGAACTGTCATCATCAGCTTCTCGACACCTGAAACAGAAGAGAGAGAGAAGGACGAGGAGAAGGCACTGACTGCAGAAAAACACGATACATTATCAGCAGGTCTGTTGCATAGAAACACCTGGTGCTAAACTGTGTGAGTGGAATGAGAATGAGTCATCAGTGTGTCACATACAGTACACATGATTGAGTTTATTCATTCATTAATGCAGAATGATGGCAGCATCAACAAAGTGGGTGATCAGAAGTGACTAAACCATCATGTGTAACTGTTCCTGTGCAGCAGCCTGATGGAGGTTGATTCTCCAGGGCTGACATCACTGTTTCACTCACAGTTTCATTGGAAAGCTGCCTACTGGTTACAGAACTGGGCTTGTAACTGGAGGGTTGAAGGTTCAAATCCACTGTGGGGCCTTCAGCAAGTCCCATACACATAATTGCTTCCAGGACTCTCTTGAAAAAGAGATTATTAATCTCAATGAGACTTTCCTTTTGTGAAAAACAAGTCTGAGAAATGCTGCAGCTTTTATTCCATTAACTGTTGTTCACTAAACATTTGCAGCTAAAGTAAAGTAACACTTTTCCTCTAATCGTTCAGACATCTCTCCTCCTGATACATTTACTCTCTGCTCTACCGCTCCCTCTCTCTCACACACACACACACACACACATGCCTGAAAAAATCCACACACTTAAACTTTAAATACAACCTGTAAACGTTCATTCCACTTTCAAACATTTATTGTCCTAAATTAATAGAATAATGATAATTAAAAAACTAAAATTAGACTAAAACCTTTTTAAGTTTTTGTCGACTAAAATTCAACTAAAAATATCAGACTTTAAAATGATTAAAATGTGATTAAAACAAATGAGCATTTTTGTCCATAAGACTAAAACACTTTTTGCCATTACAACTTTTTCTAAAAAAACCAAAAAACTTCTAGACTATTCAGGAATTAATTTCAGCACTTTTTCTCCAGTATGTTAAATCTTTTATTTATCTTAATTTATCCAATCAAAGACGGTCAGTCTCTGGCCTTTCAGAAATTGTTTAAAAGTTTGGTGAAACTTTTTTTTTTTTACTTTAAAACATTTTTTTAAGGACTTCTATGACCTAAAAAACATCTTGGGATTGTAAAGAAAATGTTGTTTTGAAGTGACTTCCTGTTTATTTTCTGTTGTTTTTTTTCCTGCAGCAGTGGCCGATGTACATGGTGGACTACAGCGGAGTGAACGTGCAGGTTCCAGGGAAAGTGAATTACTGAAAGACTAAATGCAGCAAAGGGACGAGAAACTAAAAGAGGAGACTATGGACATGAGATAAGTCTGTGGACTGAATAATGAGAGCTGTGAATGTATGAGGGGCGGGGCTTGTTTTTAGCCGCTGAGCCATTGGACTCTAGGAAAATAAGGATCGGTAATCAGATGTTTGTACTTTTTATTTATTATATTTATTGAGATATAACATTACGTGCAGGGATGTAAAATATATTATCTGAGGACTACGGTCGCACTAACACTGATGCTACTAGCACCTCAGTAACTACGGCTAAACGCTGGAATCACGTGGAACAGCAGCAGTGAAGTGTCTTAAACGAGCTTTGGATCCAACAGCAGGACGACCTGCAGCCAAACCCAGAACTTTTTTAATGTTAGCGCCACATTAGCGGATGTAAAAAAAAGAAGAAAAAAAAAAAGCGTTGTTTTGAGTCGGCCTGAATGTATCACGTAAAGAGGAACGGTATGTATTTCTGCAATGACTGTCTCTGGACTAACCATATTTAATATGCTGTACCTTAACGCCAACCAGGCCTTTGAAATAAAATGTGTTGCCTTGCACTTTCACTTTGTCCTGATTTGTTCACATAAAAAATATCAAATCAACTGAAAATACAAATATTTTGACTGCTTTATTAAAGATTTGATTAGCACAGAATCAGGACATGTCTTTACTTTTCCATTTCTGCAGATCACAATAAAGAAGGTAAGCAGCATTTAATGTGACCCTGATGGACCTGTGAGCGTTCCAACCATCCATCCATTAATGACACAGCGTTATTTATTTGCATCTTTTCTTTATTGCAGATTGCTTCCCTTCCTGTTGGGTTTGTACACGTTAACCACGCGCTGAGCCGTCAACACAGGAATGCGTTAGAAATAGTTTGATGACCTTGATTGTCGTAGTGAGATTCCCTTAACCAGAGCTTAATGGATACGATGCGTCTCTGTCCTCATGTCCACACACTGGAAGTGATGAAAATCACGCCTTTGTCCAACAAAAAGGAAAAGTCAAACATCTGCAAATGTTTTAAATAAAAACGTACTCCACCGATCCGCAGCAGAAACTCGTGTTTGTATTTACAGCCGTGAGGTTTCACCTCCTGGTTATTGTCCGTCAGAACTAAAGTGCTCGATGAGATTCTTACGCTAAGATACCATGATGTGCGTGTGTGGCGTAACTTTAGAAAAACACATTTCCAGTTGGATAGAAGCAGCTCAGAGTGAGAAGTCCTCCTGGGGAATCTGCTGGGTCCTAGCTGCAGTTGGGTGCGGTTCCAGCAGGTTGGAGGCAGTCCTCGCTCACGCCCTGAGAGGCCAGCTCCGACAGGACGTTGTCCAGGTAGTTGGGGTCAGGGAACCCGTGGCCCGACAGGTTGGACATCATCTCAGTCTTGTGGTGGATGCCGTTCCAAACCACCGTGTCCGGTTCTCCTGTAGTACTGGACGTTCCCACGATGAAGATGAGCCGACGCATCCACGCCACTTTCAGCAGCTCCAACACCTGTTTACACACACACACTATATCACCACCTACCGTACTTCAAAATAAAACACACCTTTCTCTTTCTTTCCCGAAGCCAAACCCACAAGTTGAAAACCTTAAGTAAAAGTCTTTTATGATGTGGTTTCTGAGTTTTGATTGGTGCTGTAGGTCATGTGATCATAACAAAAATGATTTAGCTTCTTTAGCAATGGTTTCTCTGGTTTGTTACCAACTCACTGACCCAATTTAACACCCATTTTGTATTAATTAAATATCCTCCCAAAAACCCATAATGTGGAGGAAACTCATCATTAATGTGCTAGGACAGAACGCTGTGAACAGACAGGCTCTTTAGCAATGACCTTTTGTGTCTTGCCCTCCTTGTGGAAGGTGTCAATGGTCGTCTTTTGGACAACTGTCAGGTCAGCAGTCTTCCCCATGATTGTGTAGCCTACAGAACGAGACTGGATACCATTTAAAGGCCTTTGCAAGGCACCAGGTGTCTTCAATATTGAACCTCTCCACAATATTTTAATTTTCTGAGATACTCAATTTGGGGTTTTCATTAGTTTTCAGTTATAATCAACATTAAAATAAATAAACACTTGAAATATGTCAGTCTGTGTGAAAAGAATGTATACATTATACAAGTTTCACTTTTTGAATGGAATTACTGAAATAAATCCACTTTTTCATGATATTCTAATTTTAAGACCAGCACCTGTAGATTATGATTCCTTCCTTCCTTTTTAGCTTCTCATCTGTTTTGTTAAAAAACATAATACATTTGTTATTTATCAGTTATCATCATCCTCAAAAGTTTAAGATTGTTGGTTAAACCATTAGTTCTGTTGCCATGACTACACACCAAAGACTTTTTGTCTTTGAAGGAGTTCACCCTGTAGTATGTGTTTACCTTCCGTCCTTTGTCGTTGTCCGGTAAGAAGCAGAATCGAGGGAAGCCTCTGCATGTGTACGGCTGTCCTGGGTTGGGATGTTCGGGGCCCTACGATTGAAAATAAATAAATAAACTTAAATAAACTTAGCGTTTGATCAATATGAAGTAATTACACAGTCATCAACATACCCCACCAGATTGGTTGTCATTAAAACTCTCAACCTTTTCCTAACTGTCCTAAATCGAACTTAGATGTACACATTAGAAAGTATCATCACATCAGAATATAAAATTACTATCTTCAACGGTTTCTGAGAAAAGCTGTCCCCTTTGAAGGTACGGCAAAAAACGGCACAAGAGCAATAACTTTGGAAGAAACTCCATCAAGGTATTGATACCCTGAAGCCACACACCAAATTTGGTTATCCTATCTTAAACGATTTCTAAGAAAACTTGTCCCCTTTGAAGATACGGCAAACAGTCAAAAAGCCGGAACAAGGGCAATAAATCTGGAAAAAATTTTTTTGCACTTCTCATTTTCGAACGCCATCAAGGTATTGATACCTTTAACTCGGATGGACGGATGCACGAACAGAGCTCAAACCTATATCCACTTTCCACACTTTGTGGTGGGGGATAATAAAGTCTACTTAAACTGAAACTCACTAAAATAATGTAATAATCGCAGAACAGCAGCAGCTCAATACAAATCCTATTAAAGCTGCTGCAGTTTTGAATCAGAGAAGCATTATTTATTCTCTGCAGTGTTTACAGACACAGTGACACAGATTAACACTGTGTTCCTGGAGGTTTGCGGTGCTACTAACGTACCTGTATCCCAGGTGGAATGCTGTAGATGATCTGGATGGTTCCACAGTCGGGGTGACCCGGCAGTGCCTGACTGATGCTATAAATCTCCATCTTTCCTTTGGGCTGCGTGCCCGTCTTTTCCCCGTAGATCGTCTTACAGGACGGACACTGCAGGCTGCCGTCCTTTAGGAGCAGAGACCACCATGGTAACAGATCAAAGCATAAAAGAGACCACCATGGTAACAGATGAAAGCATAGAAAAGACCACCATGGTAACGGATCAAAGCATTGATCAGAGGAGCCACATTGGCCCTCAGAGTCAGGAGTGAAACATGTAAAACAAGACTAGAACACACACAACCACAGTCTACATTCTATGCACTATATCTATAACACTGCAGTAACCACTTATGTTTTCAGGTTGTCATAATTTGCATCTTGTTCTGGTTTATTTTTCATCTTGGTATATTTATGCTTACATACAGTTATTATTATGTTACTATGTTGTTTCTCAGAGCAAGTGGAAGGAAACGTGTTTGACAATTAACTTTACATTTGGCAAAAAAAAAAAAAGCTACCTATTATGGGGTTAAAGTAGATTACAGTTTGAGATTGTTTTAATTTGTAAAAGGATAATAAATAAAAAAAAATTTAAAGTTTTTTTCTCTTTTTTTTTTACTTGTGTGCACATGCTGTCAAAGGTCAACACTACAAGAAGTGCAATCGTTATGAGACAGCAATGTATGTTTTGTTATTGCAATAAAATAAATTGATTTATTTTATTGCTTAATTGTGACCATCACCAGCCCTCCCTAAGGAAGGGCAAGAGACCTTTTATTATAGGGAGGATATAAAAAAGGGAGAGCAGTGTTGCACCTAGGTGGTGTAACACTGCTAAAAGTTAATTTTTTCCACCCCAAGGTTGAAAAACAGTGTTACTCAAAAGGGAAGTCAAATAATTCAGCAGCTAACTGATGTTAAATGGAAGACCAATAATCGTAAATGTATTTGTAATCAAATGGTTACATTTGTGTTATTTTCAGATTGTGTTGACACTGATGATAGGAGCTGCTTTCAGACTCTTATTGGTTGATCGTTGTTGCCTTGACGTGATGCGAGTGGCGTACCTTGGTCCCGTTGTTGTACATGGCCAGCATACAGAGCATGTGCAGCGTGTGTCCACATTTGATGAACTTTCCCACAGCGTCGGGCAGCACGTTCAGTGCCCCGCCCTCAGAGGACGGCGTCTCGTAGCCTGATGGGTTGGACAGCTGGTCCATGCAGATGATGCAGTCCTGGGAGACAGACAGAGAGACGTGGGTGAGATACTAATGCACGACTTTATGACTTCATATTTGTGCCACAATTCTGTAGCAGCAAAGGCAAACTGTAGCACTAATCTAACGGCATAGCGTTTTGTCTTCTGCAGAATGCAAACGTGAGGTTTTTACCTCATCTGCCACTCCCGCCACCACCTGCATGTAGCGCTGAATCACGTCCTCGGGTCTCTGAGTGGAGGCTGAAGGATCACAGACAGAGAAAAATGGAGAGAAGGTGAAAACAGGAAAGAATCAATGACGAGAAGAGGAAAAACACCACGTGCTTCACAAGGAGACGCTACTGCAGAAGTATCGGAAAGATGAAAATGAATGACGGCTGAATGAGTGACACACACACACAAGGCCTTCAATAATTGCTTGAGGATTCATTTATGGTTGCCAGATTCTGCTGAAGAACAACAAAAATATTAGTGGTTGCATCTGCGTTCTTGGTTCACATACCCAAAAAAAGTTTAATTGGTCCCAGTATAGATTAAAAATAAATATATTTTCTAATTATGCATTTCAGTTAAACTTGTGGAGAAGTAGCAGATAAACTACTGATATGTAGACTAAAAAATAAATACATTCTAAATGACATTTTCTCAATAATAAGCAAATGTAAATAAAATATGTACATATTTTTTGCTCTGCAAGAAATATTTTTTTCTTGCATAACATGAATCAAACTCGTGGTTTGTGTGCCCAAATTAGGCATTAATCAAGTTATTTGGTAAATCAATATAAGGTCAGTAACTGAATGTTTCACACCTTATGGAGCTCCTATAATTTATTTACTTATTCAAATGTATTCGATTCATATAGCGCCTTTTTGGACACTCAGTGCTTTACATTGCATTTTTGTTTTACTCCACACACAGTGGTGGTAGGCTACTATTGTAGCCCTGGGGCAGACTGATGGATACGTATACAACCGTTTACATAAAATGTAATGTTACATTAATGGTTTCCATCAAAACAACATCAAAATGCCATATGTAGTTAGACTTATTTCAATCATTTTAATTATTTATATTATTTTTTTAATAAACTTCTAGTAAAACTTTCCAAAGATTCTCAAAATAATGACTGTGAAGGTCATGTGTGTCAAACTCAAGGTTTGTGGGCTAAATCTGGCCAGCCAGGACATCCATTTTGGCCCGTGGGATGAATGAAAGCATGACACAGTTGGTGTAAAGTTTACACCTGAGGAAACCTTAAGGTATTCATATATGTAGCAGTATTGTATCAAGCACACAATAATAATAATTCAGACTGTACTTTTTTCCCTATAAAACTACCCCAGGATATTAAGCAGGCCGATGTAGTTTAGTGTGACTGTGTGAAGTCCCTGTTAGCCGTTAGCTACAGTTAGCTGGTGATAGATGAGCTAAAGGGCTGAATGTGAGCGAGCTGATGAGATGCTTCTGAAGCCACAGCAGATGGATGCAATAACAGAGGATGATGATGATGATGATGATGAAGGGACTGGGAGTTGGTAGCTACCTCTCCTGTGCTGCCTCTTAGCTCTCCTAACTGAACTGCTGCTGCTGCTGGGTGGGGGGAGCAGAGGAGGAGGCAGACACAGAGTGGCTGGATGCTGCTGCTGCTGCTGCTGCTGAGGAAGAGGAGGAGGAGGAGGAGGAGGGGCGGAGGTGAAGTGCACGCCAAGTCCTACCGCCGACATCAAAATGGAGGCCATGCCTGGAGCGGGGCGGGGTCGATGATGGTGTAGAAGCGGGGCGGGGTCGGGTGAGGGTGGAGGGCGGGTGGAGATATGGATATATTACCAACCACAGCTTTTAGATACCAGGTATCATACAATATCAGTGTGTGTGTGTGCGTGTGTGTGTGATGCACAGTAACTTCATAATAAATATGGTTTGGCACATTTGTGTTTTACAGTTTGCAGACCAACCTCTCCATACCTTATGTATCGATTGATTTCAGTGTTTATGTGCAGCACTTTGTTCCCTTGTGTTGATTCACACATGAAGCTGGATTTCATTGGCCAGCACCACTACTTGCTAAGCTAACTAGTCCTTTCACTCTGACAGGCATGAGCCCTTTTGCACTTTTCTCACCAAAAAAAAAAAGATGAACAAAACAAGATGTTGTGACGACGTGAGCAAACGCTCAGCATGTTGTCTGGAAACAGGCCAACTTGTCTGCGGACTCACGGAGCATCTGTATTTCAATACATCTGAGCACTAAAGCATCTTCTGAGCAGAGTTTAACGTGTGATTTATGTTTCTGTGTCACATCGACACTGTAGTTACTCCATCAGCCTGTTGCATGAATGTGCGTCAGCAGCTTTAGTCTGTCAGCACACATTGCACAGAGATCCTCTGCACTTATCACGACTGTACTTGGTCCGTATCATAAAAATCACGACTTGGATGGGATTAAAGCAGCAATCTGCACTAAATGCAGAAAATGGAGACGTAGACTAGAGCTCACAGTCAAACTGCTCTTTATCAAGAACTTCAATGCACTGTGTGTTTTAATGAGAGAACATGTTTATTTTAACTCTCTTCCAGTAGCCCAGTCATTTATAGGCCTGTACAATATTATTCAATGTATGAGTGGGGTCAAGTTAAACATTTTTTGTATTTTATTTTATACTGTGCTAAATCAATATTTTTTATATTTTTAATTGATTTATTCTTTGAAGCAATAATAATAATGTACACAATTGCAATGTTTTAATATTTGTGAGGTTAGTACACATTCAGAGCCATAAATGCAATGGTACTAATAATTTGCATAATCGTTTATTTCGGTGTTTCAGTTTTCAGCCTTGTTTTTCTCATTTTCGGTTTCGGCCCAGAATTTTCATTTCGGTGCATCCCTAGTGGTGAGCAGTGAAATGTTAGCAGGATGAACAGGAGGGGGATCAGCTCACAGCCCTGAGGTGAGCCAGTGCTGAGGATGGTGGGGAGGAGGAGACGCTGAGAGGGGGGGGGGGGGGGGGGGCTCAGTCTGAGTGTGGAACATTTGTGGACCAGTATCTGTGGTAAGTTGATGTTTCTTTAATTCAGACAAGGTTTTCCAGGAAAAAAAATGTATCTCCTGACTGTCAACTGCCAGTCTTCGTCAGAGGAGTTTTGTTGATTGCCTTTGATGGTTCCCTTTGAAGTTTCACTTGACTTCCATGTAACAGTTCCAGCGTGATTCATTTAATTTCTTTTTGAATAGTATGGTAAGTTGAAGTTTTGTTTGTTTAGACAAGGTTTTTTAGGATTATTTTATCATCTGACATGTTTCGACGGAGTTCTGCTGATCGCCTTTTATGGTCCCTTCGAAGTTTCACTTGACTTCAGCTGCAACAATAAAAGTTGAATGCAAAAGCCTTGTCTGAATAAACAAAACCTCAACTTAACATACTATTCAAAATTAAAACAAAATGCATCTCGCTGGAACCAGTAACTGTGGTATAATGGTGTTAAATGCAGATCACAGAGAGTAGGCGGACCTAAGGTCTTTACTGTACACGTGTGTGGGAGTAGTTAGTCTTCTTCAAGCTCAGGTCCTGGGAGTTTAAGGCTTCTGTGCGGTTTCTCAGCACATTTATATATTGATTCCAGATTAGCATAGCTCCTGTTTGCTGCAGTACTTCTTTCCCTGCAGGCGGTATTTCCAGTTGCTGTTCAGCCTTTGTAAAAGTGTCAGGGTGCGTTGGTTTTAAGTGGTTTAATAGGTTGCTACTTGTATTGTTGCCATGAAGTGGATTGACGACGCAGCACTGCTTCTGTTCACTCTGTGCTTTCTCTCTCTCCTTTCATATCCATCTTTTGTTGTGCAGTGCGCTTTTGGTTCTGATATCTGATTGGCTAACATAATCACCTGACAGCTCGGACTGGACTACATCCATAAACGTAAGCCCTTAGAGGTGATTAAACGTATTGTATATAGACACGCCCATCCCAACATTCTGAGCCGTATTTTTCCTCTGCTCTGTTAGAGCTGTAGCTTCATTTTTGTGGATGCATTAAAGTCCGTTTGTGACTTAATGACTAGTGTCTACTTTAAATAAATGCATCTAACGGCTTGGCTCACATAACCTTGAACCAACATCGAACCATTCCAAGGGATAGTTTGAACATCTCTCCCACTAATAGCTGACAGGCTTTCCATATTGAAGATGTGGAGGCAAACTGCCAACTGTGCAAACATCAACGTACACATAAATCAGCAGAGGTCACACACTCAGCCTGTGGATGCGTCACATTTGGAAGGAGCAGATATTATCCAATGTGTTCTCCCAATATGAAAAACCACATATAAAGAGAGAGATGTGTGTTGTTTGTGGTTCCTGCCTTGTTCTCCACTGTGCAATAATGCAACTGTGGACAGACCTGACGCATGAGACGTTTCATAGTGTTTTTACGGTCGTGAGCTATAACTATGCTATCAGAGGTGCACTATATAGAGAAAATTATTAGGCCACACCTTTTAGTGTTCAGTGTTTAAATCAGACTCTTTCCCAAAAGTGTTTAAATCAAACCATTTGCCACGCAGGGCAGACAGAAGGGATCGGTGAGAAAATGAGACGCTTTGACACTTCCTAAACTCGTCTGATTAACCAGACATTTTGGATGACGTGATGCTTCCAGCCTTGTGGGAACAGTTTGGGGAAGGGCCTTTTGTTATTCCAACGTGACGAAAGCCTATATAACCTATATAAGGGATTTGGCTAGGCTAATCCTGATATCCTGGATGAGTTAATGCAGGATAACAACAAAATCACACAAAATTATTCCAAAAATCAAAGTTCCTAGTGGCAGGGGTGAAAGTAACTGACTACATATACTCACGTTACTGTAAATGAGTTGCTTTTATGGGTGCTTTGAGTATACTTCTATATATATATATATATATATATATATAAAATTAATTTTACTTGTACTTAAGTACGTTTTAAAAAAAGTTAAGTAATTCATTACATTTCTACAACCAACCGTTACTGAGTAAATTATTTTTTGATGACACTGTGAAACTACAAAAAGTGTAATAACCAGACAACAATCAAATGCATCACATCATAGCCGACCAACCAGATTAAACGCCAAAAATGCATTGAATAAGGTTATTTTCTCAGTTTTACAAACCTTTTATTTTATACAGATTATTTGGTGGAAAATGTCCAATTGTGCAAGATTTGGTCTCTTCCTTTTTAAGTTTATACATGAGATGTTTACTGTATGCAAGGGAAGATTTATTACCAAAAATATATGTGAGAGGTGAAAGTAACTAGTAACTTTTACTTTGAGTACTATTTAATTGAGCTACATTTTACTTGTACTTGAGTACAATTTCAATCAAGTAACAATCAAGTCTTTACACCTCTGCCTATTAGTCATTATTCTATAATGTGGCCCTTGGATCGAACAACCACACTTTTGTGGCTCCTTCTATGATAAAAGTTTCCCATCCCTGAAATATTGTGATTAAAAAATCAAACAACCAAAAAACAATGAAGTTCAGTAACATCAGTGGTGGTCAAAATGAAGAAGTGAGAAGAGAAAGTGATGGACTCCTGCTTAAGCAGTTCACTAACTGTTGACCACACAAAGCACCACTGATTACCATTAAAGTTCATTACTGACTAATGAGCGTTAAAACTGTCTGTTTGGAAAAGACGCTGCTCGAGTGGCTGCCGTCTCGCTGCAGTCTCGCCTCTGTGCGTTTCCTAATGAGCTCCTGGTTCACCGACGCTTTCTCTGCTGATTGTATTGATTCAGCTTATCGCAGCCCGGGATGCGAGTGAGCGTTTAAGATGCATGCAGCGTAGAACGCGAAAGGAAACAACAAAGAAACCTCGATAGCTTTTTAATTTCCATACTTAAAACAGTCGAGACCTGCCGTCTAACCAACATGTTGGTATTGAATAGTCAGTCATTGGAAGGAAATAACACACAGGAAGCACACAACTTATGCTATTTTCTCCAAAAACAGGATGAAATTAGTCATTGAACAGCAATGACTGATTTCATCCTGTTTTGGTTTGACCCAAATGAGCCAAGAACATGTTTCAAATTAAAAATATTTTATCTAACACAGACATGGTCAACTGGTGGCCCACGGATCAGGTTTTAGAAATCTCTTAATGGTGCGGAAATAGTTTTTGCAATTTTTACAAACATAATTAAAGTAAACAATTGAACTATATTATGCTTAAAGTTTTATTTAAAGTAGCTTTACAATCACTACATCTCTCTCTAATGTGGTTTCTAATAGTGGTGTAACAATACATCGATTAATTAATTAACGACATCGATCCACATCGTCGATTTTGGAAAATAATCTAATTGCGATTTTTTTTCCCCTCAATATTGCGATTGAATATGCGATTATTTTTTAAAGGGCCACTTGTCATGTATTTTTCAATAAACACAAGCGATAAATCAATCTGTTGTTTCATAATAAACAACTTCAGATTTATTTAAACTTTAAATAAATATAAAATATAAATTGTAAAGCACAGATTACAACAATAAAGCAAACAAATCTGTGGCTTTACCTCTTCAACATATCTAACTAACTTCACGTTTCATGAAACATGTAAACATGTGGACTGCACTTCTTAAACACTCTCTGAACTTAACAGGACAATACAAGACAGGACAAGAAAATAAATAAATTGCAGCCTTTGCGATTAGAAAATTGCATTTTTTTTTTATTATCGCGATAATGTCGCAAAATGCAATTAATCGTTCAGCTCTAATCGTCATCTTTAAGATACACCTTTATTTTGAAATTCACATAGCACGTGGTGTCTGTACGACATGAATGGCAGCATCATGGCTAGCGTGAGCAGCATAAAAGCAGATATGTTGCAAAATGTGAGAGCTTGTAGAATGTGATGTGATATTTTTTAATTACTTGCCACAAATATCGTTTACAACCACAACTCTCCGGTTACAACTTCTCAAATCTGCAGCTAGAGAAACACAAACTACTGTTCTTTAGAGCTGTGATGTTCACTAACAAACCAAATGTATTGAACGGTTCTATAACGTGAACGACGGGAGCAGAGTCGCAGTTGCGAGCTGTAAAAGTGAAAATTTAATGTAAAATCTAGAGTGTGATTTTGCACCAAAAATAGTTTCTCTGTCAGCTTGGAAGACGGTAGAAAATGGCAAAAAATGAATAAATAAAAAAAGCAGTTGGATTTAAAGAGCTTTTTTAAGCCAATAAGTGAAGCTAAGCCTGAGGTTCAGAAGTCCAAGCTTGTTTCTGTGGAGGCGAGCAGCAGCACAGCAGCAGTTAGCAGTAGCAGCACCTGTCATGCAGTCATGCTAATGCAGGAGAACCTGCCTCCAACAGACAACTCTAGGCTTATGAAAGACAAGTCAGGCCTCGGCTGTGAAATATGGAAAAAAGTTGCCAGGATACAAAGTTCTCCATGGCTCTTTTTTGGCTGTACTGACAAATAAAAGTTAAGCACACATTTTATTTTCATTTTCTGTTGTGCTGCTGATTCATTAGAGGATATATGGTGTAAAAGTTAGTAAATATTCTGCATATGTGGGTACTTGTGTTCTGAAAGTATAGTGACCTTTGTGATGAGTGGCTAAATTAGCTGTGATTTTGCGCTGTCCTTGGTGCTGAAACACACCGTAACGGCTGATTGTCTGATTCATCATTCTTTTATTAAACATTTAGGTTCATTGGTTGTTAGTTAACAAAAGGCACTTTAAAAAATGTGTTCCGTGACATCTTTGTCTCTCTCTTGCTGCCGGAACAATACCCGACGTTTGTTCCGGGACCTCATGATTTACAAATTAAGCACTGTGTGTTCTAAAAATAAGAAAATTAATACTATATTGTTGGATCTGAAGGGTTCCACATTTTTCTATTATTATCTTTTTAACTTTACAATAACTCTATTCATTTCATTTACTTTTCTGTCAGGCCTCTGGCTATTTTGTAATACTAATAAATCCTGCATGTGGAATTGCTGTCAGAGGTTTGATTTAAACAAATTATTGGAGTTATTTTTATTTTTTGTTAAATTATAGATGACAGATCCTTTCTGGAAATGTATATATAAAGATATGTAACATAGTGTATGATTATGGTTTGTTGTAATGCTGGATCAGTGGTAGGTATCTTGCCTCCCATGCGGGAGACCCAAATTGTTTGGTTTTCTTGTTGTGAGTTTCCTCTCTGGGAGATCAATAAAGGTCTATTCTATTCTATCCTATTTTGTTCTATTCTATGATAAACTTTAAAAAAAGAACAAATCTAATAATTAGTGATTTATAAAAGTGATCAGCTCCACCTCCTCTTACTGTAACTATAGCAGTCCACTTTATTAATTCTACATGTTTGGATATTATTCATGCATTAAGGCAGTCGGCTATTGTGTGCCAGCCTTTCTTTTTCTCCTTTTTATCAGTTTTTGCTGTTCCATTTTTTCCTATCATGTCTTTTATTTCTTCATCCTGCAGCAGAAGCATCAGCTGTTCGCAGGTTTAAATGATCTATACTTTCATCAGTGATTCTGTGATCAAATTCATGATTTTCTAAAGAGAGTGATGAACGCACCACTTATCTCAAACATCCACAGCCGGCTTCACTAAGCCTCGTCTCTGTATCATGACTCAGCAAACGTGCAGCCAATTTATCCAAGATACCAGACTTTATCTAACCAGACATTCTCCTTTAACCTGGATGTATTTATCACACTTTAGTGCAATGCCCCCCTGATCTCTACCAAACTGCCTGTGAGCTGCCTCCCTCCCTCCTGCTAAGGAGGGGAGGGGCCAGGTGGAAGCCCCTCCCACTTGTAAGTGCGCACACCTGATTCTTTTAATGACAATAACCAGTGACTGTGGGTGAACTGGGGGCAATGGCAGTGCTTGTTTAGCAGACTGCAGAGGAAAGAGTTCTTCCCCTCTGTTATGACTGAAATTTGATGTAATGACTCGTCACATGTCTGGATGAACAGCTGCTGGTAAGACCTCGATTTATAGCCATTGGTTTCATCCTATAAACTTCTGTTTCACATTCAAAATTGGACTTAAACATTGTTTAGCATGGAAACTTAAGTTGAACGTATTTATTGTTCATTTATTTGTAAAGTTTGGCAAATAGTTTAATAGGGAATTCAAGGAATATTTATTGAATTTGATGTACTTGTTTAATTTAATGATTTATTAAGCTTATTTCCAGTGCCATGTTAACTGTGTAGTTAAAACTAGATTAGGTTAATTAATACGTTAAGATAAAATGGTTAAGTAGTTATTTGAACAGTAGTTTAAAAATTATGGAAAATGCTGTGGTTTAAAACTGTTTTAAAATACCTAAAGTATATTAATTTAACTTACTTTTAACAATCTGATTTTAACTTGCGCTTAAAAAGAATGAATAATACAAATATTTTATTGTATTTGTAATCATTTTTGTTACAAATAAATACTACACACACGTTAAATACAATGTGGTTGTTAAAATCCCAATAATTAAACAATCGATTAAGATTGGAACAAGCGGAAAACCTTACTTAGAAAAAAAATGGTACTGATTTGAACTGTAAAATAAAATGTGATACTCGGAAAAGGTTAAAGTTCATAAGCAAAATTTGATTTCAATGATCAAATGGTTGTCTAATTGTACTGTGTATTTTCCTTTTGAGGTTTTTCACCTACGCTTAGTACCTACCTTCAAATAATAGTTTGAATAATAATAAAAAAAGTATCAGAAAGTCTGTGCTCATATTCACAAAGCATCCTAAGGCTAAAAGTTGCTCTTAGTGATGTCACTGAGGAAAATCTTCCTAGAATTTTTCCTTGTTAAGATAAAGTAATTCACAAAGCTTCTGAGGCCCAGAGATCTTCTAAGGTGTAAAACTGTTAGGAGGAGAGAGGAGAACTTTTAAGAAGCCTAAAAAAAGTCTTAGACAAAAACAGAAAGGACAGAACGATATTCTCTGTATGTTAAACGACAATGTATTAATAAGCGCCTTATATTTATTATTATAGTGTTTCTGGTTTTAGTTTTTCACACCATCCAGAGTTGTGTTGCTTTAAACTCTAATTGGCAATAAAACTATTCTGATTCTGACTTTTCTCACACAGAGTAACGTAATAGCAACCTTGTATTGCTGAGTGATTTGTTCACTTCCTTCTCTGTGAGCTGTAATCTCTGCCCTCGCTTTGATTGCAGCAGGAAACAGCGCTTCACACTCGTATCTTGTGCCACAGAAGAGGGAACAATGAATTGATTAGCAGGGCCAGCAGTCACAGTAATCACTGACAGTTGTGTCTGCTCCACCATTAGTATCAAATACATAAAGCGGTAAAATTACCAACGTGGACAGTTAACTACAATAAGTAAATCAATATAATAATCAGCATGTGAATGAGGTTCAAACATTTTAAGCTGTGTATGAATTAATTCAATTTTGCTGAATTAAATTAATTTCATGATTACACATTTCTTAATGCAGTCCAAGTATGATCAGTTTATTTAACTCTCCATTAATCACTAGGGGGTCTATTCTCCCATCTGGACATAAGCGATTTTTCACACGCCTGCAGTTACGCACTTCTCTCCTACGCGTATTCTCTGGTCCAGGTTCCTGACACGCCCACCGCGCGTAAGTAGAGCAAAACCGTGTATGTGTGAATGAAGGCGGGCTGAAGGAAAGGAGGCGGTGATGTCCTTTTTTTTTTTTTTTTTTTTTTTAGGCTGTCTAGAGATCACGGAACACGGAGTTTTCCCAACGCTTGTAAATGTCATTGAAATCTAAAAATGATAAAGTTGACTTAATTTGAAACACTTTCATTGATAAACAATGTAACAGGTTGATTTGATCAGATTATTGCGGTGTGAGGATTGGCTTCATTCTTCTGTCTGAGTCACAGTTAAAATCTCTCTCCATCATCATCATCGCTGTAAAGCGTGACAGAGTTAGATGCTGGAGATATGAAGAAATAACCTGGCCGCAGAGCGTCCTGCTTTAATACAGAGGGATGTTTGCAGTGAAACAGAACTATTGGCTTCAATAATACGCAGTTTTAAATATAAATAGTTTAAAGGCACCTGAGCCTCATTAAAATATGTGTGGGAACAGTTTCTGGTCTATCCTCATCCACATATGACAGCGTGTTTCACTCTGTAGTGGATCAAACTGTGACTTTATGTAGGACATAGTATGAAAATAGCCGAATCACTGTGACCAACGTGGACAGAAGTCTGCGTCTGTCAGAGTTTTAATTATTCGCTCAGCAGCAGCTGAGTGACGCATGAGTCAGTGTGGCTTCAAATGTTACTAAATCCATATTTCTAGTGCAATCTAATGTTTCACCTTATCAGGGCGCTGCACTTATTCCAGGGTTAGCAGCGCGTAAGAGGAAAAGGACTTACGCACATCGGAGAATGCGTGTAAAGCCAAATTTGCGTAGCTGGGATGTGACTGACTTAAGTACAGGGGGAGAATAGCTCGCAGCCAAAAACAGCGCCACTGTGGCTTTTTGGACTTATGCACATGGGAAAATAGAGCCCTAGGAGAATAGAGCTCTTTTGTTCCCCTTTCTCTAACATCCAATCACAGAATATAGGAGACCACATCATACCCAGCAACAGGGTCAACCACACCTCCTCAGTAAGATAAAAGTTTCTGTCAACTCCTTGCTCAGAGTTGCACTCAGAAACTTCCTAAATCACTTTTATTATTCCTTACAAGGAGCTCTCTGAGGGTACTCTGAGAAGCTTTGTGAATACGGGTACTGGTTCTTGGAGTGAAGTCCAGTAAAACACATCCAGTAGAGAGAAGTTCTTTTCAAGTCAAGAATGGCACAAAATTAAGATTGACTTAATCACTGATCGGACTGTTTGGTCTGAATTTACAAGATTGAAATTTCAAAAACAAAAGTATCAATAAATACGAAGACAAAACATCCAGGAAACCCTATGAAATACAATTAATGAATCAAGTTAAATTTAGAAGCGTAATGGAAAAGTTAAGCTGCAAACTTCATTTGATTTTCAGGAATGATGGAGAGAAACGACATGTGTTTAGTGCAGTGAGAGGAAACGTGTGGTGGTGAAGTTTCTCTGTTGTTGTGACTGACAGAAAGGATGAGCGGAGGTGAGCGACTCGTTTACCTGCCAAGGCGGAGCTCACACTGGTGGATCCGTTCAGTGGCACCGAGATAGAGGGAATGCTGGAAAATGAGGCAGACGGAGACATTAAATCAGTAAAAGAAGCAAATAACACAGACCAAGGGCTTGGATTATTGTGTAACCTTTACAATTATCTGAAGCAATATTCTTAGTGACAGTTTTTTTTTTCCTAACTGATTCAATTAGCAATACTTTAACTTTTCATGCCAAAAACACTGATTACTTTCTTCCAATTTTTAAGAAACGTATATCACATATACGAGAAAATTTATTCATACTCAATCTGTCCCTCACTCCTCACACTACCGCCATCATTTTGCACCTCCTCGTCGCCTTCCACCACCACCACCTTATTTGTTGTTTTAATATTCCATGCATCTTGTCCAGTGTCTTTCAGTGATTGAAAAGATGCTTACAAACAAAATGGAGTATTAAAAAAAGAAATTGCTGTTTAAGCTTTTTAACTTATCTTTAGGGCATCTTTTTTTCATCTTTTTTCTAACAAGGCTTTAGCAAACAAAGGTCTCCGATTATCAGTTCTTATTAGTGTTGAACCATTTCTGTATTACTTCCGTTTTATCGGCTTCCTCTAATAGGATGCAAATAAAATAATGCCAAAAATACTTAACAGGAATAAAATAACTTGAATTTGCTCATTAATTGTATTTTCCGATGCTTCAGAAATGGTACGCTCAAATTGCGCCAAAGCTCACAAGATTGAGCGCGTTCGAGTGGTCATTGCGAGAGATTTTGAAAAATCTATGAAAAGTCTGTTTATCTCTTCCAAACAGTTGCTACACATTAAACCTTCTGTTTTATGAGGAAAATATGGTGAATATGCGAGATGTTCTCCCAAAATTGTGTCATAACTATATATATATACAGATAATTTGTATTTCAGGAAGTTAATTCCACGATTTCCATCATCGGATGCCCTACATTAGTTAAGCTTCTCAAAATGCTGACTCTTACTACTTTGCTTCCATACAAGATAAGGAATAGATCTGCTCCTGGTAAAGTATTTAAATTAATAACAATTGTTTACAGAGTTTGCTTGCAGTTTTCTTGCAATTTTGTTTAGTTATTTTTGAGCAATTGTCGTCATTGCTTGCAGAAAGCAAAGTGAGGTTTTCATGGACTGGGAGACTTGAATCATGAATCATGAGAGACAAACTTGAAATATTATGACAGTCGGCGTTGCTGAATAAAACAGTCCATGAGTTTAGAAAATAACAACCAAATGTGTTGCTACTTTTTACTGCTTGGTTGCAAAATGCCTTCAAGTTTAATAGAAAAGCCTTGCGGGTCATGTTTATGGTTTAACAGTTTGAAACTTGGGCTCTGTGACAGGAGGAAGATGGACAAAATGAGCGACTTGTTATTATTAGAGACGAAGAATAGATGATGATACTTTGACGAGTCCATGGTTTATGTTTAAATAAGAAACAGTCACTAAACACAGAAGTCTCACACGTACCTCAACCCATTGGCACTGGCGGAGCTGCTCATAACTGGAGCTGGGATCTGACTCCCAGAGGCTGGAAGAGGCCACGGGTTCCCCCAGGACATGCCCCCCACAGAGAGGGGTCTCCTGGGGTACGGCGAGTAAACGGAGGCTGGGTGAGCAGCAGCGGCTCTTCCTGTGGCCTGAAGGCTGGGCCGGTTCAGGCTGCCTGATAAAAAGGAGTACCGTGAACGGCTGGGCATTGGCCCCGTGCTGCTGTGGTTCAAACACTGCTGGCAGGAGCAAGCGGGGCCCGAAGGAATGGTCGGGGGCCCGGAGGAGGCCAACGGATAGGGGAGGTTACACTGTCGTCGCACCAGCCGTCTGAAACCAGTGGATTTGTTGACCTGGGCTAAAGATGTGAGGTCCACGATGTAGTTGTATCCATGTGGGCCTAAGTCTGCTGTGCCCTGACGGGCTAGGTAACTGTGCTCCAACAGGATGGAGGTCCGAGTCTCGTATGGAGTCCATCCTCCTTCATCGTTGGCCCACTCCCAGTAGAATCCACTACCCAGACCTGAGGACTGGGCAAACAGAGAGCGTCGCACTGAGCGCGTTGTTCCTGGGAAATATATAAAATCACAAAAACAAATATGTATAAATCTATATACAATGTGTACCGCAGGAATTTAAAAAATAACTCGAAAAGCAGCTTTTTCCAACAGGGAAGAAAACCCCCCAAAAAACGAGTTGTTCCTGCAGATGTGTAAACATGTCTCCACCTTTTTGTGCAGCTTCTGCCTCTCATTAAACTGTTACTTGTGACAAATTCTATACAAGTTAGTTCATTAAATGTCTAATCTTTAGTGGATGTACTTACATGTTATTCATAGCGGAGGGGGAAGTCCTTAAAGGATGTTTAGTCAATTACTAATTAATACTAGTACTTTCCTCATCAATCTTGTCATGTATTTTAATACAAGTGAAAAAATCACTGAATTGTTACATTGCATAAATTATTATATTGTAGGGAGATTTTGTGGGATTGTTTGTCAGAAGAAGTCGCAGGATTTTAGAAAAATTGAGAGTTCCTTTGACAATTTGTGACTGCTGTCATATGACATAAGCACAGGGAAATTAAAAAAAAGCCCCTGAGATTTGGCCCCCGGGCCTTATGTTTAATACATGTCATGTATAGTAAGAAGGCATTGGTCCTAAAACAGAGCCTTTTCATGAATAACATTGATGTGAGCTGAAGAGTCATTAATAACATGAAACAACCACTTTTTCAAAATAATAATAATAATAATTTAAATAACCTTGTGCTGACATTGACAATGTGTTCCACATGTTCAGTTTTTATTTAGCTGACATTGAGTTAATTATGTCCATCAATATAAACCAACAGGCCCAGTTTGATAATGGTGTTTGTAAAACGTTGAAGAAACAAAATTAACATGGATTAATTCAGTAGAATTCTGTATTTGTATCATGTTTAACAGTGAAAATTTTACACTGATCTTTAACTGGGTTGCAAAGGAGTAGCAATATATAATGTTAAATGTAACATTACGATTAACTTTGGTGGACTTGAGTATTCATTCAAATCTATAAAATATCAGCACAGATAAGTTAATTTGTAACAGTGTTTCCTTTGTTTTCATAACATACCACAGCTGATATTTAAGGATTTAATTAATATTAGGTTTAAGTTGAGAGAAACCTTATTTGAAGGAACTATGGAGAATCAAAGTAAACGCACAGCATGAGGCTAAAGCTAGCTTTGTAGGCCCGGGTTGATGATGGTGAAAGATGAAGGTAATATGGATGTTTTCAGTGCATTACCACCAGGTGTGTTTAGCCCACCTGTGTCCTGTCTGAACTGCTTCAGGCTCGGGATGTCGATGAGGTACGGGGACAGGCTGGGGTCGGACTGTCCCAGGTAGATGCTGGTCGCTCCGGGTCCCGGTCCTCGGTGACACCGCTCGATGTAGGCGCTCACCTGTCCGCTGTAGGGCCGCCAGCTGCCCCGGTCGTCCTGCCATTCCCACACGGCTATCATGGGCTGGGCCTGCGGTACTGTGCCGGACATAGAGGGCCCAGGTCCTGACCCGTTTACCTGGGCACAGGAGCCGGACACAATCGCCATTCTCATTGAGCTTAGCCTAGCTTAGCCGAAGCTAACAACAGCGGCTCGTCCCTGGTCAGTTTTCAGCAGGTTTTAGCTACTAAGGCTAGCTCGGCTCGTTAAAACGCAACATTATAACCTCGTTAGCACGACTTTGGTGAAGAAACTAGGTGAAAATGAGACGGTAAACACCTTAAATCAACACTCATGTTGACAAAGCTGAGGCATTCAAGGGCTCTTAGCTTACTCCTCTGCTGCCTTCAAGAACCGTTGGAAATGTCAGAGTTCATAAAAGAGCATCAAAAAGCCGGTTTCATCTTTAGAGAAAAACAGTTTCACGAACAAAAAACTTACCTCATAAAAACACAGTTTTAAATGAATTTAGCCATGTAATGATAACACAAATTATTATCATTATTATTAATATATTGTATTATCTTATTATACTATATATATTATTATAAAGATACAAAAAAGAACTCTCAAAACAAAAAGACAGTAATATACACAAAATGGGTCAAATGACATGTCAGAAAAGTACACAGACTGCTAAAACACACAAGACAAGAAAAAAAAATACAAAACATAAAAAACCTTTGTTCTTTCATGTGTGTGAGTGAGACTAGTCGACTAAATGAACTGTGCTGAGCATAATATTTAACACTGTAATATAGGCAACATATACACAGTGTAAGCCTATTTTTTTATTTGGCATTTGAAAATTGCGCATTCACCCATTCCGGTGTCGTACTGACATTGGATATGTGCATGCGCGCACATACGCGCTACTGAAAAATGAATTTTTGTGAAAAAAACAAAAAACCAATACAACACACACACACACACACACACACACACACACACACACACACACACAGACCTTTCTTCCTTTTATTGTTAGATAGATTACTCACCTTAGTTGCAAACGTTGCTCACTGAGGACTACTGGTCAATATTTACGGGGTGTTTTTTTTAGGATATTAGAGCCACTTTAGGCATTTTTTTAAAGCCACACACAATTTATTATTATTATTACTCATCTTAGTTACAAACATTGCTCACTAAGGACACCTGCTGGTCAATATTTACAGGTTTTTTTTAGGATATAAAAACCATTTTTATCGTTTTTAAAAGCCCTTTGTTCAGTCACTCCTGTAGATTCTTCTTCTGTGTAGTTTTACGCGGTTGACAACCAAGGCAAGGGGCATTACAGCCCAAAGATTATACGCAGCTTTCAACTTATCCTGAGTTACCATGATTACTTGTCAACATTGAGCTGTTCTGCAAAGCTGCATTTAAGACAATTTTATGAAATAAATAATGATCAGTATCATTGCAGTCCAAACAAATTTGATTTTGCACACTCATGACCCAAGCAGCAGCCATGTTGAAAGTCTCAGCTCTGTCTGTCCCTGAATCGCTGAGATAGTTGAGCCACAGACACACAAGCAGACAGAGGTTCCTTGCTTTATAGATATAGATAGATTTTAGAGAAAAAAAAAGAAAAAAAAAATATATATATTTCTCAGATGCATTAAATGAGCAACTACTAATAAACTGTGTTAAAATGAAGGCCCAAGGGCTATTTTTAACCCTTAATAGTCTTGAATCTGGCCTTCTGAATAACACTTTTAATAAAAATGAAACGGAAGGCTCTAAAGATTAGTCAAAGTTAAATATTTTTTTGATTTTGCACAATTGATTGCTTTACCTTTGTTATTAAAAAAATATGAATTGTCTTTAAAGAAGGAAAGTTCATTACTTTTTAATCGCATGTGCCAAGTATATGTTTAGCTTTTGTTTATTCAAACATGTTTTTTCAGGAAATGTTTATCTCCTGTCCTAAAAGCCAACGTGAAAGCCATCATAAGAGGCTTTGATTATTTCCTTATACATCAAAGCAATCACCTCTGCGGAAGAATGGCAATTGACAGTCGAAACATGTCAGGAGATAAACATTTCCTGAAAATCCTTGTCTCGGAATAAACCCAATCTTAACATATATTTAAAAAAAAAAGAAGACAAAGTACTTGCTGGAATTACGTATGTGCTAAAATTGATAACAAATGCAGAGCGATTTTGTTATTTCACAGAACGCACAGTTTTTCCTGTCAATATTCATTCTCTGTCCCAAAAACTCATTATATGGAAGTAAAACCTTCTTTGTTTTGACGTGAGTTGGTGAAACCGGTGTAGAGATATAACAGCTTCAACATGTTTTTTCAATTTTCTCTTAATAGATGTTTTCTGTTTTTTAATGGTAGGGACACAAACCCATTAAATTCAATTAGGCGCACAATAATAAATGGGAAAGACACGGAAATTACACACCAGGATAAAGAGGTCGACGTTTGTAAAGAACATATGCCCTAACACGTAATGGACACTGTGTGTTATTGCAAACAGGATTTAGTGTGGGTCTAAACCTTCATTTCAGGTAAGCTGGAGAAGTAGTTTGTAATCTCATTGTGGTGAGTAACAATACCTGCAGTGCCTTTATTAAAGTCCACCTATCAAGTAACAAATCTAATATTTGGACACTCAGCGCTGTGAAATGAAAAGATCTTGAATTTGTTTCACAAAGATGAAGAACTACAAAGATAGAAACAAAAGCCAAAAACTTTTGAATTAAGGTTTAATTTCCGGCAAACGTCGAACTAACACGGTGCCACAAACTTTGCTCCAAGTTAGTCAATTCAAACAAAATCATACATCATAGATAGTGTTTCATGTATGGCCAATAAACCAAAGATGAGCAAAAAAAAAAACCCTATTTTTTAAAATTACTTTCATTTCTTGAATTGAATTGATGGACAATACATTAAATCTAATGCACTGTTTGCATTAGCTCCCCTGTTTTTACTTGACTTTCCCCTTTATTTAGTTTTTTTTGGAGCAATTCTCCGCATTTTCCTTTATGTCCTTTTTATTTATTACCACAGACAACACGAGAATGTGTGTTGGAGCTACATTGGACGCTCCTCGTGCTGTTATTTAATTTGCTATGACACTAGAGTCGACACATCCTCTGGTGCAGAGATGGAGCAGATATTATAGTGACTCTGAGGAGGAGAATTCAGCCAGAGACGTGCGTGACAGCGGACCTAAAACAACCTTTGCAACCGTAAAGATCTGCATTAACACTGCACATATGATGGATACAGAGTGAAATCAGGAATGTCATCTACAGATGGTTTGAATTTGTCTTTTTGAAATTCAAAAACTGAAAGAAAACTTGAATAACACCTTTTGAAAAGAAATTCACAATTAGGACGAATAATCTTTACCAGGTACATGAGGCCTGTGAGCTTGTGACATAGTTTTGACAGTATTTATCCTCTACAGAAGAACAAGCTACAAATGCAACGCAGATTCTTAAATGTAAATTTAAAAAAATGTATGAATATTATCATTTCATTAGGCAAGGCAAATTATTTTTGTATAGCGCATACATTTCATACACAAGGCAATCCAATGTGCTTTACAACTCAGTGGTTCCTAATCTTTTTTGTCCCATGTACCCCATTAGCATTTTTGTCAAATCATGTTTACCCCCTCTTCATATCATTAGTACTACCCTCTTCATAATCTCAAACATTGGTTACCTAAGGCTGAATACAACTTAAGAACAATGAGTGGAATTTAAAATGAAATTTCGTTAAACTTCAGCTTTCATGTGATTACTTCAATAGTAAGTAAATACAGTCTCCTATGTAAAATGTATCTAATTATTGTCTCCTATTGTCAGAAGTGTGATAAATTGGCCTCTACAGCATAAAATAATCCTGTTTTAAATAATTACAAGAAAATATAGCATTTTATTGAGCAATAGTACTGTTAGTTGGTGGTGAATTTGTCCAAAAATAGTCATTATTTTTCAATTAATTGTTAAATCTTTTTAAGTACCCCCCTGTAATGTGCTCCTGTACCCCTAGGGGTACACACACCCCAGTTTGGGAACCGAGAACATTAAAATCATCAGTAAAAACTTTAAATCAACAATATTATTATTAAAAATTTCCCTCTCAATCAGAGAGGCTTTAACTTGGATTTACTTGGACTTCAGCTCCACTGGCAGTTTGTTCCACTTCTTTGCAACATTAGTAATATTATCATTATTATTAGAACCGTTAGTATTGTTTTTATGCGTAAGCACACAATTTGTGCAGGAACTGTACGTGCACACTCCCACCGTGTCTTCTCACATGTCTATTCAGGAGTATTTGTGACCTCAGCTCCAATTATGACCCCAACGTGTCATCACTCTCTAATTATGTCACGTGTCAGAGCCTGAGGAAGAGCGTCACATCATATCTCTAATGCCGGGTGTGACAGCAGGTCGTGTCATGGGAGGTGTTTTTATGATGGAGCAGACGTCTTCCATCTGCTTGCTGTGATAAAATGTTGCCTTGAGGGAAGCTATGCTTTACTTTCTGCAGACGGCAGTTTGTCTATGCGCTGAATACAGAGTTTCTCTATATTTCTGTAACTAATCATTTGTGTTTGGCTCTCCCACGTTGTATAGCTGTGCAGGATGATTTCTGGATCACTCAGAGCTTCTCCAACCTTATTTTTTTTATCTATTTGGCTGACTGAGGTTGCAGGGAGAAGAGGTAGATCCAATCTTTCTCTAATCTTCCTCTATTCCTGCTCGTTGCCTAACCCATGACGGCAATATGTCTTTTATTGTGGAAGAACTGTGAATTATTTTTTTTCCAATCTTTAAAAGGCACACTGGTTCCAGTGTGTGGGAATAGGGATTATTTGAAATCTTTGTAATTTGTGGGAGTTTGTTAGGAATGTAATTCTCTTGTTTTGTTTGTTCATTTTAACAATGTAATGAACATTTTTGTCATAAACTTTTTTGATGGAACAGAAACTGATATTTTTTTTGTTGCAACTGACGTTTTTCTCCTTACATTTTTGTTAAAATAAATACCATTTTTTGTCTCAAGGGAAATGTTTTATCATATTAGAAACGAATATTTGAATCTTAATGGGACATTTTTGTCATAACTTTTTTTTATCGTGATGGAGATTATTGTCCAAAAGGATTAGTGCATTGAAGGTAAGATCATCAAAATGTGTGGCGTCTTCCCCACCCAGTCAGTATGGGTCATGATTTTTTGTTGGTTTTTAGGCTGTTTAAGTTTGTCATTGAGTTGCTTTGTACTTTTCTGGTTTTATTTTATTTTATTTGTATGAATCAACTCAACTGTCGACTTCCAATTTAGTTTATTAAATGAATTGACTAAAACCATGATAAAGCTGTTGTTAAGTCAGTGATCATGTAACATGGCTCTTTCTGTTTTCATTTTCATTATTATTTCCCTAGAAAACCTTAAAAGGGGGAACTTTTTAACCCCTTTTTACTTATTTTTTGGCCATTTTGCAACTTCCTTTGTCCCATTTTTGCCCCTTTTCCCAGAAAATTTGACAGTTCTTTGATTTTAGCTTCCATTTTTTTCTTTTGACACTTTTATTCACTTTGTGTTGACTCTTTAAAAAGCTACGTTTCACTCAATAACACTTGTTTCCTATTTTGCCTCTTTTTGTTCCACATTTTTGCCCTTTTCACTATTGTTTACCACTATTTGCTCATTTGAGCTAGCCATTGCATACCACCTTTTTCCTTTTTTTGTCAATTTATTTTTGCCACTCTTTACAGCTTTTGGCACATTTGAATCACTTTTCACTCTTTACTTACTACGTTTTTGCCACTTTTGGACCATGTTTTGCCACTTTGTCACTTTACTTTCACTTTACTCATCGCTGTTAACTCTTTGTTTACCTTCTTAGAACGGCGGCTTCGTCAAATGGCTTGCTGTCATTGGCTTGATCACCATTCAGTCAATCTAACTCTAAATCCCTGTGTAAAAAGTGAAGGGGATTATTTTAGTTTGTATGAAAGTCCTTTCTTTATGTTGCATATTAACGATAACCCTCATTTCATCTTTCACAGCCTTTTATTGGCGTTACAGATTTCCAAGAGCAGGTTTTGACCTTAAAGGTGCATAAATAAACATAAAAATGCTCGTTCCTGGTTTTTTGATTATATATGTTTGTTTAAGACAGATTTTGTGATGAACTATGATGTGAATCAAAAAAGGGTTATGTAAATCTAAGGAGTTTGTAACAGGGTTATAAAAGATCAGGCTATTATGAGCAAAATGTGTTTTTAGGTCCTTTATTGTTTCATAATTCACATGGTATCCCAACAGGTTGAGACGAAAAGTTAAGTTTAATTTAGAAAAATCATTTCTTATTATACTGCTATTTTAAAAGGTTTAAAGCATATGAAGTTAGGGCTGTTTTAAAAACCCAACTATCTGAATAATGTAATCTGAATTCATATTCATGAGGATCTGGGTCTATTTAGAATAAGTGAGTCACTGTATGAGTACAGGGCCTTACTTAGAGCACTCTGCATATTGCCTGTGCTAGCATGCAGTCATGGCTGACCCAGTGTGGGGCGTGATAGACAGTCCGCGTTGTAAACAAGATGTCAGCCATATTGTTGTGTCATTACGGCTGCTAGCGGAGCACATTCCTTTAATGTTTAGCCAAAAATGCACTTCGAATTTGTGGCTTAAAACCCAACAATCCCATTAAACTGTCAGCCGCTCTGTGCCGGCCTCGCTGATGAGAGCGAACACTTTCTTCAAAGCTGAATGTTCTCTTTCAGAAATGCTTTTTAGTCTCTTACTAAAGGGTGTGCTCTCTCTCTCTGAGTCTCTTTTTGAGTCCCTCGGTCCCTCTCGTTATGCTCTCACATCTTCAAATTATTGTGGATGCCACAGTGTCAATAAGCACTTCTTGCTGAACACAGTAAGAATCTTTTCAAGCAAAGGAGCAAATCAAATTGAATATAGGAAGTGTAATAGACCTGCTTTAATTGAGACAAAAAATGTACAGTTTGAAGTTAGTCTGCCCCGACTTTTCTCAGTATTTAAAAACCAAAAACGTGACACAACCTGTGACCCTGAAAAAGGACAAGTCAGAAAATGGATGGGTGGATAAAGTAACAATTGAAGATAGGACAGGTTTGGTATTTGGCTGTTGCTCAGCAACCAGCTTCTGTCCATGTCAATAAACAGGAGCACTATCACATTCATAACATTAAAGAACAATTCTGTCACATTTAACAAAAGGACAGACTTGTGGCAGGAAAAAAAGACAAGTATTCATTTAATAATTATTTTTTCTCTCTTATAACTGTGTGTGTGAACACACACACACACACACACACATAAATATGTATATATAAATATATAAATATATGTCTAGGACTTATCGGGGGAAATATATGAGGAAGTTTATTGAGCCCTTCCCAAAATTGGTGGACTTGATTGCTGTACCGACCATTGCGCAACTGGCTTGAGTATCTGGTCATAGTGCCAGTAATACAACAATAATGCTGATTTGTATAGATAACTGAGTTGTCAAGTTTCCAGAATTTAAAAAAACACTAACCAATTACCTGATATATTAACCTCTGGTTTCAGCAATTTTTGTTATCCAGACGTCCTCTAGACTGATCTCACCCTGGGACCCACATTTTGCCACGGTCATTAAATCGCGCCCCACTTTTTTTTATAGAATTCGTTCAACCAAATTTAGTTTTTCAGAAATAGCTGTTGAAAACACATTTTAAAAACATAAATCTATATATTTTCCTGTGCAACAGGAATTTCACAGAATGCCTGTCAAAAGAAAAGTTAAACATGAGAGACATTAAGTATTTATTTATTTATTTTTGACCGGCTGTTTGCGACCCACCCAGTACAAGTCCGTGACCCACTTTTATTATTTAAATGAGCGTTATGCTGGTTCAATGTGGAGAGGTGAGTGCACAGAAGCACACAATGACATTTGAGGAAGTTAAATCGGAGGCAGATGGACTTCTCTGTCAGCTGCACACACATTTAATAATGTAGAAAACTGAATAAACAAATATTTTTTAAATTATTTATTCATTTTAAAAACAACATTTTCCCCCTAATTTAATGTTGCTGCTCGGTCAGGTCCTGTAACTTTGCTCTGATCAGTCCATGAAACACTGGCAGATTTGGACGGAAACCGTCCTATTGATCCGAGTTAATGCAGCAACACAGTCTGTCAATCAGTCTGCACCATTTGAAGATGATCTACTGACCATCATCCAGCAGGTCTGAGCAGCGCTGTGTCACCACACTCTCATATGGGAACATTGCGCCATTCATTGCATAAATTACGCATCTGATCAGCTGATTCTCCACTGACATCAATGCGACACGATAGTTTGACGGTCAAAACATGGACAGAAAGACACAGAAGCTCACTGGAGCTGTGCATCCAAATCAACATCCATGGAGGTCCGTGCACAGCGACCCTCTGGCTTTGCACCACATTAGACACACACGTACCGGACTCCACACGTGCTTTAGGCATCTAGCTGTTCTCTCCCTCACACACACTTTACTCACACTTTATTTCTTTCATTCAGTGGATGTTAATATTCACTATTGTTTCATTTGAATTATTTTCTTATACTAGGAAGGTTAACTTGAGCCTTTTTTCTCTGCGTGTGTGTTTACACCTGCTTGTCAGTCGTACTATTTTCCTGTGCTAAAACAATCACCGCAAACAGTTCTAGATTTAATGAATTGCATTGTGCCCACTGCATTCATTTATTTGCATGGCCTCCTCCCGGTTTTTGCTCCCCTTGTGAGCTCCGCCTACTATACATATGCATTATTGGAAAACACGCTAAATGGATTGAGGGCGCATTGTGATGTACAGTAGTCGCGCACTCCTGATTCCCTGGGGTTTGTATGGCTTATTAGCACGTGGAGTGATGTTTGCACACATTTTAATACCCCTAAACCTTTAGTAAATCCGCCCCTGAGGGTTATTTAAAGTTTACATGTAGTGAACTATAAATGGAAGTTCTATCAAAGGATCATGTGTAGTATTGGAGGTTTACAATAGCCTGTACCATGTGTAACCATTGCAGCTGACTGCAGGCTGTGGCTGCTCTGACGTGCATCAAAAGTGGCAATACGCCCATTGTGTTTGTCTTGGTTTCTCTCTTTGCGTTGCTTCTGTTTAATGGACTTTGTTTGTTTCAGTACTTTTGTTAGTTTTAGAGTCTCATGAAAATGGACTTGCTCTTGCAAAATGACTCCTGCATGCAGACTGTAGTCCGTTCTCACCTCACATCCCTGACACTGTCTGTCCTTCCGAGTCTTCCTTTGTCAACATCTCGCCCCCAAAATGACTTTTGAAAAGTTTTTTCATTGTTCTTCACACACATTCTGATGAGTAAAAGTGCTTTGAATGGAGAGACAATTTAGTTTATTGGCTTTTGCTTATCGACTAGGTTATACCAATAAATATGCATTTCATTTTAGCACAACGCCATTCTGATCAGTTTTTCCTCGTCAACCAACCGTTCTTCAAAGGATTCTTCCTTTTGAAAGCTCTTGGCTTTGCTTCACACACTCTTATCAGGAGAATTCCCAATACAGAATTGCTAGAGGACATTTGGCGTATTTTCTTCGAGTCTCAAAACTATGACTGATTTGAAATGTTAGCCATGGTCATAATAACACAGCACTAGACATTTTTTTGCAAACACATGCAAATCTATTCAATATAAGCAGAATATTTTTTGTTTGTTTCATTCACGGCTTCTTCTTCTCTTCTTTACATGCATCTGAGCCGCTGACAGATTTTGTACGGCTTCCCTGGAGCCGCAAAAGGCTTTTCTCATAGACGTAAAAGCGTGATGAAAGTGATGGGCAAAAATGTGGATGATCTGATGACTTCCAACCAGTTTGTCAAACAAAACCCAGAAATGGCTACTGTGTGGAAGTTCCTCAGGGAAAACATCATGTCGGCTGCATCCTGTACTGGCTGACAGGAGACGGATTCCAGTCATCTGCTGATGGATGGCACTGACAGTATCTCATGGTGAGGTAGTATATAAGTGCCTCGGGGCAGTTTGAGTTTTCCCAAGAGTTATTGCATCGCAGATTAAGAAAACTTGTTGCTTTTCTTCTTCTGACTTTTACGTAAATTGTTCATTTCGACATTTAAGAATTAAATAACTCGTGGGATCCATTTAGGGTTGTATGTGCTTTTATTTTGAAGGATTTTTTTTAAACCAGCCATATCAGAATTTTAACACAAGGCAGTAAATGGAAAATCTTAAAATATGTTTTTTAAATGTTCTAATAAGATACAAGTAAGTGAAGAGAGGTACATGCTCTTTTGTAGCATTAACACCTGCTACACATTTTGTAATTAATACAAATTTGAGAGATCTTTTTCTGGACTTTGCTTCTTGGCCTGTTGTCAGAGGCTGATAGAGGACAAGACAACTACAGGCAAGACACAAAAAGTGAAGAGAAGGCAGGATAAGTTGAGATGCAACAAGACGGGATACGACAAGACAAGATATGGTAAGATGGAACGAAGCAAGATACGAGGATTTCTCTCCGTTAGCGTGCTTGTTTTAACCAAACATTCGCCATCACAGAGCAGCTGCGCTATGAAGCAAGTTCACTTAAGCCATGTGAATTCAGCCTAGCTACGTGCATGCTCACATAAAGATTGGAGATTGCAGCATCTGACAATCAAAAACCTGGAGAAACCGTGCAGAGCAATTTATGAAAATTATTTGAAAATATGAAGAATTAAAACAAATAATCCAGACCAGAAACAATACTCTTGCTGCAGCAAAAGCAGGAAGGAAGGAATGCAGGCAGGTAATTGATGACTGTTAACGCTCAAATTAAGTTAAGACTCTGATGCTGCGTTCATACAGTTCAGCCTACATCATAAGGGGGACAGTATTTCTATTTTATACGGCCTGAATCAACCTACGGGACTGAGACTATTCTTGGACAAGTCATTTTCCAAGAGAACTAATTGGTCAGGAGGCGGTGCTTTATGCTGGCTTGAATCTAATCCTAGCACTTAACCTACACCTGACAAGGTTAGCCATTCAGCGTAAGTTACCATGGTGAAACGCTGAAAGAGACCATTAATAAGTAAAACAACACGCCAAGACAAGATACAAAAAGACAAGATTAGTTGTGATACAACAAGATAAGATATGATGAGATGAAATGTGATGAGATGGGATGCAATGAAATAAGACACAATGAGACAAGACACAAGATGTGAAGAGAAGATACAATGAGATGAGATATGATGAGATGAGATGCAACGTATTTACTGTAGGTGAGACATGAAAAAATGAGACACGACAAGACTAGAGGAGACATGACAAGACAAGATACAATGAGTGGTGACACAGTGAGATAAGATGTAACGAAATACAACAAGACATGATGAGACGGGATAAGACCAGATGAGATATGACGTGACAAAATAGAAGAGCTGTGACGTGACAAGATGGGACACCGTGAGTCAAGATAAAACAAGACACGATGAGACGTGACATGACGAGATAAAATATATATATAGATACGGTGGGACAAGGCATGTCGGTTAGAGACATTATGTCAATGAGAAACAATTCAACAAATTACGAGACAAGACACAATAAGACGAGGCACTTCAAGACGAAATATGAGGCATGAGACAATAAAAGAGATATGAGAGAAATATGATGGGATAAAATACAAAAGGATAAACAATTAGACGAGAAGGTTTAAATAGTTTGTGAGTGTTTCAACCAGTAAGTAATTCTGAGTTTCTTGAATGACATGTCTTTGCAAATCTCTCTATTTCAGAGGAGAGTATTCTGCTGTAAAAAGCTAAACTGGCCATTCCACCTCACTGAAACACAATGAGAGAAAACCTTCAGTGACACTGATGGCTTCGATGTGTGGAAGGAGACGCTGGGTAATGGAGATATTTCAGATCCCCTGAAGACAGATGTGCACTTTACCTACGCTTGTTCCCAGAGAAAAAGACATTTCATTAACCTATCCTCTTCCAGACTGTCTGACATTATGAGGATTGCGCACAAAAAGTGTGATTTTAATGTATTTCGAGCTGTGTGCACCAGTCTTAGTGTCAAAGGCTCTCTATAGCCACTGCCAGTATCTTTCTCGGGCATGACAAAAATCAGAGGTCATGTCAGCACTTTGTGGCAAATATTCTCACTTTGTTAGGAGTGTTGGACAAGGACAAACTCTTTACTCCCCTCTGAGACGCAGTAATCTGCTTAGCTGAGCGCACGTCACAGATTCAGTCGTTGTTACTTACCGCCTCTCCAGGGGAACTTTTAATGAATTTTTTTCACGTGAGTCATGGAATTGCCTTTGATTTTGGCAACTTTTACTCCTTAAACTCACTAAGAGTAGAGAAGTTACATAAACCTGTGAAAAGGAATACTGAGAGTCAGTTTTTTGCTCTTTGGATCAGTGTCACCACTCCAATGTCACGACCGGAGAAAGGATTCAGGCATGTCCTTGAATTTGATTTGTTTGAAACAGGATAAACTGATATTCAAACAATTTAAACCAATATGATGAGGAAACTAATCATATTTACATCAGGGGTGTCAAACATACAGCTTGTGTGCCAATTTCCCCCAATCCGGCCCGTGGGTAGTTGTAAAAATGGCACATTACATACATACATTATATATTAAAATTAACTGCAATTCCTGTTTCATCCACTGGGGTTGCACCAATGAGAGTAATATACAAAACAAAACAACAGTACCGTAGAGGGCAGCAGAATATCATTGCATATTTTAGGCTAGGCAGGCTTTGGAACTTCAGTGTTATTTTTGTCAACAAAAATAATAATGAAATAGTTCGTTAACCATCTTTCTTTTTTCTGTGACGAAGATGAGACAACGAGAAGCTAAAAATACAAATTGTAGATTTGTCAAACGGCGGATTGGTGCGGCATCTGCACCGATTTGTCGTGGTGAAGAGGGAGGGCTAGACGAAGTGGCCGGTGAGAGGAAAGTTTGGGCTTTCCTGCTAAGGATGCTGCCCCCCTGACCCAACTGCGGCTAAGCGGTAGAAGATGGATGAATGAATAGATTTGTATTTGTTTACGAGAGGAGACAGGGCTGAAATTATGGACATTTTAGTCCATTCATTTGCATATTTCTTTCTCATTTGGCGAGCATCCGTGTCTTGGTCCCCACCTCTCTCACTCAGACAATCCTACATTGTGCTGACAGTCGACTTGGTCTCCAATCATTACTATCAAATAAATAAAATAAAAACAACCACAGGGAGACTATACCTGAGAAGCCCTATTTGTGGTTAAGGCGTGGAGGACTTGTTACCTATTACGCTGCCGCCAGGTTCTTCATTTATCCACTCGTACTGTGCCGGACCAACAGTGGGTTTTATCTTGCGATAATGTTGGAAAGATAAAACTGATGAAGAGGAACAATACCATTGTGAAGTTGTAGGAGACAAATTTGGAATAGTTTGTGAAAAAAGGAGCGGACTCGAGGAGGTAATCTAGAAATACGGCCTGGATTCGCCTAAGGCACAGTAAAGTTATGTTCTCATAGCCTGTATTTGTTCGTTAAACAGGGGTGTGTTATATACTGTATACTCTCTTTGTTTGTGTGATATGACACCGATGCAGCTCACATTATATCACTCTCCAAACAGGATTTTCTCACAGAGAAGGATCTGCTCTGGCTGTAACTGTAAATGCAACGTAGCCCTGAACAACCAGAAGCCTTCTTATGATTCAAGGCAGCTCTTCGAGCACAAACAACTTGACTTGTCTCACGGCAGACGTCTGCAGCTCCTGACCTTCTCCAAGATCACACGCTGAGGCTTCCCTGTGTAGAGAATGCTATTCATCCAATGTGCTGCTGAGTGCACACTTTGTCAGCTTGTATTAGATCTATGAAGTGTGAGTGTTGTCATCACTAGTTGCTGTTTGTGCGTCTCCCTAATCCCTCTAAAGCTGAACAGATCTATTTTGATAGACAGACTGTCTTACACATGGAAATCCAAATACTGAATGTCACTATCATGTTAACACAATAGTACACAGGAAATGTGTTTGGTTTTAAAATATCGCGGATTCATAACTAAATTTGATACTATGCAGGATTGTTGTTATATGTGTGTTTTTCTTTACATTTTTTGGATATTTGTAACATGATCCTCTACACCAGGGGTTCTCAACCTTGGGGTCGCGAGACACTGGGATTTTTGAACAATTTGAGCCCATTTTTACCCTTTTTCTGCAACTACACCAAACCTGCCATATTTGAACCTATTTTCATCACTTTTTCTTGCCACATTTTTGCTCCTTTTAATGCATTTTTGCTACGTTACTCCCATTTCCGTCACCTCTCCATCAAATTTCAATGCCTTTTCCGCACATTTTTTTCCACTTTCAAGACCTTTTCGGCACCTTTAAACCCTTTCCGCCTCTTTTCCCACCAAGTTGCATATGTTGACCCATTATTGTCATTTTTACCCACTTTTCACCATATGTCATGCTCTTTTTTTTGGCAATTTAACCACATTCATGATTTGTCATGCCCATTATTTGCCAGTTTAATCTAATTGTTACTACTTTTTTCTGCCAATTTTTGCAATTCTAATTTTTAACCAGTTTCTGTGGTTTTAAAATTCCATTTCACCACCTTTTCCAGCATTTTTGGTCACTTTTAACCCGTTTTATTTCTGATTATAAAAAGGATTTACATCTTTAAGATGACTATATAGTATGGCCCAAACAACAATAAACTTCCTGGATAACAGTTGATATTATTCAGATAAATAAATAAATAAATGTGGTTATCACAGATTCATAGAACAATGGATGATCATTTTGATGACTTTATGGATGGGCCCCAAAAAGCTCTCTCCTGTATTTCTCCTTATAGATGGCCCTGTCTCCACATGACTGTTCTTCAATGTTCATGTCTGTGTTCAACCACCTTCAGGTACTTTGGGGGTCTTGGGCTGAAAAGGTTGAGAACCACTGTTCAACACATCCTCTATGCTAGCGGTAAAGCTTACCTCTCTTTTTATCCAGGTTCCAGCCCTCACCTACAGTCATGAGCTTTGAGCATTAACCATAAGAACAAGATCGCCATTGTGAGTGTGTCGCTAAATTTTTATTTTAAACAGCTTTCATAGATAACATTTATGTAAAAATGTCTTTGAAACAATACACCAGAGTTTTTTTTAATTCTTAAAAATAAGTGAACATTTTGGGGCTTTAAAACAAGTGTGATTAGAGCAAGAAAGCTGATGTTAAACATGTATTTTGGTCATGAAAACGCTGTTACTTGAAAATGCAAATAACAGCTGAGAAACAAATGTTTTTCTGCCATTTTTTTTTGCTTAAAACTTTAAATGATTTTTGAACATCCATCAATATCCTTGCTCTGGATTCAAACCGAAGGATGATTTTAGTGTTTTTTGCGATGAAATGAAGCTTTACTTGGGGAACCATCTGTCTGCTTCAAGCGCAACATCAATATTTGAGAGTCTTTGGTTTGTTTGTGTTTTTTAAACTCCAGACTTCAATCTGTTCTTCTAAACGTCTATCTTTTGGGCTTGTTTGTACTGTTGTTTTTGTGTTTTTTTTTGGGACTTGGAGCTTGTTTGTACCTGGCCTACCTCACTCTCATCCTCCAACTGGGTCCTCCAACATTTTAAGGATGACAGCTGTTATTGACATAAAAACTATTTAATCAGATCTGCACAGTGATAACTAACATTCTTTGTTTAGAGTGCATTGTTTGTCCCAAATCTTAGCGGTTTGTTGTGACAAGGGATAACTCCACTAAATTTTTATTCTTTAGTCCACTACATGGACCATGTCATAAGTTGAGGTTTTTGCTCCTAAGAAGTGAAAATGAGGACCCCCTCGAAAACGAGATGTTCCATCTCAAGGGGCATATCCTCCAATAAATAAATTTGAAATTTGAAATTGCCTTCCCCCTGTTCTCAAGAGAATATGGAGATACTAAAAGGTGGAACGTTTTCTGATCAATCTTTAATGATTGTTGCATTTCTCTGAATATTAGCGAACACTGTCTGGATGAATAATAGAAGAATATCTACCCCTTTTGCTTGTTTATTTTCTTTGAATTTTGTGACACCGTGTTGGTGAAACTATCAGTACTCCCATCAGATTTAGTTTGACATGGTCTGAACCTCCAAAGACTTTGTGTTGACAAGCTTGCACCACATTCTTTTTGGGTTTGTCTTTCCTGCACATTGACGTTGAGATTTTTCCTCCATCTACCAAATCCTGGCAGCGTCTTCCTTGTCTTAGATCTTGTGACTTGGGGAGAGCTGCTCGAGTTCAGTCAAATCACTGTCAGGTCTGTGAAAGCAGTCGGACGTGACGGAGTCAGGCTGTAAGTCAACTTCACAGGTGGTAAATGATTCCAGTCAAGGGAAAAAAATACAGGTGGGAAGCTGCATATGAAATGAATCCTGACTGATGAGAAAAGCACAAACCAGCTTGGCTAAAACACACACACACATACATCAGTGAAAGCAGCTATTTTTCTTTGGGACACAAGCCCTTGTCAAGGCCAGAGTGACGCTAATGCACCCCGTCATGTGCTTTTCTCCGTGGAATGTCACCTCCTCTGAAAAAGCTTTTCTCCACAACAAAAGTGACAGTGCGACTCCTCAGTGCGCAGATTTTCTTCACCGCCAGTATTTCTCTTTTATCCTTTTCTGTCAGCATCTCATATGGAATGTCGAGACATATCCTGAGCCTTGACCCCACAATCCTTTTAATATAAAGAAAAAAACAATGGTGGATGTTTCTGAGTGAGCACTGGCCATGGAGGCTAAGGAGAAAAACAGAGGTTGGTAATGGGAGTCTCGCTTATTAGCCACAATCTGCTTGTTGTTCAAATGTAAACAGGAGGATCATTTGCTTCCTGACTGGAAGCTGATGTTCATCTCCTGAAACGCCTTGAAGCATTTGTGTTTTTCCACTTTAACACCACCAGCCTGGAACATTGACACAAAGAAGGGTGTGTCCATAGATGAAGTTATTGAAGAATCACCCAAATTCTGAATTCGCAGCTTCACCAGCTTTGAACTCAAAAGGGGAAAAATCTGAGGAGGCAATAAAATGTTCATCAACCAACAACGCACACTTTTATTATATCACACAACACATCATCTTCCGGTAAAAGAAGGAGGAGGAGAAGAAGTTAAAGAAAATAACACTGCGCCTCACAGTGGCAAACACAACACACAGCAGCAACACCAAAACAAACTGAGTGCACCCAAATACACGAGTCTCTTAACACCCCCACTTGTATTCATTTTGCTGGAATTCAAACAAAAATGTTACTGTAATAAAAGGTGTGTCTTTCACTCATCTGCTAGCATTTCTTCAGTAGTGTGGCCTAAAACCTTGTTTCGCATGAAGCACAACTCCTTGTTTGTAGTACATTTCAGGTATTTCAGTACATTCTTCACAGTTACCCAATGTTTCTCTGTTGGTTCATTAAAGTGAAACAAAATTTGTGAAAGCTTGCTTACCACAAAATTTAAGTCTGGACGTGAACATGTTGTTAGATACAGTATATGAGGCTTCCCACAGCCCCTCTGTACATTCTTTGAATTTTGAATAGCTTTATTTGCCATTGCACATTACAAAGCAACGAGATATGATTTTAGATGAAAAATGGGATCACAACACAAGGGGAGGTGAGGGGGGAAAAAGACAGGTTTTGTATTGAATTCCCTATTTGAGAGTAAAGTAGAAAACTTGGGAAAAAAAACTCTCAATATACATGCATTAAGCAAATCAAAGAAAACACAGTCATGATAAACATATAGCACATGGGCAGGTGTGGGTGGGTGGTGGGTCCGGGGGCGGAGTGTAGGGGACAGGTGCAGGGCGAAGAGGTGGAGAGGATATCCAGCCGCTGGGGGGCATTGGCGTGCAGCCACTGGGCACTCCTCCACAGACACTTCCCCTGAGCTAGAGGGGTGGGGGGGCAGGTGGAGTGCGGTGTCGGCGTAGATAAAATGAAACCTTTGCTCTCCTCTCTGAAACAGTCAGATGTTATGTGGCCTTGATAGGCCTGGTTCAGCAGACCAGAGTCCAGTTGCTAATGTAGAGATTGAGACACAACCTTGGCGGCATGTTGGGGGAGGCCAAAAGGTGATAACAATTTGTTTTTGTTTCAGGCTAATACTTTCAGTAGCCTTGAAGTCTCTGGTCTCAGTAAATCAAATATTGTGGCATCAATTGGCCGAGACATCCTCTCTATCCTCTCCAAGATCGATTCGATTTTACGCAAAAGCACCCCAGAGTAGCCTCCTGCTTACTTTTGAGTTTGTTCATCATGATATTCTGAGAGTTCAGTACCCTGCCCCATCCTTCAGAGATGACTGGCAGCCTTCCCAAAACAGCTGCCAATGTAATACAGACTTTACAATAGATCAGCAAGCTGCCAGCTCCAATCAACAGCATCCCTACTATCATGATTAAAATCATGTATATATCCTCCACGTTCTTCACGGAGAGTAAAGCCAGGCACACAACCTTCCATCTGTCCCAGGAATCCATTGTGTATCCGGCTGCAAACGTTCCGTCCGGACACGCAGGCTTACCTCGGCCTGGTCTTCTCATTGAGAAAATTTGATCAATAGCATTAAGTGACCAGCTGACCAATTCCATGATTATGTTTGTTGTATGAATGCAGAGAGAATCTCCTAGATCCACAAGACAGTAGTTAGGGAGGAGGGTAGTAGCAAAGAAGAAATGCGAGCGCCTTTGAAGAAAAGCAGAAAAGATCACACAAATTTAATGCATTGTCTACAGCTTTTGACCACAGGGAATTTTTTCGGGGATTGCAGTTTTGCATGTCAAACTTCTCTAATATGTTTTTAACGTAAGCTTCTTGAGACATTATTACACATCCATCAGAGTGAGTAAAATCAATACCTAAAAAATGCTTGAGTTCACCAAAATCTTTCATCTTACATTTTTCAGAAAGCATTTCTTTTGCATCCTTTATAACCTTTTCATTGCTTGCTGCATTTACTAGATCATCAACCCAAATGATCATTATCACCTTTCCATGTTTTTGTCTCTTTCGCATGTATACAATGATCTGCTGGGTTTTGTCTGAAATCATCTTCACTCAAACAATCATGAAAGTTTAAATTCTGTGTGTCTTTGGAGTCTTTTTGTATATATTTTTTTATTAATCATTTGGTGTATTTCTATGGTCATTTTGTATATTTTCTTAGTTGTTTTTGTATTTTTCTATCATTTTGAGTTTTTGTTATTGTTTTGTGTATTTGTTTGGGGGCCACACAAAATCACACTGAGGACCACATCTGGCCCATTTCTGATCTCGACAAGACATTCCCCTTTCTGATGATCCACTACCTGTGTCCATCTTCACAGCATGTTGTCTTCTAGTAATGCAGGAGTATACCCAAAGCTCTTGCAGCTTCATCTTCGGTCCTAACTTATTTTTTAAAGATTTTAAGCAGAATCCATTTTCTTTACCAAAATAATCAGATGTACTGAAAAAAGGACAACACTTCGTCCATTTTGTGGCTGAGCCAACCATCCTACTTAAGCTTATGAGGAATCCAGTTTTTGTCACTGGCAGTCATACAAGGAGTATTGGCGAAGGTAAACTGGAGACGATGACGATCCACACTTTGCCATGTGTGGCAGTTGTTGTGCTTCTCATGGCGCGTCTTGAAGCCCCCGGCATCGAGTTTTAACAAAAAAACAGGGTGTGTCCATGGATAAAGTTCAGGAAGAATCACCTAAAATCAGAATAATATGACCACAGTGTCTTCTTTAGTGAAGGTCAGAAGATATTTTAAAGTTAAAATTCTCTTAGTTAAATTCTTCTTAAAAAGATGCGAGAAAGCCAAGGGAGCATATTGGAACTTTACCAGTCGGTGTATTAGTTTAACTGGTGATCATTTTAACTGGTGATTTAACTGTTTACACCTCTTATTCAGTCACAATACAATGAAAACACACTTTTGATGATGTATTCATTTTAGGTTTCCACAACTTCTGTTTTGTCATAGTCACAATACCATGATCACTTGATTAGCCATAACGAATAGAAATGCTTCCAAAGATGCAGGAGAATGATGAGAGAACCACTTCAGGTTGTTGATACATCAGATCACGCCGTGCATTTGGCATGCACGCACATCGTATGCTGATAAACAACACAAACCCCGTCTACATAAAATATTTGAAATTCAAAAAATACATCAGATTTCTAACCAAGGGAACATACGTTTTCACAAACCCCTTTAAAGCAAAGTCTTTTCTCCTTCTGTCTCTTGTATCCTCCATGTAACTCCATCAATCTTCCAACAATAACCAAATTATACATGACACCATACATGTAACATTAAACTATGTCTATATATGAGCTAGTGTGCATCAAACCGCAGCCCTCACATTAGATTACAAGCTAATAGCAGATCGATAATTGATATTCATAGTTTGCGGTGTGTGTCGGCTGGTTATTATTCGAGCCACTAAGAAAATGTTAAAATCAATGAGCGGTCGTAATGAACTCCTGCCATTCTGTGAACAATGAGATGCAGAGCTCGTTCTCTCAACACGTCCAATTTGTCACAACCACATAGACTCAATTCACCTGTATTCATCTCACACCTGAGTCAAAGCCAAGAGATGAGATGAGTCGCTGCTATAACAGCGCTGTGCATATTTCCTCCTGATTGTTGAATTGTAAAGGTTTTCTTTAACCCTATGGAATCCAGAGGGCTATTCTTTTTATTTCATCCTCATATGTCACCCTAAAAACAGAAAGATTCTGTATTTCTTTGTCTAGTGTTAGCAGCAACAAAGCATTTTTATAACTTAAAGATGAAAATAAGAATTGTACATTTAGTAACGAGTTAAATAGATTTATTACATTATAATATAGGCATGCAGGTGGTGTAGTAGGGGTTTACTGGACCATAATTCTGCCCTGGAATTTTCTGTCCAGACCAGCCCACTATATTATAAGCGGAGACCATGTAGAAGTTGTAATTAAATCAGTGATTCTCAACATGTGGCTCTTTATGTCTTGATTTTATTTAATTATTCAAGAAGCCTAAAAAGGGGGAAACTTTTTAACCCCTATTGACCTATTTCCTTTGGCCATTTTGCAACTTAATTTATCCCAATTTTGCCCCTTTTCAAAAAGTTCTGGCACTTTTTTCAGACTTTAGCTACTTTTTGCCAATAAATAACTCTTTTAAGCTCTTTTTGACACTTATCCAAAAAGCGATCCACAGTGCGCGCGTGCACAAGAAGACCAGTGAGGTTCGTTTAGGAGGGGAGGGGGAAGCGTGGCATGCCTCATGATTCTACATACCGCAGCTTTAAGCTACCCTTTGCCATTCCATACCACCTTGTTCCTCTTTTTTGGCCCCTTTTTTGGCCACTCTTGACTGCTTTTGGCCCATTTTAGTCACTTTTCACTCTCTTATTGCCACATTTTTGCCACTTTTGGACCATTTTTGCCTCCGCTCGCTTGTCAAAAAAAAGAAAAAAAAAAAAACACTTGGCAGACTGAACCGGGCCACTTTGAGTCGACGATGCCCGGTATGCCAGATGGCCAGACCACCGCTGTTCTGGGTTCAAGTCCTGGGGTTGACACATTGGTCTGTGTGCTGTGTGGAGTTTTCTTTTTGTCCTCGTGCTCCCACTAAACAAAACATGTACGCTAGGTTAATTTAAGTGAGTGAGTGGTTGTGTGTTTGGTGATGAACTGGTGCTCTGTCCAGGGTGTAACCCCACCTATAGGGCCCATTGAGAGCTTCCATGACCCTTATCAGCAATAAGGAGACCAGAAAATAAATGAATGAACTATATACAAAACTATCTGGTTTGTAACTAAGCACTAAAGTGCCAGATGTGACAAGAACATGACATGCTAATGCTGATTGGCTGAAATCTCCAAAATGGCAATGCCCACATTTGAATAGATTTTACTTTTGTTTAAGGCAAGAATGAAATACATTTTTGACACAAATTTGTAACAGTAAGTGTTATTGTTTAGCTTCAGACCCGTCCTCTAAAGTGCGTTTATGGGATGGTTTGGTATCAAAGGCTTAAACGCTCACGCAGGGATGTTTGATCACCTACTGAATGAAAGCTGTTTTTTGTAGCTGTGGGATTTCTTCTTTTTCAGAATAAGCCTTGTTTTTTTTTTACCACTTCGCCTAAGGGGAAAAAATCCCATTTAATTGTTGGGCAAGAACAAGAAACGGGAATGATCTTCAGAACCAATTTTAGTGGCGTTAAACAAAGAAACAGTGACTGAACATGAACGCACACACAGCTGGTACAAACAATAGTAGACAAGATGCAAACACTGTAAACTAACAGATTAATAATGCTGTCCACGTGACTTCTTTTTTTTAAACTCTCTCCTTCAAGCATTTCATTTGTCCTACACACACGCACAAAAACAACATTTTTCTTTCACCCTTTTTCATTTAATATTCAAATGTTTTACACATTCTCCTGCAAAGCGACACAAAACTAAAACCTGCATAATGGATACATATCACAGCTTGTGGTGCTGAATTATTCCCTGCCATTAAAAACTGGGATTGCGTGAAGGTAACCAATGCGTTGTATCCAGCTGTTTGACACGTCTTTGTCTTAATGTTGCCTGTGATATAACAGCATCTCTGTTTGATATTCAGAAGCAAAATGTGTGAAGTCAAACCCTGCTGCTGCCTCTATTGTTTTCAGTGATTTAGCTTTCAGAGGTATTTTTGTGCTGCAATCTTGTCAACTTATTGTGCTTTTGGGTATATTTTGTCGTGGAACACGTAGTAATAATGTTTCAGTAATTTTGGTGCCAAAGACGAGCAAAATAGTAACACAAACACAAATGGCTCCTGGCTGTGCTTCAAAATAAAACTTCAAAATAAAAGCACTTCACCCGGTTCTTCAATTAAAATTTTCTTTTTGTGAATATAATTTACACTCTAAATCATAATTTAAAAATCCATATCTATTATATGGATGGATAGAGGGATGGGTGGATGGATGGATGGATGGATGATGGATGGATCAGCTGACATTGGAGTTCAGCAAGGCAGGAATGTCTACATGCCTGTACGGTAGGGAAGTTAACCGAGAAAGTTTGCCGATGTAAATGTTTAAGAGGTGCCGATACAGATCCATGGGGAACTCCATTTCAGAGCTGACTGAGTCTCCGGACTACAGGATGAAGTTGCAATTTAATATGATTGTTCAACTTGAAAAATTATTATTCAACATGTAAAAGTTCATTTTCTAAAAATAGAAAATAAATACAAAAATGATCCAGTTGGGCTGTTATTGTATTATAATAGTTATTGTTATCCATTCACATGTTGTTTGTTTGTTTTTTTCAAATGATTGTTTATGTTGTGTGTACTGTTTAATTTGATAATCTTTTACTAAATGGGGATCTTTCTTTGGCCGAGAAACCCAAATAGAAGAAATAAATAGTTCAGTGTCTTCTGGGAAATGTATAACACATTTTCAGAGGTGGCTATAGATTATTCTGGAATTTTGGTCGCTTCCCATGAAATGTATGATTTTGGTCTCTTATAGAAAAAATGTCAAAATCAAAATACTAAGCCAATCAGAGTGTGCACGGGGTCGGGCACTTATTGTGATAAACAGAGGTTCACTGCTCCACGTCTGTCAATATACCTTCATTTACAGCTTCTCATGGTCATTTTTCTTTACAGTAGTCAGTGCTGAGCAAACTTATTGTAATGGTTTGGATTCCTTATGCCAGTTCTTATTTTTATGCATTACAATCTGGCTTTGATACCTGATTGTGTTCTATCTACAGTATTTACTGCTGAATGCATCCTCTCAAATTGCATTTTTCAGACATTTTGTCACCAATCACTGTTTTTATTCTCTTATACGCTTTAGATATATGTCACATCAAGATTGAACATGCATCGTAGCGTCAACGCTATTTGTTTTGAATCGAATGCACACATAACTACACTCACAGCTCAGTGAGAAGCCACAACACATTTACTGGGACAATAGAAGTTCACGTTACCTCAATAGATCGGGGTTCAAGCACATATATTTAGCTCCGTCTGCAGGTCACTGTTCTGAAATACAGATGAAAGGTGAGGTGTTTTTACTTTACTACTCACCACTGTTTCCTGTCGATGATGTTTTAATGTGAGGCACAAACATAAACAAGACTTTTCCTTTAAAGTCACGTTTTAATGTGTGTCAGTTTTAAGTAACAACTATACTCGTTAGGCTGTTAAAATTGTGTTAAAGTAACTTTTAAATGCTTTAGAGACACAATTACCCCCCACTGCTCTTTTCCTATAATCAGAAACCTAATGAAGTGAGACTTAAGTACTTCTGAGGATGTATTGCTCCTCCGTGGGTAACTCTGACTGTATTTATGTTACGTCTTTCCTCGTCCATGTGATGCCGCTCAATCCTTCCACAGTTTGGGTTGCTGATTTAGGGATGTGACAATATGTGGGTGGATGAAAACAGAAAATTAGGTGTATTGTTCAATTCCTCACCGCCGTCGAGGCCAATGACCCAATGTTCCCACTGCCTGCAATTAAAATGATCTCATCACCGGCTCCATTAATTTCCAATAGAGCCGGGAGCCGGTGCACGGACTCTCGTTAGGCGCAAAGTCATGTAAAAAAAAAAAAAAGGGAGAAAACCGTAGCCCTTTTCCCCACATTTCCCTACTCGGCTGTCAGTGTGATTTACCTTTATCGACACGTGTTCTGCCTGCTGAGTGTGAAATGAACAAGAAGAACAGTGTTACCGCAACAGCTGTGGGTCGCCGTAGGGCAAATTCTGACCAATTGTCATCAATCACAACTCTGCGGTGAAAGACACATTTGTCAAGATGTCAGGGAGCAGTTTGTACAATTACCTGTCATGTGTTGACTTTGCATAATCACACGACGGTCAATTATTTGAACTTGAGGTTTTAGTTTCAGAGAAGAATGAAGGTTTAATGATACCTGCTGAGTGAAAAACTACATCTTAAAGGTCTCTGTGTGTGTTGAAAACACACTGTTATGGAAACAAAGTATTTGATACGCCTTACGGAGGACATTTTGGCAGGCTGTGGCGGTCGAACCATGACTCGGCAACAATAATCATGTAGGGCGTATTAAAACTGTGACTCGGCAAAATACCCAGGTACAGACTGTAGCGTTTGAACAAGGACTTATAAATGATCGTGTGCTGGCAAAACCATGACTCAGCCACAATATTCAGTGAGAAAATTGAGGTAAATTGTGGCATTGAAACAGTGACTCAGAGTAAACACTCATGTAAAGCATGTTGAAGAAACAACCCACCAAATATTACTCAAGTAAGCTGCGCTCTTCAAATCATGACTCATCGACTATATTTAGTAGGGATGCACCAAAATGAAAATTCTTGTCCGAAATTGAAAGTGAGAAAACCAAGTCTGAAAACCGAAAGAAATTATGTCAATTATTAGTACCATTGCATTTCTGGCTATGAATGTATGAATGTGTGCTAACCTCACTAAAAATGAAAGCATTCCATCTGCATACATTAATATTAATGCTCCAAAGAATGAATCAATTATAATTATATGAAAAGATTTTTTTTTTTAGCAATGACGTTCCAACAATGCACAATATGAAAGAAAAGAAAATTCAATACAAAACGTTTAACATGACCCAACTTACTGTATGTATACGTTTAATAATAATACATACATACAATACAATAGTACAATAATACAAAGCATATCCAGGCTTATAACTAGCTGGGCTGCTGAGTCAATTAAATATGTTTTCTAATGAAACACAAAATGCATTGAAGTTCTTGATGAAGAGCAGCTTCTCTGCTTTATTCTGCGTTTTTTTACGTGTATCGGCATTGGCCGATGCGGGCTGCTGCGTTTGCCAATTCGCATTATTTACAGAGAGAAAAAATATATTTTACTTGTTCTTGTTCTACATCACCTGTTTTTAATATTTGTTAAAGATTTTTTACTTGTTAATTTCAATAAAATGTTCCTTTTTTTAAAAAAAATTGAAACTCGTACCATTTGCTATCAACATTGTGTAATTATTTGGGGAGCAAAAGTAATATTGGCTCTAAGTATAGGCTCATGAAAAGGCTCAGTCTGTGTCGGTCATCGGCTAAGGCTGATTGAAAAACGACTGGTATCGGCCCTAAAACAATCCATATCGGTCTATCGCTACTTGAGGGTGAACTTTTCATTATTTTCTCTCTGTGGTCCATCTTATGCTCTGCTTAGAAGATGCTTCAGTGCTCAGATACACTGAAATACAGCACTCCGTGGACATGTCGGCACACGTTCAGACAGTCGCGTGCTGACTGCAGTGTTTGCTCGCTTTATCACAACACCTTGTTTTGGTGAAAAGATGTTTTGGCCAAATATGGCCCAAAATGCAATTTTGGGCCATATTTAGGTTTGTTAGGTTGATTAAATGTGCAAAACCAAGACTAGCTCTTCTTCAGACATTGATTTAAATTTATGTCATTTTTGTATAGCATTATATATACTGGGCCTACGATGGACTGGCGCCCTGTCTAGGGTGTACCCCCGCCATGAGTAAGCTGGAGACACCATCAGACCCTAACTGCGTCAGAAAATGGATGGATATTATATACTGAGCACAGTAGCATGTATGCTGCACGTCTTAGTGATAATTATCATTCACACTGGATAAGTATTATCTGGGGATCCCATGTAATAATAAATGACACCCCAATGACTGCTTTAAGCCTAAGATTTTGCTGAAATCTCTCGGATATGATGTTGTCGCGCTGCGTATTGCGTAACATTCTCTCACATTGTTTTCAACATGGCGGCGCTAAGAAGAAAAGTAGGCTCCTGGACGCAAGAAAAAACCTTAAAATTAATAACAAATAAATTAGTATGATTAGTATTATCACAGGACCTCGAAGTTCAGCAAAATATCGTAGGTATTTTGCGGGCGAATTTTTACTTTACAAATGACTGACATGGCCGATTCGCACGGGATTAACATCAAACATTCTCCGCTATTATTACAAATCGCACGTGGACCCTAGGTAAAACTAGTCCTGTGCGAATAGGGCTTTATATGATATACTTTTCATAATGCATATTAATGATATTAATAAATCATGTAAAATACATAAAGGCTCAGCACTGCCTTTTGGGTAAAGAACTCAAGAAATGAAGTAAAGATTGACCCAAACAGGTTGTATCTGTTTCTGTTCCAGGAGCTTAGATTGAAACACAAATCACCATAAATTGAACACAAACAGCTTCGGGCCTGCACACTTCTTTCTTTTGGATGAAGGGGAGGTGGGAGAGACATGCTCATGATTCATTTCGTTCGTGATGCTGTCAGATTACAGCCAAGTCAAGCCACCGGTGCTTGATATGGTTAACACAGGAAGTACACAAAGCTCATTTCAAAATAAAACACTTTTAAATTGACATTAGGGATGACGTTGCAAACACTGTGAAAGGACAAAATATTAATTGCGAAAATATTCATTTGGTGTGTAAAACAACGTGGTCTGCTTGTAATCTTCCAACGTATGTCCTATCAGTAGCGTGCAGACTGTGCAGTCATCATAAGTAAAAAATAGTGTGAAAATGATGTGAAAAAAAATCAATTTTGTCCACTTGACTGCTTTATAAATTAGTTTTCTGTATGATTTCAACATTTTCATGGTCAAATTGACTAATTTTACGCATTACAGTGAGGGATTTATGAGCTCAGATGACGCTCGGTCATCAGTTGGCACTCGCCCTTTGGTGTCTCTTTATATCTTTAAACGTCAGATTACACATGTACTACACATACCAACGCTCCACGGCCTGTCTGATTTGTTTAATAAATGTGTGTAAGTAAGTAATTTATTTATAAAGTGCTTTTTCTAGATAAAATAACATGCATGTGAGGCGAAAAGTACCACGCTGCACTGACTGGTGGCCATGGTGCGCTGGTTCCCTGCAAGGGGTACATCACGTGTACCCCCTAGGGGTGCATGAACATGTTGAGCAATACATTCATGAATTTATTTTTGACATAATAAGTCATTTTATATCCTAGTTCAGACACTGTATGTGTCCACAAGACACAGATTGGCATTAAACGGCATCATTGGAAAACAAAATATTGTTGCCTTATGTTTCTACAGAATCCTACTAATTAGGGAAAAAATTGTCAAAAAAAAAAAAAACAGAAATAAATTAGCCAAAAAAAAAAAAAAAAAAAAGTCCTATAAACAGAAGAAGAAAAAAACAAACCAGTAAAATCAATTATTCAGAAAAACTACTTCTGTACTAAACACAGTGTAAACATGCAGTCAACAAAATACAGTTATATATAATTTAAACTACTACACACTCATTTGAATATAGAAATAAACACTTTATTGTTACCAAAAAAAATAAATGGTCAAAAAAACTTTATCCGCTGTTAAAGCTGATATCCGGAGTTTCTGAGAAACGTCTCGATGCCCCGCCTTAAACAGCTCCACTTCCTCCCACTGCGTCTGCCAATCTACCAGAAGCCACGCCTCTACTTTTCTGTGCGTGCATCGCGTAACATAACAAGGTCGCATCGGGTCACATTGATATAGGTTTATAGGTCAGATAAGAGAATAAATCATATTTGTATGTTTGCTGTTGTGACGCGCGGCCTTGTTTCCGTGCACATTTCTTCATTCACTTTGATTGACAGTCTCAAAAACAGGAAGTTGAAGCCTATTGGCTGGGCCATCACGGCGCCCGTTTCCATTTATATAGGGGTCTATAGGACGAAGGAGGGACTTATATACATTAATGTATATGAATGACTACCGGCAGTAGACCATAGTAAAATACTAGTCAAGTATTTTTTTCACATTTCAAAGGAATCATACATAAACATAGATTTCTCAGAAACTCAACTTTAAGGGTTTTTTTTTTTTTTTAAATTTTAAGTCACGAATCCCATTTATTTTGAAAATCATAGCAGGAACTGGCTCATACATAGCAGCAGCTTTATTACCAGGAGCTTCATGTGTGGACGTTTTAAGGTGAACAGTTTAGGGAGCGGAGTTGGAAGCCCGCACTGTGGAGCTGATGATGGAGAATCCAGCGTGTGTTTGAGCTCCATCCATCACCGGGTCCGAACCCAACCGGGACACAGTGTGGACTTCACGGCACTGACGATGCCTTTTTGCGGCTCTGCAGGTTAATTAAAACCTCCACAAAGTCACAGAATTACTGGATTTTTTTTTTTTGGTGGGTGGGTGTGGGTGGGGGGGATTTGTTGCACGTCTGTGGGCACCTGAGGAAGAGTGACTGTTAGATGAATTATCATTGCGAGGCTGCAGGTTCAACATTGTTGCGTTGCTCATGGGCTCACAGAAGTCCGTCTGTCAGCAGGTTTGCGCAGGGACAGTGAGAGCGGACTGTTGATTAGAGCTGATGAGCTTCAGCTGATGATTGTCGGCTGATTGCTTCAGCCTGGACCAGCTGCAGAGACCAGACCCACTGCTCCACACCACCGCTCCTTCACTCATTCTGGGAGTGTTTTTTGGCTCCGCTTTGCGCTCAAACGACTTCATTGTGAACCATTCCGGGAGTGTTTTATCGTTCCACTCCACGCGAGAAGGACTCGTGTAACTTTGCTGTTCCATGTGGAGGAGAAGCTCCAGCCTGGCTTGAGAAGATGCGCCTCAGCTCAACCTGAGGGAATCATTGGAAGGATTTTTTTTTTTTTTTTGGACTCCGGAAAAGTCGAGCAGACGCACATCTGCCGTGAAGCTGAGCTCCAACCTGCAGGAAGGCTGGCGGTTTTCCAACATCTGGGAGGTTTCAACATCTGGATTTCTACCATGTCAGCTGGGCGGGATCTCAGATGGCCTCTGTTCATCTGCGTGGCGGCGCTTTCGTGTGGTGAGCCCCAGAATAACCACCACCATCATCATCATCATCACCACCTTTCCAACATTCTCTCACTATATCTTCAGCCCTAATGTTCTGACATCCTGCTTCACTGATGCTGACATCTTTCCACCATAAGCTGCAATTAATCTCATTTAAATCACACTTGACTCTTTAATCGACCTGTGACGTCACAACGTAAACTCAGTTTAGCAGCTTATTTGACACAGTCTTCAACGTTTCCAAAATAAAGTGTGTGGATTAGGGCTGGGTGATATGGACCAAAACTCATATCTCAATATTTTTTTTTCTCAAAATGCCTATAAACAATATAAATCTCGGTAATTTTAATTAAGGCTGACCATAAAGACAATTCAGGGTTAAATTTTGACACAAAATGCCACAGACATTTATTAACAAACAGTTGCATAATATGTGCCATTTTTGGCTTTTACTCCTATAAAGGACAGCACGTGTGAGTGAGTTCTGTAGTTATGTGGCTTGTTTAGGGGAAGGTGTTCAGTGACTCCTGAAACAAAATAAGCTATAAAAAATAGAAAGTGTATTTGCACGGTTGCCGTACAGCCATCCCCGGTGCTAGTGGTACGGTTACCGAAGTGCACGTACGTAGCGTCTTAGGGTTAGGATTAGCTATAGGTTATAACCCAGTATCGCAACAATCTTTAGGATTAGGGTAAGGTTTGGTCTTAGTCACGTGACCTAAACTGGCCAAATAGGAGCGCTGCATACGGATAGAATGTCGATCTACTGATACGGCAACCGTACGGATAGCCACTGCCTAATATGTGTATATATATATATCGATATAGGTGATATCAAACTCTTCTATGTCGCCAAAATAGAAAACTTGATATATGTTGAATCTGGATATATCGCCCAGCCCTATTCTTGATTATAATTGGCTTTTCTTTTGATACTTTGAATGTGAAACTAGGATATTTGCCCCACATCAATCTTGAAAATGAAGATTTCTACAACAATTAATTGATTTGCAAAACTAAGAATTATGATTAGGTTACAAGAATTCTGGTCCATAGATGAGTTGGAACTGGAGTTTGTCTGTGTGGAGTTTGCATGTTCTCCATGCTCGTGTTCATTGGAGTGAATAAGTCTGAATGTGTCCAGACAACAGTTTCTCCTAGTGTTTATCAAACCAACACGACCTGGTGTATCAGTGATACGAAATTACATTTGCACAAGGAGGCACAATTTGCAAATCCTTTTTAAAATAATAATAATTTGAAAGGCGTATTTTATTTTTATGTTTTTTATTGATTCTAATTTTCCCTGTGGTGGTGTGAGTGAGCTGCTAGCTGTGATATTTTGTGCTCCAGGCCTCCCAATGCTGGATGAATGTGACTGATATTGCTCAGCGCTTTGGGACTACTTTGAAAAGCATTACTATTTTTCTACTCAGGCTTTTATTTTGAAACAAGGTTATGTGCTTGAGCCCTTTTTGTGCATTTAAAAACAACAAACCTGAACTAAAAAATGGATGAAGATGACATCTGGTCCATTCCACAGTTAAACCTGCAAACTCAGTGCACATTTTGCACGTTGTCCCCATCGTGTGTCCGTTGGGCCTTAAATTCTCATTTTCCATGTGACGTAGTTGGCATCTGGTCCTAGCGTTAGACCTGTGACCTTTATGTTCCTGATTCCTTGAAAAGGTGTATTAGTTTCTAGCCTTTTTTTATTTCTTCATGAATTGCCCATGATTTTATTGTTGACTCAAACTGGAGTTAGTTCTTATGTTTCCAGTTATTTCCACCTCCATTACTTCATCCACAAATGGATCTGCTACCGTCAGTTATTTCATATCTCATAATATTACGGCTGATTGCTGTCGCTGTGTTAAAAGGTTTTTTTTCTGCAAGGCAGTAACGACTATACACACACACACAGTTACACACTTTAAAGGTTTGACTTGTGTGAAAACATGACTAAACAACTAGGAGTGTCCTGATCCTATATTGATATCGGATATAGTTCCGATATCAGCCTGAAAGCGGATATTGGATTCGAATTTCCGATTATTTTAATTTTTTTTCACAAATTCATTTATTTGTTTTATTCAATTGTAGAATACTGTAGATAACATGTTGAAGGTTAAAATGTATGTAACCAATTAGTTAATAATAAATGGGTCAGTTTCTCTAATAGCTACTGTTGCTCACTGTTATTCTCTGTTTGAGTAACATCACTTGATCAAGCCTTTTCTAACATTCCACACTACAAAGTAAGTATTTTTTTATTAAAAGTATGTATGATTCATGCCGATGTCGTATGGGCTGCAATATCGGTATCATATTGATATCGGAAATGAAAAAGTTATATCGGAACATCACTATAAACAACTGCTCCATGATGTTTGTCTGTAATTCACACGTTGACATGTTTAAATGTGCACTCTCACATCTTTGAACAGTTCGTTTTTTTTCCCCCACATGGTTCGAATCGACATCGCCTTTGCGTGCACACAGCTCCTTCCCTGTGCACACGCACACACTCTTACACAACAGATTAAACCAGTAGCGTGTCCTACTTTGACTTGAAGCGTGCAAAATAAAGTGTCCAAAAATCCTGCAGATGATTTCCTGTTATGTCCCACGGATCTAGTCAGACTCCTAAGAAGAAAAAGAAACAAATCAGTGCTAAGTCTTTATCATGCAACTCTTCTTTGTGACCCAGCCCTGTGTGCGCACAGTGTGAAGCGCCTGAATGCATCTGTTTGAGCATCATTTGTGTTCAGATAAGCCAAGCTCTGTGTGTGTGTGTGTGTGTGTGTGTTGTTGAGGCTTTTGCATCTTATCTGCTCTCTCCTACTCATTTTCACCAAGTCTTGCCTCAATTTCATTACCACACAAAAGAAAACACCCACTTGTGCACCAAAGCACACCGTGCACTCTACTTTCATTGGTTCTAACCAAGGCTGCGCTCCACCTACACAAGAATAATTCCAACGCCTGTGGTCAGCGTCCTCCGTGCCCACTCTCCGGACAAACCAGGGGAACCTGCAGCCTCACACGTGCACTGTGTGGCTTTAGGTTTCAGAGCTGCTTGTAGCACCCTCAGAGGAATGCTCAATGCTGCAAGAAATCATCTTATATAATTACTGACGGGCTGAAATGCAGTTTTTACTTGTTTGCAAGACTGATATCTGTTTTAGCTTTCCCGTCACGAAGGTCAAAGGTCAGGTGCAACACCCCTAGTTTTTTAATGAAAAGATTGTCAAAGCTAACGAAAGTTATAATGCAGTGCCTGCGGCTCACAGAAATTTAGTTACGAGACTGTAATAAATGAGAAACTGAAATCATATTTCCTAGATGCAAAGCTCTGAGAACAGCATTGTAATTATAACAAAAACGTTAAACGCGTACTCTTATCTATTAGCTTAATTATTCTTGATATATCTACACGAGATGATGAAATCAGAGAATATCTAACACAGCACAACCCACACGCAGTTTTTTTTCCTAATGGGTACCGTACAACATTAGTGTCTCATGATATTTATTTATCCTGGTGGAAGCTTCCATGGACCAGAGATGAAGGTTGAGGCCAAAGCAGAAGTCTATTATCAGCCTGTCATCCACTTCTGATCAGTTCCTTTGTGTGTTCAGAATAGGAAATTAGAATCATATCCTCTGGCATAAACCTTTTAAATCTGATTTCCACTTTTTAAAGATAAATCTTTTCCTCCTAAATCAGTGTGTGATCGTAACTGAATAATAACAAGCACATTATGATATCATCCTCTTATCCACATCCTCTGCAGATCTGTTAATAACAGAAAATCTGATGGTTTTTGACTCCTGTTCTTTGGGAAAACACGCTTCAGTGTTTAATTCATGCTGATAATTAAGGATTCACTCAGATATTCAGGGATTACATCTACTAAATGATTTAGTTTCCGCCTGTAAAGACGAAGTAGAAGTGTTTGGTTCCCACAGATTGATCTTAGGGTTTCAGTGGTTAATGCTGGACTGGAGCCAGAGAGACGCCGCCGTAGTAAATTCAGACGAATGGATCACAGTCCAACGGTTGGATCGAACAGCGAAGAGAAGGCTCAGCTGCCCAGTCATGGCTGCTGGCTCTCTGGCAGCCTGCCCAGCCTATTGCTGGAGAGCGGAGGGGCCTTGTGACACCCCGGCTCTCGTGTTTGGGCCTAATTGATTTACATGTGATGAGATTAGCCTGTGTTTGGAGACGACTCCTTGTGTCCACGTCTTGGCCGCACGCGCTGCCACGCTGACCGAGTGAGTCAGTGAGGCCATTTGGGTCGTCTGCTTTTGTTCTACACCGAGATCTGACAGTCAGCCGTTTCACTGATGAAAAACCTTCCCTCTGCATCTTTCAGCCATCATATTCTCTCTGTCATTATTAAGGCTGTAATTTTTTTTCCTTTTACCCTTGTCTGCACATACTGTCGAAGGTCAAAATTATACTTAGTGCAATCTGTTCTAGACAGCTATGCATGTTTCATGATTGCAATTAAATATATGCTTTCATTTTATTGCATAATTGTGACCATCACCAGCCCTCCCCAAGGAAGGGTAAGAACAACTTTAATAAAGCCAGAGTATAAAGAGGGGCAGTGTTACACCTTGGTGAGGGGGAAGGGAATAGGGAAGAGGGTGTCAGGGTTGGAAAGAACAGACTATTTTAGGGTCAGTGTAATGTGATGTTGAGGGATCTCTTTAGGTGAGAAATGAGGAAAGTTGGAGTGGTTCTGTCATTTGAAAGTCTTTGCACCAATTTAAAAAAGTAACAAATATTATTGATCTGTTATTGTTTGTTCAGACAGTGATGGAAGAAAAAGGGAAAGTGTAATTTGAACTCAAATTAAGCTTTAAAATAAAATTGTATCCATAAAAATATTATATATCATGCTGGATGTTATTGTTACAAACTCTATTAGGGACTAAAGAATACTTTATACATTTAATAAGCTATACTATTTCTTTTTGCTATACTTTATTCTTGTCAGAGATGGATTCACACAGATATGTTCTGCTTTTCTCAGAAAATGTATTTTCAGCCTTCAGTTGTTCAAATGAGCCAAAACAGGAGGACTTGCAGTTGTGCAAAAGGATTCAGGAGCTAAAGCTGTGCAGGACCAGGGAATCATAGAAAGGTTGGCCTCCGTCAGATGTGGGACATTTTGTAAACTATTCATTCTTAGCACGATGGTGAAGACCTGTGCTAACAGCTGCAGGGGCTTCTTGCACAAATTAAGTGCACCATTTATTTGTAGTGCATTACATATTTTTATTTTTTTCTTGGCAGACCTTGAATGCTAAAAGCACGCATGTCTCTCTTTATTATTTGCTTCCACTTACAGAGCAATCAATTTAGCTGCATGTTGTATATATGCACTCAATAGCTTTTCAATTTACCAGAAAGCTCAATTTACTACGGTCAAGTTTGGTACATATAGCTCGTATTGAACAAATATATTTAACAATCGTCCCCAACCCCCAGGCCACTGAGTATTTACAGCTGAACCACAGTCGACCCCTAGCAGAAAGGCAAATGCCCCCCCCCCATCTTTGTTGGGAGTTAATCAGATGAAGTTCATTGTTAAATGCTGAGAAAAGTAAGGGCTGAGGGTTTTAGCCTTTGTTTCACTCTAACGTATTTAAAGTTAAAATAAATCTTTGATTTAATAGAGAATTTGATCTGCTGCTTTGGTAGCTCATCACATTAGAGCTCAACAGATAACTTTACAGTGACATTTACACAGAATACGAATACGAGACTGCTACAAAAGACGAGACATTTAAACACTTTGTCTTACATCTCCTGTGATCGTCTGTGATGAGTTAAAATGAGGTGTAAAAGTGTCTGCACAGAGCTGCATTGTGAGGCAGACTTTTCAGCCTTTTCCCCTTAGATCTCACATTTTGCATCGTGGAAACATGAATTGAGATGCACTGCGTTGTATCCTGTCATTGCTGAGGAAGAACGGCCGCCATTTGGACGCCTCCCGCGAAGGATGTGGGCTGGCTGCGTTTGAACAACACCCTCCATCAGATTTTATGGCGTAGATATGAAGGGGCCCACTGTGGATCGGATTTTTTTCTGGCATCGCAGAATAATAATCTTTGTCCTCTCCTTGTGGTTGCCCTGACAGGGCAGCAGATCTCACATTTAATAAGCCATCTCCCCTGGCACGCTGAAAGGAAAGGAAGACGAGGTTAACCTAAGAGTGGTTTGCCATCCTTTATGAAGTAGAATTCATATTGGTGAAGAATTCAGTGTGAAATAATGTTCGTCTTGTACAGATGACAGGAGACCGTGTAGGTAGGCCTCCTTTGTTGCTTTTTGCCTAGTGTAGATGAGCCAGGCATTCCCACACCAAACCCAAAGCATAAATGTTGATAATGTGGGCCTCGGATTAGATACAAACACATTGTTGTGGATCCTGCTGTGATAACAGTTGGCCCTGTCTGATCTAAATGAAAATATGGTTCTGTTAGATAACATAACATTATCAAAGTATCAACGTTAATGGGATCCTCCACTGTTTTTACAAATGTGGCCTAAAACCTTTGAAATGTCCTTATTATGGTACAAAACGCATTGTTTTGTACCATATATGTTTTATTATCTTTTAAAAATGGGACTAGTTTACCATTTTAGAGCCTGTGCGCCGCCATGTTGAATGATGTCATTGACGCAAATCGCCCCTTTAGTCCATTCTATAGGAGTGAAGCATTCAGGATCATTTAAAAGCTTTTTCAGTCAAAATGACAACTTATGCTGCTTTGGGTTGCTCTGAAAATCAGTAAAAGTTAAAAAAAAAGTTGATGTAAACCTCTTTTGTTTACTGAAATTTGATAAACAAAATCCGTGACTGCAGGGGGGCGACAGTTCCAACTCTGCTGTTTTGTAGACAACATGAAGAAGAGCAAAAAATGTGGATAAGCAGACAGATTCAACTCAACTTGGGTCGGCATTATTGAGCAGCAGTCGATCCTGGTTGCCTGTGTTTACATGCACCTGGAGCTCTTCTTCTCTTCTCACCTATGTGAATGTCAGCTCATTTAGCCTCTTTTTAAAGATATTTTACAAAGTTACCATTGTAATTTAAACTATAATCAAACATAATAGTAAATGTTGCCATATTCAGTGTAAAAAATGACAGATTTAAAAATGCAAGATGTTTTATTGCGCGTACGCAGCACAAAGACAGTGTGGCAAATGGAGGAAATGAGGGTGATTAAATCCTGTAGTACATCTAAGAGAAGCTCCTCCCCAACACTACTTAAAGCCACACATCAACTCCCATATGAAGGCTTCAATCCATCCATCCTCTGCTTTCTCCATCATCAGTGGGCAGCCGTGGATAAGTAATAGAATATGTCTTCCACTATGCGTGGTCATTGTTGTTGTGTCCTTGGCGCTCGTATGAATTGGTGGTAGTCGGAGGGGCCGTAGATGTAAAATGGCAGCCAAGCTTCTGTACCGCCACAGCTATGACTGAGTGACTGGTGTGAATGAATAATGTTTTCTGTAACGCGCTTTTACTCTCCTCAAAAAAAGCGCTATATAAATCTGAGGTATTATTATCATGAAGTTCTTTTGTTTCCAATGTAGCCACCAAACAACTTATTTCACTGACTTTGAATGAAAACCAAGTCATTTGCTTTGATAGATTAGCCTCAGTCTGTCAGTACGCTCAATGAAGGGAATTTCTGTACTTGAGTACGGTTTCAGGTATACTTTTTACACAAATTACAGTACTCGGAGTCCTAACCTCTGCCACTTTTCTTCCTTCAAACCTTTACTGAGAGCCTAAGATCTGACTGTGAGTATATGACAAAACTCGTATCCAACAGAGGAAAGGTCACCACTGCAGAAGCTGTGTTGCCAGGTTGGGTTTATTGTATCTGAGGAATGCAGTTGAACATTTGGTAAACAGCTTTTTATTTTTTTAATTTATTTTTTAAAATAAGAAATACCAGCTGTAATAAGTAGAAAACACAAATGGAGACAACAGACGGTACTCATTTGTTGGCTTGGTTGATTATATTTCATTGCAGACGAGCCACAATGAGAGTTGATGTTATTTTTGAGGGTTTGTTGTCAGAAAACAGCTGTTGGTTTAAATTTAAACAAGACAAATCTGTGCAAAAAACTAAATGTTCTTTGAGTGAAAAGTGTGGTGTACCAAGACTTTGATATGACATAAAATGATTTTCCACAGAGCAAATAATATATCATCTTTTAAGGGGTTTGTATCAGAGACGCTGACTGTACCAGTGCTGTGTGAGATACTTGTTGATATATTAAGACTATTTTTTTACTCTCATTTTGACAACTTAGTTTGAAAGTTCAGAAGCTGTTGTAGTGATAGAGGGTTATGCTCACTTATTCAGGCCTGAGTTTTTCTTTCGTTGGTTATTATTCCTATTTTTATTTAAAGCAATACTGATAAAATCTGATTAAAGTAATATTGGGTATAAAAAAAAAAAAACACACCCCTTGTAATTTGGTGTGTCTCAAATGATAACCAACTGTTATTAATGTTTGTGTGTTTAGAAATGACTGCTGTGGGGATCAAACTGCTTTTCCTCTTCATGCTCTTGTATCTTTGAACATTAACTGAATACTAAGTAAATTTGCTCTAATAAACGTTTATGTAGCACGGCACCTCTCTAGAATTGTTCCAAAGTCTTCAATTTTTTATCCTTTTCTGCATGTGCAAGGATTTATTACTCTAAATATTAATACTCACTTCTAATAATTTATCGTCCAAATTAATTTTAAATGAAAGCCTGTTTGATCCTTCTTTCTCCCCATATTTTGTACTTCCGCAATCTGTTTTTCCAAGCGAGGACAGTAGTGAGTTGATGTTTTGAGACTGCTTTAATAGCATCAATGAACAACATCATCACAGGAATGTGACTGTAGCTCAACTGAATGAAGATTCAATGCGTCCACTGAAGGTTACTTCTGTTTTCCTACTGCCTGCCACTGATGGCTGTCTTTGTATTAGTTGTGTGCATCTGTAATGTATTTCCTCCTCCTCCTACTGGTGTCTCATGTATTCAGTTACACTTCAACACATCGCCTGTTTAAAGGATCAAGTATTGCCTTTGGTATTAAAGTCTTATTTTTTCCTGGCTGTACCATTAAAGCCCATTGCAGTAAAGATGTGATACACATGCTGACTTTTCTGTCAATTCTTGATTTTTCTTTTAGTTGATGTCTGAATCCAGCCGTCGGTGCCTCTTATTTATTCCACAAACACAGAAAATCCCATTATTTTCAGCCTCGTCAGGGTCTGTTTGTAGTTTTGTTCCTAAATTTGCTGCAATTTCAAAGTTGTTTTCAACACTGTATCTTAAGGTTCTGTATCCACGCAACAAAACATTCAATGTAACATGTCTGCATTAGTTCTTTATTAAATGTGACAATTTGAGTTCTTGAGAAAGTAAAATTGCTGTGAACTGGTTTGATTTATTTTTTTTCTGCCTCCACTTTGTCTCAGGAAGGAGTGAACACAGAAATATTAATCAGTTTGTGACGAATGTGTGGACAGTCTTCATCTAAACTAGAGGACCAGTTTGATCTTCCTCACACTGATGGCTCTATTGGGAAAAATATGTGAATAAACTTGTAAATTTTGTAGCTAGCAGCAAATAAGTTATTGGAGAACGGTTGAAACCTGTTCCCAAACAATGCCCCTGCTGCCCGTCCCTTGATAAAAGAAGATAATTAAGTTTTGAAAAATGCCATAACAATTCACCGATATGGTGTTAGAATGAAATATAACTTGCACGATAATGTGACATCACAGCAAATCATCTACACTTTATTTCAAACTGCATGACAAGTCGTTGAGTATAGAGTGAAAGTGTTCACATGCACGATGCTAATTCTGTTAACCTGTCAAAGTGATTTCCTGTTATAGGTTGGCGTTAAGCTACTGGACTTTACTGACCTTTTTCCACTTGAACTTATTCATGGACATTTTGTGAATTTTTCCTCATTTTCTATAACTTTACTGTGACTTTGAACTGTTTACTAGCTGCCAAACTGAAATATAGAAAAATATCTGCAAAAAATCTAATATCAAACATGCCTAGATATTATATGCCTGGTTGGAATAAAAATAATTTTTATGTTTTGGGATTTGTTTTATTTTTAAGCTTTTTAATTGCAAGTTAAAATCTCATTAAATGTCTTGCAGATTAGAAAAGTGCATCTGTTTTACCATATATAAATCAAACATAGTTACAGGAAAATATGCAGATTAAAATCTACCAAAACAAAGTCCAAAGCAGAAACTGTTAATCCTGTTTAATTCAAAGTGCATCTCCTGCCAACAAAGCATTGATTAGGAAATTAATCCAAATGAGCAACATTATTCTTTGACCTGAGATCATTACTGATTACATGTACACTCGGAAAACGCCAACATCACAGCAGTTATGAAAAACAGTGTCCCATTCATCTGTGTAAATGTCCTGGGAGACTCTTAAAAGACTCTTAAAAGGAAAATGACTTCCTTCTTGAAGCTTTGAAACCTGTAAAATCCTTTTAGGCTTTATCTAAATATGGCAGAACCACTGCTTTCCTTTGCAGGGAAAAACCTCAGCCAACGATGGGAAAACTTTAGCGAGTATCTCCGCATGTGATGCAAAGTGAGAGCCAGCCGGATTCATCTCAAGTTCTCGACTGTTTTCTCTGTGCTGCACAGGCAGGGATTGGTCTGCTCTAGGCTGGAGCGATATTACTGGTGCAGTTCTTCCGCTGCTTTTGAAGGGAAATAAAAGATTTGTCCTGATTAAATTTGGATCTATATCTTTTGATTTGGTGCTCTGCGGTGGATGCCCTACAGCAGCGGTAGTCGATTCTTTTATTAGGCTACACAGAGAAAAGTCCTCGTTTGCTGTAATGGGTTCTGTGAGGCTTTACTACATTTCTTTAACTCATTACAGAAAGGGGAGTTTCCTCACTACATTCTCTCTATCACTTCCTGCAGGAATGGGAGGCAGCCATCAGACTGAAGTTAATGGGGATCTTACTATTGATAGCATTTCCCTCATCCACGCTACTGCACGACACACCGATAAAGGCGACTAACTGATAATAGTTACAATAGTCCCACTTCAAAGTCATGGATTGTTGCGTTGGAGTATTCCACACAGGTTAACAAGGACTTTAATGGAAACGGAGCTCGATTCTTGAACCGCAGATGGGTTTGAGATGCGTTTTGCACTTTGCTGTTGGCCTGATCAAGTTTCTCAGCCACCAGGGGGCGAACACATGATTAAGACTTTATTACACTATCTCAATAAAAAGCGAGCAACTAAGACTTCTAGTCGCTGAAGTCGCTTTAACAGTTACGATTTGAGAATTTTTTATTCACCAAAACATGATGAACCATTGAAAATTGTTAGTTATTTCCTGCCACTTTGTGGCTAAAACAACAATTTCCAGTTTCAAATTTCATAAAGATGTTATTTATTATTTTCTGACATGTTTTCGACTTTAGACGACCAAAGGGTTTTAGTAAAAAACAGCGATGCGTTAATGCGGTAAAAACGTACTCCTGCAACAGTGAAACTGACTTAAGTCAATTTTTTGAATTCACTACTTTTTTATAGAAAGTATTAGGGTGGCACAATACACTGAGGTCACAATACAATATGATACATGATATTGGTTTTATAAGATTTATGACATTTTGAAAATAGATTTTATTAACTTAAGTTATTTGACTTTGAGCTCTGTATAAGATTTTCATGTTTTCAAGCTCGAAAAAAACAACAACAAAATAAGACTTTTCCTTTTTAAAGTGCAAAAACTTAGTGTCACTGCCAGACTGACAATTCATGCCTGTCTGAAAATAAAATCACACTTTCTAATATATTATCATGACATTCTTTAAAAAATTCATGTACCGTATTTTCTGGGCTATTGAACGCACCGCTGTATTGGCCGGATTCCAATAATTTTGCAATTTTCCAAGAAAAATTCACGGAGAAGCTGCTTGGTGACATAAGCTGCACCCTTTTGGCTGATAAGGGTGCCCTTGAAACGACACGCCCAATCAGATTGGAGGTTTTTGTGTATTCTGATCAGTTTCTATCTCCATTTGAAATGACATCCCAACTGCCCTGTGTCTGCATATCAGTTCATTCACAGCTTTTTATGGTCACTTTTTACTGGATCCAGACTGATATACCGCTCCTGTGCACCGTCGCCTCAGCGGCAATCACGTCGATAGGACTCTGACTCAGAGCCCGGACACCATTGATTCTGAACAAACTTAACATGGTTAGTTGGCAACTTTATGCTGTTTGTTGTTTCTATTCTATCATTAACCGGCTGATTTTTTTTTTTTTACTTTATCCGGAGTGTTTCAGCGCTCTCGCTCGCTCTCTCTCTCTCTCAACTTTATGCTGTAATTAACTACTATTAAAAACTTATGATTAGATTTTTTTTTTTAACTTGTAGGTAATATCATTTGTAATAGGTATTTTTGATAAACATATATAATCTTTAAATTGTGACTAAAGTACTAACAGAGCGTCCTGAATATGATAGTAATTGGTATGAGACCAATATCTATGGTTGAGGATGATACAGACCAGACTACACCTTACCATGCACAACTCTTTAGTTGGTTTAAAGTTCTTACCACCAGAACCTATAAGGCAGGCTAGCAACATCTTTTGTTTCCCTTATGAGTAGTTGATTGAGACCACATGCCCTTTGTATTATTTAACTTATTTATATTTTATTGTGATCACAATTTGTCATGTTGAAACTACAACAGTTATGAATGTATTATTTTGTCCTGTCATTGTTTTAGTTCTTTTCTGTAAAACATGATGTCAGAGTACAACAGGGTGAGGATTTAAGCAGGTGGGTCAAAATAGCGATTCAAAAATGTGCTTCAAAACAAAAACGATAATCCTGATTAGTTGACTAATCGAAAAAGTGATTGAAAGATTAGTCGACTCCAAAAATAATTGTTAGTGTCAGCTCTAGTCATTTTTACCATTAAAAATAGGCTTTGTAGCAGAACTTTGAAGGTAAACAAGGCTGGTTAGTAACTAGCTATTAGCTAACCCTGTCTGTCATAACTGACATTAATAAAATGTTTAACTTCATACCAAATGATCTTCCCTAACATGTTGATGATTGCAATACTACAATCACTATTTGTAGCTTTTCTCTTTTTCCTGATGTGGACAGGAGTTCTCCTCTCTTTTCACTGCCTCAGCCTGAAAGTAGTTCTGATCATAACACATGATATCTTTATAAAAAGGTCAGTAGTTTCTTTATAAAGCCCATCAGGAGTGAGAAGAGTATCTTAGAGCAGTGAAGAAGCTAACGTATACTACAGTGAATAGAAATGAATAGGTTGCTTCTCAGGAGGAACGTTTTATTCAATTTCACTTGTCATCAATTATGACTAGCAGTTCCCCGACTTGTTTCCCACTCAATGCATGAGCTGGAATAATGGAGCATGCTGGGCTTCAGGCTAACAATGTAAACTAGGGCTGCTGGGCTCAGGGGTTGTAGGCCTATGGTTGATCAAAGATTACTGATTTAATGATGGAATATAACCAGGTTTTTAATTAGTCATTGAGCACATGTTGGCATGAACAATTCTAGACCTCATTGTACATCAATTAGAACCAGTATGAATTTTTTCCATTATATCAAATGCTTTGAATATTCCGAGTCCATAAGAAATTCTACCCTGTGTATTCCTGACATTTGTTCCTGTTTCTTGTCCATTTGTGTCCAAGCAGATTAGTTTTTTCCTTTGTTGTTGGTCCCCAAATTACACCTGCATTACATTAAACATCTTAAAATATTAATTTATACATTATTGTATATCTATGGATGTCCATTTTACTCTATTGATCCGAAACTGTGATTTTTCTTGCACAGTTTCCTAAATCCTGTGTTTATCTTTTCCCAGTGATGCATTAAAAATGATTGAGGCAAATATAAGCCAATAAGGATTCACTCTCTGTGTAAACTCTACAACACTGCCTCGGAGGCACTGTCCAAAAAGTCTAAATCTTTATACATTCAACTCAAGACTGTAAAGAACTGACTCCCACTAAAAACATGTTGAATCCAAAGAGCTCGAAAAAACACAGGCACAATAAATACTGTGCATCCTCTGCAGTGCATTCACTATGTCGGGCTGTTCTCAGTTTGGGAAAAGTGGAAGGAAGACTTTGAGTCAGCTGGCAGAATTCCCAGCTGGAGCTGTGGAAGAAGTGGAGGCTGAAAGGGTTCAGGATGCAGTGGATTTTATAGATTTAAGGTGCCAGCGCTTGTTTTTTTTTCACATTACTCACTAAAAAGCTCTACGTTTCTCACAAAAAGGCGGTACAATCGGAGCGAGCTGGTTGGAGAAAGAATAACCAACTCCCATGTATCTGCGCTCCGTGATCGCAGCTTTGGAGCGCCAACCTTAAAGAGGCTTAGGATAATGAATTAGTCATAGAGCTGGCTGAGGAGAGTTTGGCCTAAATGTGTGTTTCTATCAGAGGCGGATGACGGCTCTGACTGTTCAAATCTTCACTTATTATTTTCTCAAATAATGTAGTCTGCTGTGATGGTGGCAGTTCTTCGCTACCTGTTTGCATATCCTCCTAAAACCCAAAGAAGAATGATATTTTTCTGAGTTCCTCCGCCTCTCTCCTCAGAGAAAAGTGCCCCGCCCTCACTCAATGGTTTACCTCGACAACATGGAGATTCCAAGTGTGTGTTCGATGTGCAAATCAATTTGTGTATTTTTTTTGCTTTGTGTATTTTTAGAGTTGTTCTGTCATTTTGTCTATTTTTTTTTTGTGTTTTAAGTGTAATTGTATTTTTTATACTATTCATTTTGTACAACTTTTTGTCGTCATTTTGTGTGTAATTTTCTCTGTCCACTGCATTATAAAATATATTGGCTGCAAAACAAAATGGATACAGAACAAAGATGAAGTCTGGTTGCTCTTCAGAGATGGGATTCAAATCCTTGTTTTGGTTTGTGGCACCACTTCAGTGTGTCTCTCTAAGGGACAGCACATGTGAGTGAGTTGTGTAGCGTGGTTTGTTTCAGGGCAGGAGCCTGGACAGACTTCAGTCTATGTTGCGGCAATTTTACTATTTTAATTAATGCTGCTGTTGGAGATGCTGGAAGAGATGAGGGGTGCTTCAACCTTTAGGAAGCACTGCACATTTACTTTTTACATTGGGTGTGACTACTTGTTTCTGACCCAACTAAGATTTTAGCACAAAATGACTGAGCTTAAGATAAATCTATATTATTTAAAGGACGACATCTTATTCTGTATCACGTATGACACCATTTTAAATCTTGGAATTTAAAGGCCAGACTGTCTTCTATAAAAGCCCATTAGGGATCTATACAATCACTCATATTTATAGGCTATATAGCAGAGATGGGCTGCGTTTATCACAGCAATAGCCACAAAAATTTGATTGTTTGATCCAAGGCCACATTAACATTCATGTCAGCCCTTGGAATAATGACCAATCTGATCATGAATACAGGAAAGAACAAAGACTCGGTTTTTGGAGGCATATTGTATGTTTTTCTTTTTAAGGTCATTTTGTTTTTTGTTTTTTTAGTTTTTGTGTTTTTAAAGTTCTTTTTGTGTTTCTTGGTATTCTTTGAGTATTTTTCTTGTGTGTTTTAAGAGTCATTTTCTATGTTTATTTTGTGTTTGTTTTGGGGGTGGATATCAAAGCTCTCATTTGACTGGGAATACAACCCTGTAATTAGTGGGAAAGTTTGCCTGCAGACTCTGCCTAAAGTTAGACGGTATTGGTTAATCCTGAACTGACAACAGTGTAGCCAGTCGGTGCAGGCCTGATGAGACTGGTTTGCTGTTGGGCTTATGTGGCCATGCTGGCCCCCTGCTTCCTGCCTGTTGGCTCACTGTGTAAATGTTTGGTCTGAGATGAGCCATCTTTTAATTAAAAGTTTCACTTGGTGTATCCAACAAGAATGCTAACGGAATATGTATTCAGTGTGCTGTTTTCAAGAGGCGCAGGGATGAAACCTGCTGAGTTGGATTTTATGAACAGGTGTGTTAAAACAAATACCTGGCTGTGTTATCTGACTTTGCAGATCCCACTGACAGACTGTGTAGCAGGCTGGCTCTGTGCTCACTGCTTCAAAAACACTCTGCCATTCACATATGCACCAAATTCTTGTGCCAGCACCAGATTTCACACATGCCAAACTGGAGGGCTGTCATGGAAACATGGAGATATAGGCGTCCGGTCCACAATTCTCAGTTTCGCAGAGAACTCAAACGCTTGGTTTTCAGAATTTAGCTTCCCAGTGCACGTGGAAATCCCACTTAGACACATTTTGATTTATTTTGATAATTACAAGATTTGAATTTACTTTAGCTTGCGCTTTTATCCAAAGCGACGTACCACATGAGTAGTTGGGGTTAACGGACAGGTTCAACATCCCACAGTGATGGCCCAAGTTGGATTTGAACGAGTGACATTCCGATTACAACAGTTACGGCGCCTTAATCCTCTTTTGGCATTGTCTGAACTGCTGCACCATTCAACAATCATGTTTTCACACTTTTTTAGCTTTTAGCTCACTGCTTTCGGAACAGAAGAAAAAACATAAAATGACACAAAAAATACTGAAAATGTTAGAAAAATCACAAAATGATTCTAGAAAAATAAAACGCAAAAAATGGCACACATTCGACAAATTCATACTTTTCATACTTTTCCATAGTTTCCTGTCTCAGTGTCTCCATTTCGCTCTCATTTTCTCCTCCAATGGTAGAACAGCTTACACAGTAAACGCCGATCCTTATTTATCCACCAAATGCCCCAAACAGGCGACCAAGATTGGTTTGTACTTAACTGAACGGTCTCTAAGAGCTCCTTCGGTCATCTGTCACTGAGCTTTCCAAAAACTCATTACAGCACTCCTCAGGTGCCCTAAAATCACCGTCAAGTGGAATAAACACCTCATGGGTTTTCTTTTGTTTCCTCCAATAAGGAACATGAACCGACGTTTCGCTGCAGGGAGGAATCGCTAACTCTGAGGGTCGTTCGGACTCTTTTACAAGTGTTGATTTTCCATTGTTTGGAATTGTATTTCATCAACATTTCTGCAGAAAAGAGTCCTGAAAAGAAAATATAGCTATGAAAGATGAACTGTTACAGAAGCTCTGGGTTAAAAGAGGGGAAGATTGTGAAGAACAGTAAGTAAATTCATTAAGAACAGCCTACACACAATAAACAGTATAAATCAATATCACACACATATTTACCAGTACGGTCAGTAGTAGTAATCTTTCAGTTTCTCTATTCACTTCTCTACTTAACAGCCATCTTCCTTCCTTAGTGTTGGTATTTTTGCTGTAATCCTTTAGCTTTGTCATGCTTGTTTTCCTACTGTGGGACTGACATAGGAATATATTCAACTCCAGTGAAGAAGCATTTTATTGTAACACGTCAGTCATTCAGTAAAACAGATTCATCTTGGATCTGCGTTGCTGTTGTGTGGAACAGATGGATATCTAAAGGAAGGAGTGGACAGACGACACAATCCCACATAGCACAGCCTGGCCTCAGGGCAGTTTACAGCAGCATATGTCTGTATCACACAGACATGACAACTCAAGAGGATCACATGTCAGACACACTTGTTAGTCCCTCTTCACCAAGCACTTTAATTATCCTGGTTGACAAAGTCTATTTACAACTATTGATTTTGTCAAAGCTTGTCTAGGGTCAAGGTTTCAGTGGTGGCTGTTTTCTGAGATGATAGATCTTCAGTGTAAACCTGTAACGGATGCTAAAGCCTAATATTTTCTACTAACGTGGTTGTATGCTGCATTAATGAAGTGATTAGCTTGTTAAAGTGAGCTAATCAGCTTTAGTTAGCTTAGAAATGAAAGGTTTTTCAGCGCTGACGAGTTGTTAGAGATGACTCAAGACACTATTTTCATTTCATTTTCATGCCTTTAGTGCAGCAGGAATCTATGATATATATATATATATATTCAGTAATGTATATGCATCAACATCCCATCAATAAACTAAAAGGAACGTCTCCAAATGGTGTGGACAGATTGTCCGTGAGCTGCAGGGTAAAAATGAGCCAGGAACTGCTGTAGTCTCCCTGGGAAAAACCTCCCCCCCCACAGCTTAGATTTCCTCCCTGCTCCTTCCCTTGGATTTGTACCAGGATGAGACTCAGGGGTCAGCCAAGTGATTTCTGAGGAGATTATACTTCACAGCTGCTCTGGAAGCCATTCTGGATCCCCCGGGGAAGTGGTGGGTGAAGTGTGAGGGCATTGGGTCTTCTTAGCATCATTGATACTGTCTCAGTCAACCTGCGGGGGTTAGGCTGCTTTGGAAAGGATGGAAGACAATTGAATAATACTGTATTTGACGTTGGTAAACAATACTAGGCAGTGGAGGTGGGTTTACAGAAGTAGCTCATGACAATGTGAAATTCACCTGATATATATTTTATGAGAATAGAATTTAAAGAATGAAATAAATGAGAAGATAATGAAAGAAACTATTAATAGCATAGCATGAAAACATTGATTGACTAAAGAATAGACAAACGAAAGATGAGAGCAACACAATATAGATAGTGGAACAAAAAGAGTAGAATGATGGAAATGAAAGAGTGAATGGTTCAAAGGGTCAGGTGATGAAGAGGAAGAGATGAAGTGTTAATTCAGTTGCGTGATGAAAGAATGGTGTAAAAAAGAAGAAAGATTGGGGTGACAAAGTGGTGGAATGACAGGTGCTTGATGAAGAGTAAGAAGGTGACGAAAGATAAGACAAAAAAGTCAAAGATTTTGATCAAAGAATAGGAATATTAGAATTAAATTACACAACTGAATTTCAAAAGAATAGAGTAACACGCATGAATAAAATAACAATTTAGGTGACTAAGTAAATATTTAAATGATAAATACAATAATGAAGGAATGATGTAATGGAAGTCAGTAAAGAAATCATGAAGAATGGAATTATACTGTGAGAGTTTATAAAGTGCTTCTGAACAGACATTGTTTACAGAATAAGAATCGGATATTTGAAAAGTGTGACCTTTTGTCTGGTTATACACTTGACCTAAAGTTGTGTTTTCAAAGCTGTGAAGCATCGATGATGAAACCCTATGAAAAAAGCTGTTTCTGTAACTTGTGTCTATGTTAGAGGTGTGTGTCTTTCGCACATGCACTGCAGATGAACACTTTACAAGTAAGGAATCCTAAAATGTCTTTTTTCATCTTTCCGGTGACACATAAATCCATTTTCCCCCAGCACAGATAAAAAGCTTTGCAGTGCACCGGAGGAGGAGTAATAACAATATCCAGAATCCAGCTGAGCCGCCACAGGCCGCCACCTTATTGTTATGTTTAGACAACCAGGATGGATGATGGGCGGCCACACTCCTGGGAAATCAAACAAGGGACAAGCAGGGAGAACAAAATTGGCCTCCGATAGCAGTGTGACATTCCCTGCAGTGCGGGAAGTCATTTTTCACGGCTCTACGTGGCCCCCTTTGCTAAAACATGCCAGCATTGAGTCCAAGCAAACACTGATGGGATGCAGTCGGCTCATCAACACCACTGCAGCTTTAATGAGGATTAACTGGAAGTGCTGCTCCATTTGTGACTTCCTCGATGCCGCCCGCATTTGACACTGTGGAGTGACTTCAACTTACTGGAGTGAGACAGTTTGAGCCAACAGTGCCATCGCCGTTGTCACTGGAGCCCATTGACTTAATGTCAGTCATCAATACAGTATATATGTGTTTGCAAGGGGGTTCACTATCAGTTCCCCAGCTTACCCAGATCATCTAAGGCTTCATCTGCTCCTCCTTACAGGGCTTACACTGTGAAAAGCTACCCAACTAATCCACCCTGTATAGGGACGTTATCTTTCACATTTGAAACAATACACTACCAATACCAAATATCTAGAATCTTAGTTTTTAGATGAGGTTTGCTAGTTGACATTAATTTTTTTTCCCTGAAATTGCTCAGTTTTAATAATACCAACAATAATATTGGATTGGATTTGTATAGTGCTTTTATAAACACTCAAAGCTCTTTACATTGCATTATTTTTTCACTCCACACACAGTGGTGATAAGCTACTATTGTAGCCACAGCTGCCCTGGGGCAGACTGACAGAAGCGAGGCTGCCATAGTTCACCATCGGCCCCTCCGACTACCACCAACACTCAACAGTTGTAATTGTAATCTAACTTTGGTGAGCTGATGGACAATGTTAAAAGGAAGAAGGAGTTTGAGATGATCCGGAAGGTAGTGCAGATGGAGTATCCAAAAGGTTTTGAGCATTGATACGTCAGAAACCTATGAACAGATTTAAATGAAATTTGGTGAGCTGATCTACACTAGGTTTGCTCTCCCTGAGTGCTCTTGTTTACAGTGGTTTTGACGTTTGTTTTAGTTTACTGTAAATTGGGGTATTTGTCAGGTGCAATACTAAAAATCGTCACAATAAAGGCCATTTCAAAACATTTATTCAAAAGCCTGACCAGCTTCCCACAAATCAAATACAACAGTCCACAAGATGAAAAGCTTAAAGGTCCAGTATTATGCTAATTTTCACCAATCTCCATTTGTAAGAACTCCCTAAACATAGTATTTGAGCTCTATTTTCCCAAACTCTCCTGTTTTCCAGAGTTTTAGCCCTCTGAAAAGTAAAATTTGATGACTTAATGCTTATGCATGAGTAGGTGTGTCTATAGACAGACTTCATGCCACAACTTTATCACTATAGTGATTTTCTTTTGCTATCCACACACTCTTGTTGTTGTTTTCAGCCAAAAAACAGTAAAACCCATGGCTATTTAAGCAGCCATTGTGATTGTGAGTCTGACAAACGCTGCTCCACGGTGTGCTTATCACAGCAGCAGAGTTAGTAAGCTGTCAAATCCAACTCACCCGTTTTGAGCTGACTTTCTACAAAATATGGAATAACAAAGGAGGGAGGAAACAGAACTTTTTCAACTTTGACTCTCTGAATGAGGCTTAAGGAATGTATATCACTGTAGTTTTATTATAAGGTGAATTTTTCAAAATACTGCCCCTGAAAGTAGAAAATGTGTGCAATACTTTCTACGAGGTTAATGTGGTGTACTGTGTAAAAATAACCTGCTTCCACTACAAGGCACTTAATTTAATTATTGACAGTCATCCATCCATCCATTTTCTGGCTAGCTTGCTCCTTTTCAGGGTTGCAAGGGTCTGCTGGTGTCTATCTCCAGCTGTCATCGGGTGCTACGCTGAGGTATATTGTGGAAAGGGTGTCATTCCATTGCACGACACAGTCATATTTTTTTTTTTTTTTTTTTTTTTTTTTTTTTTTTTTTTTTTTTTTTTTCTTGTTTGCACATGCTGTTGAAGGTTAACACTACAAGAAGTGCAATCTTTTAACAGCAATGCATATTTTATTATTGCAATTAAATAAATGAGTTTATTTCATTGCATAATTGTGACCATCACCAGCCCTCCCTAGGGAAGGGTAAATACTTTATTAAAGGGAGGATGTAAAAGAGAGAGGGCAGTGTTACACCAGGGTGAGGGGGGTGGGGGGGGGGGGAGTTAACAGGGAGGAGGGATACAAGATAGGAAAACGAATGGGTGGGGAATAATCAATAAGTTTCAAGTGATGTGATGTGAAATTGTGGTTGTGTATATTGTGCTTATTGTTGTGTTATCAAGCCAGTCTGGTGACCAGTGTGCGGCTTAGGAATAATGGTGGTGGCTGTGAGCAGAGGAGGAAGTGAGTGGAAGTTACATAAAACAGGTATTTGGGAACAACGTGTCTATGGTTGAGCCCAGTATGAGTGTTATCCCACAGCCCGAGGCCAGTGCGTCCATGACAAATGTGATTCCAAGAGCCGCTACTGCAAAACCCATGAGCCGCCCCCGGGCCCGAAGAAGCAGTCGGGCCAGCAGAAAGAGCGAGAGATCTAGGGGCCCCCGGCGACCACCCCACGGCCAAGCAGCCCCCCGAACGCCCCCAAGGTCCCAAGCCGAGAGGCTGCCATTGCCCCCCCCATACACACCCGAAAAGCCCCCAAGGAGCCAAGGACCAAGCGCACCACGCCACCGACTCCAACCCCCAACCCCCAGGCCCCCCAGCCCCCCACCCCCCCACCACCACCCACACCCCCGCGCCCAGCCCCCCGAGGGGAGGGCCCAGAGAGCCCCCCGCCCGAGACCCCAGCGGAGGAGCCAAAGCCCACGCCCAGCAGACGACCAGAGCCACGCCGAACAGGCAGCCGGCGGGCACCCGCCGGTGAGCCCAGAGCCAGCAAGGACCCGACCCCAGGCCAGGAGGACCCGGAATGGATGCAGCACCAGGAGCAGCCCGCCCAGGGCGAACGACCACACCCCAAGCCGCATAAGGCACCAGGGGGCCGCTGGGAGTCCCCCCGCCAGTCCCCAGGCACCCCAACCCAGCCCCCCCGGGCGCCCCAGATGCTGATGCCGCCCGCGCCACGAGCTTCAGTTCTTTAAAGCCAGGGCCCCCTCCAGAGGCCAAGCCAGACCGCCCCGCCGGGATGTGGCCCCCTAATCCCACCCCGACACTCTGCCTCACGGGGGACTGCCCAAGCAGGGGCCGCACCAGAAGGTATGCAAGGGCGCGGCACGCGCCACCCGCCCCAGAAGACCCCCGCCAGGACCGGCCCGGCCAGCCGGCCAAGCACCCCGGGCCCCAGGAGTACCCCCAGGGACCAGGACCCCCCAAGGGCAAGCCCCCGGGCCAAGCCCCCCGGGACGCGCCCCCCACCCCAGCCCAGGTCCCGGCCACAGCCCAGCAGGACCGCACAGCCCCAGACGGCACAAGGCCAGCAGCCCAGGGCCCGCCGCCCCCCGGACAGCGCAAGCCACGGGGCAGCGCCCCCCGCCGGCCCGCGAGCAACCGGCGACCCCCACCGCGGGGACGGAGGCACCCCATCGGCACACATCCAGCGCGGGACAGCAGCCCCCAGCCAAAGATGCCCCGGACCCACCCACCAGTCCGCAGATGGCAGGACATACCCACCAGGCGGCCGAAAGCAACCTCAACCATCGGAACAGCTAACGCCACCCCCCCAGTAAACAGCATCATCCCGAGGCGCCAAACAACCCTGCCCCAACCCCGGTGAGGACACCAGCACCCCCCCAGCACACCCACCCCCCAAACCGGCGAGGCAGGCCGCCCCGGGCCCGCACACCGCGGGGCCCGCCCCCAAGGCCACCAGGAGACAAAGCAAGCACCAAGCCACACCCAAGGGGGAGAGGCACCCCCGCGCCCCACCCGGCCGACACAGCCCGGAAAGACCCCGCAAGGAGAAACCCCGGCAAAGCCCCCCCGAGACCCACCGCCACGCCCGACCGCACCATCTTGATGTGCTTTTACTCTATGCAGTGGCCCAGCCACCAACAGAGGGGCCAGGCCCCCACCGGAGAGGCCCAAATATGTGTACCAACCCACCACCCTGTTATGGTGCCTCTCCATTCCCCAATGGAGAGGCACTTCCCGATCCCCTGTGTGAATGTGTGTGTTTGGTGAATGTATGGGGTGTAATTAAAAGAAGGGGGATGGAGGGGAGCGGTGCTCCCCCTCCAGCCTCTGTGGATTTATGTGTATGTGGTGTAATAGGCCGGAGGGTGTAAATGATGATACACCCTCCGGGGGGTGACATGTTGAGATGCGATTAAAATTGGAGGGATTAGTAGGGCAACTAGAGGTGGGAGGGCCGCCCCCACGCCACTACATAGTAACACAGGTGGCGGGCCCCTCCACCCCCAGCCCCACCATCCAGCCCCCCAAGGGTTGGGTATTGGTGTGTGGTGCATTTAGTGAGTGAGCCAGACCAGCTGGGAGTGGGGTGAAGTGAACATGTAGGAGGCCTGTCCAGTGTGAGCCGGGCCCGTCCGCGTGGCGGGCCACGCGAGAGGGTAGATGGCGCAGACGGGCAAGTGGCACTGCGGGCCCCGGAACAGCACAGCCGGAGACCCCCCCCCACGGCACCCCCCAGACCGCGCCGGCCCCGCGGAGCACGGCGACACCCCCCACCCCCGGGTACAGCCAGGCACCAACAACATCCCCCGGCGCCCCAGGGGGCGACCCCCGCCGCCCGCCGGCCCGGAGCAACGCCACCCCGCCACCAAGGGGAGCGGCCGAGCAGGGGGGAGGCCCATGCCCGCACCAGGGCCAGCACAGGCCCACCCGGCGCCACGATACAACACTCTCCACCGGGAGGCGGCCCCGGCCCCCCCGACGAGAGAGGACGCCATCCACCGCCAAGCAGGGCCATCCCGCCAGCCACGGACCGGCAAGCCAGAGTACCGAAGCACCCCCAGCCCGGAACCGCCCCCCCACACCAACGGCGCCAATAGAGCCCCCCCCCCCCCACGGAGGCAATCCCCGACGACCCACACGACACAGTCATATTTAAAGCCTGTTTTCTAGCCATTATGTGAGCTGGAGTGGACAGAATGTCAACTCGTGATGTCAGACGATGAGGTTCAGCTTATTTAAGTTAGTTTTGTAAACACTGTTTTTTATTTTTACTTCAGTTAATGAAAATGTGCTTTTTTCTTTTAGTTTTCATTTGTTTTAGATAAGTATAATAATCTTGGTTGTTCTATTCTTCCTCTTAGACTTCACACAGTATCACTGTTCACAGAGTAGGGAGAGATCCTCCTCTTTACTCATCCTTCCAACTTTCCTCTGACAGAAACAGTAATGGGAAACGTTCAGAGCCTTGGTTCAGTATTGTTTAAAACAATGCTCACTACAAAGCCTTCCCCAACACTTCAGAGTCTGTTTTCACTCGTCTTACATCATCCGAACGCTGCGACTGCTGAGTATCCAGCTTCATTCTGATGCTCTACACATCCTGCTACTCCTGTAACTCAAAGCTGACTTGGGGAGTCTCTCACCACTACAAGTTCACTGCAGCCCCAACTAATCATGTGACCTCACTGACCACCACACTCTGCAATGTCAATAGTAATCTTCATCAATCTGTAAACTTCTACTCATCACTCACAAAACCCAACAACGGCTCACCACCCTCCTCATAAAGTATATATAATAGACCTCAACCTTAAGTGGATTTTAATTGCTTTACGTCTGGGAGCCACAATCAGGCTTTGAGGTGATATTCAACCCAAATGACAAAGACCGCTTAACAGATAGACTAACCTTTTCTCAGGAATAAAAGGCTGCAAATGCAAAGCACTTCCAACACACGCTTGTAGAAGTCGACATGTTTGACAAACTGTGATGCAGTGATTACTTAAGGAGGTGCACCATTCATGTAGCTATAACTGCTTTTATGAGGTTAAAGTTCCAAGGAACTGGATGACATGTAAACTAAGCACAAAAAAATCGGATTCAAATGCTGTTTAACCATAGACTCTCTATGGGAACAGAAATACAAGGAGTAACCTTGATGTGACAACAATATAAGTGATTGGCTAAAATATTCAAAATGGCAATGCTCACAAACAGTCCCCTCCAAAATTGTTTGCACGGCAAGGTCAATTCCTTTGTTTTTGTTGTATACTTTGAAGACATTTGAGTTTTGGATCAAAACACGAATATGAGACAAAAGTTCAGAATTCCAGCTTTTATTTCATGGTATTTACATCTAGATGGGTTAAACAACTCAAGACACAGCACTTTTTCAAGTGAGCAAAAGTATTGGAACATGTGACTGATGCTCAAGTGCTGTCTTTTAGATTGATTGCTTAAACATTAAATAGTTCTTGTTTTTGGCTTTGGGTTTCACCTGTGAAAACTGCATTTGCTGTGAAGCAAACATAAAGACCAGAGAGCTGTCCATGGGAGAAAACCAAACCATTTTGAAGCTGAGAGAAGAGGGAAAATCAATCAAAGCTATTGCACAAACATTGGACATAATCAATACAACAATTTGGAATGTCCTGAAAAAGAAAGAAACTACTGGTGTACTGAGCAACAGACATCGAACAGGTCGACCAAGGGTATCAACAGCAGTTCATGACAGAAACAGTCAGGGCAGGGGTGAAAGTATCAGAATCTAGTTTGAAAACTTCGAGAGAAGAAATATAGAGGCCATACCACAAGATGAAAAACGAATCAGAAGGCCAGATTGGATTTTGCAAATGAGTACAGAGATGAGCCCCAAAAGTTTTGGAACAAAGTTCTATGGACTGATGAAACCAAGATTAACCTCTACCAAAGTGATGGAAAGGTCAAGGTATGGAGAAAGAAAAGATCTGCTTATGATCCAAAAACACACAAGGTCATCTGTGAAGCATGGTGGAGGTAATGTCATAGCTTGGGCTTGCATGGCTGCTTTTGGAATGGGCTCACGAGTCTTTAATGATGATGTAACTCATGATTGTAGCAGAAAAATTAATTCTGAATTTTACAAAACCCTTTTATCTGGCAATTTGCAGAAAAATGCATCCAAATTAATCAGGAGAAGCTTCACCATGCAACAAGACAATGACCAAAACACACTGCCAACACAACAAAGGACTTCATCAGGGGGTAAAAGTGGAAGGTCTTTGACTGGCCAAGTCAATTACCAAACATTAACCCAATAAAGCATGTATTTTCCCTCCTAAAGAGGAGAGTGAAGCCCCAGAAACAAACAACTGAAAGAGGCTGCAGTAAAGGCCTGGAAAAGCATTTCAAATGAAGAATGCAACAGTCTGGTGAAGTTAATGGGTCACAGGCGTGATGCAGTTATTGCAAGTAAGGATTATGCGACCAAATATTAAATGCTATTCACTTTAAGTTAATTGTTCCAATACTTTTGCTCATTTAAAAAGTGGGTGATTTCAAACAAAATGTGCTCTGTTCTGAGTTGTTTAACATATTTAGATGTAAATACCAGGAATTAAAAGCTAGAATTCTGAATTTTCCTCATTTTTATGTTTTGATCTGAAACTCAAATGTCTTCAGTTTTGGAGGTTACCGTAGAATTGATATAAGTGACTCCAAAGACGTTTCGGACTCAAATTCGTAACAGTTTTATTAATCTCTAAACAGACCATATAAGTGATGGGTTGGTATCGCTTTAAAAACACGCTGTGACCCTTAATGCAAAAATTAATGTTTGAGTTAGTTTGACACTGCAGTCACACTCTCTCAGATCTATGGCCACAGGTCATATAGTAGAGACCAGAGCTCACAGTAAACATGGTGATGCTGCAAAGAAGTGGAACAAGCTGCCAGCAGAGATGAAGTCAGCATCCAATGTGAACATTTTTAAATCAAAGTTAAGGGCACTGTTTTTTCTCTACTGCATATGATTGAGAGAGATTTTTGGTGATGTTGTTGATGTAATGCGTTTGATTTGAATTGATTTTAAATGTTCTTATTGATTTTAAACAATTGAATGTTTCATCATGTAAAGCACATTGAGTTGCCTTATGTATGAAATGCGCTATACAAACACATTTGCCTTGCCTTGCCTTACATTCTGTAATGGAGTGCACATAGTGGTGATACCTTTGTTTCACCCTGTTCTGATATCCTTCAGGATTTTCCTAAGCAGTACAGTAATTGACTGTTCACTCTGGAAATTGGCTCGAGGTAAATTTTCCTTCTGGGACGATGACATTTTCCTGGTTATCGATAGAGAAACTACGTGTGATATGAGCGAAGCCTCTCCAGACTAGCATAGCAATGCTCGTTTCGCTGTTGGGCATCTACTGCTGTGAGAAGGAGCCAATGATCAATGGATGCGCAAATCTAACGAAGTTGTGGTTCATTCAGAGGGCAGGGCTTTGTGTGTGTTCACATATTCTTATGGGAGAGCACAGAATTGCTCTCGATGTTGCTGCTGCTTCTTCTTCTCTTGGGAATTCTGTACATGACCTGCTGTCTTTCTACCCATATCATCACCTCCCAAGAGAAAATGCTCCATCCAAACAATACAACTTCCTTAGAGACTACAGAATTTGCTCTGACCCGGCCTTAATGATTAGAATCTCACTTGTATCTGAGATGAGATGGGTGACTTATCACAGCAAGGGCCACAAAATGATTGTCTGATACAAGGGCCACTTTATTACCATTCATGTCAGGATTTAGAATTATGACCAAATTGAGCATTAATGTAGGAAAGAACAAAGGACTTTTCTTATGTGGGTTGTTGTTTTTGGTTTGTTTTTGAAGTCTTTGGTGTGTTTTTGTAGTTTGTTGTGGGTTTTGTAGTCTTGTGTGGCTTGGTAGTCCTTTTGTGTGGTTTAAAGTCATGTATTTTTGTTTTTTCAATTTGTGTTGTCTTTTTGTAAGTCTGTTGTGTACTACTTTTGTGGTGGCTTCATGAATTTAGTCCAAGGGCGATAAGTGGTCTTTGAGCCAAATGTTGCCATGTCTGCTTTGTGTTTAGTGTTTACTTCAAGGTCAAGGGTCTGCAACCTTTACTCTCAAAGGAGCCATTTTGCCTCATCTCACCTGGATTAAAATCATTCTGTAGCCGAATAAAATACCTTCTCAATGAAGACGGTAGTGTAAAAAAATTCAATGCAGTTAAAATAATATTGAATATTTTCGAGTTCATGGATTTGAAGGGCTACAAAAAAAACTTGAATTTGAACACATGATCATGTGTTGTCACATGCTAATTGCTCATTTCTTGCAGCATATTAAGCTGGCATGTTGGCAATTAAATACATTTTTCTCCACACAAATATAGTGTATTTTTTTTCAGAACATTTTTGTTAGGAACAGAGTTATTGCACACTATGATTTATTTTTAGGTTAACCAGTTGTTTAATCAGAATTTGATTTGAAGTTAATGTCATTAATCATCAATACCCTCTGAGAAATAACAATTCATAATTTTAATATTTGTCTAAAGCTACAGGGAGCCAAAAGAGCAAAAGAGTCATGAGGCTCCAGAGCCACAGGTTGGAGACCCCTGTTCTGGGGGAACTGGGGCTGTCCCAGTCATTTTGGGGCCACAGATAAATAAAGACATTGGATGATTTGTGAGTGCGTATTTTGAGAAAAGTGTGTTCTTACATGTAGGCGGCAGTGAACAGCTTTAGCCTTTAACTCAGACGAAGAACTAAAGGTCTCCTGAGTCGATGTGACATCACCTCCAAGCATTTGATGGCTAAGCCACTTCAAGAGATCTAGTAAACTCCATTTTGGGAAGGTCACAGCAGAGGCAGCAGTTCATGATGCTGTCACTTTGTCACTTGTTGGTGCTGTGTTGAAAATGGCTTTAGTCGTCCTACTTTTCTACTTTGTGAGAGTCTCATACTAGCTATAAGTATAGGTAACTTGATAATCAGCACATTTAATGAATCGGTATCTCTAATGGTTGTTTATTCATTAGCATGCCCTGTACCCATGGTTGTTGCTGACATTTGTTCCTTTGAGCTTCCCCTACATGCGTCACATACTGTATACAGTAAACCATTCCCTCTTGTACAGATTCATGCTCTGGCGTCTCAATGGGCTGTGAGTGGAAGATGATCTTACTGTGTGTTTGGGTGGACCAGTGTGGGATAAGGTGTTGGTCTGTGTGTGTGCAGAAGTGAGAACATCTTGTTTGTGTGTGCTGATGTTTTGTCACTTGGTGTGTGCTTTACATGATTAAAAGGTGCAACGGCAAACACTCGGGGCATGGTTTTAATCTTATTCCCCAAATAGTGTTTGAGCCTCTGTTTAGAAAACTTTGTTTTCCTATCAACATTTCAGTAGAATCTTTTCAGGAGCAGTGATTTCCAAACAGGGATGCATGTGCCACTGGAAAAGCACATAATGGGGGGTACATAGAGATGGGCCTCGTCCAGTCAGGACCGTTTTAGTCCCTTTTTAGGGTGGGTTCAAACCCAACAATAACAGTCTAATTCTCTAAAGAAGTTTTATGGCTCAAACAAACTACTGTTGCTTAGATCTGGTAAATGAGATTAATTTATTGGAGTCTAAGTCACTTACTTAGTTGAGTCAGTTCATTTGAAGCAATTTATTTTTAACATTATAACACCCTAGTCTGCCCTTTCACATATACATGTCAAGTATGTGAGGTACCACATATATAGAAACAATAAGTGTCCTTAAACATCATTTCCTTTACATTTTCTTGATTTTTTAAAAAAAAAAAAATTTATTCGTGTCTAATTATTTACATTTTTATTTGGGGAACGCTAAATGTGAATTGATGTGACCGGTGCTGCTACGTTCTCTAGCTAGTGGGTGCGATAACACTACAGGCAGGATGACAGCGCTAGAGACTTTTTTGAGGAAAAACGACAGCTTTTAAAAGATCTTTCAAAGACCAACACCTGAGCTACCAGAGCTTTAGAAAAGGTAAGGTCAGAAAATGTTTCATTCTTTTCACAGTGAATGGTACAAAAGGAAGGATTGACTTTGTGGATGCTCCTCACTGAGGCTGTTCTGAGTTGTTGTTGTCATTTTCTCCATGTTTCTGTTTCCAACACAAACAACGGATGCACTGCCTTGTCATAAGATATATCTTGTTGGGAGAGTATGAAGGCTATATTAAATAATTGTTTTTCTTTAATGGTGTTTTACTATGTTGATTTTGTTGCATGGCTAAATGCTTGTTCATGTGGATCTTGTTAGGTTTTTTCTTTCTTATTATGAATTTTATATTTTGATAAGCGCATTGAGATTACTTTGTTGTAAATTGCTTCATACAAATAAAATTGATTTGAATTAAATTAACACTTGCCAGCAGAAATATATGAAATTGTCATTGGTGGTCTCGATTTGCAAGGTGCCTACCCAACCTTAGTGGTCACGGTACGTCACTGGTGTTGACATGCGTGTGTATCTGCATTTGGTTGATTATTATTGAACTACCGATCTTACTGTATATATACAGTTTAACGTGCATATGAACTGTCTCAACCCTCATGGGTTCTATGTTTATTTATTTATTTAACTTTATTTTAGAGTTGGAGATAAATAACTATCAAATCAAACTCTTTAATCCAGATGATCATTCTTTAACCCACCAGCTCTACTCTTGTTCTGTCACAAGAGAAACTTTACCAGAGCCTGCTGACATACTAACTGCTTATAATGAATTTAGAGGTAGTGTTTATTATGTAATGAGTAGAGATGCATGATTTTGCAAAAGGCTAAGGGGCTACACAGCCGAAAAATAGGTTGGAGATCACTGATCATGAGTATTTCATTAACAAAACATAGCGCTCCATTTTAGAATGATCATGTGATCTGTAATCATCAGCCGTCCTCTCTGAGTGCAGACTTTGGACCTAATTTAGGCTTTTTATCATAAACAGTTTGAGGATAATAAGCAATATGTAGTCTGGAAATCAAAATCCCATTTCCGCAGCTTGCAACTAATCGCCTGCCCTATTTGGCCGCCATTGAATGATGAACCCTGCTGACCGTCTGAAAGTTGGATATGACGCTCATCTTCTGTTGTGTATTGAAGTGTGTCCCTCTTCCAGATGGGACTGCACGTCTGCAGCGTTGTCAGGACATGACTTTGAAATTCATATCCGGGCTGGTTAGAGGGTGTGAATGATTGCAGCCTGTAGTCCATCATCAGTGTGTTGTTAGCTGAATATTATCTATTGTTTACATCTTGGACTATTTCTCATGTCATCTGTATTTATGAGCTAAATTCATGCATGAAATGCATGAAAAAAATGAGGGTAAAAGTTTGAAGCATCTGATATATTCATATAATAAATAATGTGGTGTTGGTGAGCTGCTAATTGCTACACCTGGATTTGTGGCTGGGGGCTTTAATTATCTCCCACTGGTCCCATAATTTAACTGTGAAATGCTTGATGGGATTCACCTGCCTGGGAAAAAGTGAAATTAGGATGAAACATTATCCTCAACATGACAGGGAAGGTACTCGGTAACATTTCAACATCCTTTTTTTGTTGCATGGTGGTGAGATTGCTGGTTCTCGGCGGTGTGTAAATGCTTCAGGAGAACAGAGAGATATGATCGCTCGTGCACATCAATGAAAAAACAAAATGCTGTCAGTTTGTTCCCTTGTTCCTGACAGTCTGAGAACTGGTCTGTGTTTGGTCAGAAGTCAGATATAGGTGTGGTCTGTTATCATCCTGCTTCTGGGTCTGAAACATCATCAGTACTTCAAATGTCTATCCCTGTCCTTATCCTGTATAGGAATAGGGAAATGGTGATTGCGGTTTGCAGGGACGGAGCTGGGAGGGCGGCACGGATAGGAGGTAGGACTTAAAGGAACCGGGCCTCTACCACGGCTCAGGGGAGCTGGAGAAGAGGGACCCTCCATGACTTGTGCCCAGAGTATGGGCAGTCACCCATCATGCAGATTTATACAGGGGTTATATAGACCCATTTCATGTGACGTATGCATACTAAATTAGGTGCATGCACGCAGGCTCGATGCAAAACAACCGGAGGACTGCTGAGGCGATGGCGGACGGAGCGGTATCTCAGTGTTGATCCAGTAAAAAGTGACCATGAAAAGCTATAAATGGACTGATATGCAGATGTGGGACAGTGAGGAGGAGACTTAATGTAGAGATGAAAACTCATCCATTGAAACTGATCAGAATACGCGGAAATACACGGAAACCTTTGGTAACAGGAGTACAGCAGCCCGCCTTCCTGCCCATGGTTATAAGCGTCTAGAGACCTCATGGTTTTAGGTTTTCTTTCGTTTACACACTGGGTTTTTCTATCAGATATGTATAAATGTCTGGCCATTTAACATCAAGCCAAGAGCACACATCGGATGACCACTCATTTTTGAGAATGCTGCATGTGTCCTGCAATCGTTCCGGTACTTAAAGTGAGTTTCCTTAAATAAACGACTGCATCCTCCGATGACAAGCTTTCTACATATTATGAACTGTTTGAGCCTTAACAGTGGTTCATTCATTGCCATTTTTCAATTTTTCAAGCGTCACATATGTAAACAACATGGTTTCTGCACAGAGTATGCACAAGCACATCGGTCACGTGTCCCGCTCATTCTCCAAGTTAAAACGTATTACAAACCACTTGAGGAGCACAGTGGAACAGGAGAGACTGAGTGGACTTGCCATGTTGTCCATAGAGAATGACAGAGCAAAAGAAATGGACATAAAGAGCATCGTGGATAAGTTCACGGAGCGCAAGGCTCGTCGTATGCTCTTCAAATAGTGGTGAGTAGGCCTATACTTAATATTGAAATTGTGTTTGTGAACATATGGGCCACTTTGCCAGTTTGACTAAACTTTATAGCCACTGATACAGGCTCTGAGTTGAAGTGGTTAAAGTGGGTGTCAAAAAGATACAGTCGCTATTCGTGGTGCTGAGATGCTTTGAATTTGTGTTAGTGGCCATCCTAATGTTTTTGTTCTTTTGTTTTGTTATACTTCATGTTCGTTTGGTGGACTTCAAAATGACATAGTCGCTTTCCGTGGTCTTGAAGCTTGTAAGCCCCACTGTTGCGGGCATGTGTATGTTGTAAAATTATATCATGAGCTTTATTATTTGGGTTTAAAGGGCCCGGTCATTTGCAAACTAAATAAAATAACAAGATAATAATAATAGTAATAATAATAATGAAATTAAATAAAAATACAATAATAATAAGATAATAGTGAACTAGTGATTGTGTTGTCACGTGGCCAGGACTCTCTTGAAAAATATTCCAGATTCCAATTAGATCTTTCCGGTTAAATAAAGGTGAGATCTGGTGACATTGGTGTTGATTACAGTAGAAAATGCTCTACTTAGAAAAAGTGTTCTATCTGACTTGTTCTGTTTTCTTTTGTTGTGTTCCAGTTCAACTGGTGTCTATTTTAACTGGTAACCACCATTGTTGCTTTACTAATTTTCTAAGCTAACATAATCATGTCAACAAAATTAATCGTCTGAACACTAAAACTAATTAAAAGCATGATTACCATTTTTGCTGTAAATGTTTGACGCTTCACCAGTTGCAATGATGACCAGTTGCTGTGATACTCCAAGGGGTAAACAGCTCTATGTAGGAGTCTTTCCTCTCTCACTGATCTCAGCCGGTTGTTTTTCACCATCAGCAGAAAAACTATTTATTATCAAAGCTCTGACAATGTCCACTAATCTAATAGGATGACCAAAAAGTCACGAAATAAACTACAGCATTCTTGTTCTTTACACCTTCAGAACAAAAACAAACTTCTCTGTTCTCATGAACTATTCAACAAGCTTTAATCTTAAAGTGGACCCCTGTTCTCGGGACACCCTAACCCTAACTGAAAATAGACTAAATGCAAAAAAAAGCAATTGACACAAACGCCTACAAAAATGAATTCAAAGCACCAACATTATTCAGACCTCAGTCTGTCCATCCGTTGGACATTTCTATCAGAAACCATTCAGTGTTTTGGGTTTTGGAATGGATTTGATCGACAAACACTCCACCATCACACAATGGGGATAGAAAATGGGACATGAGAGCAAATGACTACATCAACAACAGCAGCCGACATGAATCCCTGTTGGTTGGCTTTAGACTTCTCCTGATTCTGGTTTATTATTGACAGTTGGCAAACAAACGACCCCATTACTGCCATCAGCTGGTGTGTTTACCCTTCACCCTGTCAAAGTTTGAAGTGTTTGCATGAGAGTGGGTTTCCTCAGGATGTGACTTCCTGTTTGGACATTACGACTTTGGAGACCAATATTAAACAGCGTTTATTCCCCTGCCATGCCTGCAATAGAAAGTTTTCCTGTATCTTTAGAAGCAGGACATTTTAAGCAACAGTTGTATTTGCACTCACAGGGCACTGACTACATACAATGAAGGAATTTGTAGTTGTCCTTGACTTTATTAAAGCAAATAAATAAGTAAATAAATCCGTAATCACCCAGAGTGCATTGCAAGTAGCTGAAGTGTTACAGTGAAGTGTATTATTGGTATTGGTTAATACCAGAATGTAAGTGTTGGACAATTTTAGCATTGTTAAAATCAGAAAAAAAAACCTAATATAGGACATCCCTAATATTCATTTTTTTTTTCCAAAACGAACCTGTTTCCGTATATCAGTTACGTCAATGCAGCTTCTACTTTATGTGCCATTATTTCCCCCATTAAGGCTCATGGATGCAGATCTGTTGAATAATTCATTATTGGTTAGCTATTTACTCAAACGCATATTTTTGGACATCTAATCTCCTAAAGATGGATGTATCAGCTTCTTTATAACTGTGCATGCATGCAGCTCTCTGAGGGGTTTAGACTAAAACACTGTCAGACTTTGAACCGGGCGTAGCTCTGTTTGCATCTTCTGCTCAAAGGATCGATGGAAGTCTCCTGGAGGATTGAAAGGAGCTGAACAGCCCAGGGAGATGAAACTTAAGCTGCGCAGATCAGTAGGATCGACAGGCAGAGACTCAGTAGATGTAAAAGCAGGAAGGATGTTTGTCCCTGAGGACAGTGAACACCGTATTGACTCTGTGTGACTATTCAGACTGAAGAGCTAAAGTGATGAAGAGTGACACACACAACCTTGCTGGTGATATCAGTGCAACTTTTTTTTTTTTTTTTTTTAGGCTGGAAAAGTTTTTCAGATGTTTCCTTTTTTTGTGCCCAAAGTATAAAATGTATTTACATCAATGCTTCTTTCACCAGGTGTAAATAATCAGGACAGTAATGAAATCCATCATGTTAAAGTTAATGTTTAACAAAGGCTAAAATGTCACAATATTGGTAAATAAAAATCTAGTGACTGGTATTTTGTTTAAAAATGCATTTTTTTTTTTTCTAACACAAATCGTTCTTCAATGTGATGGATTTGCTAGCTTAGCTTTGGTACCGAGCTTATTGTAGCCTTAATCAAGCCTATTGTATGGTATCTTCGGTTTTTTATCCATATCTTTGTCTGTTTGATCCATTTTAGCTCATCTTAGTGCTTATGGGCGACAGTGGCTCAGGTGCTAGATGGGTCGACTTCTGATTGAGAGGCTGGGGGTTTGATTCCCGCGCTAAACTTGTCTGTGTTGAAGAGTCCTTGGGCAAGACACTCAACTCTAAGTTGAGCCCAATGTTTGATCAGCACTTGCATGGCAGCTCTGTTCCATTGGTGTGTGAATGGATGAATGAGCTGATATTGTGAAGCGTTTTGGGACCACCTTGGTATTTATAAAGCGCTACAATTATCTATTTACCAATGTTTTTAACTTAGAGCAGTGGTTCCCAAACTTTTCACAGACCCGTACCCCTTCAGACATTTAAGCTGAAACCATGTACCCCTACTCCTGATGCCTAAAACGCATAATAATCCTATTGCCATAGACAATAAAGCCCTAATTTGTCCCTGAATTTTACCTATCCTGTTGAGGAATAATATGTAATAATAATAACCTGATTATGCTGGAGATTTCTTCCTGTTAAAAGGGAGTCGTTTCTTCCCACCGTCGCTGATGCTTGTTCATGTTTGTTGGGTTTCTCCCTGTTTAATACAAATTTTCTATTTTGATAGCGCTTTGGGATGACTTTTGTTGTATCGCTATATAGATAAAGTTGAATTTAATTAATCATCTGTAAGCACACACACATCTTATTCATAATTAAGGTGTACATAATTTGTGGCCATTCATGCAGGCTTCTGACTGCTGGTCGATTTATATTCTAGTTTCCAATGTTGTCACGCTGTTTTTAGTATTTACTGACGTACCCTACTTTGGGAACCTAGGTTTTAGGACATGTTTTATCACATTTTAATCTTGAACAGTATCATGACACATCTTAGTTTAGTATATTTTATTGTATCTTCATCTAATGAACAGTACATTGTCATTTATCGATGTTATATCTTGGCCTATCAGCCTTTTCTTTGTTTACTTGTATCCTCTATTTAACAGTATGTTACAGTATCTTGGCTAAGGCTGCAATGATTAGTCGACATAATCGATTGCGTCGAGTACAAAATTAATTGACGCAGATTTTATAGCTTTGAGTCGTCGTTTAATCTTGTAAATTAATGGTAAAATCTAGAGCCGTATAGAGAGAGTTGCGACGACGGAAGTCGAAAATGCTTGACCATCACATGACTCATGAGGATGAATTTGTTCCCCGGAAGTTAGTGGCGGGCCATTCGAATCCATTGATTCTGAGTGACATGACTGGGATTTTCTGTTGTCAATAACTGCATTGATTTACAATATTTATACAGTACACCATCATATATATGTGTATATACAATGTTTATGTAGTTCCATGAATAGTTTTTTTTTTCCAAACATAAATTTGTATTAATTAGTGTAAACAGCTAGCTTACCTGCTTTCTTAACGTAGTTGAGGCCAACATTAATTTGGTTAAAATTCATGTTGATATGTATTGTATACTCGATGTATCGCTTTGAATTTTCTTTAATGTATGGTATTAGGAGCAATCACATCCCAATGTTTGACATCCATACAACTTTTATGCATACAACAAACTTCTATTTAGAAGAGGGGGTGTTTAAAAATGGTAATTTTTTTACCCATGTAATTAAGGGCCTATGTAATCTAAAGGATTTAATGTAATTTGTAATTTTTTCAGATATCTATATTTTTCAAATACCCATGGGAACCAAAGTCAGCAGGAGCAATCTAAAAAAAAAAATCAGGATTATAACTATAAAAAAAATCTGTGAAGTTATCATATTCAAACACTTAATTTGCACTTTTTTTATGTGTTAAATATAACTACATTACAAATACATGTTTTGTCATTGTTTTAATTCCTCTCTGGAAAACATGTTGTCGCGGTACAATAGGGACACGTTCACAGGTGGGAGGATTTAAAGGGGACATATCATGCTAAATCCACTTTAGAGTGCTTAGAAGTACAGAAAAGTTCAAATTAGTCTCTTCAGGTGCTCTGTTGATATCTTTATATTCTGTTTTGGTCATATTTTTCAATCTGTTTTGATTTTTCGATTCTCTATTACGTTTTTTGAACAATGACGTCACAGTATTTGCAGCGGAACTGCCAAATTAGGACATCAACTCCAGGCCCAACACTTCGAGCAGTCCGCCATTTTTATTTCTCGCTTTTATTTTGTAATCCAAGCTCAAGGATGCAGAAGTTACGAGAGGATAAGTCAAGATGTTCGGTTGTTGGATGTAGTAACCCACACGCTTCATTACAACGTCTCCCAGCATCAGAACCTTTTCAAAGTGCCTGGTTGAGTTTTATTTTTCACAGAAATGTACCCACATCTGTGGGTAAGGTCATTTTTGTGTGCGCTAAGCACTTCAATGATGACTGCTTCGCCAGTTTAAAGAAGGATTTGCCGAAAGACTCTGTCTGATTGAGGGTTCAATTCCTTCTATCTTTGGAGACGACGAACAGAGCACTTCGGTAAGCTGTAAATAACGCTAAAAAGTGTGATGATAAGAGGTCCCTGTCATTGTTTTGTTAGCATTAGCAGTTGCACCGTCTTCATATGTTAGCGCTGTGTGCTTGTTTTAGATCCTTGATGATATGGCCTACGTGGTTTAATTTAAGTCTCCGAAAACACTGTATTAAAATGCATTTCGTGACGTTAGCTTGGCGCTAGCGTTAGCTCGGTGCTTGTGTTTGCTCACTTGTTAGGGTTCTGCAGGTTCATCATCTTCATTTTCATCTCGCTCCGCCGGATCCGACTCTGTCTCGAACATGTAAGGCTGGATGGACAAGTCTTCTGTTGTTGACATTTTGTAAATAGCGTGTGAATAAACATTTTCTGCACCGCTATATAATCGTATCTCATCTATCAAACTACAAAAATGGCTGAACAGGGTGAAGTTGAACCAAGTGCCACCTCTGCAACCTGGAGAGGGGGCGGGGTCTGAAGTGTCATTTGCATTTAAAGAGACCGCACCAAAACGAGTTGCACTTAGCACATCAGAAAGGGGTAGAAAAGGGGCCTGTAGAGCTATAATAATGAGGAATTCAGACCCAAGCATTGCAGTTCCGCTTTATATAGACCACAACTGTATGATTTATGTGTAAAAAGGAAGGATTTAAAAGCATGATGTCTCCTTTAAGCAGGTGTTAAAATAACACTCCAAAATATGTGCTTCAAAACAGAAAAATAATCATGACTGGTCAACTAATAAAAAAAAAACAATGGTTAGATTAGTCGGCCACACAAATACTTGTTAGTTGCAGTGCTAATCTTGGCTTATCTTTGCAGATCTTACAGTATCTCATTGTTTATTCAGCTATTGAACAGTAAGTGCATCTTGGCATATCTTATCTTTGTGTATTTTATTGTAGCTTTGTCTGTTTAACAGTAGCTCATCATATCTTGGGTTAAACTTCATGTTACTTATCTGGATTTAATGTAAATTTTCTGTAACCTTAAATAGTAGCAGAGGGCTTGGATGGGAAAATAGATGTTTTTATTCTTAAAGCTCCAGTACAATGTAGATAAAGTTGGATGGAATAATTTGACAGCAGCTGTTGTGAGCGTCGCAATCTCCGTAGAACATTCCACAATATATTAGCCTCAGGAGACTCACCTACTTTCTAAAGAGTGCAGGAACTAAATTCCCACGCCCAACACAACCATTCCTCCTGCACCATCTGGGAGTGACGTGTAATAATACAGCAATGCATGAATCAATCACCTCCTCCTATTGTCCTGCACCCAACCTGCCTTCTACTTTTGTAATCAACCTACTCCACACAATCTGTCATCAGCTTCACAGCGCTGCAGGCAGGCAGGCGCGCTTTTCCACTGCTTAGTAAAGAAGGACTTGACTAGGTCCTGCAATTTCCTGTCATTATGAAAAGCTGAAATGGCAATATGACGCATGTTTCACCCTCATGTGCGTGTGTTGGCGTGTGTACAAATTGTTCTCTCTTTGCTTTGTTTGATTTTTTTTTTTTCTTTTCTATTATTTTTTTTCATTGTGGTAGATACACTGCTGTTGTGTTCATGTTCGAAATAAAAGTCAATCTAATCAAATTTAAAAAAAACTATCCACATTTTCACTTTAAACGGTTGGTTTAAAGTGTTGCAAATATTTGGAAGAATGTAAACATAAAATCTAGCGAGATTGATCCACTAAGCCATTTGGTGGGATTTCTGTGTACACAAAAAATAAATAACTAAAGATGCAATTATTTACAATATGTAATCCCTATTAAGCATTTTTGGCATGACTTTTGGGATCACATCATATTAAGAAAAGTACTGTGCACTTAAGAATATTTGCAAATTTGAGAATATTTACAAATTTAAGCATACAGTAGTGTGGAAAGTGTTTGCCCCCTTCCTGATTTCTTACTTTTTTTGCATGTTTTCCACACGTAAATGTTTCAGATCATCAAACAAATGTAAACATTAGACAAAGATAACGCAAGTAAACATAAAATGCAGTTTTTAAATGAAGGGTTTTGTTAATGAGAGAAAAAAAACCAAAGCTTACATTGCCCTGTGTGAAAAAGTGTTTGCCCCCTAAACCTAATAATTGGTTGGGCCACTCGTAGCAGCAACTACTGCAATGAATTTTACAACGCCGTGGAGGAATTTCGGCCTGCTCATCGATGCAGGATTGTTGTAATTCAGCCACAATGAAGAGTTTTTGAGCATAAACCACCTTTTTAAGGTCATGCCACAGAATCTTAATAGGATTGAGGTTGTTTTTCTTCAGCCATTCAGAGGTGGACTTGCTGGTGTGTTTCGGATCATTGTCCTGCTGTACAATTTTTTTCTCATTTGTTCCTGAATGTTTTTGGATCTCTGCATGATGTCTATAGCTTTTGAGGATCTTTTGGTCTACTTCACGTTGTCAGGTCAGTCCTAATTATGTGATTTCTAGATTGAGAAGCGGTGTGCAGTAATTAGGCCTGGGTGTGGCTTCAGAAATAACCACACTTATGTTTTAACAGGAACTGGGGGCAAACACTTTTTCTCACAGGGCCATGTAGCTTTGGATTTTTTTTCTTCCTATTAATAAAACCCTTCATTTAAAAACTGCATTTCGTGTTAATTGTTATCTTTGACTAATGTTTACATGTGTTCTGAAACATTTAAGTGTGGAAAACATGCAAGAAATCAGAAAGGGGGCAAGCACTTTTTCACACCACTGTATTCGCAATGGCAAATTGAAGGCCACATCTCACGTGGGTTCGTGGTCTTCTACATTAGAGAACCATGCTTGCCCAAGTATTTGTTACGCATGGAGAAGAAAAAGCGTCTGCAGCTCGCTGGCACTTAGGGAGTCGGGGTCCACTGTTGCCAAAGATCCTGTATGAATGTAAGATCAACACTTGTACTTTAGACATGCAGCAAAAAGATGCTTTTTCACTGAATGATGACTTGTGATTGTCAGGGGGACATGATGACTGGTCTCAGGAGGAGCTAAAGTGCTGCCACAGGTTGCCAACACGTAGCCTGGAGGATGCAGGAATATACGCCCTCTTTGAGTGTGTAAACAAAAGCAGGAGGATTTATGCACCTCTGGTTTCAGCCGTGCCTGCACTTTCCTGTCCGAATGTTTCATTGTTTGAGACAAATTGGACTCTGCAGATCTGAGCTTATTCCCCCAAACCCTCCGACACATTTGAGCCGTCCATCAAACGTGCGGCTCCGCCTCACTGCTCCCATCGCCTGTGTTTGGAGATGGAAATACAATCAGGGCAATCCTGGTAATCTGTGTGTAACCACAATCTACTGCTGGATTACAGACATTCCCCTGTGATTGTTGGAAGGGGGAGGGGCTTCACGTTGTCAGACGGACCAATGATCCACTGTTGCACCATCTGCTTGTCAATTCATTATGAAATGCTATTAATGTGCTGCGTTTATACACGGCCGAAGACTCCAGTTGTAAATGCCCATCAGCTCAGAATGGACTGTTTTTCAAAATAACTTTTTGTCTTCTTACTTGACATCGGAGGAGCAAAGTGTGCCCGACGGCCGCCTGCTTCTCCGAACGCAGCGAGCGTGAACCAACAAACCGTCTCAAAGCACTGATCTGATGGACAATGAATGCAACATACGCTAACTTGCAGCAGCTTTCCAAATAAACCTTAAGTAGTTTATATAATCAATAAAACAAGCACACAATCAAAGGTTAACCTTCAACTTTCTCAGTCACCTCCAGCAGCTTGAGCTTATTTTATTTAGAGGTTTTTCCTCCCCCACGTTTTGTTATTGAGACAGAAAGCTCACAGAGTTCCTGCTGATGCTTTATCCTTCTTGAAAGGTCATTTTAATTTGTGCCATTAGGTATTAGCCATTAAAAGTAAAGGCTTCGTCCTATTTCTCTCATAAACACAAATGTCTTTAGTCCTCATCGCACACGACAAATACCAATTAATAAGTTTTGTTGATAAAATAAAACTCAAAATAAGAAAGAAAATCATTATAAATAACAATACAATTTTAAAACTAAGAACAAAATAAACATTTAAAAGGAAGACTGTGTAAATAACAAAATATATCAAAAAATTCAAATCATTTTAAATACCAACTTGGAATATGAAAAAGATAAAACACTTAATCACTCAAAAAACCCACTATAAAATAAAACTTGAGATACATGTTTTGATTTAAATGTTCTTATTGATTTTAAACAATTGAATGTTTTATCGTGTAAAGCACATTGAGTTGCCTTGAGTATGAAATGCGCTATATAAATAAATTTGCCTTGCCTTATCATCTTAGCATTCCTTAATAATGTCAATAATTGGTATTCTTTGGAATAATTCTAATTTAGTTTCTTATATTGTGTAAAGTTGTAAATAAAGTGCTTAATGCATTATGTTGAACACAATCTTTTTTTATGCCAGTTTTTAAGTTGAAACAGTTCATGTGGTTGTAAATAATCTGCATAGTAAACATCAATGGATGCCTGTCAGATGTGCTGTGAAGGCCTTTACATTTCCAGGATGTAAAACTAGCCTTTTTATGACAGTGGCAGTGCATTCAGCACACATTTCCATAGTCAACAAGCTCATCCTTCAACCAAATAAAGACTGTTTAAATGCTTTTCACTCTTAGAAAATATAAAGACTACGGTAAAAAGAAAAGAAATGTGTTGGTCCCAAAGCTGCCCTGACTTTAAAACTCATAATCCAAACTGCTCTGAAGTGTATTCATAGCACATCTATAACTTTCAGAGGGTCTCAGGTCCCATTGGTGTTTCAGGGGCTTGTTAAAAGTGGCTGCAGTCATTATAATTAAGCCGCCTCCTCTCCATACAACCTCTGCAGCTCAATTACCTAGACAGGCATTCATCTAGCCCTGGAAATAAACCCTGTTCAAGGACCTGGCCTGTTGAGCGTGTATTTTTCACACGATGTGTGCCGAATAGGAGAGCAAGGCTGTTTTAATGAGTCACCCCGAGGTGTGGCTGCTCTGAGGCCTCGCACTACCTGGGTGGGTGTTAGACCTGTGGGTCTGTTTGTGGACTGAGCAGCAGAAAAAAGATTGTGCAGTTAGCCTCCTTTGGCCCCCAAAACAAATCCTCCATAGATTGTGATCGAAGAAGTTAACTTGATGTAAAGCAGTTTATTGAACATCAGCGTGTCATGATTTATTTAAGAAACAAATGATTCAGGAAGTTTCAGTGAACTTTACTTCTTGAAATTAATTAAAAATACTTTTGGACAGAATACGACACACGCAAGCATGCACGCACGCACGACAAAAACATAAAATCACTTTCAGGACCTGAATAAAATGCAGAATAACAAAAACTCACAAAAATATTAAACGAGAGGAAAAAAAACCCAAATACATTTAAAAATACACAAAATGTCAACAAGGCTACACAAATATGTAGAAAAATACACAAAATAATAATTTAAAAAAAAACGCAAAGTTTGGAGAGACGGACCGTCTTTGGCCAGGTCATGTGACCTGGAGAATACCTGGAGAATGTTTCACTTTACAGAAGTCACATGACAACAGGCTTGGATATACTCGTTGGGCTAAGGCTTTTGCTACTATTTTTCTGCCTGTTTGACTCCTGGTCATCGACATGGCGAGGAGGGCTGAGTGCCGGGCCCCCACTAGGGGTGCTTGATGTAAAAGTTACAGGTTTAGCGCCCCTAGTGGCCCAAAGTTAGCATGCAAATAAGAATTTTTTATTATCCCAATAATTGAAATTGTACCAAAGGCTAACAAAACAAATACATTAGAGTGCAGAGCCCATATTTTAAATGTAGATATTGCAGACGATCACATGTATTTAATCGTATCAACGAAAATTGTGTTCACGATTAAAATTTCATTAATTGTGCAGCCCCATTGGTAATACATGAAACTAATTCAGTTATATAGATGACTAGTAGAGGTACTCTCTAATGATGGTAAAGTAGTTGACCACACATTAGCGCTACAGTCCATATCTGTGACAGCAGCAGTTTAAAGTCCATCTGCGTTTCCAATGTGAATCAAAGCTTCTTCCATTCTGCACTCAGACTGAGAGCAACGTGTCTTCTCCTTACCTCCCTCTTCATCTGTCTCCTCATGGTGAAATCCGCTCTTCCTCCGTCCCTCCCACCCCTCGCCCTGCAGTCAGTGCCTGCCCTAGATTTATTAAACCCCCTCCCACCCACACCCACCTTTCATCCATCGCTCACTCCATCTCCAATGGAGTCACTTAAAGCTGCTTCTTCTCCTCCTCCCACACGACTCCCAGTAATCCCAGCAGGACTACAAAACAGCACAGATCTCACGACGACATTTTTCACATTGTTAGTGCTCTTTTGTGTTCTGAGTTTACCATCTTTTCATCTCACTCAAAAGCACAGATCGATCCTCAGATGAACAATGGTTTGCAGTAACCTTGGGATGATTAACACGCTCCTATTTAAAGGGAAACAGATATTCATTTCACCACCTCTCTCAATACTCATGACAAGAAAGTGACTGATTAAATGTAAAATGCTAAAGCAGGTATGCTGCCAGTGGCGGGAAAGAAAGCAATGCTTCAAAAGCACTCAAACCGAGAGGCTGTTGTGCCGGATTGTCTTTGAAAAGTCTATGAAAGCTCTGACTCTCACTTCCAATGAATCTAAATCAGATATGGGCAATTACTGGACTGTGGTCAGCATGCGGCCCCTGCAGCTCCCTAATTATGTGCGTCCCCAAAGTAAATGCACAATTACTTCGAAAAAAGAAAAATACACAAAATTACTCAAGTACGGAAAAACACTAAAAAAATACACCAAAACAATAAAACGCGTAAGTCTCTGAATACAACAAGAACAGACAAAATGAGAGTAAAAATACACATTACTCTGACAAAAACACAAAAGACAACTACAAAAAAACACATTAATAACAGGAAAATATACAAAATGACAGCAGAAATGGAACAAATCCACTGTTTCTGTATTAATGCTCAGATCGCTCTTTAACACAGCCAACCCTGGCTTCTTTTAACTGCACCAGGATTCATTTCCTTACAGATTCTGCTTTGTTTGGCCCTGTGTAAACACATAATTACGCTCCAGATCCTGACTCTCGTCTGAAAATGACGCTCTTACAAGTGATCGTTTCACAGCTGTAACATAGAGCAGGCTAACTTACACTGCAGTGACAATAAAATAATAAAAATGGTGCTTATGCAGACATGGAGCAGTGAGAGGCAGGCATGTGTAGCTGTTTGTAGAAACTCTCAGGAATAACCATGTTTTGATGTGTTTAGAAGGTGAAAGTCACACATTTTTAGTTTGTTTTTATTTATATATGTATAAATTTTTTTCAAATATTTTTGGTTGAGTTATTTTTTTTGTTCTATATATGAATTTTTATCTATATTATGTTTTTAGGGAATTCATTTTATTATGATTCTTTTAAATTTTAATGTATGTATTTTAATTTGATTATTTATGTCCAGATCTTAAAAAATGTCAAAAGTTCCGCCTCACCAGTGAGACGGTATCTCGGCTCTCTCTGACAGTGGAATGTTGTTTCCCTAACCTCTCTCAGATGGAATTTTGATTGTTTTACTTTTCTACTTTTTTTTTATAAACTTGAAATATGGAAAACATGAGCTGGAAAAGGTATTTCGAGTTGGTGAGCCTTCTGACAACCTGATGAAGTCTGACACGCTGCGGTGTTACATTCAGAGAAAGACAGATATTAACTGTGACATCACAGCCCTGGAGACAGTTGGAGTGAGGCAGCAAACACTCGGCGGTCCTACACTGTGATGGGAATAGTAATGTTCACGGCTCAAGGACACGCTGATACTGGGAACGAGCGGGGCTGTAATTAGATCAGTGGCCACCCTTTGGTTTTGCGTGTCAAACTTGAGGTTGATGAGCCAAATGAGGCCCATCGTAGTATCTGCAGCATGATTTTACAAAGTAAATGTTCACGAATTATCGTGGATGTTAAAAATAAAATCAACTATTAAAGGCTAAATGCTAAATGTTTGTGTCTAGATGGGTTTCACTTTTTTAGAATTATCTAAATGATTTATTCTGCACGTCCGCCTCACAGCAAGGTCTTGGGTTCAAGCCCTGGGGTGCACACTTGGGTCCTTTGTGTGGAGTTTGCATGTTCTCAACGTGTTTGCTGCTACTGCCCAGTGACGCCTTGGATTGGCATCAGCAGACCTCCGCAACCCTGAAAAGGTGCAAGAAAACAGACTGTCAAAATAAAATCCCTGAAACGGAATAGCAAAACACACTATTCAACAAGTAGACAGACACCATAAGCACACAAAAGTAAAACAAATCACATTAAACACGTTATTATATACATACATACATATGCACAATAGGTACCCTATTTAATGAAACCATAAGTGCATAATGACTTGTACAGAATGACTAATAAAACACAAAACTACAACACAAATACTCTATAAAAACAAACATTCAAAACTTTATATAAAGATATTTTAAATCAGACAAAACCACATAAAAACACAAAACTGCTGCACACACCACTGCTGAAACATCTGTACTTGTTGCAGAAGCTGTGCTGCATAGCCATTCCCTGTTTGTTGTCCTGTTGACCCTGAGTGGTAAAGGTCCTCCAGCACTTTCCCGTGGATGCATAAGAAGCTTATACTTAGCTCGGTAACACATTGACACTTTAAATCGTTGCGATGACCACGACACTTGCTCCAGGGGTCGCAAACCAGCCGAGTGTGACCAAACATCTGTGGCAAGAATAAATCCAAACGAGCGCTGCTTCATAAAAACCAAGAGCATTAAAACATGATGTAGTTGTTCCAAATGCACAGTTTTTACCACAGTTTTCCATCAAAGCACGCAGAATACTTGGTTTTCCTCTCATTTTGTACGGATCATGTTGAGTCCTTTTCCTGGCCGAGCTGAGGGGTTTTGGTTTGAAACGACACTAATGGCTGTCAGATCGACTTTGCCGTAACTAAAAAGCAGCTGTAACGTGAATGTTAGGCTGCCGGTTAGCCTGGAAACGGAGCGGGCAAAGGTTAGACTGGTTAATTAGTGAAATGTCAAAACAGCCAGGTATGGAAGATGACTGTGTTAGAACACACACACACTAACCTGCTGCAGCAGCAGGAGCGCTGTCTGAGCTGCTTGGAGACCAATAAACTGGATTGGAGGTCTATATTAAAGTCACGGTTAAACTGATGAGCTGGAGCGCTTTTAGTTTAGTGCAGGTGGCATTTTATCTCCTCCCACCAAACACACTGAAGCCACAGATGAATCACAATACCATTACAAACTGTCAACAATAGCTTGATAGCTAATGGATTAAAACAAAGCCTATACTATATGTGTATATATATATATATATATATATATATATATATATATATATATACACATACACACATATATATACACATATATATACACATACACACACATATATATACACATACACACATATACACACATATATATACACATACACACATATACACACATACACATACATATATACATATACACACACATATACACACACATATATATACATATATATATATATGTATATATATACATATATATATATACATATATATATATGTGTGTGTATATGTGTGTGTATATGTATATATGTATGTGTATGTGTGTATATGTGTGTATGTGTATATATATGTGTGTATATGTGTGTATGTGTATATATATGTGTGTGTATGTGTATATATATGTGTATATATATGTGTGTATGTGTATATATATGTGTATATATATATATATATATATATATATATATATATATATATATATATAGTTGAAAAGTCTATACACACAGAGACATGTCCAGAGTTAAAGTCAAATAAATGCATGGTTAATTTTCCAACTGCAATTTTTTTTTGTCCTTTCCAAAAATATACAGTTATCACAAGCCTGTTGTTGTCTATCGCAAGGGTGGTCAATAGGTGGCCCCAGGTCCGGATCCAGCCCCCGAGCTGCATATTTGCGGACCCCGAAGGTATGCTTTTTGGTTTGGTCAGCGCGTGTAAATGTGTGGCATATCTGTGACGGATGAATGGATGGATTGAGATTGAGTGACGTGAAAAATCGGAGTTGACTATGAACGCATCACAGCATGTTGAAGACGTGCCGACTCAGGAGAAACTGTAAAGTTCAGTGTAGACTTGCCCCTGTTTGTTTTCCCTGCAGTGTTGGTCCAAAAGCTTTACTGTATAAATGGTGATCAGACCGTGTTCGTCGGTGGCCTGCTGTGGTGACCCACAAAGGGAAAAAGCTGAAAGACGTTGTTTTTCAAGAAGCTTTTTAATTGATGCGTTCCAACAAGTGGGACCTCAGATTGACACAGACACAAGATGCCCTTTTTTTCATTAAACAGCATTGTCGTTTATTTAAACGGATTGTCAATAAGAGTTCTTGAAATCTTGATATATTTGTTTACCAAATGATTCTGCAGAGGGTTGGATTTTTTTTTGTTAAAATGAGAGGAATATTTTGTTTTAGCTTGTTATTTTTTGAATTCATAAGAACAGCAATGCACATTTTTTGACTCATGTTTCACCGCAATGATCGGCTGAGCCTCGTTACTCTGTCAACAACCTTTAACTAGTCAATACTCAACAGCAAGAGATGTGCTGCAGTCCAGCTTTGCTTCTGTCAGTTTGTGTTTTTTTAATGCAGTCATTTGTCACTTCCTGATGTTTTGTGTCACTTTGTCGTTTTTTGTGTAACTATTTTTTTGTCTTGTCATTTGTTTTTTGTGTGTGAGACATTGAAAAAAAAAAATCAAAGTGCGTCACGGAATGAGCCCAGTGTTACTGTCAGAATCAGAAGTACTTTATTTATCCCTGGGGGAATTACTTGCGTTACAGAGGCTCAAGAAATCTAAATAAAAATAATAAACACTAAACAAAGAAAGAAAGAGAAGGAACAATGTATATCATTAAATAAAAGACTGTTAATTAAAAAAAGGATTAAATAAAAGTGCCCACATTACAGTAGAATAAGATAAATGATAATACAAATGTACAAATATAATACAGATATATATATAACAATCCAAGTTGTCAGGTTACAGCGATGAATTGTAGAGTTCATTGCTGTACATTGTCATTACTTTATGGAGGTTTCAGCAAACTTATCAATACCCAATCTTTGTCAATCAGGGGGCGGAGCTTCTGTGTCAAAGGTCTTGTACTAATGTTAGATGAAGAGTCCGTCTTACGTCCATCTCCATCATGCATTTGAATAGCAAAGTGAACAGGAGGGGCGGGGTCGACGAGCTGCTCCAAAGGTGCTACACACATAATCTGTGTACTCCACCTAAGCCTGTGGGATGTTCAGCTGTGTTTATCAAAATAGGACACGGCCATGAGAATAGAATGTTGTTTTAGGGCCTCAACAGCCTCACAAAGACGAGATAAGAAGTGAAAGTGAAGTGGACTCTGGATGGATTTATTAGCACTTCATCAATGGACTCTCTGAATCTGCTTATGAAACTAGAAAATCCCTGCTTTTTCCTCTGAGAATCATATTAAGCATAATCTTTATTGTCATTTTTATACAAGAGCAAAAACTTGTGCTCAGGTTGTCGTCACAGCTCATTTTACAATGATGATGATGAAAATAACGATAGTTATAATAATATAACAAAGGTAAATAAAAACATAATTCCAATTATTTTATTATTCTGAGTGGTTAGTTACAATTTAAAATACTTCCACATACATTCAACACTGACTGCAAATTTAAATTGTAACTAAAATGTGTTTATAATAGCAACGGCAACTGTAACAAAAGTAGTAACAGAAGGAGAAACAACTGTAGCAACGATGGCAACTGCAACAACAGCCTTTGTATCAGCTGTAACAGAAGCAACTGCTGTGACTGGTGATCATTACATTCTAGTGATTCCCAGTGTAGAAAAGTGGCGGTCTGATTCAGGCTGTGCAGGTGTAAGATTGTAAATGGACCCCATTAGAATATGGATCAATTTTCTGCTGCGGAATATGGACCTTGTGCATAGAATAGAACAAAAATGTCCTTATAATTGATAATTGTTGAACAATAACTGGTTTAATACTAATGTATGGAATGTGGTTAATGCAGTGACTTAAAGAACAAGTTCTGATGAACTACGGCCGGGCCTGCTGAACGTCTCTATGCCGATTAGCACGTAAGGTCTCTGAGAGGCTCTTGATCTCCGCTTATAGAATGTCCATATTAAATTACAGCCCGATTCAACAAGCATTAACGGAGTAGTCGTTTGAAGTTGGGGCCCCCGTGGCACATATAGAGTAATGGGCCCCATTCATATATTGGTATTTGTCAATGATTCGGTACCACCAACTGTCGCAATATTTGACTCCCAAATAAATGAGGAAACAACTGTAATGGAAATTGCCTAAAAAAAAGGCCCCTAAATAAATTGTGCGAGGCATAATCGTAATCTGTATTGAATTATCTTTGAAACGATATATCGCACGACTATGTTCCCATGAATTTGGAAATTACCGGAAATGGGGGGGTCCCCGAGCCCCCTACCCTATTTCAAAAAAAAGGGTTCTGAGCGTTTCATCACATTAATTCATAGAGTATACATACCAAACTAAATTACAATTTAACAAGAACTAATGGAGTAGTCATTTGAAAAATGGGGTCCCTGGCACCCCTGTGATGCATACAGGGTCGCCAGGGGGCACCAAATGTGCCAATGATTCGGTACCACCAAACGTCGTAATATTTGACTTGCAAATAAATGTGAAATAGACTTTCATTTTTTTCTTTTCTTTTGGGGCCCCAAATCGAAAATCGGGCGCCGAGCGTCGATGCGTACACATGTATAGATTATACCTACCATCATTCAGCCCGATCCGTTCACAAATAACAAAGGAGTAGTTGTGTACACTAGTTAAAATCACAACAAGAACAACAACAATGTGAGTGGCGTTTGGAGTCTGGTAGCCCGGCCTAAATATAAGGTTTTGTCTCAACACTTAATTGGAGTTAACATTTGTTTATGATACAGATATTTAGAAAAACACTATTTCCTGCTAAATATTTCATTGCACATTACATTATAGGAAAATTATGATACAATACATTGATTCCTAATCAAGACAATTGTTTGTCTGGGGTCCTTACGTCGGCCTGCTCTGACTGGGCGTGTCCTAACAGCTCCAGGTGTAACACCCATAATCGAGGCATATTTTTGAATGTCCCCCTAGTGGCAGGTCAGCAAAAACCTGGGGGTGTACTTCCATTTTAAAGTACACTGAGGCTGTATCTGCTGTCTGGCTTTGTTCTGCATGAAATCAATCCATGGAGCTAAAACTGTTACATATTATTGCTCATTGGGATGAATATGAGCTGTCGGATTAGTGCAAGTTTAATTCCTTGCATCCAGTTTGTTAGTCCTGATTGATTTGTCGTCTGTAAGGTGACAAATGATTCTGGATCAGTGACATGTGACAGAAAATGTCTGCCTACATTTGTCACATCTGGTCTGATAGAAACAAAGCCTCTAATTAAGCACATTGTGTGTCTTCAGCGTACAGTAGTATCCTCTGCTTCCGGCTCTACTGGCTGGTGTCAGAAGACTTTATTTAACAGAACGATTATTAAATGTATTCTCTATGCCATCAGCTATGATTAACACTCGACCTTTGCAAATGTCGGCATTAATCTCCTATTCCCTCCTAGTGTTTGCATCATCATACTTTCTTTTACATGAAGAACAAGATCCTGTCTGGCCCGATTTCTACCAGAGGCAAATAGAGAAATATGCCATTAGCACATGATTTGAACACTTTAAGTCCAACTCCTTTCTGTGTAATGAGAAGTCGGAGGCAAAGTCAAAGGAATGCTGTTGTGAAAGTAATTCATTCTCAGGGTAAGAAAAACGACTGTAGATCATAGCCATATCATAATCGTAATCATTACCGTAACGTCATCATTTTCTTAGTTTCTTCCACTTCCTTTCAGACTAATGCTTGGTTATTTTCTGATCCGATTGTTTCATAGATGTGAAAATGTGGAAGGCAGAACAGCTTTGACAAAATGGATCAGATGATCATTTTATATATTTTCTTAAACCTAAGAATGATGATGCCTGTAACCTTTCCAAGCCAGGGTTGCCAGATTGGGTGCTACTGAATTTTATGTTGCAGTAAATAATTCAACAAGGTGCTGTTTAAGGTGATTTGCCTTTTGGATAACATTAATAGAACCTTTAATGGAACTTTTAAGTTTGGATACTGTTTCTTTGGGACTGTGGCCTAGTGGTTAAGGACGTGTGTTTGATTTGAAAGGTTCTGCTGCAGAAATGTACCGTCTGTGATCCACATCAGGTTTTAAAGAAAGAATAATGATGAAAACTGGGTTAGAAAGGGAAAGTAAAAAAGCCATCAGGTTTGGATGTGAGGGCCGATCAATGATAAACAGATTCAGAATGTACCGCGGACCTGAGTCATCGTTGGCATGCCGTGCTGCAGAATGGAAACACTGCTTATTTATAGCTTTATTTCAATTAATATGTTGAGCTTACAAAAGAAACTCCCACCATTCTGTGGTTAAGCCTTAAGTATTGTTCGACTGAGTCTTGGATTCATGCTCTGCATAGAGCTGAGGCGGTGCACGTCTCTCTGTGTTTCTAATACATGTCAAACATCAGTCAATGCTGTCAAAGTAGTTCAGGAATCTGTAATGCCCATAGGATTCTGACTGAATGCTAATGATGCCCCGGCTTTCCTCTAGCACTACCTCGAGCAGTGAGTTTAGGTTTTAGTTCTTTTTTCCCTTTTAATGCAAGTCTTTGTGTTGAAGTTTTTACACACATTTAAAAGAACAAAAACTACTCCAACCAAAACAGGTGCTTTTAACTGACAGGTACGCAATGCTAGGGTGGACCAAAAATACAAGCTTTAAGGAACTTTTTCTCCACAATTTACATTTTTCTTTCTATGCTTGCCTACTAACATTCATGACAATTTTTAAATTCATTGGTGAATATTTAGAGGTCACTCAAAGGGATAATTTTTTTACAATGTGAAATTGCATCCAAAATTAACATTTTGACAATTGTTTTACTAAATCACTAATTTGATACAACAGAATGATCTATAGCCAAAGTCAATGTCTTAAAATGTCTTCAATGTGTTGTTTTTCCTTTCAAAACGTTTTGTCAATAATTATCAATGCTGCTGGAACAAGAAAATCTTGAGACGATAGATGGCCATGGCCATCCATCGTGTGTGATGGAATGCTCCAGATGCTCTAAAGGAGACATCTGCAGAATATGCACAACCCAGGAAGATCATGCAAAGTTTGAGGAACCTCTGAGCTGCCCTGCACATTTTCACCGTATCTGCTCAAAGAACACTAGTGTGCAAATCAAATGGGTCATCAGAAGACTGATCAACAGATGGCTATTTTTGCTGGAATCACTTAAATAAGGCCACATCTGGGCCTTTTGCTGGTCTAAACAAGGGACATAAAACACTGGAAAGTATCATTGATACCACTGATAGTAACGCATACATTCATATTAAGCAAACACTAGATCATGGACTTGACGTCGTATACCCCACTCATCCAGTGTAGCTAAGTATGCTTAGCAGACAGCTGGTCAGTTTCTTTACCAATCAACCAAACTTCAACACACCTATTTTTGGCCATGATAGACTTGATTAATTAGCAGTTGCCTGCAAACAGTCAGCTGACAGTTACTAAGGATTATAAACTACATAGTATAATATATTGCATATTTATGCAATAATCTTAGATGTTAAAGGAGCATAGGGCACAATCTAGAATTCCGATTCCATAGTGACACCATGGTGGTTAGTGTAACTGCAGCCATCAGCCAAGCAGCCATAGGGGCTCGCATCAATTGTTTGTTTTATTACCGGAGCACATCTGATACTGTGGATAGAGGATGGATACCCGACTGAAGCCTGATGGGACCCGACTGCACCGGACATGTCGGGTTTGGACAGATATTAAGAACTTGCGTTTGGGTTCGATCACATAGTGACGCACAGCGTTCTTTCCTGCAGCCACGGCTGCTACATCAGCTGTGATCCACGGACGCGGTGGATATGGAGAAGAATGGAGCAGAGGACAGTTATAAAGGACTACACCTTTTTGTGCACAATAACATGGATTATCTTTTTCTTTGATACATGGATTATGTATATTATGGGTCTCTTATGTGCATCTGATGTTGTTTATTAATAAAATCGGTGCTTGCCACTAAAAAAAAACATAAATATGTCATTATTTGAGAAAAAAAATTAGGTTTTAACTGTTTGGACTCGGAGGAGAAAATACGGCCCGATCCACTCTCCAACTGTGACACGGTTATTTATTTACTCGCCATTCATGTGACTGTTTACTGCAAGACCTGTGCACATGCCTTTGCATGCATCTGTGGAATCAAACCGTAGTTTAGTTTCTCTTCTTCTTTCAGTTTCCAAGCCGTCTTCTCATTCTTTATTTCCAGTAGTGGGCCGCTTTTCCAAGCGTCATTTGACTTCACGTCCGCAGAACTGCGCGAGGAAATTGGTACCATAACTGCAGTGTCGGAGTCGTGGGGGTGCATTCGCGGGCCGCGCCCCCCCAGCTGACTTCCTGTGCTCCCCTCCGCCCCACTCTTCCCACTACAGAGGGAGCTTTTTATTAATCAAAGATATTTGATTGGCTATTGCAACTGACTGTCATTTACTGACAGTGGACGGGAGTCTGCTCCATAGATATAATATACTGTGGTGTAATTAACGTACCCTAGAGCTGTTGGTAGGATCAGCCAATAGAATGTGTATATGTCTATGGCCTGCTCTGTTGATTCACGTGACGTCACTCACATTGCTGCATCGCGACAAAGCGAGAGCGCTAAATTCAGATGGAGAGCAGGAAGTGAAGCTTGAAAATCTGCCGTCTGAAATAATCAAAATGCCCATGTTTTGTGGAGTTTACGGCTGCTCTAATCGTTCTAACCGAGAAAAGGAAAATAAATTTTATAGAGTACCGAAGATTGTCCTTCATAAAGGTGAGAAATGTAAAAAGCTCACAGAACACCGGTTTAAAATGTCTGCGGTTGGGAGGAGCAGAGTCTGCTGATGTCCGTGTTATGTTAGCGAGCTAACGTTTTTGTGGCTGTGTTTATATAGCATTAGGTTGTCGTTAAATGCTCATTTACTATTGTGTGCGACTCAGAGTGGAGTGTTTTTGTACCCCCCGAAGTTTTCTTAATGCCCCCCCATTAAATACTGCCTGGCGCCGACTCTACATAAGCAGTACAAAATGTATCGCACAATATTTTTAAGGCAATAACTAGAAATATGTGTGGGCTCATTCTTTTTGGTTTAAAGCACCTCATCACCCATTAGCATTACAAAAAAAAACTTGAATGTTTATTTTTTTTCTCAAATCCTGCCCTATGCTCCTTTAAATGATAATCATTAGCAGTAATGGTATATTTGTTATTTTACAGGAGCAATGTTTTTTGGACAATTTCCATTTAAGTTGGAGTATGGGCCAAAATTTTGGCCCTTTGGGTGACCTCTAAACATGTGTCAATTTCCTCCCTTTTTGCACCCTAACACATTGCCCAATTAACCAGCATAGTTATGACACGCTTTGGAGTGAGACTGGGTTGCTCAGAGAGCAGTGGACATATGATGATTAGTCCAAACTATTAAACAAATGTAATGATATCACAAACACTTTTTTTCCCCTTTTTTGAAAAAATAACCTTTTATGAAATAAAATAACAAACTAAGCCACAGCAGTCAGATAGAGGTCAGGGATTGTATAGACTAGTTGATCCTTTGGTGTACTAGCTTGTCTGAAGGGATTATAGTGACGATATAAGAGAGATGAGCCCAGAAAGGGACATCCATGCTGTATAGGCGTCTCCTGGTGACTGACAGTGACGGACACGAATGGCTTCTTTCTCCTTCAACAAACCTGAAGGGTTTGAGTGTGTGAAGTGACTCTGATCAACATGTCTCCGTGACATTACAAGCATCAAATTATTATTGAAATTTCATTTTATCAAAAATAATCCCATTGAGATAAAGAACATTTCCTTTCACACCATGATCAGTAGCAGCAATCACAATATACAGTTATCACAAAGACGACATAAAAGCACACAATTATTGAATATGCACATATTCAATGTTTAGCATTTAAATCGCTAGAAAGTCAAGGATTCTGTTTGCTTTTATTCACATTGTAGGCTTTAATAGTGCTTTACAATGAAACTCTGCAGGTTTCCAATCATTCTGCAGCCTGCAAAGGGCAAGCACCCACATCAGTGCAAATGGATGTAGCAAAAAAAAAAATCTTACAAAAAGTAAAAACCTGCATTTCTGTGTGTTAGATGCATACAAATGAAGCACAGCTGCAGCCAGGCAGTGACTTTGTGTATAAAGGTAAACCAATAATAAAGCCTATTGGACTGTGAAAACTCGTTTTAATGAGCTAAAAATGTGTCTCCATGCCAGGATTAAAAATCTGTTTTTTTAAAGACGGTGAATGAATAAGCAGTTCCACATTAAATCCACAATATGCTAATTACTCTAGACAGGACAGGAGCCAAACGTCAACCAGTGTACTTTTCAGGAAGACCACACCTTTGTCTACTGGAGCTAACCAGAGTTATTGACCTTGTGAAGTGAGGTGAGTAATTGTGTTGGCAGTCTGTAAGGTGAGGTGAGGGAGTGAATACACAGACCTTTAAGGAAAAAAGGCGTAACCTCACCCAACGGCACTGCTGCTGATACTAAACATCCTTTCTGTCCCTGCTCGCTGCTGTTTCAACAGTAAACAGTGGAGGTCCATCGCTGTTGTCTAATATCACTTTAATGAACGTCTGCTGCCTGTGGAGATCCATCATTCACTAAGTAGCAGCTCCTCGTGTACCCGCAGTGTTCACTTTCTCATTTTCTAGGTTTTTATTGGCTTTGCTTTGTAGTGAGACTCTATTTCTTTGCTAAATGTCTTGTAACAACCCCTGTTGTCGGGATCCAGGAGTATTTCTGTTGATTATGGCACTTTACCACACAGGCTCTCCAGCAATATTACATTTAAGGTTCACTTTTAAACACCAAACAATAAGATTGTCAACCTAAAGATTTGATCATAGCAGCAAACACAACATGACAATTGAAAATGGAAAGCATATGTAGGCACTTACAGCCTGTGTTATCTACAGCGTTGTTTCTCAATAGGGGGTATGTGATGGTGAGAGAAAGAGACCTGCCATTGTAGCCCTGATCAGACTGGGCAGGTACTTATCCTCCATAACTGGACCTCTGCTCCACTCACGCTTTAATCTCCGCCCTAAAGCTTACTTTTAAATCTTCTTTCTGACACCCCTCGTCTTCCCTCTGACACTCGCTTTTATCCAAACGAGCTAGAATACTCCAGTCCATGTTCTTCCTTCCTCTCCCTCTCACATACTGACACTAAAGGTGAGAGGATCATCTCTTCTCCCAGCAGGTATCAGTCCTGCGTTGTTACACCTTTCATATTCCAGCCACTCTTTGATTTGCTCACATCGATATATCACAGCGCTCCACTTTGTCACATTAAATGAATAAATGCATACCCTCGGGCTCTGAGCAGGAACTCCATATTGATAAGTTAATTTGTTCGATGTTTTGTATTTCATTTAGCCTGGTTATGAGAGGATGGCCTGGAAGATGGGGTGACAGATGATTATTTGTCAGTTTCCATCTCAGATGAGGGTTGTTAAACAGTATAGTTTAGAGATAAGCAACCGTTATCACAGCCACCAAAGCTGTATTGTATCTGATCTGAGGGCCACATTATGACTATGCATTTAGGAGAATGACCAATCTGAGCATTTATTCAAGAAATAACAAAGGCTTTGTGTTTTCATTGTTAAAGCTGGGGTATGTAAGTTTTTTTTTTTTTTGGTTTTATTTGGTCAAAAATCCATAATCATCTTATATTGTAATCCAAAGTGTTCTGAGTGGACAGTGAACCTCTTCTCCTTCTCCTGGATCTGTAAATGAGCTTTAGAAATACAGGAGTGTAATGCTGGACTTTAGCCAATCAGAGATCTTTCTACCAACAGTGCGATCCCATGAGCTGTTTTAAGCATTACCATTGGCTGCTAAAGCTGCTCGTCAAAAGTCGATGCGCGTTCTGGATCTGAGAGTAGGGACAGTCACAGTCCCATGGCATTATATTCCTGCTGAAGTTTCTAATGCAGCTTTTGGCATAGCGGTTACATGGCAAAGCAAGAGGTAAATGGAAGATCGAGGTGGAGAAGCAACAAAATAAAGGCACAAACGTGTTCAAGATGAACGCTGTGTGCAGAGAACTGCGAGCGATCCGCTTTCAGTTAGCGCAGTCTGCCCCGAGTCAGAGAGAGAGAGTGAGAACAACAGATGGAATAGATAGTTTATTAAAAATGATGTAAGGTGGAAAGAATAGACCCAATTCATCTGTAGTGTGGACGGAGTGTCTGCTCTGATCAGCTGTTCCTCAGCTGCTCCTCAGCTGCTTGTGTTTGAGGAGCAGCTGTGACTGTGAGCCTCTTACTGTCACAGCAGCGAGTGATACTTGCTTTCATGTCTTTAAAACATCACAAAACTCTCCAATAACCAGTGTTTGGAATAACGGTGTTTCAAATAACAGCGTTATGTAACGGTGTTTGTTTTTCAGTAACGGGGTAATCTAACTAATTACTTTTTACGCCGTTATCGTTACTGAACGTTAAATGCGGTGCATTACATGCATTGATTAAATAAAAAGTTATCCGAAAGCATCCCCGGCTTTTGACTCAGCTGTAGTGAGGAGGTGGGTTAAAAACAAGGTGAGCGATTATGATTGGCTTCGGCGGCGTCATGTTTCATGGTAGCCAATCAGAGCCAGTGTTTTTACACATGTGCCAGCAAGAGGATTATGATTGGCTAAGGCGACGTGCCAGCACACGCGGCACACACGCACACACACACACACTACAGATTGGATGAAGCACCAGAGTTGGTGAGCGTGGAGCAGTCTGATGAAAAGTTGACATTTTTAAGGTGACGATACAAACACTACTTTAAATTAATTGTGGTCAAAGGGAAGAACGTGTATGTGAAGTGTTCTTTATATCCAGGAGTGAAGACTTTGTCGACATCCGTTGTAAACAACTCAAAATTAATGAAGCGCCTCAAAACGACACACGCATCTAAAAAATGTGAATTATTTGACATAGAGCAACTTTTTTTTTTTTTTTTTAATGGTAACACAAATTCCCAACACTGCCAATAACACAAGATAAAGTTCCTACATTTGTTACTAGTCTCTATGGAGAAGTCGCTAATAATTCCACAGTGTGCGCGTACACGCAAGAGTTTCGTTCACAATTCTACATACCCCAGCTTTAAGTATATTTTTCTCTTGTTTGGTTTGTTTTTTGCTGCCTGTTTTATTGATTTTCTTCTTTTGTGCGTTATAAGTCATTTTGTGTAGTTTTGTGTATAGTCTTTTTGTGTATTTTTGCCGTTTTGTATATTTTTGTTTTTTTCGTAGTCTTGTGTTTTTTTTACTAATTTCTTGTCTCTGTGTATTTGTCTTACTTCCATCAAGGAGGTAATGTTTTTACTGACATTTATTTATTAGCAGGTTACCTCAAAAGTAAAAAACATTGTAACCAAAAAAGACCTAATGCAATGGCACGTTACATTAAATCTCGGAAGGGATCTTGATCAATATACTGATTCTGGATCAGTTAAAAATAATGAATCCCTATGTTAAGCTCTTTGAGCTGGTTCTACAGCCCCTCATGCTGTAGACTTTTTGCCTTTAGTGTGAATGATCAGGATTACTGATTCAGATAACTGCAAATATCCAACAGAGGATATTTGGGGCTTGGCGAAGGTTTACGTTCTCTTGTTTTGTGTTTTTGTTGTTGTTCTGCATCATTTTGTCCATGTTTGTTGTTGTTTTGTCTATTTCTCTGTACTTAAGGTTTTTTTTTTGAGTAACTATATATATTTATGTTTTTTGTGTACTTTGTCTTTTTGTACGTTGCTGTAATGGATAGAGAATTATTTTTCTTTTCTTGTGTTTGGTGTTAACGTAACAAAATGTCTTTGAATATAGATTTGATGATGGCATAGATTAAATATTGAGTTACTATGGTTTTAGTCATCTGTCACAGATGTCGGTAATATAGTTAAAGAATTAAGATAACGATTACAATAATTACCCTTCATATATAAATATAGCCTCCTATTAACTGTTGGTGACTGCTGACTCAGTAACTTTCATGAAGTATCCAGCCACCACATTTTGATTGTTCACCACATTTCATTAAAATGTCTTGAGGACTTTTTGAGATATCCTGCTAACATACATTCACACTGAGGGTCTGACAAACGGCCATGAAAACATTACCTCCTTGGCAGAGGTAACAAATACACCCTCAGCTCTGATGCACAGCTCCAGGTTAGGATCCATCTCATTGGTCTAACTGCCAACTGTCCGCTCTGCTCTTCCTGCCTCATCAATCATTGGATGAACTCCTCACTCCAGTAGAAAACACTCCACTTCTACCCTTCAGAGGAGCTGAAAATCCTCTTTTTTCTCTGAGCACGGCTCTCTTCACACCTGACTCCTGTGATTGAACCTAAGCCGTAAAAAAATTGTTGGATTAAAGCAAGTCTTTCTTTAACCCTCTATTTCTTCTTCTATGAAATGTTATATGCATTTAGATTGAATCGTATTGCTTTTGGTTTTAAATCACTTCACCAATGGCAGGTTTTGTTCTAGTGATCCATTTTCTTTAACTTATCCAATTTTCCTACCAGCGTGTTTTAAAACCGCTTTGATATGTTTTGGAGTATAGTTCTAATAAGGCTTTAGGAAACAGAAGACGAGAACATTTTGCACAAAACGCAATGGTAAAAATATTATTTATTGCCAAGTACCTTCTTTTAAAAGTTAGTTCCTCTACTTTGTTACGGACGTATAAAGAATAGAGGCATAGTTGACATCCAGCTATTTAACTGGAAAGATAAATGTCTCCTCCCCATCTTAGAGGGTTTATTTCTAACAGTCTTGCAGCAGCCTTTTCTCATTATGAGGATTAAGGAAACTTCATGTTGTTGCTCTTCTGGGAAATTTTACTGTACAGTTGGTAAATGAGGCAACTACCTTGAAAACTGTGGAGCTCCATACCGGCGACTAGTCCCATGTTTTTTGGTTAGCTTCACAAATAGCGGCACAGGGTCAAATAGAAAGGCTGGATTCTGATTTTTTTCAAATCCGTATTTGTCCAACAAAACTTGTATTTCATGTCTTGTTATGTTTTGGTTAGCATAGCACGTAGCGGCACTGGCTGAGTGGGAACTTTGGTGTTTGGCTATTGTGCTGGACTATCTTTAGAACTTCAAATGTGTCTTTATAGCTCAGTCTTAAAGTACTAAATATGAGTGAGAGGGAAAGACTTTGAACCTGCGTACTCTTGAAAAGGCAGTTTCGTTCCCTTTGCTCTGTCTTGGCCTCATTCATCAAATGACTTTCCAAAATATGGCTCTTTCGTTGCTTGTGCTCCATTTCCCTGCCGGTGTTGGAGCAAAGCTCCTGCTTTTTACTGTTTATGTGGGAGAGAAAGGCGGAGCGTGTCAATGTGAGAAATTATTTGGCCGCTGTGGCGATCGGCCCCTGACTCTCCACAGAGAGGCTGACGAATAACTTGCTAAATGTGTGTGGATTTACTGAGCTGTGATAAGCTACTGCAGCATTGCTGAAAACACTGTTGTTTTAACAGCTCACTGTGATGTTTATTTTGGGTGCTGCTGTAAAATAAACTCCTCATGCCATCAGATGTGTCCTTAATATGACTCTGACTCATAAGCAACCATGATAGTATTTGCATTAGTCTTTTTTAGATTATTATGAGAAATTATTAATGAAGTTGCATACATTTTATTTTTTCCTAGTCATAAACACTGTAGGAGCAAACCAAGCTTAACACTTTGTCATGTTTCTAATGCAAAACTAAATTTCAGTGAAGATGTTTATCTTTAGAAAAACAATATTAATTAACAATGAATGGGCCATCGCAATTACATGCATGACAGGAAGTGGTGCACGTTGAGGTGTGTTGCATGTCGGCGTGTGGCATAAATTTTAAAGTAAGACGTATCTGACCATTTATAAGGATTATATCACAAACTCTCCTGCAATGTTCTGTGCAAATATAATGCCTATGATTTCCTTTTACCCATAGGTGATGCTTTGACTATGAATGACAGTTGGGTTAAACCATAACTCATTTTTTTGGCATACAAATGAAAGCTGCTCTAATTAATTAGCATCTACTTAGCGCTACAAACTCTTAATAACTTCCATAAGCGTAGCACATCATCCAAGTGAACAAGATGCTAAGAGGAATATTTGAATCTACAAAGATTCAACTCTATTGTCTGTCCGTTAGCAAGATAACTTGTTAAGTTATGAATGGATTTGGATGAAATTTTGGTGATGATCTGGCTACAAAATATACAGGTGCAGGTCATATAATTAGAATGTCATGAAAAAGTTGATTTATTTCAGTAATTCCATTCAAAAAGTGAAACTTGTATATTATATTAATTCATTACACACAGACTGATATATTTCAAATGTTTATTTATTTTAATTTTGATGATTATAACTGACAACTAATGAAAATCCCAAATTCAGTATCTCAGAAAATTAGAATATTACTTAAGACCGATGCAAAAAAAAAAATTCTAGAAATGTTGACCAACTTAAAAGTATGAACATGAAAAGTATGAGCACTCAATACTGAGATGAGGCTCCTTTTGCCTGAATTACTGCAGCAATGCGGCGTGGCATGGAGTCCATCAGTCTGTGGCACTGCTCAGGTGTTATGAGAGCCTATGTTGCTCTGATAGTGGTCTTCAGCTCTTCTGCACTGTTGGGTCATCTCACATCTTCCTCTTCACAATGCCCCCCAAAAAAAAAAAAAAAAATGCTTAAAACATCACATCAGTTGATCATCGATTGAAAATATGATTGTCATGATCAGATTTATATGAATACAACAGCTTATTGTAAAGTTGGGTTAACTGTTATTTATTGCAATGTATAGTATAATGTTTTTTTGGAGAATAAACTATTCCTATTGAGATTTCTGCATGCGACACTATTACTTACTCAAGTTGTTGACTGAGATGTCACTCAGAATGCCATACTGAGCTTGCCATGGGAAATTAGTGAAATGAAGAATAAATTCTTAAAAAGTATATTCCAATATGTGCTTTATTTTTATCCAGACGTAATACGTGTAATTATAAAAAATGGCATAGAATAAATCATAAAACAGATTTTTTATACAAACAGATTGCTTCGAAATTTTATTTTCAATCTCAGCACGGCGAAAGTAGTAAAACTCAAAGCGTAACTTGCAAAAATTAATTTTCAATAGTGCGCATGCTCATAATTGATCTTAGTACGAGTTAAACTCAGACCGTGACACCGGATAAATGTAGTGAGTGACTCAGATCCATAAAGTCACAGAACAATAAAGAGGGACAACCTGGGGAGGAACCACCAATAACATATTAAAAGCATATCAACAATTGTTTTAATCACATTTTTCAGAGGCCGAAAAGCATAAATTACAGCCTCTCTTTAATTGGCTGTGAGAGATGCTCTCTCAGGGGATTTTAATTAGCTCTGAATATTACAGAGTGGAGGCAAACGTCTTACTGACTCATGCTGTCGTCTCTCTGTAGCATCACGGAGAGCACTGTTTGTGTTTGTAGGTTGTCTTTGATTATCAGGTACTCAGAGGTTGTGAATGCATGAGCTGATTGTGATAGTGTGCGTATGTCTGTGGATGCGGCTTTACAAATTAAAGCTTCGAACGAATCATCTTCACATCTGTGAGGGAAAGCCAGCGCTAAGTGCACTCGTTGCATATTTATGTTCTTTCTCTGTTTCAAATTCCCCTTCTCCGTGTCTAAGGAAGTTTTACAAGAGATCCTCGTAGCTTGACAAACCACCCATGTGATTGTGCTTCAGAAGACAACAGCGTAACTACTGACTCTGATTTGTTAGTTTTGCCAACATTGACATGATGAGTAAAGAAGAGCTCTTTACAGGAATGACAGACTGCAGGAGTATCAGAAGCAGAATGTGTTTGCTTGTATTTGTTAGTGTTTTCCTTTGTCCTCTGCTTTAAGTGAGTGTGCCAACTTCTAGAGTAAATAGTTTTTGTGCTACAGCATCATAAAAAGGACTCATCTCTTGGCGAATGACTCCAGCTCCCCGCCGTGCATGGAGTAATAAAGAGAAGCCATCACTCGGCTTGTCATGGTTGGGTATGAAAGCTTTTTAATCCCTCTGCGTTTTTCGTCTGTAAACAGTTTATTTGCAAAATACACATCCCTCGCCTTGTTTGCCTCTATTTTCCCTATGAAGTCACGAGGCTCTGCTTTGCTAAAAAGCTCTCATCTGACGCTCGGCTGGTCGCTGCCCTGCAGGTGTCCCACATTTGTTGTTCCTCACCCATTGCCAGCTTCATGAAAAGCCACAAAGTCTTCAAGTTCAGACAGGATCTGATCAGGGAGAAGGACTAATTTGGGTAGAGATGCTGCTTTTAGAAGATTGTGGCTTTGATTTCAACAGAGATCCAAAGTTTTTATCTAACTACACCAAAACATAAACAAGAGCAATGAGAGCGCAAACTTATGCCAAGTTTGGAGGGCCCAAAGTCACCAGTAGGTGGTGCTGTAGAATTAGCCAAACGAACTCGTTCCCCCTTTTACAACATTGTCTATCAGCTTACCAATTTCATTTAAATGTCCAGTATTATGCTATTTGTCACCCATCTCAATTGGTTCTAAGAACCCCAACAACATAGTATTTGAAGTTCATGTTCAAAAGATTATTGTGATTCATTATGTGAAATACGATCCACTGCCTTACTAACCCTACTGCCGCCCTGTCCCGGGTGTAGGCCCACGTAGCACCTGAAGAAAGTTGGACAGAGGCACCCATTTCCAGACCCTGGAAATGGGCAAGACAGTGGGGAAATGGATGGAAAAACGATTAGATTTGAACACTGGAGTATTTTATTTTAAAATTTGTAGACCTTATGATACATAACTGGAAGCTACAATTGAATTGTAGCTTCCAGTTATTTAACTTTGAAAACTGGCTACATCTACTTTTGCACACAGGCTTTCCAGTTTGTTATAAATATTTGACTTGCGTGACTCATCACAACACCACAAAAGGCCTGCATGCATCTACCTTATTGTGCAGAAGTTATCGGCCACGCACTGCAAAGTCATGCGCGCCATGTTTTGATCTGATGTTGCCGTCAGTGCTCCGCCCATAGATCAGTCTACTAGGACTCTGCAGGAGCCGGTTCTCCTGAGACGTAAGGAATTACATTTATCTTCCATTCATAGCTGCACTGGCTAATCTTATCTGAGCCGCTTTGTGTTTAAGAAAAGTCTTGCGATTCGTTCGCTCACTCATGCAGTTTATCGGTGTTGAAAAGGATTATGGATTGAAAAGACTCTCCATATTGTTCCTTCTGCTTGAGTATCTTTTCAAAAGTCTTTGACATCACCAGACCCGAAGAAAGAAAATCAAAGTGCTGAAACGACGTTTTCAAAATAAGTGGCTGAACTTCCTCACAGTCTGAAGAGCAAAGGCTTTTGAAGATGAGGCGTTGAGACCAACTTGTGTTTTAAAGTGTGAGATGTTGTGATTTCTTTGGTTATGTAAGGATCTAAGAAAGCTTCAGAAGGATCTTTTAAAATGTCCAATGCTGCTTTTTAGTTAGGCTTATGCTTGTGCTCTTGGGACATCTTCGGACTTCAAGATTCACATTGTCTGAGAAAGTATCACAACTTCATGTAGGCTACATGGATCATTCATTGTAAGTCAGAGGTTTTCAACCTGTGGTTTGGGACCCAAAAAGGATCATAGGCCAGTTTTTGGTTGGTTATGCTTTATTTTAAAGGGGTTTTATTTATGCAGCATGGTTCTGACTGTACTATTAAAAATAGTCACTTTTATACTATATTTTTAGGGTTGCGTTTCGCTAGTGTTTCATCTAAAATATACGCCAGCAACGCCATCTACTCAGTAAAAATGCACATTACGAATCACATAGAACGGAAACCTTTTTGTTTTAAAGTGAATGCATATTGACTTTTTACCGAGTTGAGATCCTGGTGAACGCCGACATGAGACTTCTGATGATAATACAGTAACCAGTATGACGTATCCAAATCACCAGATTGAGTTTGTTCATGTCTGATCATGCTCTAACGCCAACAAAAAAAATGTAGGCTTTGGTTTCTACCCGGGCCGTTACAGGAGAGCTAATGGACAGTTGGCTTGTAGGAAAATATAGTATTTTTTATTTTTTTTAAAAGCAACTGATATAACAGTAAGATTTGTATTTCAGAACTTAGTTACATTACCTTATGTAAACATATATGCTTGCTACTTTATCAATAATTATGATTAGTACAAAAAAATACATGCTTTTATCCTTTAAAAATGTGCTTTTTCACCTGAGATGCAACTTTTTTAGTTATTGTTTAAAAGCTATTTATTGAGAGTAAACATTGACCCTTGTTGTAAGGGATCTTATTTAAAGGTATGCTAGGTTCTGCAGTGTTTTGGTCGTTAAATGTTCTCTTCATCAAAAAGTAAGTGTATTACATACCTTAAGTTTTCGGTAGCGATAATAAAATAACCCAAAAGTATACATATGGAAGCACAATATGTAGCCTGTTTAACCACATCCATATTTCGTTTTTCGGATGTTCTCAAATGAAACGTTGATCTGCAACCAACAATTTTTTGGGCGAAATAATGAGGCGCTATCCCTCTCAGCTAAAAGTGGTGAGTTTAAATGGTGTGTTTTGGAAAGTTCAGGAGACAAGACGTTTTCACCCCATTACAGCCTATTTTGATATCTGCAGCCATCTTTTGACAAAAGAGCATTGGAAAGGAGAAGGCTAAAACTATATGCAAAAAAGTTGCAATAACAAACTTTTTAACCAACTGATTAAATTTTGACAGTTGCATAGCACAGTACTTTTGTTAAAAATTTTGATTTAAACAGTACTCAGTACTTCCGTGTTTTTTTCCCAGACGGATAGACAGCTACATTAAGTTAATAGTTGGAAAGACGTCATGAGTAGATGGATAAACTGGGAAGAAGCCAGCCATGGAGGCTGGTGTTAATATATTTGAAATGTTTCACGAAATGATACTTGTCTGGACTTGTTTTCAGTGTAACCAAATCTTCATGAATCAAAAGATTTGGTTCCTTAAAGACACTGACATATTAGTAATCAGTTGTTTCTGTAGCTCCAGCACAGATGCCTTGTAGGTTGCCTTTGCCTTTCATTAGTCCACTCAGCTTGTTTACATTTCTCAAGCAAGTGGTTTGATAAAATGTATTTGACCCAGCTGATGAATTAACTCCAAAAAGGCTTCAAACCCTGGCAATGAGCGTTCTTTCTGCTCATTAAATGCAAAGAACATGAAACGGCAGCGTGGAGGTCTGTCAAAAGCGCACCATGTTCCACTCGAGCACTTATCGTTCATCTTCTCAGTTAGAGCCATTGGTGACATTGTGTGCTCAGCTTTGATCTGTTTTCTTTACCTCTTGGACGGGGCTGCTAACAGCGCGCTCGGGGAATAATTGTCTTCCCTGACAAAGATGACGATGCAAATGTATTTCCACGGTGACGACGATAAACACAGCCGTCAGGATTCTGATGAGTTGGAGAGCTCATTTTGGAGTAGAGAAGGCAGCGGTGAGGAATGAGTGCTCGCCTCCTTGTTTCAATCACACGCCTCGTCGGTAGGAAACGCACAGAGAGCTTGTCAGACAAAGGAAATTAAATCCATCCATCTATTCATCATCTGTCCTGCTCGGGTTGGAGTACACCTAAGACTTTTATGCTCAACAGTCCATCACAGAGTCTGACGTCCACGGTCGCCATTTACTCAAATTCACAAATAATAAACAATCTTTGTCTGCAGTAACAAACTAAAGGATCTCCATTCAGTGACTTGAATTTCTAAAACTGAAAAATGTCTTCACATCTTTCAAGGCTACTCTTGACAGTCAGTGGCGGTTTTATATTCGTTGTCTTCCCAGGAGAAGGATAAGGAAACTTGAAGACGAATCTTTGCATTTTGTGTAGCAGGCAATCTTCCTTTGAGACTGTGAAGAAACTCCATACCAGTGACCACTCCCACATGTTGGTCTTAGCTTAGTAAGTAGCTCTTACTTACTGACCGTTAGGCTGACGGGCACTTGGTTTTGGACTTTTCAAACAGAACTCTTCCCATGATGCTGGAAACCTGACACACCCAGATCAATTTCCTTTGTTGCAGTTTCCATCACAGGGTTAATTAACCACTGTATCTAATCAGTCTTAATCTGTCCTTGACCCTTTGACCTCTCTGACATGGGTGACCCTACTAGGAGTCGAAGCTTTTGGCAGCACAGCTGTCCCGGCACACAAGCCTAAAGACCAGGTGAAAACTGTCTGAATCCATTAGTGTGACCTCAAATCTAAAATCTTTACTCTGATAGAACATTATTGTGCAGCAGATGTTGTGTTGACTTGTGTGTGTGTGTTCTTCAGACCGGTGCTTGTTCAGATCGCTGTCGTGCTGTGCTTCCATGTGTCAAAGGTTGTAAGATAGACAGTCTGCTCACTGAGCATTCTTAAAGTATTGTGGTTTCAATGGAAAATAAAACAGCCATGTAGACACGTTGCTCGACAAACCCCAATGAGGTCCTGCACACTCTGACCTTGTTTGTATTGCTTTCTGCTTTTTGCCTGGATTGTCTTTGAGGCTGTGTCTGTGTGCGAGGATCTGCCAGCAAGTGAAGCATTCAGCAAAGACACTGGGTTAACCCTCCAGAAGCCAAACATCAGTTATCAGCTGGAATAGAAAATAGAAACCTCATGGTCTTGCTTTGACTAAATATTTATCTGTTTATTTGTAATAAGCAGAGCTTACATTACTTATATCTTGGAAAACTGAGTGTTGAACCCGCAGGGACCTCAGTGTTTCATAGCTTTAATAAGCAAAACTAAAACAAAAAACTGATCAAATGAAACACAAACCAGCAGTGAAAATAAGTCAAAATCAATCAACTGATGCAAAGGCTAAGCAGAAAACAAGCAGGAGCAGGAGGGAGTGACAATCCAAACAATGCACCAACAAAAAAAGAAGCAGCCTTGTAATCGGAGGGTCACCGGTTCAAATCTCACCCGTGCCATCGCTGTGGGATGTTCAACCCAATCCAACTGCTCCCCGGGCGCCTATTACGCTTCCCGAAATTATAACAAACCTGCGTAATATGGTTGAGTTAAAGGTGAAATCCGCAACTCTCAGATCCCTCTCTCCCCTCCCTCACCGCTGCTTTCTTGCCCTGTCTCCAAACTTTTCAAAGTCCCTCCCTCAGAAGAGCTAACAAGCTAGTCCGACAGCAACATCACAGTAATAGAACATGCTCTGTTAAAAGCATATTACTGCAACCCTTCTCTCTCTGTGCACAAACCGCAGCAGCAACAACACAGTGTCACTTGCAGCAGCCACACGGAGGCTGCTGCAATCACATGAACATATGCACCACAGAGTTCTAGTGTAACAATTACAAATCAAACATAATGTAAATCAAGCAGCAGTAAATACCTTTCAAGCAGAAAAGTCACCAATTCCATCTTCTACTCCTCCAGACCTTACGCTGTAAAAAAAGACGGCGCTCTAGCTCCGGGAAAGGGGCGGGGCCTGTGAGCAACAGCTCTCAGACAGTTCATCAAACACAATCCTGGCTTTGATTGGTTCTTTTTGCTCGGTCGCTGTGCATTCTGGCAATCTGCCAAAGGCTGCAGGAGCAGCAGGGGGGACTCAATGAGCTAAACATTCCGGTGAGGGTTTAGTCTGTGTCATATAGCTATTTACATTTCAGTATGTGCAGTCTGTAGAGAGATCTTGCACGTGATTTGACATTTCCATCTCTTTACCCACCTGTTTACAAGGAAAATCTGCTTGTATATGTGTGGTGTTGTCCCAATACGTGCATGTGAAGGTATTTCTGCTTCATGTTGTTTAAAAAAGATAATAATGGTTTAAAAAAAAGTATTATAAACTAAAATTTTCCATTGCCATTTCAATAAGTGAGTTCATAATGTTCCATCCATATTCCGCAATCACAGAAAATTAGAGGCCCTACTTGACCCACCGGGACAGGAACCCACAACTCAAGCATTACTTGACATGGCTAAACTCAGTCCACTGCACCATTAGGATAAGCTGTGAAGATAGAGTTTTTATGTTTTGGAAATTGAAGATATCTACAGTTAAGTGACTAAACATCTAGATTTTGCCATTTTCAATTTCAGTTTGGTAGGGAAAAAACGTTTTTTTATGGCAATTCAAACACATTCTGAACTTGCTATGAACTGTTCAAGCCAACTATTTAACAGCAATGAGCAGGAAGCAAATATTTAATTCTTCCCACTAAGACTTATGGAAACATTGCAACACTGAAATGGCAGCTCATGTCATCAAATAGAATTTAAAGGAGTGTTTAGTCTCTAGCCGTCTCTTGTTTCCTATCCTTTTGATGTCTCGCCCTCCTGGGCAAATCTCTACACTTGCCGGCCTTTTTTGAGAACTAGAATAAAAAACCAATCTGACACTTATGTTCTCCTTGCCCATCTTTATAAAGAATATAAAAAAAAATGTCTATCCTAGCTTGGAGATTCCAAACTAGGATGGACACCTTTTCACTATATTCTTTTTACTCCCAATGAAAACACTTAAAGACCTTTGCAGCCCTAAGGCTTTATTCTTGATTCCTCCATAGTGCACTGGGACGAATAGATGTTGTCTATCTTTCTGGGCTGTTGTTAAGAGATAGTGGCGTAAATCATAAGTCTCTCAGACTGTGGTCTGATGATCATACTAATACATTACGTTTTCAAGCCTCGGACAATGTCTTTAAGCCCAGTTTGTGTCGCAATCAGTTTAGTCAGTTATAGTCATCAATAAAGATGGTCAACAACAAATCAAGTCAGTAGAATTTAGTCAGTAGCATGTATTGTTTGTAGTTCTTTACTATTCTTTATGTATTCAGAGAATCAGCATACCTCAGCAACTATAAAACATAATTTTCGATTCCTATAATGCCCGGGTATCTCTATTTTGGGAAATATTTTGTATTTTTTACAGATAAAATCACTTCAAATGTAGGATAACCTGTAGTAATAAACCAGTAACTAATAATTGAAACAGTAAAAATCTGGAACAAATGCAGGTAAACCATATAGTTTGGCAAGTAAGCTCATTGTCGTTTAGTGGCTACTGAATGTAAATGACCTGTTAGCAACTTGTAGCAAATAGTCTAATTGCTTGTATGACTTTCTGTCCTTAAAACATTTGAATAGCATGCTGAGACACTCATCCAGTATTACCAACTGCTCTGCAGGAAGTCACTGTTAACGGACCAGAAAGTTGTGAGATAAAATTGTGTATTTTTTAAGATGGGCCGACTGCCAGCGGGGGGTTTGAATTGCAGGTTCTCCATCATGAAGGTTTTTTGAAAGGCTTGACTGAAAGGGACTTCTACCCTCATGTAGTTATCCTGTTGTTTCCCTGAAGATCCCAAATTTCTCAGCAGACTTGTCACAATCACAGAGCTTTTCACAGCGTTGTTTCTTTTATGTGGCGTTTCATGTCCAGACATTGTCACAGAGAGTTTAAATCGCCCAAGCATGAGCATAACACCAAGGAATGAGGAATCTAACTGGAGCACTTGGAGCTTCTATTATTATGAAAATGTCTTTTTTTCCCTAATCCAAGCAGGACTGATGTGACATCAGTGTGTTTGTCCCTCCTCATCTCACTCTCTTCTTTATTCTCTGTTCCCCTTTTTTTCATCCTTAACCTCGCAGTGACTCTGAACCCTTCACTTTTTTTTTTATCTCTTTTGAACATTGTTGCTTTTGTTTCTGCGTGACGGCAACATCAAAAGCAATAACTAGCATTTCTGGCACAGATTTGACTCAAAATATAATCAATAATTCACTTTCCAAGACAAAGGGTGACTAAGTTAGCAGTTAGTAGGAGTTCTTCCATTATCTGTGTTAATTAAACATCAGTTTCTTACTGGTGGAGACGGATGTAGTCATCGATAGTTTTAGTTCCTGGGAGAGAAGTGCCCCAAGCACCCCCACACCCCACCAGAATGTATGCATAGAAACCTCTGAATAATAAAAAAGTAGGGAAAAAATGGAATGTAGACCAGTAAGTAGTAAAAACATAGAAAATAAAATTAAGTTGATATGCTTATGAGGATCTACTGTACTGGTTTCCATGGCAGTTATTGACACATTTCCACCGCTGGAACTTTACCCTCGGAACTATCGGTGTTTCGACCATGCCAACTAGTAGAATAACTGGGGAGTGACAAGGTTCAGACGCTCCTGGTTATTGTCGGTGCGGACGAAGTTTGGCGTATTTTCAGCGCTACCCTAACCGGTCACATGGAGAAGGAATTCCAACTGATAAACAGACATCAATGAACCATGTGGCAAGTATCTTTCATAGTAGAAAACTACCAAGAACTAAATAGTTTAGGAACATTTTAGAGGAAAAACTGCTTTAGATGCATGTTTTAGTTTTGGGTGTAAGTGCCAGCGGTGGAAATGTGTCTTTTACATCTGCAAGTGAACCAACCGGGGTGGGACAATGAGGTTCAATCTGTGTTTTTTCCTGCTGCCATTCTAGAAAAGAATAGTTAGAGGATATTTTTATGTGGGAAAGTATCGTTACTTGTGTGTGGGTTATATGTCCCGGTGTCATGGCATGGGATCTGCTTCCCGCGGCGCCATCAGTTGTGGCTCTGACAGTATGGGACAGAGCGTCTCGGTTCAAGTAACAGGCTTGTTGTCCATTAAGCGGCACAGGAATACTGAACAGATGTGATGCTGATACGATGAGACTGTGGGTCGAGCTCAGCCTTTAAAGGACAGTCATTCAGTGTGTAGTGTTAATATTTAATGTGTGTCAGGCCCGCTGAGGAAGCATTCAACCATTAAACAACCAATAACTGGGCATGATGCTGCTGGTTTGTGGACACAAATTGTAAAGAGAGTTCTCTAATTTCAGTTTAAACATTTTAACAAAATCTGTCATTTCATTTAATGTTGAATACTTTATTAGGTTTTCTTTTAATCATAGCTTGAATTGTTTTGAAGCAACATTTTGCTATGAGATGCTAGTGGGTTTTTTCAAAATTGAGTTTCCTGTGTACAGTTTATTAGTTCCCAGACTTTGGTGGTTATTTAACATTTCTCGTTTTTATTTTGAAATGACTACTCCTTATGTGTATTTTTTCATAATTAAAGTAAAATTTGTGTATTTTATAGTATTTAGTATCATGTATGTATTTGAGTTGATTGTATTTGATTTATTCTTTTTCCTAAATCTGTTTTTTCCAGGTGCATAATTAATTAATTTTACCTGAGTTCAATTCATGACCAAACTTCCTTGATAATTGAAAACTTTTTATTACTTTTTATTTTTGAATAATATTTTTAAAAAATCATATAATATACTGTTTGTTTTGTGAAATTTAAACACATTTTTCTTAGAACATTGTTGATTTAGATTAATAACAAACACAGCAAAAACAGACAAAATGACAAGCAAAACTGCAACACAAAATTTTCAAAGAAAATAATGGCAAATTACATACAAATACAAAACTATAAAGACCATAAAATGATTTAGTAAAGTTGGAAAAAAAGACCAAATAAAAACAAACAACATGGCACAAAATCAGTGAGCAGAGGCTGAGACTGCTGCCACACCCCTGCTGTTGAGTATTGACTACTTGAAAGTACCACTGGGCTCACACTGAGACACACTGTGTGTTGATGCACTGTATGACGATGAGTGACTCCAATGGTGTTGATGATCAACTAGTGATCATGTTAAGTGGTGATGGAGTGTGAGCTGGGTGTAAAACAAAGTAAAGCCTGGAGAATGTGCAGGCGAGGCGCCGCAGCTACATGTGATCAAAAAGTGTCCGTGTGCAGATGGGAGCGTCCCAGGGGGATTCGTTAAGCAAATCCTTGAGGACATTAGAGAGAACACAGTGCACGCTTTAAAACGTCAGTGTGAAGAAAGAGTTTACACGTGCGCTCTGATCGCCGCTTTCAGCACTTATTCAGCACAAACCTCTACAAATCAAAGCCCTGTAACAGAAAGAAAACAGACAGAAGGTCATTTATAATAATAAGTTACAATTGTTAATCGTCTTCTAAGAACATAATGTACTCAGACTATGATGGCCACGTAGCCAGAAACCCCATTGTGTTATTGCTATGTTATGGTTGATTTTGTTGTTATAGTTTTTACTGTTGATTTTTGTTCGTTTGTTGCTTAATACTGTTATTTTTGTTCTATTATTTTTTTTGCTGTTATATAGTTGTTTTTAATCAAGTCAAGTAATGCAGTACTGGGCACTGTACTTCAGTATGTTTTTGAGGTATTTGTACTGTACGTAATACATTTCACACAACTATCTAAACTTTCTACTCATTATGTTGTTTTACTCTACAGGTGAAATTCAACATATGTGACTGTATGTGCAGAAAAGTGACATAACGCAGAGAGAGGAAAGTTAACCATTGTAGCAGTTGCGTTGCCAGGTTGGGTTTAGCGTGTCTTAGGAGGCAACATTTTGTTTGGATATTTGACCATTTCTGAGTGGAATTACACAGACATAAACACTAGACGCCTGACCGACTGGCCGAAACATGCGTCAGTGTGTCCACCATCTAGGGTCATTTGTCAAGACTTCAGCATATATATATATATATAATAACAATCGACTGCATGGAATTACCTTCCACACATAGGACAAATGTTTTTTGTTGTTGTTGTTGTGTTTAGCTCATAACATTAGCTTGGGAGATATATCAGCTGGAACTGTGGAAAATGTTATCTATTCTCTTGTTTAAGCTAGCCTTCAAACAACAACAACAATATCAACGTCCATTGGGTTTAACTATTTTCCAAGGTTTCCAAATTGGTGAAATAAAGCAACCTCAAAATCAGTTTGAGCGGTTGTTGTCATCCGTTTATAAACATGTAAATATATTTAACAAATATGTAAATATAATGAATAAATACGTGATATAATAGGTAAATATGTAACAAATGAATGTACTATATAATAGATAAATGTTATTGTGTTTAAATATATGTAAATATCTACATTTGTTCCACAAAAAATGTTAAAACTTGTGCCCTAATGTACATGTTCATTGTACAAAAATATCACATATGTAAATAAATGCTATTGCATTATTTTGTCATGGGCGAAATCATGTTTCTGCTCAAAAAAGAGAGTATAGCAGTCCCAATATCTGATTTGCAAACTTCTTCCATTTCCTCTCAATCATTTCTATAAGTATGCTACGTCCATAATTATAAATAATAAATGAATGCAATGATTCTTCACAGTCACGTAAATGTATTTTTTTGTGGGTTTTCTTCAGAAAACACATCGCTGTCGCATGGACTTGTTTAGGTTGACAGAGCAGACTTGACCCTCACAATATGGCGCCGCTCTGGCGTATTGAAGCGGTGGGCAGACACGGGCTTTGCGGCGTCAAGAGTTTGTCTATGGAATTACAGGCTGTATCTGGCAACGCAGAGCAGGAAGCTTCATGTGTGTAAACCGTCATTACTCACACATTGACTTATTAAATAGATGGTTTAAAGCTCTCTTGGTCACTTTTAATTCAGTGTTTGAAATGTTAAATGTAGGCTTTTTTGATAGCTTTAGGAGCACAGGCTACTCAACTTTATTTAAAATGGATTTCGTGTGTGTGTGTGTGCGTGTGTGCGTGTGTGGGTGTATTAGTTTAAGGATTATTTGCCTGAAAACTCCAGTTCCCACATTTTTACTATTTCACTAAAAGGAAAAATCCAAAAGTCCTTGATTTTTTTTTCTTCGTTTTCCTCGAGGGCTTCCTACTAATCAGTGAAAGCTTCTCAGCGCGGCTCCTGTGGGAACATGCATAAAAATGTGGTTTTTAACACGGAAAAGGGTCTGAAATGATTGAGTTGTTGAAGCATGTCCTTCATCCTCCTGTGGATGTGTGTCATGTTTTTTGTTAATCAAAGTTCTCTTTAGAGTCAAGTGGATTCCCAGCAGAGGCAGAGATAGAAAATGGCAAAAAGGCATCCGAGGTGAAGTGCGCATTTGGAATCACAATAATGCATCTGTCAGGGTCTTTGGTAATAAAGAAAGATGGAACTTCCAAAATCATGTTTTATTCAGCAAACACAGAGTAATTATAAGCATCCTCTGATGCTCTATGTGAGGTTTTGCGGCTTAACTTTTGTTTTTGTTGACCAATAAGTGTTATCAAAGAAAATCCGAGTTGTAAACGACCTAACTTCCAGTATACAGTGCCTTGCGAAAGTATTCGGCCCCCTTGAACTTTTCGACCTTTTGCCACATTTCAGCCTTCAAACATAAAGATATAAAACAGTAATTTTTTGTGAAGAATCAACAACAAGTGGGACACAATCATGAAGTGAAACGAAATTTATTGGATATTTCAAACATTTTTAACAAATAAAAAACTGAAAAATTGGGTGTGCAAAATTATTCAGCCCCTTTACTTTCAGTGCAGCAAACTCTCTCCAAAAGTTCAGTGAGGATCTCTGAATGATCCAATGTTGACCTAAATGACTAATGATGATAAATAGAATCCACCTGTGTGTAATCAAGTCTCCGTATAAATGCACCTGCTCTGTGATAGTCTCAGAGGTCAGCTTAAAGCGCAGAGAGCATCATGAAGACCAAGGAACACACCAGGCAGGTCCGAGATACTGTTGTGGAGAAGTTTAAAGCCGGATTTGGATACAAAAAGATTTCCAAAGCTTTAAACATCCCAAGGAGCACTGTGCAAGCGATAATATTGAAATGGAAGGAGTATCAGACCACTGCAAATCTACAAAGACCCGGCCGTCCCTCTAAACTTTCAGCTCATACAAGGAGAAAACTGATCAGAGATGCTGCCAAGAGGCCCATGATCACTCTGGATGAACTGCAGAAATGTACAGCTGAGATGGGAGACTCTGTCCACAGGACAACAATCAGTCGTATACTGCACAACTCTGGCCTTTATGGAAGAGTGGCAAGAAGAAAGCCATTTCTTAAAGATATTCATAAAAAGTGTCATTTAAAGTTTGCCACAAGCCACCTGGGAGACACACCAAACATGTGGAAGAAGGTGCTCTGGTCGGACGAAAACAAAATCGAACTTTTTGGCAACAATGCAAAACGTTATGTTTGGCGTAAATGCAACACAGCTCATCACCCTGAACACACCATCCCCACTGTCAAACATGGTGGTGGCAGCATCATGGTTTGGGCCTGCTTTTCTTCAGCAGGGACAGGGAAGATGGTTAAAATTGATGGGAAAATGGATGGAGCCAAATACAGGACCATTCTGGAAGAAAACCTGATGGAGTCTGCAAAAGACCTGAGACTGGGACGGAGATTTGTCTTCCAACAAGACAATGATCCAAAACATAAAGCAAAATCTACAATGGAGTGGTTCACAAATAAACATATCCAGGTGTTAGAATGGCCAAGTCAAAGTCCAGACCTGAATCCAATTGAGAATCTGTGGAAACAACTGAAAACTGCTGTTCACAAACGCTGTCCATCCAACGTCACTGAGCTCGAGCTGTTTTGCAAGGAGGAATGGGCAAATATTCCATTCTCTCAATGTGCAAAACTGATAGAGACATACCCCAAGCGACTTACAGCAGTTATCACAGCAAAAGGTGGCGCTACAAAGTATTAACTTAAGGGGGCTGAATAATTTTGCACGCCCAATTTTTCAGTTTTTTATTTGTTAAAAATGTTTGAAATATCCAATAAATTTCGTTTCACTTCATGATTGTGTCCCACTTGTTGATTCTTCACAAAAAATTACTGTTTTATATCTTTAAGTTTGAAGGCTGAAATGTGGCAAAAGGTCAAAGTTCAAGGGGGCCGAATACTTTCGCAAGGCACTGTATGTCACTATTTATTTCATTCAAAATTCAAGATGCGACTTATCTGTGGATTGTTCAGCTGGCAGCACCATCTAGCGAGTAAATATGTAAACTGCATAGGAATGCATAGTGGCTTCTCATTGAGCTGTTGGGGCAGCTTTGAGTGCATTTGAATGAAAAAATAATACAGTGGCGCATAGTGTTAAGTAACTTTGTTAATGCACAACTTTATGCATGCATGCACAATTCTAGCGTTTACATGTAAATATTCAACTTTACATTTACATTTGAAAATCACAGTTTGATTTGTCGATATGATACTAACAAAAATAAATTTACTGTCAAAAAGATGTCACAGTGTCACAAATGCAGTCTTTATGCTTGATACATAATGAATTATTAATGGTGTGTTTACTCCATTTATGCAGTAATCTCCACCCCTACAAAGCAGCGATGCACATTCAGTCTTCACATGGCTAGTTATGAACGGTACATATAAGAAAATACAAATTGTTTGTGGACATAAACAAACTGAAACAGTGAGGAGGAGCAGGTGTTTGGAAAGGAACACAGTAAACTTGTGTTTATCAGAGAAGGATACTTTTAGGAATCATGGCCCGCCCCAGGCACACTCTAATAGACACATTTTTCAGCCAATAGCATGCTATGTAAGAAAAAGGGAATGGTTGAGTGCAATCCAAGCTAATTTGAAGCAGTCTAACATTTGGCTGTGCGACTTATTGCCCGGAACGACTTCATACTGGATTTTTAAACCCTGTGAAAGTTGACATATATGCAACCTATAGTCTGGATAGATGAAAAAATTAGAATAAATAACAACATAAATATTTCTCCATGACTCAGTCTGATCATAAAGTTAAACATGATCAAGTCCTGTAAATTAACCTTTGTCTAGCAATAGATCATATTTTCACTCTATACTAAAACATTGACCATGAACACAGAAGCCAGTTACAGCTACAGGCTCTAAAAGCCTGAATCTCTTTGATGTGAGAGTAAACGGTTTCGAGTTATGGCATTAAACACAATTTGAGAAGGTTTTCCTAAGATTTCAATTGTTCATCTTGCAGACCTTCAGCATGGCACCCGGACTAGAAAAGACTTTAGTTGTTGTTCTGTGAGTTCAGACGTCTGCAGTGCCTGAAAGGCAAGGGGAATCTGCTTTGAAAGTATTAAAATGCTAAAACATTATCTTTACATAAAGCAGCTGAGTCAAAGGAAAGATTGGGCACAGAAAAGACTCATTTCTGAATGTCTTGGGGGTTTCATTTTACTCTGATAACCTCAAAGCTTCAGTGTGGAGTCCTAAATGAAATATTCAACATTCATTAACTCTTGGTTTCAGTTCTTTCTAGGCTGCCGCTTGCACACGTCACGTCATGGAAATCCTATTGAACATTAAAGAAGCAGCTCCTCATCAGGAGAGCAGAGCATCATGGGTTGTCTTTCAACCTCAAAAAAAGTGTTTTAACCAAAGCTTCCTGTGTAGAGTTTCTTGTTATCTGTCCTTTTAAAAGAAATATTGTGCTTTTACCTCCGACTGTGCAAAGGAAAGGGATCAAGCAGCTTCTTTGGTCACCAATGAAATGTTACGCAAATTATTGTACGTTTTCATTTCTAACAAAGCTTTTCTTGAAAAAGCGTATCTTTTGTTTTCAAAACAATTAAGCAATGTGTACCGTGGCAAAACAGGCATTAACAGCTTGTGTAAACACAAGCGTGTATTTAAGAACAGAAACTCGCTAAGGCGATCCCAAAGGGATACAGCAAAAGGTCCTGCCCCACCTGAGTAAAAGTGTCTTAAATGGGTTTTGTCAACTGTAAATGGCTTTAGACACGAAGAAATACCATTATCATTGAAGTGTAAGAACAGGGGTGTCGGACTTAAGTCCTGCAGGGTCGCTGTACTTGTTTCTTCTGTCAGCGGGCTCCACTCTCTGAAAGATTTCCCAGGTTCATCTTATCCCACCTAAGCTGAAGTTTCAGCTCTGAGTTAAGTGAAGTGATGTAGGTTGACTTCCAAAGAGAGTTTTACTGTTCTCTCTCCCCTGAGGTGGAGAATAACCTTTCCTGTAAAAGAACCAAGTTGTCAACCGCCCTCGTTCAGTCGTGAACTGTTTTCATACATCGTTTTGCTAAAGTCAGAAGTGCCTCCGGCCTCAGTGTCTTAGCTGGAGGGATCCATAGCTGGGTGGCACAAAGATGTGTTGGCGTGTGAGTGGCAGGGCTGTAAATCTCAGAGTGAGGCGTTGCTGTCGTAGAGTTTTACTTTCTGAATGCAAACCTGTGATGCTCCTGTATTTCCATATCCGATAACAAATTATAAACAAAAATTTCACAGAACAAATCAGGAAGTGAATCTTCTGTGAACTGCAAATGATAGGGGTTAAATTTACATTAAGCTTATAGGGTTAGTTTGACTTTAGCCTATGGTTAATTTGACTTAAGTGGTTGTTTGAAGTTAGGAGTAGTTTGAGGTTAGTGTTATTTGACTTAAGTTAGTTTAACACCGGTGTTAGTTTGAAATTAGGGTTTGGGCAAAGATTATTTAGTGTGATCTATCAGATGTTTGCTGTACAATTCGCTAAAACCAGTCATTAATGATATGTATGTGATTGATAGGCCTCCACTAATGCAGTTTTTATCTGACAGACCTTGTGTTTTTCCAGTTTTCATCATGCATCTCATTGTGTGCATCACTCAGTTTTCTCTTGTTGTTAGAGGTGACAGACAGCCGACCCCATGCTGTACGCTGTTCTCACAGGTAGCTGGTTGCACTCTCTCGCTTTCCTGGACACAAAGTGGCTGCAGGCCTTTATTTGCACTCAGGCCTCCCAGCGTGCCAACCTATTTGCTAAACAGGCGAATTGATTTGCCAGCCAGTGTTCCTTGATTGTGTCCGTCTAGGAAAGCAATCGGGCTGACGCTGTGGAGAGATACAGAGAGATGAGTTTATTCATCATTCATCGATCAAGCGGGCCGACTGAGATTAGGACGCAATTCTGAGTGTTGCAGACTTTCCCACTGTGAAGAGATGCTGGTCGAGTTATTAACGCAGCAGACCTGCTGACCACTGGGAGGCCAGCTTGACTTTATGAGGCAAAAACAACATTTTTCACATGCGGCACATCGTTTTCCACAAGCTCTGCAGTCAGAGATACAACCAGAGCATCAGGTGGAGTTAAAGGGATAGAGGATACGGCTTTTAAATAGGAATTATCATCTAAAGTTAAACATTCCATTAAAAAATTAGTTATTAGAAAAATGTCTTTCTTTTTACTGGCATGATTAATAATACACAGGCGTGGGAACCTTCCTTTGCATAGCAAACAAACATGACTGAAGCACATGAGGTAAGCCGTTTAAATATGTCTGGTTAAACGTCCATCTGGAACAATCAGCTACACCACCCAGGATTAGAAGAGACCAGAAGAAAGACTTGAACAACAGAATCAGAACTAGTGTTGCAGGAGTCTCAGTGAAACTCAGGAGAACCTTCGGCAAACATGCCATACCTGTGGACTTTGAGACATAAACTGGTTGGTCCTAACGACAAAACATCAGATGAAAGATCTTTCCTCCGTCTACAATGCCATCGTCTTTGTGCTAATGAGGCACACAACACACTAATAAAGGCCACTCGACTCCAGAGTATCAACCACAGACTCCCAAATAGTCAGTTTATCACATCAGAAACCTCTTTGATGAGAGGTGAAACATCTTTAAAGGGACATAGGGCAGGACCAAGAAATTATATTTAATACTGACACGACGGTCGTTAGGGTAACTGCAGCCATCAGCCAAGCCAACATGGGAGAGTCAAAGTGTGATGGCAAATGATGCATTTAGCTTCATTTGATATCACGTCCACTGGATTGCGTGGAAAATTTGGACCATGAATTGCAGTGCATCATACAGCCTGTTCAAGGCAATTGGTAGATATGTGTGTGGGGTCATTTTTTTTGGTTTTAAACACTTCATCACCCATTAGCCTTGAAAGATTTCAAATTAATGTTTTTTTTTTGTTTTTGTTTTTTTACAAATCCAGCTCTATTCTCCTTAAATATCATGCTAAATCCACTTTTTTTTTCAGCCCTTAAATGGATTTTGTTGTATATTTAGATTGTTTAGAAGTACAGAAAAGTTCAAATTAATCTCTTCAGGTGCTCCGTTGATATCTTTATACTCTGTTTTGGTCATATTTTTCAATCTGTTTCGATTTTTCTATTCTCTATTATGTTTTTTGAACAATAACATCACAGTATTTGCAGCGGAACTGCCAAATTAGGACATCGACTCCAGGCCCAACACTTCGAGCAGTCCGCCATTTTTATTTCTCGCTTTTATTTTGTAGTCCAAGCTCAAGGATGCCAAAGTTACGAGAGGATAAGTCAAAATGTTTGGTTGTTGGATGTAGAAACCCACACGCTTCATTACACCGTCTCCCAGCATCAGAACCATTTCTAAGTGCCTGGTTGAGTTTTATTTTTCACAGAAATGTACCCACATCTGTGGGTAAGGTCATTTTGTGTGCGCGAAGCACTTCAATGATGACTGCTTCTGCAACCTCCGCCAGTATAAAGAAGGATTTGCCAAAAGACTTTGTCTGATTGAGGGTTCAATTCCTTCTATCTTTGGAGACGATGAACAAAGCACTTCGGTAAACTGTAAATAATGCTAAAAAGTGTGATGATAAGACTTTCCTGTCATTGTTTTGTTAGCATTAGCAGTTGCACCGTCTTCATATGTTAGCGCTGTGTGCTTGTTTTAGATCCTTGATGATATGGACTACGTGGTTTAATTTAAGTCTAAAGTTTTCATTAGTCATTTCATTTTGCCGTTTTTGTCTCAGAAAAGACTGTATTAAAATGCATTTTGTGACGTTAGCTTGGCGCTAGCGTTACTTGTTAGGGTTCTGCAGGTTCATCTTCATTTTCATCTCGCTCCGCCGGATCCGACTCTGGCTCGAACATGTAAGGCTGGATGGACAAGTCTTCTGTTGTTGACATTTTGTAAATAACGTGTGAATAAATATTTTCTGCGCCGCTAAATAATCGTATCTCTTCTATCAAACTACAAAAATGGCCAAACAGGGTGAAGTTGAACCAAGTGTCACCTCTGCAACCTGAAGAGAGGGCGGGGTCTGAAGTGTCTCATTTGCATTTAAAGAGACCACACCAAAACGAGTTGCTCTCAGAAGCACATCAGAAAAGGGGTAGAAAAGGGGCCGGTGGAGCTATAATAATGAGAAATTCAGACCCAAGCATTGCAGTTCCACTTTATTTAGACCACAACTGTATGATTTATACGTATGTAAAAAAGGAAGGACTTAAATGCATGATATGTCTCCTTTAAGCTAAACTTTACATGCAGTTGCCTCGGTTAAACTACAAGAACGACACGGCACGATCAGAGTGATGGTATATATCCGATATGTTTGATATTCACATGTCATGTCACATGCATGTTAGACATCCATGTGACAAAACTATTTCAAGGTGTTTTGCTGCATTGCGGGTGATGAAACTGTAGTACAATGTCGTGGATTTGTTCCTCAGTTTATTGTTCTTTATGGCGATGGCGAGTTGCGGTGAGCGTCCCTCTGAGAGTGGTAACAATGATGGTCCATCAGCACATTCACATGCAGGGATTTATTTACTTTGGCCTTAGAAAGGAGAATATCTCTTCCTTGATCTTTCCTTCAGGAGCCATGAGGAGCTCCCGACTGACACATCTATTTAGCAGCGGTGACGGCAGATAAGCGATGTGTGCGCAGCCACTGTTTATCGCTTCCATCCACACACAGCTCTTAGTTTGTTTTTAGGGGACTTTGGGAGGCTCAGACTCTTTTTGGACTAAAGGCCTCTACAGCAAAGCCCAGCTGTCTGATTAGTGTGAGACATTTCTGATTGGTGGAAAGGTCAGAGTTCACCGACTGCATTGACTCCGGGGTTCATGGATTTTTACTTGCACGCTCTCCCACTGGATAATTAAATGGGTTGCCAATGCTTATGATTAATGGCTGCATTCAGGCGTGCGAGTGGCGCTCTAAACAAACTGCCTGTGAGTCTTATTGTAACGTCAACTGAGATATTTACAGAATAATTGAAACTGGCAGCTCTGCAGCTCCATGTAATGTAAATAAGCATCAAATTACACAAAATCTTGTCATATTTTAATGTAGTTTAATTATAAACTTTAATATAATAACAGTAATAATAAGCAGTGGGCCAGGAGTTACTGTTAGACTTTTTGGGTGTTTTAATGTTTTCATATACTGCACTGGAATACGGTTGGAGATCCCAGCTGGTGTTGTGTTTTAAGTGTAGACCATTGTATCTTTTGACCAAGTTCAGATAATGTAGCTACTGGCCGCTATGGTAACGGGCTGTTGATACTGTGTTTTCAGTAAGGCTGTTTAAGTGTTTATACAACTTCAAATGTTGACACTCATTTATAATAAACAACAAACTATTCTATGTTTTACATTTGTATCTGTACTAAATCCAAAATTAACCCAAACCTCAAAACTGAGGTACGTACTAAACAGAAAATGTTAAATACTCCTTGATTATTGACTAGTACTAATGTATTTGATTAACTTTATGGATCCGGGTTAATCTAAGTCAATACATATTGATCCTGTTCTTTTGAGTTATGTTTTCCCCCTTTACGGCCCTGTAGTAAGCACACAAGTATATAATATAATAGATATACTGGGTCTTCACACCTGCAGCTTATAATGCATTAGAAAGTCATGTGATCAAAAACTATTTCAGAGAAACAGATGAAAAACCTAAGTGACAATCTCAGTCACTGAAAAAAGTAACAACAGTTTTTGTATATGTCACAATAAGAAAATATAACATAACGCATCATTTGAGACCAAAGTGGTTCCTGTTGGTCAATTTGAATCCGGAGAGTCCTGACTCTTTCAGGGCAGGGAGTGATCTGGTTCTTTAACCCAAATCATTTGAGTCCTGAGTCTCCTGACTCTTTTCATGGAGTACACTAGATAGATCCTTAACCCTAAAGGTTTGATGTTACTGTTTCCTTTGGAGTCTGGAGTGGTCCCAGTGGTTCATGGTGTTTCTGGGATTCTGCCTGTGTTTGGATTCATCTAAACCCTTTAAGCCCACAGTGGTCATGGGGAGTTTTGCTGACTTTACAACCTTTACTGCTTAGAGGGCTCAGGCGATTCGTGTGTCTGACTCGGTTCAAAGATTCAACTCTTGAACCCCGTTGTTCACTAACCCATCAGCTCTAGTATCAACTGATTCGTAATCTGCATCAGTGGAAATGCAGCTCTGAATTATGACCAGTGCTTCTCGTCAGCGTCCGAATGTAATTCAAAGGAGTGTATGCAACACAAGTATCTACAAACGCATTGAATCTACAGAAATGGGTGTGATATTATGTTTTAAAGATGACTGTAGAGGTCTTGATTCCATCTCTGAATTCCTCCTTAAGCACAGTGAATACAATATTGTACGTGTGCGTCGCCGTTGGAGGTTTTACCCGACAGGGATCATAAGTCTGTGGAAACACAGCCTGATAACTGTTCAGATTAGCAGCTCCTCCATGCGATCATTAGACTAAGGGTTAGTGAAATATTAAAGCTCTGTTCTCATACATATTCACATGCCTTCACTTAACATCAGCACGCCTCAGTGAGAGCTTTCCTTTGGGTGTCATTGAGCAACGAAACAAACATGTATGAGGTCCAATAAATCATGTATGCAATAATATATGTAAAAGTATGTTTGCAATTAGTTTGGGAAACAGGGTTGCCAGGTTGCGTTATCGTTGTCATTTTCCAGGCAGGTTTGCCTCATTTTCCCAAGCAGAAATACACTTTTAAAAATTGGAAAATCGAAAAAAGTACACATGCTTTACTATACTATATAGGTATTTCAGTTATTTTTACCTTACTCAAGTATTTGAGTACTATTGTACACGAATATCTGCACATAATAAAAGCTGTCTCGTTACTTTATTCAACTTTAAAGGAACACAAAATGGAATGACAGTGTTGTTTAATTAATTACTGATTACTTTAATAAAAAAAATAATGAATTACTGTGAAAAGTAACACAAATGTTCCAACTACTGCCCTAGCCATTCATATTTTTACTGTATGGAGGATAACGCTCAGTGCTTATTTCCATCATTATCATTTCATTACTTTGAGCCCAGACACAGCTCACATTTAACTACAATGTTATGCGAAAGAAGTCGTGATATTCTGGAAAATATGGTACGAACTACACTGTGTAGCTACATCTCCTAGTAGGAGCCATGTGGTTACTTATATAGCACAAATTACAATGTCATCTCAAAGTGCTTAACAAAATATAAAGTCCATAGTAAGAAAGAAAGAACCCAACAAGATCCACATGAACAAGCATTTAGCGACAGTGAGAAGAAAAAACTCCCTCTTTTTTTATCGGTAGAAATCACCAGGTTCAGAGGTGGCAGCCATCAGCGTCGACTGGTTGTGTTAGTGGGAACCAAATAGGATAGAAGGACAGACCGTCCGAGTGTCCCAGACGAGTTGAGCCGCGAACCATTGATCAGTCCATCAGAGTGTCAGAGCTGAGATACTGATGATGAAATTTAAAAAAATATATTCATAGAGCATCTTATACAGCACTTTTGAATCCTTTAACCTTTTACTCACTAGATGGCACTGTCAGATGAACTATTGGCATATAAGTCTCATTGTTGTATGAGTCACACTGTCTATTTTAAATGGATAAAAGACACAAGTTAAACTCTGAAAAATGTGTTTTCTGGCACGTATATGGACAGAAGTGTATGAATATTTAAAAACATTTCGGAGTAGAAAACATCCATATATCAAAATTAACTTGTATTTAAACCTAGACAGGGATCTGAGGAGGGAGAGGCTGAAGGATGTTATCAGTCTCTTTACCATCATGCAGACTCATCCTACCTCCCTCCCTCCTCTCTCGTGTCTTCCAGTGCCAGCGGCTCCAACTATCTGCCATGCAACAGTGCTCACTGCTGGAGGACTCCTTCAGATGGGACTTATTTATGATGGAGATGCCTTTTTCCGAAGGCCCCACAGATGTGCGCTGCACCATGGAAATAAAGATGGGCGCGTGTCCTTTTGCATTCATTAAGAATTTGAGCATGCTCTGCAGCCACATCACCATTTCAGGGTTTGTCTGAGAAGGAAGACTGAGGAAGGAAGTCTGGGAAAAATGCTCATTAAAGTTTTACAGTTTGCACTTAGTCCAAATATTTAGTTATGATGGGAAACTACACATCTGTATACTTTAAACGTCATCATAAGCTGTGTCTGTCCTGTTAGATTTACAGGCCGAGGGAACCTTCTGCTTTCTTTAGAGCTGGTCGGTTAATGAATGATCCGGGTTAAAGTCCAATTATTGTATTGAAACAGGACTTATGGTTCCTCTAAGTACACAAAAGACATAAAGCTGGCAAAGTCATTGTAAACATAGTGGGTTAGAAGGATTTAGTTGAATCAATTCACTGACAGAATCACAGATTAATTAACCCCGAAAAGACTAGTTTACAAATCCACGTTTGGTACTAAAGACCAAAATAAAATAATAATATAGAATATATTCCAAATAATAAATAGATTAATAAAATAATATAAGAATACTTTATAGTATTATGAACAAGATATTTAAAGAATATGCATGAATTGATTTTAAAAATAATGAAAAGTAATTAAATTGCGAGTATGATTAGTGTGTGATTCAAATGATTAATTAAATTAATCCTCGTGTTAATAAAATTAAACATTTATTATCCCCCGCCACAAAGTGGAAAGGGGGGTATAGGTTTGAGTTCTGTTCATTCGTTTAATATAGTAATTTGATGTTTTGATGTGATAATATTTTCTTATGTATACATCTAAGTTCTTAGATGAAGGACATTTAGGAAAAGGTTGTGAGTATAATGACAACCAATCATGCGGGAGATGTTGATGACTGCCTTCTTGTTTTAACTTGATCATCTCAGTAAATTTTAACGAGTACTTTTTATACTTTAGAGAAGATGAGAAGGTGTGTCTGTACTTTAACCTCTAGCAGAGTACATTTTAGTATAAGCATGTGTACTTTGAGTTAGAGAATGTGTACCACTTACGTTTGGCGCCCATGGTGATTCTTTGAGCGTGTTTTTAAATGAGTATGAAATAAAACATCATCCTCCATGAGCCAAACAAACAAAATGTCCCCTCTTCATTTAGCTGGAGGAGAAATGTAAGGAAACATCCAGCGATAAATCCAGAGGGAGATTTCAGCAGAATACCTCTTGGTCTACTTACGTAGGAGATGAAAAGCTTGTGAAACATTTGTACTTCAGAGGAAGTTTAAAAAAGCTGCGTTTGGAAGGAAATCTCAACAAAACCTTCCGATGGAGCCCGCGGTTCACAAATGCAGAGGTGCGAGCTGTCGGGGTGGTGTATGCTAGCCTGATGTTTTACCTCCAGTGGTTTTCTCTCTTGTTGCTCACCCATACACATGCACACACACACACACACACACACACACTCCGCTTTAGTGAAATTACTGAAATCAAAGCATCTCTAAAGCATTAATTATTAAGTCAAACCTGACCACAGGCTAGGTTTACTCACGCATTCTGCGCCACAGAGCTCTTGCATGGCTAATAGCGCGCCAAGAGTGTCTTGTTGTAGCCATTTAGCTAACAAAAGGAAACATGTGCCCTGTATATTTTAGCCAAACTGCACATGTGGCTAGAATCCAGTGTGATCGAGCATCGTTGTACTCTCGTTTGATTGATGTGCCTGCTGTTATGGAGCGTCGGTGGTTATGCATGATGGCGCTCTATGTAAATGGCACGCGTCATGTTTGTTGGACAGGTGTGACCTTTCCTTCCAATCGTTAGCTACCTTGACCTTTTGTCAATAAGGGCATAAATATTCCCCGACCAGGTGAAGCTGAACTTTCCCACTCTATCACCGCCGTGACACCGGTGCCTCCTTTCCTTCCTCTGCTGACCTTTCAGGCACATACAAACTAGTTGTCCACACTTGGGAATTGAGATAATGCATTCCTGCTGGAGCCTGACATCTTTCCAACCTGAGCTTGCTCACTTGATTAGAGAGAGTTCTCCCTGTGCTGTGTTGCATTGAGATTGTTTTATTTCCAGAGGCTCTGGTGCATGAAAAGACTTCACCTCCCCATCCTCATCGAGAGGATTTCAAAGAAAGACTGATTGCGTTGGAATAAATCTGCAAAAAAATGTCAAATCACAGATGTTTTTGTTTCATTTTCAACTACTGCTGTCAACCTTTTCTATACTGGCTGTTTTAACAAAGGGGAACACTTAAGGGACACAGCATGATTACTATTGCAACAACAAATCATCAGCAGATTAAAACTAACCTGTGTCTAACCAATTTGCAAAAAGTGCATCACATTTTCATGTACATCTACAACTTTACACATCAAAAACATCTCTTTCTCTTTATCTCTCGAGACAAAATAAACCACATGATGTTGATTAATAAAAACTAAATGTTTGACTGCTTTTCTAACTAAAACTCTTTTCTTTTTTCCTCCCTCTTCTGCTCTTTACCCTTCGGCCTCATGGATTAGGTGAGTGCATTTACGTTCTTTAGTTTTGTGATTGTTACGTGATGTTTGTGTTGTTTTTCCAACGTAGTCACTGAATTTGATTTCCAAACTTTGTGTGCTGTCTTGTAATTACCACAGAGGTCACTGTTCATAAATGAGTTGGCATGCATGATTTCTAAATTATTTTCTCGGCATCTAAAAGCACAAGAAATGTGATAACGGCATATTGCAAATGTGTACTCGAGTATTAAGCAAGTTGCTTGGCATTTAATATCACAGACAAATATGTGGCATCTTCTTCAGCTTTCAAAGTTTCTATTGTAGTCAATCATTTGTCTTCATTTGCATCTTTATTCTTGCAATTACCACCTCTGGCCACAGAGGTCACTGATGCTGCAGTTTAGAAATATAAAGACTTGGCTTCCCTGTTTTAGTTATTTTAAACCATTTCTGAAAATTACTACTTATTTAAAGTGATACACACAAAAACAAAACACTGTAAACACACAATGATTTTTGCAGCAAGTAAAAAGTTTTAGGGCACATTTTCACAAGAGAAGAGGAATAAACAAATTTTGAGGCCCCAAAAAATTCAAAAACTAGTTGTGATTTTATTTTTCACGTCTGTGGTGGAGCTGTGCTGTGCAGCGATCATCCACAGGGATTCATTGTCACCGACAGTTACTTCAGGCTTCTTAAGTCGGTGAGCGCGGCACAGGGAAGGCCTGACAACCTGATTTCCACATCCCTGAGAAATGTGTAGCAGCGCCAGCTGTCCCTCCATCCTCGTCAGCGCGTCTCCCTGGAAGTGTGGAGCTGCAGGTTCCCCTTGGCAGGGGGAGCGCTGAAAGGAGGTCAGGGAGATTGACTGAATCAAGATTAAGCTGCCACAACAGCACTTGGGCTTAAATGTGCAGATGAAGGCACAAAGCCCAGAAGTAATTTTACAGATTGCTCGATGTGACGAGACGTACCACTCTGTGCTCAGCCGCTCAGGTTCACAGCGCCGGGACGATAATGAAAAAGTGCTCGCTGGGTTTTCACTGTTGCAACTTTGCAGGGTTTCTTTCATTAGCGTCAAAAGGAGCTGTTTGATGTTTGACACATCCCTTGGTTACCATACAGGTGTGCATGCATGACATTTATTTGTTTCTGCTCAAAATCCATCTGTGAAAATATTTAACAGCATTTTATTTATTAGCAACTTATTCCTGGAAAACTAATACGCAGATATCTGAAATTTCACAATTTGTTTCATTCTTGCATCGTTTTACCCATATCTATTTTGTTTCTGTTTCATTGGCTCTTCTTAATTAGATGTTATTACTGGCTATTAAACTTCCTGAAATTGTGACAAACATACTTAAGACAGTTGATTGAATAAACTATTATTGATCTTAAATTTCTAGCTTCTGAAGTCACATAGGTAATCAAATAATTAATATTGTGAAAATGCATATTATCCCAAAACATTTTTTTTTAATGATAAATAATTTAAATGAATAATAAAGTAGACATTTCTATTTTAGGAAGTGAATTCCATAATTAAATTTTTTTTATGAGATCACAAACAATCGGAGGAACTACAGTATATAATATAGTACACAGTTTAAAAGCTTGACATTTTCAGGGCCTTACCAGGTTTTTTTTTTAATCAACTTTGGTCACATTTGTTCTGGTTTACATTTGATTGTTTTTGTGCTTTTTTGTTGGTTTTGTTGGTAAAGCTTTAATTGTATTTAAACAATAGAAGAAAAAAATTATCACAGAAATTTGCAGAACAATTTCGTCTTTATTTTTATTTATTCAGGTGGCTGGTTTTCTATTTGCCAAGCTGGCCTTCTGCAAATAAATGAAGAAAAAATATGATAATTACTCAAATTTTTGAAAGCAGTTTAATTTAAAAGTACTGAAACCTGAGCTAAAACCTTTTCTTTCACATATTTGACTGATGAAAAGGTATTTTCTTCATGCCTGTTTGTAGCTTTTATACATCCTCTCTGTTTGAATTGTGGCTTAATGTGACTTTTAAACATCAATTGCTCAGATTAAAGGAGAATCCTTCCTCCGTAATGAGATATTTGATGGTCATCAGTAGGTTTTGTTTGCTTCTTACGGTTTTTGAACAACAGAAATCCACCATAGAGTTTCAGATGTGGACTGTAATGTGAGTATGGCCCCCATAATTAGCCCAGACCTCATTGTGAATGATGGTAATGGCTGTGAAATGATTTCTCATTTCATCATAACCTGTAAACAAAGCTCTGTGGTGACTGAAATGTAATACAGTACATCGTCATTTTGTGTTTGTTCATCCGGCTCTGAATGTTTGAATCCCTGATGGGATGGCATGGGCTGTTTTTCAGAGCCAGGTAATAAGTCATGGCATTTACTTTAGTATTTTATTTTATAAATTATACTTATAGTAGTAGTTTGAAAGATACTTTTTTTTTGTATGACCCGTTCAAGCATTAATTTGAGCTCTCTGTTGGCCTGGTTTCTTGCTATTCTTGTTGCTTAACTCATTGACTGCCAGCCATTTTCAGAACAGATACCCCCCTCACTGCCAGCCATTTTAGAGCATTTTGACCAATCTTTTAAGACCCACAGAATATTTTTTACTATGACTGAAAGAATAGACTCTACTTTCATCAATAAAATTTTTGGACGTGTTCAGGCCATGTTGGGTCTAACTTTTAAACTTTACTCCCAATGTGTCAGTATAGATCATAAGCCTAATGAAATGGTCAACAACAAAACAGTTTATTTTCTGCGGAATCACAGCAGATGGAATTGCTTTAATACTTATATCGCTAAATGGACTTGGTAAATGGACTTGATTTTATATAGTGCTTTATCACCACACTGAAGCAGCTCATTCACCCAATCATCTCACATTCACACACCAGTGGGACATGACTGCCATGCAAGGCGCTAGTCGACCACTGGGAGCAACTTAGGCTTCAGTGTCTTGCCCAAGGAAACTTCGACCCTAGTCAGGTACTGGGATCGAACCCCCAACCTCTTGATCAGAAGACGACCCACTACCACCTGAGCCACGGTCGCTAAGTACATGATCAAGCTGGTCAGTAGATGAATGATCCTCTGAGAGAACACAAAAGCACGATATTCACCAAAAAAAAACACATTGGGCTTAAACGATTCAGATGAATGTTAAATAACAAAAATTTTAGTGAGTTACTCGAAGCTAATACACAACTTTGAGGCCTTGTGCTGGATTACTTTCAGCTATTGTTTTAGATTTTAGATTGTAAATTATGCACTACTGTCTACCATGAGATAACTATAAGATATAAGCTGATGCATGTACATGTGGATTTGGGTTTTTTCTAAGCGCTGCAAGATGACTATAAAAGCATTGAATTGAATTAAATCCCTTACATACAAGAACAAGGTAAAGTGTGGCCATACCAGCCGGTCATTGCCCAATCTCGTTAGATCTCCAACGCGATGCAGGTCTGGTTAGTAGTTGGATGGGAGACCACTGAGAATTCCAGGTGCCACAGTGGGGGGACAGTCGCTCCAGTGGTATCTGTATCCACTATGTGGCAGCCTCGCTTCCGTCAGTCTGCCCCAGGGCAGCTGTGGCTACAATAGTAGCTTACCACCACTAAGTGTGGTGTGAAAGAAGAATGCCTTATTTCTGTAAAGCTCTTTGAGTGTCTATGAGAAAGCGTTATATAAAATCCAATGCGTTATTAATATTAGTACAAGAAAATGTTGGTTCAGACCTAGGGGGTTCAAAACTTGTGTTTTCTTGATGATATTTTCCCACCCTGTGTGTTTGTGGCTGTAACTCTCTGCATTGTTTGATTTTCCCCTCATCTGCCAAATCTAACTGATATCCATTCTGGAGATTGTTTTCAGCCAAGTCAAACAGTTTTATGCTAATGTAGCACTGGAGCATGAAATATTCATAGCTATCAAGCAGCGCCCAGTGTGTGTTAACCAGGTTCAAATTTATTTGGACAATTAGGGGGTGCTAAACATTACGGCGAGGGCTCTCTGCTCGTCGCAGTGCTGCTGCCAGTGCATGCCGCTTGTTTGGAAGATGTATCTGGGCTTTAGAGTCTCTTCCTGTCAAAATGAACCTAAGGGAAGATCCTTACCTCTCTGCAGGAGTGATTTAGAGTGACATTGGTGACGAACATAACCTGGAGTGCTGGCCTTCTTCACTGCACACATCACATCTTCAAACTTTAGGCAAGATGGAATAAATCACAAAGATTCGTCTTTTTGTGTGTGCATTAAAAAAAAAAACATTTGAAGACATTTTTAAGAACACTTCCACAGGTATTCAAGGACAAAATATCATTAGTGCAGTGCAGTTCTTAAACAGAAACTGCAGAAAATACTTCATCACAAAAAGATGATTTCAATAACTAGAATCCATCTTTACACAAATATATGTGATAACTTTGACCCTGTCATGGCACACAGTGTTTTTCATACACTTATTTCATCAGCGTGTGGTAAAAAGTTTGCTGTTCTATTGATTTGATGTAACATTGCGAGGAACCTGTCAGTTTATTCAACCTATCCTGCACTTCACATCAGTTCTTGCAGCTAGCTGTGATGTTCATTAAAACTGCAGTTGGTAACTCTTATAAAAATGACTTTTTGTCATATTTTCTAAAACTGTCACTATGTAAAGGCAGCATTACATGAAACTAGTAATCTGTAAAAAAAGCATTACGTCTCGCCTACTGCTCCTACAGCAAATTTTCAGAATCCTCCGCGACCGAGCAAAAAGAACCAATCAAAGCCAGGATTGTGTTTGATGGACTGTCTGACAGCTGTCGATCACAGCCTCCACTCCCTTCCGTTCGGTCAAGCTCACATCTCCGAGAGCCGATACCTCCGTGTTATGGCCCAGACTTGTTTGAGCCGCAACAAATAAGAAGGGGGGACACAACTTCAATGTTTAGGCTCATATGAGCACTTTTATTTACACCAGGTGATTGGAAGTATGTGAGATCGCAGCAGCGTGACCTGATGTGGCCGAACCACAGCAATACTCAGAGGTAGTGTGCCTATGGAGCTCAGTCCGGAGGAGTAGATGAAGGAAAGAGGAAGAGCAAAGACAGCAAACGTTGCTGATCTCTGGCAAAGATATCCAGGTTGGAGGAGAAGGCAGACGATTGATGATCAGCCCGGCACAGAGCTGCGCCCGTAGAGGAGAAGAAGCACACAGAGGGAGCCCAGCAGCTTGTTTCCGATGCTAGTGCTAACGTTACTGGTTGGTGTTGTTTTATTAGAAAGTAGGCGATATCTTTATGAAGTGACCTGACAGTCTTATTGGTTTTGTTGTGTGGTTCTGGGGGAGGGACTTCGGAGGCAGGTCAGGAGAGCAGCGGAGAGGAAGGGGGAGGGATCTGAAAGTTGTACTTGGTCAAATTTGATGCTGAGTCCTCTCTCTCCTTCAAGTTACCGACTGCACCTTTAACTCATAAACCAAGTGATTTACCGCTAGGAGTTGTTTGCAGAGCACCGCAACTTTGTGAGACAAGGTAATATAGTACGCTATAGTACTCTGGGCGCTCCACCGATGTCGGCCATTGACATTGAACCTCCAGCCTTAACCTGATGGATAGAGAGAGGCTACTGGACACCTTTTTGTTAGGGGTTGATGGCCAGGGCCAGACCGCCAAACTGCCATGTAGGCGGTAAGGTACCAAGCATCGGACAGCCTAAGAGTAGGACTGCCCTTAAAACAGACACATCCTCTATGCACGTGCCCACTGCAAGTCCCTTGAAGCCCTCAGCATGGGGCTTGGAAGACACACCCCTTGGTGGATGAGGCCAGCAGTCTAAAACAGATCAAGACCATCTCATAGCCGGTCTGAGGCCATATGAAGCCGTGAAATTGCCTGAGTGCGGAAATCTGCCTAGGAAGAGTTGGGAAGCAGGAGAGTGAGGACATAAGGCAAGTGATTTGTGGAGGAATTGCTCTTCATGCATCCCACCCAATCCACCGTCATGCCAAGACCAGGGGATGCCCACTGCCTGAACCAGGCTGTTCAGAAACTTTGACAGTCTAAAGAGAGAGTTATTTCAGTTTACGGTACAAAGACGTAGATAATGCTTTTAATAGTTTACATGAGCATCAAATTATCATTAATCAAGGAAGCATCATAGTGTTGGGATATTGGACGTTCTGTCATCTTTCCTTGCATGTAACACCAGACATATCAGCTATGATAGACCATGCACCCAAAAAGACATTTGATAAAAACGTTTATTTCATTTAATGCATCCCAAAATCAGAGTTCAAATTCTTAAATCGAGCTCACATCACTGATTCTGAAACCCTTAAGGCAGATTTATGGGTCCATGACAATACATGATGGCTTTAGTATGATTGGATGAAAGCTCTATATTTACATTTTACAAGAAGCAACCAAGAGAAAAAGCAATGTGACAATAGGGAATGTTTTCTACGTGTTAATGTTTACGTTTCTCTATGGGTTTTGCATTATATAGCGCCCTCAACAGTCTGTTTTCCACCCAAATGAAGTATTCGGTGCAAAAACACTAATTAGCAATATCTTAGGTAATCAATACCTTTAAATGATTAAACTTTACACAAGTGTATCTTTGGATTTTAGTTTAACTAAATACCACCAAAGCTCAGCAAGAGCGTTGTTGTCATTGTGATCTTGTCTTACAGCAGATTCTAACACACCAGTGAAATGCTACGCCATAGGCAAGATTCATGTTAAACTATTAAATACAAATTATTTTCCTCATTCTACATTTCGAAACTCAGTGATCCATTTTGTTGTTTGGCTTTTTCTGCAGCGCTGGGACTTCTGCTTGGGCTAATTGCTGAAATCTTTCCGCTTTAATGCCAGTCGGTCAGACGCTGTGGTTTTTCCCTCCCTTGGTAATCACTGATCACTTCAGCAGTGCTGTGATTGATGTCCTTTGGTGTATTTTTGTTCCTCAATTGTACTTGACATTCAGGAACTCGTGGCCTCGTTTTGTTCAGCCACGGTGAGATTATGTATTTAACAATTTGAAGCAACATTATTTATATTCACGTAACACTCTGAAACAGACTTGGTAAACTGGTGACCAGCTGCATATGGTCCAAATGAGGCTCTCAGTCAAATTTTGTGCAACCAATTTAACTCTGTTAAAAATATGTATCTAATTAATTCATCTAAAAATAATCGCCTAACACTGTTTGAAACAAGAAGCAATGATTTTTCCAATTTAAATGTATTTTTGTAAATGACTGAATCAATTAAAACAACAAATGAGCTTAAACAACAGAACTGTTTATTATTTTCACCACTGAGTGCTAACATAATGTGAAATATGAATAAAGAATATCATTACATTGTTCATAAAGCACAAACTTAAATTTAAGTAAGTTGTATTCATTTATATAAATATAAAAAGAGGACAGTGTTACACCTAGGTGTGGGGGTGAGGGGGGGAGGTGGACGGGGAAGACAGCAGGGAGGAGAGATTCAAGGTAGAGAAATGGAAGGGTGGGGAGGAGTTGTTTATTGTAAAGTGAGAGTGAGATGTGAAGTTGTAGGCGTGAGGCTTAACTATAATGGTGGTGGCTGTGGGCAGAGGGAAGGAGTGAGTGGTAGTACCTGAAACAGGTATTTGGGATCAACGTGTCTAAAGTTAAGCCCACTACAAGTTTTATCCCACAGTCCAAGGCATGCTAGTGCATCATAGACCAATGTATGTGCAAGATACTGCCACTGTAAACCCAAGCGCTGCCCCGAACTCGAGGACGCAGCCAGAATAGCAGAAAGAGCGGGGGCCAGGGAGCCCAGGCAATCCCCCCCCCCCCCCGGCCGAGCAGCCCTCCAGATGCCCCCAAGACACCAAGCCGAGAGGCAGCCACTGCCCCCCACATACACACCCAAGAAAGCACCGAGGAGCCGGCGCACTCCGCCACCACCCCCGTGCCCAATCCCACCCCGGAAAACCCCCGCCAGGACCGGCCAAGCCCGCCGGTCCCCAAGGGCACCCCCCTGGGACCGGGAACCCCCAAGGGCGAGGCCCCCCGGGGAGCACCCAACAGACCTAACAAGAGGCCGATACCGACCTCAACCACCGGAACAGCTAGAGCCGCCCCCTGGCAAAGAGCACCATCCCGGAGCGCCAAGCAACCCCGTCTTAACCCCGGCGTAGATGCCAGCACCCCCAAGCGAGCCCATTCCCCAACCCGGCGCGACCCACACACCGCGGGGAGTGCCCCCAAGGCAACCAGGAGACGAGACAAGCACCAAGCCCCACCCGAAGGGAAGGTAGCACCCCCACGCCCCACCAGGCCGGCACCGCTCGGAGAGACCCCGCAAAGAGCCCCCAGCAACACCCCTCCACGCCACTCAGAGACCCCCCGCCATGCCCCACTGCACCCTCCTAATGTATTTGTACTCTACACGGCGGCCTGACCATCAACAGAGGGGCAGGGCCCCCACCCGACAGGCCCAAATGTGTGAAGCTACCCACCACCCTGTTATGGTGCCTCTCCATTCCCCAATGGTGCCTCTCCATTCCCCAATGGAGAGGCACTTCGCTATCTCCTGAGTGAATGTGTGTGTTTAGTGAATGTTTGTGCTATTAAAAAAAGGTGGACAGAGGGGAGTGGTGCTCCCCGTCCAACCTATGTATATATATGTGTATGTAGTGCAATAGCTCCGGAGGGTGGAAGTGGTGGTCCCACGCTCCGGGGGTGGTGTGTTGAGGTGTAATTAAAATTGGTGGGATTAGTAGGGCAGCCAGAGGTGGGAGTGCTGCACCCACGCCACTACTTAGTAGCACAGGCGGCGGCCCCCGCAACCCCTAGCCCCATCCTTCCAGCCCCCCAACTGTTGGGTATGTGAGTTTGGTGCAACAAGTGGGTGATCCAGACCAGCTGGCAGTGAGTGACGTGAAGTGTCCATGTAGGAGGCCTGTCTGGTATGAGCCCTGCCCGTCTGCATGGCGGGCCACAGGAGAGGGTAGATGGCGCAGACGGGCAAGCGGCAATGCGGGCCCCAGGGACGCGCCGAGCAGCACAGCCCGAGACCCACCCTGCGGCACCCCCCGAACCATGCCAGCCACACAGAGCACGGCGGGACCCCCCACCCCCCAGGCACAGCCAGGCACCTCTTCGCTGCTTCTGACCACAGAAATAATCCATCTAAGATGACAGTCCATTTTTCTTTACTATCGCTGTTTCACATTGAGTCACTCAGATCATCCAATAAAGGCGATACGAGGCAGCGTTTTGGACTCTGGAACAAAACATTCTGATTAGCTCTGGCTCATGATACCCTGATGCTACACCTTTTTGGGTGCCTAACCTGGATTTTTTCAGTCCTGTGGCTAATAGTCCTTTTGGTCTGACGTGTTGATGGTGAGTTTGCTCACTTAACGCCCCTTGTATACAGGACTCTAAAGACCTGGGGTAATCTGAGTCACAAACGAAAATAGTTTGGTTTATTTGAGTCATTTGAAGGGAGTTTGCTATTCAAGCATTTTAACCAGATTATTTGAGTCCTGAGTGTTGCTGGGAGTTAATGGTGTTTAGGAATTCTGCCAGGGATCTGATTCATCAGCATCCTTCAAAACCCACTGTGGTTATAGTGGGTTTGCTGACTTTACATCCTTTGTGTACTTAACAGCAAGCTCACAGAGGACTCAGAGGATCCACAGAGATTAAACATTTTTAACCTTTGATTATCTAATAAAAGTCTTGTGAAGTGGGAACCACTTTGGCTTGTGCACATTCAAATATTTTTTACTTGTGGGTTGACAGAAAATAATAAATGGACCTTTGACTCATTAATATTTACTCGTTTCGGTTTTTATACGAGTACGTATATCTTCCTAAAACACTCAATGTTCCCCAGATTTCAACTTAGTTTGGAGCAAGCGGTAACTTCACATCCTGAAACTGAAAAAGAAGTGAGGGGATGCTCACCTGTTCTGTGGATAGAATTTATTTTACCTGGAAATTTGATAATTCACTAAAGGTCAAAGTAGTATCAGCAAAATAAGTACTAAAATAATGAGTGCATTAACATGCAGCTGGGTGCTCAATACAGACTCCAAGGCAGATGGAAACACAATAGCCTTGCATTCTGTACGCTGCCACACACAACAAACATGGAATTAGATTTACGCTCTTGCATGCAGCATGGGCTTGGAGACGCACAAACGTGCATGCAAGATTGATGTGCTTTCATTAGCTTTGAATTTATTGTTTGTTTTCATATTTTAGAGCTGTGTTTATGATCACCATATGTTCTCCATCAAATACTGTCAAAACAACAAATTAAGTTCCCCAGCCTTATAATGACCAAATAAATCTAATTATAAAACAATACACAATATGTAATGATAAATGATAATCTATACAATCATGATATTAATTATATATATATTTTTTACTTTTAGGGGATTAAGGAATCATTGTTTCCCAACCAGGGGTACGTGTACATCCTACAGTGTTCACCAAATATTTAAGCAAATATATTCACCAATTTACATTATGAAACAGACACTTGAAATTGGTTATTTCCTTGGTTTACTTACCAGTAAATGTTAGTTGCATCATACAAAATATGATTAATATTTAGCCGTAAAATGTCAGAATCCTAGAATGCTGCTCAGCTTTCTTTGTCATTATTTGTCGATAGTTTCAACAAAAATTCTCAACCAATGACAGAGTCCCATTTCCGCCTCAGCATTCTACAGACCAATGGCTGTAGAATGTAGAATCTGCTGGCATCATGTTAACATGTAAATAAAAAGAGGTAGTTGTGATATGCGAGTATAATTGCTCATGGGGTGCATGAGTCAAAAAAGATTGGGAACCACTACTTTAGAGAGTGACAACATTCAAATGGCCATAACTTCTTCAAATATTACTAGATTTTATTTTCTATGTGTGCTACACCATTTGAAATGTTAGAATCCACACTTTCAGAATCTGTAAATAACTCCAAACGCCCCCTGGCTGTGGCCAACATGGTCCTGGTTTTCTCATGGCCCAACACATTAATGGATGAAGTCAGTTGGTGTGAGAAGAGTGTGCGGGATGGGGTTAGATGAAGGCAGAGGATTCGCTGTGGTGACCCCTAAAGAGAACCGCCAAAAGGAGAAGAAGAAAAATGTAAACCTCATCAATAGGCTTAAAAAATGTGCATTTAATGGCTTTAAAATATTTCACACTTGATTCCTCATTGAAATAGAATCAATTACTCATTTTGTTTAGTCGTCTTAAAGACTTATCTTTGATAATTCCCCCTTAAAGTGAGTCATTTGTTGTTGAATAACCTGTCAGTGGTTCCCTCTTTATTGCAAAAATCTCATTATCGCTGCATTTAGCGAGCATTTAAAAGATGTATATGTTTTTAATCTCGGAACTGAATATAAAACATTTTGCTCTGCTGTGTTGAATATCTGAGTGTGCTCATGAATATAATAGGCCAATGCTTTGAGACTGGGATCACATTATGGAAACACATGAACGTGCAAGTTTGTTTTTGGATGCAGCATCATGAAATATGTACTCCAACCTTCAGGGTTTAGATAAACTTCTATCAAATATCCCACGGACTATAATCCATGTCAATCTCAAAACCTAATCCATCATCATGAGAGTTGGCCTTTTTTCCATTGGAGAAACAAAGATTACATGTTCTTTCCTCCTGATCATCCGTCTGCGTCATTGCTGCTGTGTGAATGCATGACAATAGATGAGCAGGCTCTTCTATCCATCACAGTCTTCTGGAAGGTACGCCCACTAATGTTAACACTTTTTTTTTTTTTTTTAATGCCAGGCTAAGTCGAAGCCTTTCAAAATGAAAATATACATCTGTGAAAAGAACATTAAGCTGCTGCTGACCTTTGTCAAACTCCATCAACTGCCTGAATGCATCTGGTTTGGTAATCTTAGAGAGACAGATTTAGAAATTACTGCAAAAGAGGCAAAGAACAACAAGGACGTGGCATTTTCCAGCCATTATTCAAGAGCAGAATCCACCTGTACACGTTCTTTTTTTCCCCTTAAGATTTTATTACAGTGGTTTTAAACTCAGTTATCTTTTATCAAGATGAAATCATCATGCCTGAGGAGCGATTAAGTCATCTAAATGCTCAACAGTCCTGATTACATGATTAATTCACTTAGATAGACTTTCTGAGTCTAAAAAGGGAATCACTTCTCCTTAACTCATGCAAGTCCAGCGTTATTTGCAGATAAGATATACATTAGCTCTGTGCTACCTAATATCATGTGAATCAACTTTAACAAGCTTATTTTAGTAAAAAGACAAATTAGTTTGTGTTTTAACTAGGGCTGGGACTTTGATGCATTAATTGCAATTTATTAATTACAGAAAACTTTTCTTTTTTGCACTCCCTTCTCAACAATGCATTGGTCATGCTATTATTTTTATACAATATCTGCAGTGGCCATTCAGTGGATTCAGGGAGAACATGAAACTATAGATAATTGATATTTTACATGTCTACAGTGGAAAACTAACCATTCAAAGGCTGGAAAAGTTTTTTTCTCTGTATAGTTTCACTTTTCTCATGTTGTACAGATAAAAGCAGACTTTGCGTCTCTGTGATGCCGAGCAGGAAAAGTTTCCAGAAACTCTGAGTCAGTGATCAAACATCACCAGTCAAAGACTTTCCTTCTGCAAGTCCAACATGGCAAACAGAAGCTTGACAATTACCTGCACGTCAAACAAATTGCTGGTGTGCATCAGTTTGGTAGATACACAAAAACTGGAAAATGTATGAGAAAACCTACAATAGAGAACTGTGTACGAAACAGGGACACTTGTCGGAAAATACAACAAAAACAGCTCATTGGGAGGAAAACCAAAGGGTTGATTTACTAAAAACTAAAATAAAGAGTGTGAACTTAAATGTGCATGCATGAATGGCATAAAGATTGCTGTGCAAATAATAACATGCAAAAGTGGTAGTACTCTATGTGGAGAATGTGGGAGAGCAGAGTGGCTGGAAGCCCAAATGAAATGTTGGCTGCATTAGTGGAAAAGGAGTATAAACATATTGATGAATGATGGCAAACAAATGTGACTGTAAGCAGGAGAAACACTATATGGGAGGCTGTATGGGAGAAAGTTAAAGCTGTGGAGAAAACAAAAACATCAGATTAAGTGGAAAAAAGGGAGAAAGAAAAGAACAAAGGGGAGAAAATAGTTCATAAAATGTTATCATTGTAATTCTGTTTGTTGTACCTATGTCTCCTCCTCTAACAATAACTGCAGCCATCTGTGAGTAAAGCTGTGACAGTTAAAACCTGCCTGTCGAACGTGCTGAACAAATACAACCCAAACACCCACTGCCACCAGCTGCAGCTTTGCTAAATCCCATTGATCTGTTTGCATCTACTCCTCCTCCCAATAATCTGCGTGTCCTGGCAGAGACGCCCAGATGACATAATTATTAGAGGCTAACACACTATCATTGGTGTTTGACAGACACAATCCTTGGAGTGGCCTGTTAGTAAATCCACTTTAACATGTTTGTGCTGCTGTCAAATTAGCACATGTCGTTACACACACACCATTATGGAATCAGGCTTCCTGAAAGTAGATTACCTGATGACTAACAGGCATCTTTAATGTAATATTGGCTTTACTGCCTGTAATCACCATTACAGTGTTGGACAATCACTCACTCAGAAAGACTTAAATTATGTTGGTGGTTGTTTCTCGTGTCACTTCTGTTGATTGTTTTGTTAAGAAACTTTGGCCATCCAAAATACACCTAAGTGAGGGGAAGGGAACAGGGAGGAGAGTCTTAAGGTAGGAAATGGAAAAGGTGGGGAAGAGTTGATTATTTTAAAGTGAGAGTGAGATGCGATGTTGTAGTTGTGCATATGGTGACAAGTGTGAAGCTCAGGTGTAATGGTAGTAGCTGTGAACAGAGGGAAGGAGTGAATGGTTATACCTAAAACAGGTATTTAGTTTAAACCAAAGACTTGCACATTGTATATTGTTGTTATAGTTGCACGCTACCCACGGTATCCTGCGGTGGCAAATTGTAACGGTTTCTACTATACTAAAAATTCTACACGACGATACTACCGTGGATTACGATACTACCGGTACCAGTTTCCACTACATAGCGGCTGCCTCTACTCTCCTCCCTGCTTCTCACTGCACAGTCTAAGCTCACTGCACGCTACTCACAACATGGCAACCAAACTCCACAGCTGCTGAATGATTGGCTGTTTGCCTGTTACTGGTGATGTCCGGAGATATGATGGGCTGTTTCCACACGCTGGGTCCGCCCGTCTGATTGGCTGTATGTGTTTACTACACTGGCATGAAGGACCCGAAGACAGAAAGTCGCTTCAAAACAAACAAGCTAAAGTTCTGTCTCGCCTGGACGCGTGCACGGCTTACAGTCACAAACACGAGATAACACATGGCAGAAGCACCGGGCCCAAGCGATGAGTCAGCCACGGCGTCATCGTCGTCAGTAGCGCCACTAATTTTGCTCAAAAAACCAAACTCCCAAAGTCCTATTTGGAGCTATTTTGGCTTTAAATGAAGCAGAGACGGTAAAACAATAGGAGATCCACTGTGCAGGCGCTGTCACCAGTTGTAGGAGCCAAAGGGGGGAACACTTTTTTAGTTTTTTCCGCACGGACTCAGAGCAATCTTTTATTTTTTGTATTTACAGAGATTTTTACAATGTACAAACAATATTTACCAATTGTATACATACAAAGGAGGGATCACATCCAATCTCATAAAACACCAGTTAAGTCACCCAGAAAATGCATACAAATATAGTTTTCTCAGGGAATAATTTCCTGTTTATTGTATTTTATCCTCTATGGTTTATTATGTTGGAGAAGAAGCATTATTGTCAAATTGATTTTTTTTTTTTTTTCAAAATACAATGAAGTTAATTTGTTATCCTATATTAGTTAAACAAATTGATGTGCAAAGGAAACTGAATGATTATTTTTTATTTCAACCATATAAATTCTAACTTCATTTATTAGTTTTTTTTATTGCTTATATGCTTTTGTTCATGTACTCTTATCATGCACCAAACAACACTGTAAGTAATTAATAAGTATTTCTGACTTGTACAAATACATTGCAGTTCATAAAAATAATAATAAAGAAAGGCTTCAGTATTGCGATATTACCCGGAACCGTGATACTTTGTGTGGTACAGTATTGTTTACTCATTTTGGTACCGTGACAACTTTGTTGTCGTGCTTTACTGCTACTTACCCGTCCTGTACTTTTTGTTTTACTTGGTTGTGTACGGGTATATTTAAAGTTCAGTAAATGTTAAGAATTCTATTGGTGTACTTAATTTAATTTCTAATATATACATTTTTATCACATGAGCGTTTCAATTGTTTTTCATAATCAATGTGCTTTCAAAAAAAAGGATATCTGCTGTAGATATCGGCCATCTGCTCAATTTTTTATTTTTATTTTTAAATCGGTATCGACATCGACCTTTGAAAATCCCATAACGGTCGACGTCTAATTATAATTTATTTTAAGTTGTGGCTTCTTTCCTCTTTTTGCCAAACCCTTGACGCAGCCTGCACTCTGACCTGCAGATCATAAAATGGCCTCTGATGCCGGGAGTGCAGCTCTTTATAAGCTTCAGTGCTGTCCTACAAAACCCACCTGTCAGCATCCTGGCTGGAGTTTACCGGTTTCCACAAGGAGGGATCAAAGCATCTGGGAGCACCAGAACATGGCCAATGGGCCCCATTATCACCTGCTCGGACTGAAATTTCTCACACTCTTTTCTCATCTTCAAACGACACTTCTTTTCTTCTGCACTGTCCTCGTCACACAAAAGTATTGAAAGGGAAAAATGAAGGATATGAATGGTGTCGGTTGATATTTCAAAGAGGACCGAAAATGTGAATAATGAATGTAAAAAGTTCTAAATCTGCAAAGTAAGACACTGTCTTTTCAAGTAGTCTGTCGCCACAACTAGAGGTAATATCTCTAGAAAAGCTGCTATTTCAGTCCAAATTGCTGCTGGAAGTAGAAATAATTGCCCTTATTGTTACTGAGTAGCTAGTGTAACTAGCCTGTAATCAGATTGTGGCTAATTGGCTAATAGCTTAAAGAGTCTGACACTCTCTCCTTATAAAAATTAAAAGGGGTTCAGAATCTGTCTCTCTCTAATAATAAATATCAATAGATTGCATTTTACTTCAGGTGCTATGTTGCTAGTTAGTTTGCTAGAAAAGTCTTTGCAGCTATTGATAGAAAAACACACCCAGAGAAAATGTCTTAAACTATAGTAAAGATGTGATTGTAAACTTTCTCAGAGGACAATCAGTTCTCGTGGAAACAGAGAAGAGAGCACTGTAATGTGACTGTGCACGTGCATCTGTGCAATAATTGACAGCAGTCAACTTCTGACCAATCAGAACAAAGTGCATATAGGGCTGCAGAATGTTAAGTGTATTGTTAAAATGAATAAAACAACATCAGGGCCATCAATCCAGCAGCAGCAGCACAAAAGTTATTACTATCACTATCACTCCAAGTGCACAACCAGTTGATCCTGCTTTTTACCAGCATACTTATCAGATGCTAAGCAGGCTGTAAAAGGCACGCGAGCATATTGGGTTGTATTTGTCACACAGCCAAACTACTGTATTTATACTTACAGTACATTTCTTGATACTAATAAGGGTTCTTTTATACATTTAGTTTAAAGATGCCAAAAAAAGGAGGGAACAAATCTGAATAATTGATGGGAGAAGTTTTGTGGAAATTTTCTCATTTGTACAATGTCTTTAAAGTCGAGATCAAGGCTGTGTGAAGCATCACGTTTGCTATTTTTGTTGACAGAGCTTTTAAGAAAGCTTTAACTTCTATGTCGTGATCAAAAAGTATGTCTGTATGTTCCCTCGCTTCATCCTCCTCAATGAGTGTCAACTCAAGAAACACTTTGTGTGCGAAGATGAGCCAGAGACACATCAAAGTACAGCGTTGGGCTCTTTTTAGGATTGGACTTTTCTTTTTAAAACACATAACCTGACAGGCTTCACCTATCACAGAACTTATCTGGCAGCACTGTCTACAGGCTACTTTACAACCAGATAAAACATTCTTCAGATCCAGGTGCCATCAGCGTCAGGAAAGCCTCTTTGAGGACAAAACATTGTAACAAAAAAAAAAAAACACGCACTGACAACGGAGTTTGATACCTTCTAAGAAGATGCTAATGAAGCAGCACAATGTTATAAAAATAATATAAACTGATGTTTTTTTTTTTGTGACATATGATTAAAATGCTGGAGCCTATCCCAGCATGCACAGTATAACCCCCAGGGATAGGACACCGGTCTATTGCAGGGTATGTTTAACAAGCACTACGTTGTGTATGGGCAAGCGTGGTTGGGGGTTCAATTCCAGTCTATACCTGTCTGTGACAAAGGTTCCTTGAGCAAGACACTGAACCCTAATTTTCTCCCAGTGGTTGACCAGGGCCTTGCATGGCAGCTCAGTCCCATTGGTGTGTGAAGGGGTGAATGAGCTCTTTCAGATTACTTCAGTGTAGGCATAAAGTGCTATATAAATAAAGTCCATTTACCATTTGTCTTTTGTATGAAGAACATTACTTATAATAATTGTTATATTTAACCTCTTACAAGTTGACATCTCAGCTTTTTTAAGCTTTATTCATAAATAAATGAAGCATTTTGTTTCCAGCATATAAAGACATTGTGGCAGGGTTTTATTGGCTCAAACATCACTTGAGCTTGAAACACTTAATGGCTAGTCTTTTTTAAGCAAAACCTTTTTCACAACAACAGTTTGACTTTGTGTTAGGGATGTATATTGATGAGGATTTAGTGATTCCGATGCTTTATCGATTCCTGCTTATTGATCTGTTTTTTTTACCGATTCTCCTATTGATTCCCAAATAGGCTGAAAAACAAGTAGTACATGAGTACTGAAAAGAATACAACCTGCTTTATTCAAATAAAGATCAGGCTTATTAATATAAATCTTAATTATTCACCGTTGAGAACAAACAGTACTCAAATGAGTCCTCAATAAAGAAATAAACAAGTCCACAAGGCAAGTGGCTATTGGCTTAGGATAGTACATTTACCTCATTTTTATCATGATCACACAAGTAAATACATTTTATTTATGTAGCACCTTTCATAGATAGAAATCACAGTGCTTTACAGTAAAAGCAGTGCTTCACAAAACAGAATAAACAGTGATTTACAAAGATACAATACAAGACAGTTCTTCAAAATAAGGAAAAAGAAAATACAATGGTAACACCAAGTTAATAAAAGCTTGTCTGTATAAAAGTGTCTTTATCTGCATTTTAATGGAGTCAATGCAGTTAGTGCAGCGTAGAACCAGCGGCAGAGAGTTGTTTATCTGCTGTGCTAGTGCGAGCACTGGTGCTGCTAAAGTGAAACCTGTCAGCTCCGCTGGCTCAGCTAACCTCTGCTCTGCAGCAGCTTGTGTGTGTGACGTCATCCAAATTTACGAGTGGGGTTCGTTTGTTTACAGTGGCGGCGCAGCCCGGGAAGAATCGATAACAGAATCGTAAAAGGTTTTTGTTAGCGATTCCAAAGAATCGTTTGACTAAGAACCGGTCCCCAAATGAAACCGGTTAACGATGCACATCCCTACTTTGTAATACATCCTGAATCACGGGCTGAATCACGGTGTGTGTGTACAAACGAATATCATCAATATTGTTTTCATTTACCATAGGTGTCAATTCGCTAGTTAGCAACTTGGAAGCTAATTGGGAACATTTTTCTGTCAAGAGTCACATTCCATACAACTTCTTGAGCAGAATTAATGACACTGTGAAATGTTAGTGGATATTTATATTATAGTAAAAAGATAAAAAGCATATTAGCTTAGCGCTCCCCCTAAAGGTCCCTTTTGGTTATGTCACTGTCGTAAACACTCTGCAACCCCCGCCGCATGCCCCATCCCACAGCTACATGTGCACCCTTGCTCTCCCAAGACAGTAGGAACCGATCACGGAAAAATCTTACTACAACAGTGACACTAAGGGTGCTTTCAAACATATAGTCCCATGTGACTATGTGAACAGTATGAGGAAGAGAGACAAGTAAAATAAATGAATGATGTGGGAGTAATACGGAAGGGAGTGTGGAAATGTGTGTAATGTGTTTGTTTGTGTGCTGACAAAGCGGCTCTGAAAATGGATAGATAGATGGATAAATGAATATTTGTGTGTGTGCTGCCTGATGGAGCGCTGGGTTGCGATTATGTTCCCGTGCCTGTTGCGCAATCACGTACACTGATGCTGCGGTGCCGCGACTACAGTGTGTGTGTTGCTGCTGAGCTGTCACTGCATAGAGTTGCTCCGTTCCTTGGACAAAGGCCTTCTCTGTCTTTTTTTTTTTGCTGGATCCGCCACGATATAAGTTTGAGAAAAGTGCATTTGTAGACAACCGTGTGCAGCCACAGGGGTGGTCATAATCTAGCATTAGTTTGTATTGGGCTGCCGTAAAGCAGTAAGTTGCAAGTGCTATTTTCTGGCCAGAGACAACAGGGGGGGATGAAAGACCCCCCAATCACCCCATAAACACTTGTATTACCCTCACAGGGACTATGAGAAGGATTTCTTAAAGTGAAAAAGTTACTTAGTTCTGCTTTAAGAGAAGTTTTTGTTGGTGTTTGAGGCATTTTGTAATGCAAATATGTAACAACATGTCACAAAGTTAATACATGGAAATTAAACCAAGACTTGTTGGACCTTTGAGGTTTTTCTGGTGTCAATGTGTGAGTTAAATCCGTTCTCACATCCAAAAGTTTAAAAGGAAGCTCCTTTTCAGTGCAATACATCACTGCTGTGACAAACTGCGGAATAGTGACTTTTCTATTTAGGACTATTTTATTCTAAAACAAAGTACATCAGACCAATGGCAAAGCCTCACAGTCCCAAAGTCAGTAAATTGAAGAGAGGTGACCCAATTAATCGATAATCGCAATGTGTTCATGTGCAGAACATGTGAAGTGTGAGATTAAAGAAACCTGTGTCTCAGTGTTTCATCATTGTGTGCAGGAACTCAAAGGGATTACTGAAATATTTCTAGCATCCTTAAAAATCAATGTAATCATCTTCTATGATTAAATGCAATAATGCTTCAGCAGATGGCCTTTAAAACTCATACGCGGCTAATAGCAGCTTATTTATTTTTGATTTATGAAAGATCACCCACTGTATGAACCCCTAAAAGGCATTTTATTAATTTATCTTGAAATGTGTTAACATTTCAACCTACAGTTCTCCTGCCATAGTCAGTATCTGGAATATAATGACTTTTCTTCATATTTTGTTTATGTTTCAATTTCAGCCTTTAGAAATACAGGTTTACTTACCAAACACTGACTGTTGACATGAAATTTGAATTCATTTTTCTATTTATTCATTCATTCTACACGTTCACATGTACATGTATACTGTTCTGAAATAATGGCTTTACCATCCAAGCTCTGACTTTTCCAGACATTATTTAAACCCTTAAAATTGTTGTTTCCCAGGAGAGATAACGTGAGGTTCCCTGAGCTGTAGAGTAATATGCAGTGACATGCTCCCTGATTTGCCTTTAAACACAGTTCTTGTTTTAATAAAGTTGTCAGAGCCTTTTCCTCCTGACACAATAGTTTGTCAACTGTAGGAGGAGAAGTAATAAAGCAAAACAGAGTTACAGTGATCGTCATTGGCTCTGACTGTATGTTTGAGATGACTGCACCTCAAAGTAGGACTGTTGCAAATACACAGAAACACCCCATCTATCTATCTCCCGTCTATCTATCCTTATCTTTCTAAAAATCTATTTTTTATCTCTTTCTCTTTGTATCTATATCTCTCCATATATTTATATCTATATCTTTAAGTATATATATGTAAATTTCTAGGCATATATCTATCTCTACCATTCAATATTGCTGTATATGTGTATCTGTATCCAAATCACTATAAATCATCATATCTTTCTCTATCTACATATGTTTACATATCACTCTATATATATGTATATTTTAATCTACAGTCTCTAATGTTCTGTCTAGCTCTGTATATGTCCCTCTCCTTCTCCCAATATCTACATCTCTCTTTATCTGCATCTCTTATATCATATCTATACTCTTCCTATATCTCCAACATCTCAGTTTTAAATTTTTACACCTGTAATTCTCTCTTCCTAAATATCTCTATCACTACAAATCTATCTCTCCAGTTCAAACCAGTGGAGATGTTAAATTGTAGAAATGAACATGTAGAACTGTGTTTATAGAAAAGTATAAACTCTAATTCTCTGTGTTAGAAAAAACTGTTCTGATCTTTTTAGTTACAGTTTCAAACTTTTAACATCTCAAGAATATCCAAAAGCGTAATCCTCAGAGCTGATCTGATTGGCTCTGAAGAGACTACAGATCACCCTGATTGGAAAAACACTATGTTTTTAGGTATTGCAAATCTGAGCTTTGTTCAGATGGTACAATACTATGTACTGACACTGACAGTGAGAAAAAACAACCAATCAGGGCCCTCCCAAGGCCTCTGGGCCTTGACTGTCAGATGCTAAAGAAAGGTACAGGTGCACCATGACGTGAGGCAGGCCTGTACTTTTTATGCAGGAGGCTGATATAACACTGCACTCCTGTTAATATTGCATTCCTCGTGTTGACTTGACGAGTCCACGGGCCGAAGTCCAGCTTCTTCAGGGGAATTTAATCCAAGGTTGTGTTTGCATTAAGTGCCAGCCTTCAGAAAAACCTTCACCAAATCTAACTTTACTCCCACACGGTAGTTTTGGAATTGCACGTTGCCACGAGGAAATCACCATTTGTGCCTTTTCACTGGAGCGAGAGTCGGCTTTCATTTGTGTCTAGCTCTGAAATTAAAATGAAAAACTCCATTTTAAACCAAACAATAGCAGTAAAGATGAGAAAAAGCTTATTTTGGATGTTTCATGGAAAGGTAAAACTGTTCACATAAACTAACAACAAAAACTTTGATATCGTAGATATACTGATCAATATACCGTATTTAGCGTCCCAGTTCTGTTCTGTCCTCAAAATGTTCTTCTTCCTACATTTATTTTAAAGCATACATTCTGCATATAGACAGAAACGGCTATGCTTCGTATCACATTGAATCTCAGATTTTAATTTTACTTAAATCTGTAATTGAACATTTTTATCCATTTATATGTATATTTTATCATATTGAATGTGTCCTGCTTTTTTAAAAAATATTAATACAATCTGTTCATCTTTTTTTTAATGTATTTCATTAGTTTTCTGTTCTTAAATAAGTCATAATTTTAGAAAATAAAATCCCATAGATTGCTGTCTTTCCTGTTTAGTTTGTTTGTGTTTTCCTGGTTATTTAGACCACACATAAATGCACTCTAATGAACACACGGTGAGGAGGTGTGTGTCTGAGGGCAGAGGTGACAGTCACTAACTGATGTTAGGCCTCGGTGTGGGACGTTCGATAAGCACGGAGCTCAATAGAGCTTTCTTCAAAGGGATAGATCTATTCTTCATGCAGTCCTTCCTTCTCTCTTCGATCCGTCTCCCTCTTTGTCCTTTCGTCGTTTTCTTTCTTTCGCGGCGCTCTGCGAGATGAATCGGGCTTTCATCAGCTCCGTGTAACAGAGTTTGGCAGTGATTCCTCAGTGAGAACACTCTGGGATGTATTGGAATATTCACGTTGGAAAGCTTTGACATGGACTTTTGGACAGGATGGACACAAGGCCTCATAACTTTGGATTTATTCATCTTCTACACTGGCTTCTTCCTGCTCTCAGGGTCACAGGAGTGTGATGGTGTTTATCTCCAGCTCACATTTTGAGTAAAAAGCACTCTCAGAGCTTTTATGTGTTGTTTCCCCATAATAATCACTCTACATTTGTCCTTACACATCCAGCAAATTTCACTCCTCTGCAAAAATAGTAGCAGCCCTTTATACCAACAACACAACCAATTAGGCTTTGCTCTCATCTTTCGCTGTCCTGTCCTCCCTAACACCTTCACCCCTTTAGTTCCCCCCTTACTCAGGTGTCACACTGCCCTCTCTTTTTATAGATTTACTGAAGTCTAACTTACCCTTCTTTAGGGAGGGCAGGTGACGGTCACAATAATGCAATGTAGTAAACCTGTTATTTCATTTTTAGTATTCCCTTTATTTGATATGGACATCACAATTACATTAGTTACCCAGATGTATTGTTTTGAGTGTGTTAGCACATGTGCTAATTGACAACACCTGTCCACAGGAGGCTTTTACAAAGGTTAAATGCAACAGAAATAATGAGGACTTGAAGAGGAAATATGGACTGCACAAAACATTACAAAAAGACAAGCAATATTCAAAGTTAAATACAGTCATTAGTTATAGGGCAGAGGCAACGAACACGGGCAAGCTAGAAACCCACTGTTGTTTTGATTGTAGCCATTTTTGAGTCCATTGCTGAAAGCATTGTCACTATTCTCTAATTTTAAATGTGTGGGTAGAGAGTTCCACAGTTTTGCTCTTTTTTTGCAAAAAAAAATGTGCATAGCCTACTTAACATGAAAAGATTATGCTTAATGTAGTGTTAAACGATATGTTTTTTTTAAATTTTTTTTAAAAAGAGTAATTTCACAAGGACGTGACTTTTTTAAGGCACACTAAAGGTTTTTGTTCAGTTGAGCATAATCATTTTATTTCTCTCTTTTAGTTTGAAAAAACAAGGTGCCGTGGCTGAACGCATGTGTGTAGCTCCAGTTTCTGTTTGACGTGTTTACTGTAATCAATGAGCCATCAGTGTTTGGTAACGTCAGGTGTTGACTATGGAGGGACAGAGACCAATGGCACTTTTCAAACAGAAAACATTGTGATGAGGATGAGAGAAGTCATTTTCGAGGGTGTTACCAAGTTGTGTGAAGCCTCCACGGAGCTGTCAGCGCTACAATGTGTAGTGTCAACCTGCTGGCTGATGGGAAATATGTCAGGGAACCTTCATATTTCCACTGAGCCCTCACAAATGATTGTTAATCCCAAAGAAAGTCCAAGAAAGAAGAGAAAAGTCAATGAACGAAAGGAGGATTTACATGAAATATCATCAGCTGCTGACGTTTGTGAGGAGGGATGTTTAGTGAGGACGCTCCCATCCATCAGGAGCAAGTGCTGTATCTCCTGTAATCCCACCGCCTCAGGGCTGTTTAAAGGAATTTCCTCCTATTGCTCCACGTGTTTGTACCGAGTGCTGAAGGTTACAGGACGAGGACAACCAGTGTGAGGTTGTGGGATGGACTGGGGCTTCCCTTTAGGAATCATCAGATGGTGGTGGATTGACAGCAGTCGCTCTCTGTCCTTGTCATCGTCTGTTTCAGGGACTGGGATCAACCTTCCCAGCGGCTGCTCAGCGGTTATAAATCCAACGACCTGACATGTTTGGAAGGAGAATGAGCTGCTTCAGGGTCTGCTCTGAAACTTCTGAAACACTTGTGGAGGTAAAGCTGCTGCGAGAATCTCAGCAGACAAGGTTTCTATTCTCGCCCACGTCCTTGTCCTTCATGTCATTACTGTAATTATTACCTTTCCATCATTAGGCAGTTAGAAATAAGCCTCAAACAGCGGTAGTCACATGTTTCCTCCTCCAGTAAGTGATGAAGTCAATAAACGATGAAGACGATGAAGGACGAAAACACGTATTTCTCTGCAGACCACATAAAAATAATAATGATGATAATGGTGACTTGATTTATATAGTGATTTTTTTTCAAGGAGACTCAAAGCGCTTTACAGAAAACCATTATTCATTCACACCAATCACGCCGGTGATGGTAAGCTACGTTGTAGCCACAGCTGCCCTGTGGCATACTGACAGAAGCGTGGCTGCCATTTGGCGCCTACGGCCCCTCTGACCACCACCAACATTCATGCACAATTCATTCAAGGACACAACGACAATGACTTGGATAGAGTCAGATTCTGACCCCCAACCTTTCGTTCATTGGACAACTCACTCTACCACTGATTCAAGAATGACCCAGAAAGCATTGCAACAGGTGATCTGATCAGGGGCGTTCGTCATATTATGTTTTATTTTAACTTATTTTAGCTTTAATATGTGAGGACTTAATTAGGGATGGATGGAAAACAAGCCGAGGTGAGAATAAATGTACCGTTTAGTTTTTAAAACTAATATTTAGTCATTGAAAATAGTTAGACTATATTAAATTTATTTATAGTTTCTTTGTAATAACGTTTTATTTATTAAACATTTAATAAAAAATTTAATTTTGCCTTTTTATTTTACCTTTTACCTTTAATACTTTTTCATTACTTCTTTAGGGAATTTTACAAATGTTAAAAAGGAAAAACATCTAATAATAATAATTCTTTTCATTATAGAAAATGTTTAGGTTTCTTAAATTTTGTTTCTTTACTTCAGTTTTAAGGGAATGTTCTGTTGTTCCGGGGTAAGCGCTCATTGAAAAACCCTCAGTTTCATCCGTCCTGTCACTAACTACTCATGAAGGTCTGAGAAATGTATTGTGTGCCAACCTGAAAGTGACGTTTGGTCCTCTGAAGGATGATACATGTGCACTACCCTGGGAACGACGAACTCCGAGTGCTTTAAACCTCATGACATTTAAGGTCCAACCTCTGCAGTAATAAGATTACTCTGTGACTGACTGTGAACATGTCTGAAGGTCAGACAGAAGAGGAGCTTCAGGGTCGCCTGGGCCACGTTCTGCTGGTTCGATCGCAGCAGAAAAGGTCACGTCTAAAGATGTAATCATTAGAAGTGAGTGAAGATGAGCGTCTGCCGCGAGCTCTTTTGTTTTCACTCAAATTTAAAAACACAAGTCTGGGTCCAAGCTGCTCTCTGACCAGGTTAGTCCAACTCAGCTCGAATGGATTTAAAAAAGCTCTGGGCCACATTTGAAACCATTCTGAGACCTGCGTATGAAACCAACCCATAGTCTGAGTACGTTTATACCGAAACCAACAAAAGGAAATATCCAAGGGCATGAACTCTGGTGCAGATTCAGCTACTGTAACTAAATAGAGATGTTTTAAATGTAGTATTGACTTTGGCTAATTTTAGTCTCATTTTAGTCATTTTTATCTTTAATAGTTTAGTGAACAAAAAGCTTTTTTTTAAATCAAATTTAAGTTGAATTTGAGTTATTAATATTTGGGTACGGGTTGCGGAGGCAACATTCTCAGCAGAGAAGCCAAGAAGATCCTCTCCCGGCTATGTCCACTATCTCCTCTAAGGAATCCCAAGGCATGCTTATATTTTGAATGTAGAAAAAAGGGTTCCCAAAACGTAACCCATTATCAAATAATGGCTGAATCAGGGTGTGTGTGTTGGTTGGTTGGTTTCCGGATTACCTGCTCACATCTGAATCCAGCTATGTTTTCTGATATTTTTCACTCACAATGGTAATGTTTATCATCAACTGTGTCAACTCGATACAGACGACACCATCAATGCTAATGCGGTACGTCCTGTCTGTGGTGCCGTCAGTCTAGAACAGACCTAAGCCACATCACGGATGGTTTTCCTGTGGCTGTCTTTGTTTTTCCTGGTTTTCATCTGGTGTTATTGAGTTTTAGACCAACTCTACTGTGGGTGTAATGTGCGATTGTCTGAATCAGAGCTGTGGACAATTCGCGGGACATTTTGAATAAGCAATTTGAATGAGCGGACTAAAATGTCCATGATTTCTCGTCTTGTTAAGAAAACATTTATTATCCAATATCTCTTTATTGTTAGGGTTTCATCATTATTTTTTTACTTTCAAACACTATTGTATGTGCACTAACCAAGGTGGTGTCCACATGATATGTTGGTTACTGAACATTTCATGTTCAAGAGTCAATTTTTTCCACTGAATCAATCAAATTAATAGAGCGGCTATTTGCTTCGTACACAAAGGACATAAAGTCAGCAACTCACCATGAACATGGCTGCCTAGTAACAATCACTCATTTAATCACTGATTAAAGCCAGAATCAATGATTAGAGTCATTGACAGAATCCTAGAAATTCCGTTAACCACTGGAAATACTCAAAACTCAAATGCTGGGATTAAACTTCTATGCAGTACTGCTGGTTTCTCCTTTCCATTCTAACTGGGGAGGTCTAAAAAGTGTTCTCAAGCCGTCACTTTACTTTGTATCCGTTTTATCGCTCGCTGTCATCGCCGTCCCCTCCTTCATAACGATCCAGGCGTGAAAACTTAATTGCTTCTGTTTGTTGTCACGCTTTTAGGATGATGCGGCCTGATTAAAAGTGCGTTGATTGAGCCTTTGGAAGAGTCGCTTGAATAATTTCTGTCTGATTTGATCGTGGAGACAATAATTCAGGTGTAATCTGTCCACAGGGTGGCAAGTAATGAGTGAACACACTGGATGTTGCCAGATACAGAATAATATGTTTCATACTGATGTCTTTACTCTAGAGCGTATTCAATTCTGCTCATTGCTGTATAGTCACCTTTTTTCCCCTGCATCTTCATCTGAGCTCTTGGTTTTCTTCTGAGATTATAAAGTCAACATTAAATAACCCCTACATCTGATCTCGTAACCGAAGCAGTGACAACACCGAGTCATCATTTCCTTTAACATTTGCTGACATAAGCAAGCATCATCATCCCCATATAAGTTGCTGTAAATTAATTTGTTTTTGCAGAGAAAACACAAAAAAAATGGCATAGGTTGCATCATTATAAAAGTTATATTTTCCATTGGTTTTAAATGAAAAAAGTTATGACTTGTAGTCATGAAAATAACATATGGTCTTTTATTACAGACCAATCGTTAATTAATGATTCATTTTCCTGTCAGAAGTTGTTTGTTTTAGATTGTCAGACTACACATGGAAATACTGTTGTGACATTGACTAAACTAAACTTGACTAATTTCTGTGCCCCGTACCTGAACACGGAGCAACCTCCCAGCAGCCCTGAGGGGCTTCACTGTGCAACTGAAGGAAGTCAGACACACCCCGCAGCATAAACGCAGCTTTACCTAATTATTCAACCCAAGGAACCAACATCTGCAGAGGAGTGGTTTCCACTGGCACATACAGGATAACAGGCAGCGGGCCAAGGATGGACTCGTCTCTGAGCCAAATGATTATTAGAAATAGGAGTTTGTCTTTGGTTTGGGGTGAAATGGGTTTAATCTTGGTGCAGACCACCTGAATTTAAGGCTATGACAACACGTACTAGTGATGTCACTCACTTCTCTGGCAAATCTCATGTAACATTAACGCCACACCGCAGACTTTGTGTCCTAAAGAGTTGAATGAGATATTTAAAATGATTCCTCAGGCCAATATACAGCGCTTGACGGTATCAATGCTCCGGGCGAGGCTTCCCTCTTGAAATGCCACCCATGTAAGTTTGGAGAAGACGGACCGTCATGTGACCTGGAGAATGCCTGGAGAACGTTTCACTTTGCAGCAGTCACGTGACCACAGGCTCTGATATACTCATGGAGCTAAGGCTTTTGCTACTATTTTTCACTAAGTGGTGCTTTTTGGTCATTCCATCACTTTATCTCTCCACTGACGGGATGACCAGGGAAAAGTGTGTGTGTGTGTGTGTGTGTGTGTGTGCGTGTGCGTGTGCGTGTGCGTGTGCGTGTGCGTGCGCGTGTGTTAAGGGTGCAACAATTAGTCGACATTGTCGACAAAAATCAATTAGACTAATGTAACTATTGAGGTTATTACACCAGGATATTCCATTAGTAATGCTGTCAGTAATTAATGATTACATCATCAAGTCTGATCTGGTTTAATTATAGTAAATCAGAGATATTTATCAACCATAACTTCATGTAACTCATTATCAGATATACAATAAATTAGATTCACCAGCAGTGTTTTATATTAAACAGTAAAAACACTATTGTAGTTATTTTTGCTTTTCATGTGCTTTTTTTTTTTTTTTAGAACATAATTTCATTATAAATGAGGAAATAAATACATTTTATACAATAACACTAATAGTCACCCGTATGCACAAACTGTAATATTGACACTTTGATCCCTTTTCTGTCTGTTTATGGCCACTCTAATTTGCAATTTTTAATCTGTGGTTTTTAAAATCCCATTTCACCACCTTTTACAACATTTTGGTCACTTTTATCCCATTTTATTTCTGATTAAAACAAGGATTTAGGATTTACTTCTTTAAGATGACTATATACTGTGGCCCAAATAATAATAAACTTCCTGGATAACAGTAGATTCTATTCAGATAAATAAATAAATAAATAAATATGGTAATCACAGATTTATATAACAATGGACCTTTATGGATGAACCCCAAAAATCTCTCCCCTTTATCCTATCTTATGATGGCCCTGTCTCCCCGGTCTCTGGAAGCTTTATTTTGGGGGTCGCAGGCTGACGAGGTTGAAACCTCTGGTTTAGATGACTGTGCCCGTCCATTGTTGCTGTTGGTCCAGTATGCTTGCACACAGTATGCTGACTCATGACCATGTAAAATACACTTACATCAGATTTTTGAACAGTTACAAAACAGACATGAACAAATTATGTCAATTAATTCTGAAGAATGATGATTAAACAAACCACACATACTTCAGCTTTCTGACCAATCACAGAATATTCTGTATATACTGTAGAGGCCTTTACTCTGTGAGTCTCAGCTAGCTGGACAACTCGCTAAAATGAGTGTTAACTTGGGATAATGTCTTTTAGTTGAAAATGCCTTGGAGGCTGAATGTTGGTTTACAGAAGCCTTGGTCACCATTTATTTCCACAGTCCTAGCAAAAAACTCACTGTTTTCATTCTCCAAAGGGAAAACCATATGAGATCCAAGCCCAGTCTGACACATAGAAAGCAATATCTCTGGCCGCGGGCCTGAATAAAGGCACATATTGACTGGGCCCAGCGTCACTCACACGTTCTTTTTGCACCTCAGTGGATATCAAGTAGTCTCCACTTTCCTTCTTTAAGGTTTGAGAGCATCTGCAATCAGTCCTCATCGGCTCTTTGGCTGCTTTGGCTGCGGCAACGCCTTATCTCTGCGCTGGGCTGTTATCTCTGTCGGGTCGCATGAGGAAAAACACCGACTGGAAATGTGAAGCATTTAAAACTCAGTGCAGTAAAAACTCTACAATAGTTTACTTTAGATAACCAATAAGGAACTTAACGCTAGGATATGTATGAGTCAAAAGAATGTTATCATTTTGTGCTGGTATGTGTAGTTCACAGGTTGAACACTTGAAGCACTGTAATATTAACTCGAGAAAAAAGTAGGAGGGGTGCTGGTGTCAGATGTTTGGATTTTTACTAGTTAAAAATAAAAAAGCAGCATATGTAGTAGTTTTGTACTGCGTACTTTACATGGGATCACATTGTGCCATCTACCTTATCCTCCTGCAGAGGATGTCACTCTGCGTTTAAACCCGTGGGTTGCAAAAATTGTGCTTTTATTTTGAAGCTGTTTTAGTAATGTTGTAAAGTACCAGCAATTGAGGCCTCTAACTCTAGGTGGTGATATTTGGTAGTTTGAGTATAGTTTAAAAGGCTGAGCCAAATAGAGTTCTAGTTACTGTTGTTCAGGAGAGCCTGCTGACAAATGAACACGTAATCAATATGAAGGGGCCACTCGTGATATGATGAGGGGGTACTTTATACACATGTCTGGGAACCACAGCTTTAGAGGACCAGAACCAAAAGAAATCCTTGTTTTCTTGAGGAAAAAATAAAACATAATAATATAATAATTCCCTAGTTTTACACACTATACAAATCACGTACGATCTCCTGGAGTGCAGTAGTCTGTTTTTCCTAAATCCTTGGATTTACGACCAATTCTTTCAACTATTTCAACTTTATGGGATTATTCATATGGATTTGCAGGGTTTGATAAAATCTAGAGAGCTACAGTGAGTGCTATCGTGTGATGAGCAGAAAAACATTTAGAAGTTGGTTTTTGTGATGATTTCCTTGATGATTTATTTTCTCTGTATGTATAATTCTTCCATGGGCTAAAATGGATGCTTGTGTGTTGGCTTCCTCCAGTTTGACACGCCTGACCTAAAGTGATGGACTCATATTACTGTAACTGAGTGTCTTTTATGGGTACTAAGTCAGTAATTTAACTTCTACTTAAGTACGTTTTAAAAGAAGTAATTCATTACATTTCTACACCCAAACGTTGCTGAGTTAATTATTATTTTTGTTTTAAAATTATCAACGTCGTCAAACTCCAACAAATGAAATGACAAGACGACAACGAAATGCATCGCATCATAGACGACCAACCAGATTAAACGTAATGTGAGGTAATAAATGTTGCTATTCTTAGAGACTGAGAATTTTTTATATTGAATTGAATTAATTGGTGTTATTTTATTTTAAAAAGAATTGTACATTTTGACAAATCTTTTATTTTAGATGCCTTTATGGATAATATGATAAGTTCCAATTGTGTATGATTTGGTCTCTTCCTTTTTAAGTTATACATGAGATGATTACTGTATGCAAGGGAACCATGGCAAGATTTATTACCAAAAATAAACTTAAAGTAATTAGTAACTTTTACTTTGAGTACTATTTAATTGAGCTACTTTATACTTGTACTTGAGTATTTTATGTATGACTTACTCAAGTACAATTTCAATCAAGTACCAGTAGATAAACTGCAAAACATGCTGTTTATTCAATTTGTGCTGCAACAATCAGATTGGAGCCTCGTTGGAAGAGTTTCTGTGGTGTGTGTGAGTCAGTGGGGCCGCTTGAGTGTTTCTATGAAATGTTGTCATCTCTGGTGAGACCAGACGGTTGTCAACGTGAAGCCGAACACAACAAGCAGGTGGGAAATCTGACGCGGCTCATTCATAAGCTGTTCCTCTTCCATCCTCCGACAGACGGCTCCGTAATAATTAGTGCCCACTTAATTGTCAATGTTATTATTTTCAGTTTTCTAAACAGCACTTTGATAAGGACGCTTTAAAGAAAAGCCCTGCAGCTGTTACATTTAATTAAAGCTGAGGAAAATCATCTTTTGTTTTCACTGTCATCAGAAAAACATGGATAAAAAAAACTATGGCTGTGACCCCGTCTAAGATGCAGAGCAACCAAAGACCCACACATGTCAGTATGTGGCAGCACAGAGCACCATATGGCTGCAGCGCGGTGTGAAAAGTTATACAATAAACTTTTAGCAAATAATTGGGGGAAACATTGTTGGCATTTTAAAACACTTTAAACATTTTCTGAAGGAGATTTGTGTGTTTGTGACCTTTGACTGTGTCGTCTTGTTTTCTGTGTTTTTTTACACGTGTCTGACACTAACTTTAAACCTTTTGTTCTGACTTGTTTCCCACGCCTCATTTTTAGTTCCACATAATATATTAAAACAATTTAGAGACGTGCCGACGCTGGGTTTTAAAGTTTTAGGGTCTTCAAACAGCTTTTTTGTATATTTGAGAGCGGAGATGAAAGCTCAGATGATCAAGCAGATTTTTTTTTTTTTTACTGCAGTCAGGAGCCTTAAACTTTGCCTGAGGAGAAATGACGAGCCAACGCTTAACTTTTCAAAAGCAGAAACATTAAAAATATAACTTTGGATTGTCACCAACGTTTAATTAATGCTGCCACAGTGTTATTTTCTGGTGTGGTTGCAAACTGAGCCAAGCAGACTTGGTTAATAATTACATTTGGTGCTCAGGAAGGATTTAAATGTAATAATGTGAACACGAACGGGTCAAAGGCTTCATCATTACAGAAAATCTAAATTTGCACAGTAAAGGCTGTTTTTGTTTGCTCCGACTGTTAGATGTGCCATTAGCAGAAATAGAAAAAGTTAAAAGTCGGTTAATCTGTTTTAAAGCCAGATCAAAATAGCAATTAAACAGTGTGTGGTTATTTTGTATTACTGACTTAAAACCAAAACAGAAATGCAGGAAAATCAAAAACCAGACAAGCAGTGTTTTTGTGTTTTTAGGATAAAATCTTGTTGTGTTTCTGTAATATTTGGATATTTAAGGGAAAATAGTACAAGAGCTTCATGTTTTAAGCTCACCACACAGAGGAGATCTACAGACTGGGGCGGACTTTTACTCCTTCACAAAAAAAAGAGCAAGGCAAAAGTCACATTACTGATGGACTGGTGAATTTAAACGTTATTAATACATAAATAAATCAAAACAAGAAAGGGATGTTACGAAAAGAATGCACATGATATTGTGATTAAAATACCAGAGGTGGTGTTATGAATCTACTGGTTCTCCTCGTTTCTTGTAATCAACGTGTGTGTTGACGGCTGCTGTTAGTGACTAGCGATATTATAACGTGCAGAAATATTTTTACTACTATCAAAAAAACTAATTGTTTTAACAAAATTGTCAAATTGTAGACGTTCTAACATCTGTTGTTCCTCACACTAACCCCACAACCGATAGTCAGTCACCAGTTTATTTGGTTACTATTTGAACCATAACACCATAAAACAAAACGTAAATGTGAGCAGCTTTATATGATTTCTGTATTTCTGTTTTGGTTTTAAGTCAGTAAAACAAAATAACCACACAATTTGTTATTTTAATTTGCTTTTAAAACGGATTAACCAAAGAACAAACGGTACATGATTTTTTTTCCAGGTATCTGTACTTCACTGAGTATTTATTTTTGTATTTTTATTTTTTGTGACTGTAAGTGAGAAAATGAGCAAAATATGGTGAGGAGAGAGAGAGAAAGCCCAACCGCTGTATAAGGTGTTAGGTTGGGTTTATTGTGTCTAAAGGAGACACTTTGAGCAAAATGGACAAAAAGCCTTTTTCACAGTCAGTGTTTTTGACCAGATTCTGCTCGCGCTCGGCTGAACAGACGGAGCTCGCCAGTGCAGATGGACAATGACTCGAAGCGTACTGTGAGCGCCGCTGCACAAAAGTGGATCATCCCACAAAGGCCAAGTCACTCCATCTGAGCCCAACTGAGCAGTTATTTCTCTTAGTGAAGACAAAAGTTAGGGAGAACCCCCAGTGACGAGAGAACTCTCAGTGAATGCAACTTCAAAATAGGTTCTTTTATAGAGCTGCTCTGATTAGTTTGATTAATGACATGACATCAAATTTAAAGACTTTATCAAGTGCAACAAACAGGCTAGTTTAAATGCAATCAGGCTCTACTTTTCTCAGAATTTAACAAAACCATAAAGTGACACAGTTTTATTGCTTTAACTGTAAATTTAGTCAGCTGTAGCGTGTGCTGCATTGAAACCTCAGGAGGACAAGACAACAGTGAGACAAAAGCATCTGCAGTGAAGTCTCCTGGTTTAGCTCTCTTAGCTCTCTGGTTAAAGGGTACCTGTAGTGAAAATGTACATAACAAAAAATGTGTTTATTGTATTACCAATAAACTAAATATGTGCATCTTTTTATTGAAAAAAACACAATAAAATGACTTTTTAGAACAATTTTATGCCGTCGGGCATCAACTATGGAGCTCTTTCCATTAGGCTAATTCTATTGTGAAGTTAGTGAGAATTGGTGATTTTTAATCCTTAACCTTGATTGTGCACTTCTATCACTAGAGTAGAGGTTACACACGGCTGCACTTCCCACAATGTAAACAGACCTGTCGCGCCTCTACTTCCCACAATGCACCAGTTATTTAAAGTGAAAGGCCGGACCAATGAACACAAGTGCATCATATCCTACACATTTTCACTACAGGTATCCTTAAAGGTAACACATATCTACACCAATCTAAAAATGAAAAATAAAGTTAAAATAAACTACATCGGCCCTGGGAACTAAAAAAGCAATGATTGTTTTCAGGGTAAAATCACAGCCAGGGGACACATTCTTAGCTTTGCGTATGAAATATTGCTACTTCAATGTAACATACATGATCCATGTTGATTAGCTTTTCCAGAGATCGTCTGTTGCAGACCGATAGGATCATTCTGAGTTTTTTTATTCATTTCAAATCCAATATGGAAATGAACTGGAAAGCCTGTGTATGTATAATATTTATGGACCCGACTTTTATGACGGTGAAAGGTAATCCACACAATTATGTTGAGATACTTGGATTAAAAGAAACTAACGTGTGTGTGTGTGTCTGCAAGCGCGTGCATGTGTGTGAGATCATCAAATTTAATGTTCCTCTTAAAGAATATGATTGAAAACTGGTTTGTCTGATGCTTAGTTTCTCACTAAAGTGCAATTAATTGTGTTAAAATCAATCCATTCAAATGCTAAAACTCAAGTTTCCAGTGCGGAAATAGGATTTTTTTCATTTTGGAGCACTTTCCCAGAGTTAACTTCTGCAGGCGTAGGTGAAAAAATGACAAATTGGCTGTAATTTGATTTGAAATTGCAACAGAAAACTAGCGTAATATTTCTTGGAGCTGTGTTTTTTTTTTTTTTTGCACTCGTGCATGAGTGAATGGGCTCTGATCAGGATCCTTACCCACTGCAGGCCGTGCTCGTCTGCATGCTAATCACTAAAAAGCCTGCAGAGCTCAGAGGGAAGTGGCCTGCAGGACATTTATCTATCTTTAGTTTTTATGGCTTTACTGTTTACTCCTCAGTTTTAAGTCTTACACTAAGGATGATTCAATCCTTTAAGCATTTAAAACAGAAAACAATCGGTGCCACACCAAACAAGGGCATTCATCAATAAGTGTGTGGTCCTCTCCGTTGTTACAGATGTACAAAGAATAGATGTGTTCTTGTTCTTTGTTACAGACATACACAGAATAGATCTGCTCACGTCATACTGAAATGTCTAGTTACGTACTTTTCTCCTACGCTTATTCTCCGGTCCAGATTCCTGACACCTCACCGCACTTAAGAAGACCAAGAGCGCGTAGTCTGTCAATGAAGGTGGTCTGAAGCAAAGGAGACGGTCTGAAGCAAAGGAGGCGGACCGGGCCACGATGTCATTTTGTTGAGGCTGTTTTTGAATGAAGCATCCTCTGAGCGCTCGGCTGATTTAATACAGAGGAGACGGAGATATTTGCAGTGGAACCAAACCATTGGCTTCCTACATAATACAGTTATAAATATAAACTGTTTAAATCCTTATGGAGCTGATGTGAGCGAGTCCAAACTGAAGCTTATTTAAATGTGGGAACAGTTTCTGGTAATTCTGTCATGCGCATTCACCAACCTCCATATATGACATCTTGTTCATTATTTACTCTGTAGTGGATCAAACTGTGGCTTTACGTTGGACATTGTATGTGTATCAGTTCGGCTGAGGCGCAACTCGGGTGATCACAGCTGATCAGCTCCACGACGCAGCACCCACCGACCTACGGTAAAACGAGAGGATGGCACGGATAAAATATAATGAAATGTAACACATTTTGTCCCGTACAGAACTGTTAAATGTGAACATGTGGAACAATATTATGAGTCCATGTGGCTTAAATTGTTACTGAGTCCATATTTCTAGTGCAATATAATGTTTCGCCTTATTGAGGCGCTGCAGACGGGAGAAAACGTGTAAGGCCAGATTTGAATAGGAACACCCACATTTCAGGGCCGCTCCACCCAGAGTGCGTAACTAGGATGGGGGGCCGCACCGACGGACTTATGTACAGGGAGAGAATAGCCCGCAGCCAAAAACAGCACCTCTGCACAGCTTTTCTGACTTAAGCGCATCGAATAAAGCCCTATATGCACAAACATGAATCAAATCATCCATGAAAACACATTTGACTTGCAGCTGTTGAACTGGAAAGATTACAATATCTTCTTCTTTTAGGGCTTTTTTGTCTGTGCAGCAACATTTTCATATTCCTTCCACACATGATGTACAGGTATATCCTGCCAGCTGAGGGTTAAGGGAACTTGAGGATGTGTCATCTTCCTCTGTGACCATGAATGAACTCCATACCTTGGTTAGCTTAGCATATAGCGGAGCTGCTGTGGGAATCGGAGTGAAGAGGCAAAACTTCATTTTCTGATTTACTTTACGGTTAAAAATAGAAATGGTTTTCAAACTGTATAAACCAGCTGGCAAAGGAACATTTAAAGCTGAAGACTTTAATTTCATATTCAGCAGGATGCGAGACGATCGATGTCAGACATTCATCTGCCTGTAAATAAAGCAAACGCACATCGATCCTAAAGTGGTGTTGGGTTGTAGATGGTAAATCATGCTGCAAACAGTGGATATTGAATTTCCCGTTTACTATTTTGAGTCTAATTTCACACAAGTAGACACATCAAGTGTCTGCTCCTGGTTTGTTGTAATAAGCTATTTTGTGCTTGTGAAGTATAACCAGAATGTCAGGATTTAAATAATAGGAAATGTGAGTACAAAAGCAATCTGCATGTGTTTATAGCTGTGAAGTTTAAAGAGGGGAATATTGACTGACTTTGTGTGCTAAGTGCACATATTCCTATAAAAGAGTTGTGTGCAGCGGCTGCAGCAGATGTGTCGCACCGATGGAGGTTCTTAAGCTTCAAAATATGTCACTTTTCTGAAAATATCCACATTTAACCAGTTCAATGCTCCAATCCATCCCAGTCAGAATGACCATTAGTCTTTGGGAGATTTACCAAACTGTTTGTTTAAAAAAAAAAAAATAAGCTAATCTCCTCTCATGACTTGGCAGAAATGGATATAATCGATCACATCCATCACATATGTTTTCATTACTAAGGCCTGGTGTACCTACGTCTGGTCCTGGAAATAGCCGTCCTCCTTATTTTAAATCCAAGCTAATAATACTGGTCATTTTTGTCATTACTTTATGTATTTTTTGTCATTTTGTGTATTTTTCTCATAATTTTGTATATTTCTGTTGTCCTTTTGCGTGTTTTTAACTCATTTTGTGCATTAGGCATTATTTTAGGGAGTTTTTTGGCAGTATTTTCAAATATGTTGTCTATCTTTAGAAGTGAGAATAACAAAACTTAACTTCTTTTGCAGATGTAAATGTGCTGTCTTCCTCTGAGACTGAAGGAACTCTGTTTTGGCTTAGCTCATAGCAGCGCTGGCAGAGCAGGGTCAAAGTGTTGGATAATCATCATGCGTCTTTACTTTTTAATCATTTAGCAAGGTCACTAGCTTTCTAAGTTAGCATTTATTAGCTCAGTGAGAATTAGCTCTTATTATTAACATTAGCTGATTAGTTTGACGTGTTATTAGTTCAATGTTAGAATGGGAGTCTTGGACCGACTGAGAGAAGTACGGATACAACATCTCTGTACTTTGAGTACAGTGCATTAGCAACCTGTCAGCGCTCTTTAAACTGAAGTGACCCACACTTTGGGGACAGTTACAGGAACGTGTCACAACAAAACCACAGTAACAAGACCATGTGAGCCCTTCAGGGTCATCTTGAAGGGAACACGGGCATTACGTCCCCATGTGGTTCTCCTTTGTGTAGCATTGAGCAAAGTACATCATCACTTTCTACACAGCAAAGTCATAATTCCAATTTTAACGCTTTTCATGACCTGCATAACACTAAAGCCTGGGCTCGTCCCCTTCCTATCAGCTTTAACAGCTGCTTTGTTTTCACTACAGCAGCGTGTTGAGGACCAGCTCTCATGTGTTTTTATGTTGCTCGTCAATAGATAATCGGCTCTCTTTGGCGGACGACGAGGACACAAGCTGTGTCTATGTTATCACAAAGCCTGAGCTGTAGTTAAAAACCTGTGGGACGCTCAGCCTGAAGCCACCGTCACAGTGCGTTATACAACGTTTCACATCAACTGAGATCCCTCCCATTATACAGCATAAGACATTGTAGCCACTCCCACAACACAAACAGATGACTTAATAAATAATAATGACAACATGCGTCACATGAAATAATGATAGATTATAATACACATGTAGTGATGAGCATTACTGAGTGTAAATACAGCTACAACTTTTTTTACACTGTCATGTATGTCATCAACCTTCCTTCATTAATGTCAGATTTACTGATGAATACCAGTATAAACCAGTGCCAACCAGTATGAAGATGGAGTTAATTTCATAGTATTAACATGACATGTTAATGGAGGGACAATCCTTTGATGTTTCAAACACAATCAACAGGAGCTTCTGGTGTTTTGGTGAAACTTGTGCACCCATTAACTGATGACAGCCTTCTGTACACAGTCATGTAACATTCAGAGTGCTTTCACACCAAAGAATCCTAGAGCCATTAAAAAGCTGGTCCACCTTGTTTGAGACGTGTAAACACACAATGTCTAGAGGGGATCAAAATCGGCGTACCCTTCATTCTTTGGTTATTCCATTTTAAAACCAAATCAAAATAACAAATAGTGTGGTTATGTAGTTTTTCTGACTTAACACCAAAACAGAAATACAGAAAAACCAAGCAAGCAGCATTTTTCTGTTTTAAAATTAAATCTAGTTCTGTTTGTGTGATATTTGGATATGTAAGGGGAAACTAGGACGAGCGCTTCATGTTTTAAGCTCACCACACAGAACGACCGAGAGCAGGGCTGAGCAAAAAATGGATTTAATCAATTAATCGAATTTGTAGATAAAAACGATTTTTATTTTGCAAATTTGAGTTTAAAAAATAAAAAGAACAATTTTGCTAAAGTGTCAAATGGTAGAAGTTCACCAGTCACCAGTTTATTTGGATATCATTTGGATCGTAACACCATAAAACAAAACATACACGTGAGCAGCTTTGTAGAAGCTTAAGCATCCACAGACTGAATGAAAGACCTGGTCCAGGACCTGGGGAGGTGCAGCAGACTTCACTTCTTGTTCTAATTTCCCTGTAAATATCCAAATATCTCACAAGCAGAGAAAGTAAAAAAAAAACAAAAATAAAAAAAGAAGAAATAACCACACTGTTTATTTGTTATTTTGATTTGGTTTTAAAACAGAATAACCAAAGAACAAAGGGTACACGGATTGATAAAACAGGCAAATTCTAGAGCGATTAATTTGGTCGGTCTTGGTGCATTTCTAATCGAAGCCTAGAATGTTTCAGCTGCATCATGAACACAAACACATTTGGCTCAGACCAAAAACAGGAAGTATTGGAGACTAGGGTTAGGGTTAGAAGCAAGAAGAAGCAATCAGCACCACCCATCCCTCCTCAACGATACCAGTCTTGAAAATGCATAAAATGACAATAAAAATATAAAAAATTGACACACTCTGCACTAGTTCATTTTTAACAGTTTTCTGGAAGAAAATGTTTGACTGTATCTGGCAACGTTGCAAACCATTTGTCCAAAAATGTCAAAACAGCACAATCACAGTTTAATGTGATTATTTCTTCTGTTTGGGGCTTTTTACTGGCTCACTTGGCCCAAGCAATTTGTATTTGTGACTGTATCTGACTTTTAACAAAGCTGACATTCACGTCTCTGAGAATTTGGACACGATGACTCTTTAGCCGCTGTAACATCTGAAGCTCCCATTGATTGGTGCATCTTTTATTATCATCATGCTACAAATTAGATGACTGTAGAGGTTTGTTAGGTCGATGTTCGTAAATAAGCTTTAATTACCTTAAATTGAGAAATTATCCATAACAGACACACGTTGATTTGCCCTGCAGGAACTCAAAGGTTACAGTTATTACCAGGTCTAAATTTAAATCAGTGAATAATCTAAACCTGATGAACTAATTCACGACATTCCAAATGCAATCATCTGCATGCCAAGAGGTGTCACATTCATCTTTCCTTTCCAAATGAAGAATGAAGCTGTGTTTAAAATGGATCAGCGACAGCTCTTCTTCATTTGTGGGCTGGAGCTCAACTCAGCCTAATGTCCATCTTATTACATATTCCAAGCTCAACCACAGCTGGCATTCTCCAAATGGCCTGAATGGCCTGATGTGTGCACGGGCTCTCCTGAGTGATCGGCAGCACAGTGCTCGTCCTTTATCTAAACAACCTTCCTGTAAACACTGAGCGCTCCGTCAGCGTCTCCCAGCCCGCAGGCTGTAGACGGAGAATTACTGACAGAGCTAGCTAGCACAGGTGCTAACAGACATGAGTCATTATTTAGGAATTAGGAAGAAAGTCCATGAGTGCTCAACTAGTCTGGAACACTCTGATAGTGTATTTCTCTATCCTGTTTCGTTCTCCCTCCTGTCCACTAACCCCAACCAGTGGAAGCAGATGGCTGCCACCTCTGAACCTGGTTCTGCTGGAGATTTCTTCCCGCTGTCGCTTATGCTTGTTCATGGAAGTACCCCTCACTGCAGTCTGCAGTTCGGTGCGGAGCTCAACGCTGCTCAACGTCGGCATGCTATTGGCTTTCAGTTCGTAGTTCGGGGCAGAGCTCAATGCGGCATGCTATTGTGCTGTGTGATTCTTATACAGTTAAAAACAATCAACCTCAAAATAAATAAATTGTGCCGTATAAATAATTTTGTTACATAATTCGGCATACAAAATAGATATGGGTTAGGATAATGGTTAGGTTTAGAGTGAGTAAGTCTGAACGTGATTGGTTTATTGAACATTGAACGCCACCCCGTGGTGCAGTCAGGGGCTTCTCTGTTCATGTGGATTTGTTCGGTTTTTTCTCTTTTTCTTTTTATTATGAATTTTATATTTTGATAGCACATTGAGATGACTTTTGTTGTAATTAGCGCTATATAAATAAAGTTGAATTGAATTTAATGACACTATGATCTGGTCAACCCAATGGGATGGCCTCAGCCACTAGTCTGGGTATAATTTTTTTTAGTTATTTGGGATAAACTGATCTGGTTCTGTTCACTCATTTGAATCAATCTTTGTTTGAGTCCTAAGTGTTTCCAGGAGTCCACTACCTGGGTCTTTTCAGTGGATTGTTTTAATCCAATGTTTCCAATGGGTTTATATAAAGTTCTGGTAACTCTAGCGGGGTTTCCATTACAATATTTCTAAATGTCGACAAAATTTATTTGTACTTTAAACTTGTTTCCAGTGAAGGTTGTTTTCAGCAGGAGCCTTGCAACTACAGTGAAATCTCATCCCTATCGAGACTTTGCTGCAGAATGACGGACGCTCAGAACCTCCTTATAACACTCCGTATTTCTTTGTTGTTTCACGTCTATCGTGGCAGTAATAATTTTTAAGTATAATGCTAAGAAATGGTCCTGGTCTCCTCTGCTGTTTACAAGTACCGTGCCATATTTTCTCGGAGAGAAGTGGTCATGTGATCAGCTACTTCACATCATGTGACCACGTACGTCACGTTCTGTGACGTGTATTTGCGGAAAAAGTGTTTCCATAGGACAAACTGAGACTGAAATTAATGTTTATAATAATCAGCAGCCGGCTGCTGTCATGCTAATGGAGATGAATGTGGACGCAAACAAGGGAAGATCAAAGACGCCTGTCACTCCTCAATATAACCACGCAAACATCCAAGAGTTAGCCTGGACCAACATTAAACCAAAAGACATGAATAACTGCAACAAAAAAAGAGCGTCGACCAGTTTAATGAGACTTTGATAAAAAACTGAGTACAGAGGTGAGAGCTGCACAGATGTTTAATTATGCTCACAGCTGGATGATATCATTGGGTTAGTGTGTGGGCAAAGGGCAAAAATATGATAGGGAGGAATCATAGAAAAGGAACGTTGATAATGTTCCTTTTTAAAGATTTGTAGGCTCTTCTTCACCTATGTTCAATTTCTCCAAATATCAGTCTTTTTTTAATATTTAGTGACTTTAGCAGACTTTAGACTGTTATACAACACCATCAGAAAGACTGTATGACAACAGAATTTTGACTGTAGTGTGTATAATGTAAATGTTCTTGTGTTGTCTATAGTTTGTAAGTGTTCAGTTTGTAAATTATACATCATACATGTGTACTGTACATACCTATACACTAGTCTGTTGTGAGAGCATGTTTATGAATAATGCTGTGTTTCTACAGCGGTAAATAATGCATTAGGTGAGTGATAAACATGATTTAGGGTTGTTTTCTCTCAGCTGTAGGTTCAGGGTAAAGTTAATTGACAGTAAAATGATAAAGCATGCAAGGTTTCAGTGCACAGACACACATCAGGTTGATGTCGGCGCCTATTTGCCAACTCTCTGCTGACATCTTTGAAGAACAACAGCTAAAACTAGGGCAAGGCAGGGCAGGCTGTGTCAGGGTTTCATGAGGGCAGGATTTGTCCAGGGCCAAAAGGAAGAGCCGGGAGGGTAAATGTGAGCAGGCAGAGGTCCTACACTACAAGATGGACAGGGGCAGAAAGTCCACAACCCGCTAGAGTGCCAAAGCAATGCTGTTAAATGGCTAAACCTTGATCCATATAATCCATTTAGCCTCAAAGTCCAATCAGTATCCAGTCAGACTTGTATTCTTCTATTTCATGGATTTACTACATTCAGTGACAGAAAAGCCAACATCTGAACAATCAACACCAGAGCTGTTCTGGACTTTTTACTTTTGTATACCCTTAAGAAAAAAACTAAAAACGGAGTCCCCAAACTCAGTTCTAAACAGAGAATCAGACAAAACATCTTTAATCTTTAAGACCTGAGTGGACAAATCCTCACAGTCTTCACAATAATTGCTCTTCAAAAAGACTAAAACTTTAGAGCAACCCAGTGCATGGACTCAGTGCCAGGCTGTGCCATCTTGGGGCCCTCTTGGCCCTGGTGTGACTGTCCTCAGTGCATCCCCAGGGCTGGGAACAAGTTAACTTTGTACACAGTGTTGGAGAAAACCAGGAAAGCTGAAGCTCGGAGGCTACTTCGGCAAAAGGGTCATTGCAATCAACCGTTGTCTCTAAGAGGATGTTACAAAGCTCCAATTACCCCAGAAAGCCCAAATGAATGGCTCTTACAGCAGCTTGTTTGGAGACTGGTTAGACCAAATTCACAATCGACGTATTGGAAACCACTTGTGTGAAGGTAGTAGGAAGTACACAGAATGGGCTTCCCCACTTGTGTCACACTTCTATATGGAAGCCATTTAAATGCTGATTGGCAGTGTGCTCACAATACATTTTAGAAAGCACGATTTCCCATTAAGATGAAGTCAATTATGAAAAAACACTCATCAGAAGGCATATTCAAGGTATATAGCTTTACTTAGCAACGGCATAGGAGAACTTTTAAAGTCTGTATGGAGACTCTGCATGGCTGCATCCTGTTGATACATCTTTAAATAGTCATGTTTTGTAGGCGAATGCATTGACTTGGTCCCCAAAAGGTCAATTTAAGAGATGTGTAAAAACTTTTTCTTTTCATTATTTTTAACTTATAGAAACATGCAGAAGTTTGCTAACTGAGCTGGTGAACTGTAGAAAAATACATGTTAAGTACTGTTGATGTGCAACATTTTTTCTATAATTCATCTGATAACACACGTGGAGCTGAAACTCAGCAAGAGTACCTGAAACATGATAAGAGAGACGGGCTGAACGTGTTGGCCATCAATGTATCTGATAAGACATGCGAGACCATCTGATCCAATCTGCCTCATTACACAGGAGGAAAATGCATCCGTTACTTATCTGGATCCAAATGTGCACTAAGCTGCTGATAAGCACACGTGTGTGTTTACAGTGCCGATACCAGCGTGTCGTCGACTGAGGTGACAATAGAATTCACCTCATCTGACTTCACTGTTGAGCAGATCTTTTATTTACGCCCTTTTAATCACTGTTTCCCAAAAATACCCATGAACATCAACATGTACACTACCGGTCAAAAGTTTTAGAACACCACACTCTTTCCATTTTTTACTGAAAATTATTCAGTTTATTGTGTCATTGCTATTCTGAAATGAAATCACTGAACAACAAAGCAATTTGAGTTGACAAAGAAATCACGGAATCAATGAACAATACTGTTCACCTGTGTACATTACCTCATGAAGACTTTTAGAATTTAAAATGTTCTTAGACATATATTTAAAAATATTTCCAAGTACCCCTTGACACAAAAAACAAGATTAGAAAACCCAATGACAACAGAAAAGGAACAAACTAAAAAAAATGTTAATTAATAAGCATAAAACCCCAAAAATGACAGGAAAAAATACTCAAAATGGCACAGTGAGCAGTCAGACAGCATCACAAATCCTACCTTTGAGTATTCTGATACACACTGTGTGATACTGAAGGTGAACCATGAGCAAGACTGACACATAACAACAAAAAGAAAACACAATGTGACATAAAAAAATGTTGGTTTGGATACATTATACTAGTTCTTATTCTCAGGTGTTATAATCTGCTACTGTTGACCTGTTGAATTCTTGTGGATCACAGTGGGAGGAACAGGAAGAGCTTTTAGTGAAGCTGGTGCTGCTCTGGGTCAAATCTTCCTATCATTTTTTTGTATTTCTGTTAGCGTTCTTTGTTGTTGTTTTGAGTGTGACTCAAGTTATTTGTGTATTCTGATTTTTTATTTTTTTTGTCAATTTGTCTCTTTGTTGTTTTTTGTGTTTTTGTTGTTTTTTTGTTTGACATTGAAGATATTTTGTGTTTTAAAGACATATTACTCATTTAAATTGCCCTTTTGTTATGATAAACTTTTGTGTGTTTTGTGGCCCCTGAATGACTAGTTGGCCATGTCTGGTTTATTTTTCTTACACAACTAATGAGATGAGACAATGCTTTGTCAGTAACTGTATCCCAGAGCTGAGAGGATGACTGACGAGTGTCTCGGTCGGTGCAGATGGAGGACAGCGTCTCTTTAGTTTCCTGAGGGGAGAGGAATGAGATCCCTCAGAGCTTCCAGTTGTTTATTCCAGGGTTATGGCGGGGGGTAAATCATCCACCAAACACTTTACAGTGCGGTGCTGACACTTGATCACACGTGTGGATGCATGTCCACCATCTGCTGTAGCAGATTGTTCAGGGTGGGAACAGGCTTTGGATCTGAGAGAAGCTACTTGCATGTTGCTACTTTCTAAGGTTAATGAACAACACACTACACTGTCTGTAGTTGTTTTCTTTCCATCACTGTCTCCTTTGGTTTTGGACACATTAGATGAACGTGCAGATTATTCTTTCTCTTTGTCCCCATGTAGCCCGTCACATCTGCATCCATCCCTAATTCTGATGCAGCTGAGTGTACGCGCTGTCAGACAGCAAACAACACCATGAAAACCATCCCGAACACAGACCAAGGCTGAGAACCCATGCAAATGGGCAAGCATGCACGGCGGTAACTACAAAGCAGCAGAGCAGCATCGGCACAATGTGCCAGCCCGGGGAAGGGAAGAAAAAGTTGGTGCAAGAGAAGGAGGCGAGAGTTCATCGCTCACAGCTACACAAACAACAGTGCTGTTTCCAACTGGAAGTCATACGAGTTTAACAAGAAACAGATAAAAATAACATCATATCTTGTTGCCCCACAAATAACTGTTTCTTTTTCTAGTCTCATTCAAACAGAAAAAGTCATTACAAAGCCGAGAGCTGAAGCTCAGCTGTGGTTTGATTTTTCTGTCACACAATAACCCATAAACTCTTTGAAGTTACAAAATAAAGAGCAGCGGATATACCAAACTAAACCCCACAAACAGTTTAACAGATGGAGGTATATCATCTCAGGTTCTCTAGAGCTGGAAGGTTAAAGAACGATTAGAGTCGAATCTTTGTACTGAATCACTCACAAATTCACTCAGTCCTCTGAGAAGCTGCTGGTAAAGTTAGCAAACTCAATATAAACAACAGGGGCTTAAAGAGGAATTCAGATCCAACAGAATCCCAGATCAGGTTCAGGAAAATAAAACATGTTTTGTTTAATTAATGATCATTTAATTTCTGTTTGCAAAAACAGAATAAAAACAGAACAAAGGGTTTTTAATTTTATAGTTTTTTGTTACATGCTAAGAAAAGTAAGGGCTGACTAACTTCAAACAGTATTTTTCCTGCACTTGATAAAGTCTTTATAGTTGAATTCAATCCAAGCAGTTGTTTGTAAAGCATTCAATATTCAAATTTTTTGTTCCAGTCTAGTGAAAGAGCCTAATAAAGGTTTTACCATGTTAACAGTATTAGTATGTGTGGCCCTAAAATCCTTGATCGGTGCTCCTTCAGTCAATAAGTTTACTGTTTTAGTTTGAAAAGAATTGAAAAACGTTTGGAAACATGATGAAACGTATGTAAATGAGTCCGAGCTGCTGAAGCAATTGCCGAAAATATCTCAGCGATGCTCTGCACCTTTTGAGAGACTCGTCCAATCAGGATGATGCTAATTCTGTTCTGATGAACTGCACCGACACCCTCAGCATCCTCATCATCTTCCTCAGCAGCACCTACAGCAGCAGGCGGCGGCAGCGGCTCCGTGTCTAAATAAAGCATCACTTTCAGCCACAGCATGTTACGCGAACACATGCTGAGAGAAGCTCAAATCAAGATCTATTATTGAAGCTTCTTAGTCACATGGTAACCTTGTGACATTGGTCACATGGTGTTACCGTTGTGCTCGGATGCAGTGTTGTGTTCACTCTGGTTAACATATGCTTCCTGCAGGAGTTGATGCAGCCTATTGAATGCATTTATAGACAATAATGGTATGGCGTCTGACTGACTTTACACATTTGTACATGCATTTAAAAAAAAAAGCACAATTCTATATGAAACACATTGCACTGATAGCTGGAAAGGGATTGCACCCTCCCTGTCCTCTGCCTCCTAATGCATGTACCAAGGTTGGTCCTGGAGAGCTCCTGTCCTGTATGATATAGCTATTTGAAGAAACCAAGGTTTTTCATGCATTTTTGATATTTTGTGTTTTTTTGTCAACTGTGTTTTTGCTTTGGGAACAGCACAAAATTAGACCTAAACAGCCACCAGTTGTCCATGTCTGGTCATGCAGGACAGGGGCTCTCTAGGACCAGACTTTGGCACCCCTTGTTTACCACATAGTACTGATCAACACGCTTCATTTAACAGTAACCCTGAGTCACTCAGTAAATTGATGCGGTTCATTCGAGTCATTTGACTCACCTTGAGATTATAGCTGGGCGACATGACCAAAAATGAATATCATGGTATTTTTCAAAATTCGAACGGTTTCACAGTATATGATGGTAATTTTTTTTTTTTCATGCATGATCAGGTGTTTACAGCATTTTCTACTGGTTGAGAGAGAAATTACTGCAATAGATTGACTTAAGATGGTCTATTTTAGATTAAGATTAAATCGGGGCTTTTGCCTTTAATTGGCCATGTAATGTTATTACATTAATGGAATTTGTCCTCTGCATTTAACCCCATCCCTGAGGAGCAGTAGGCAGCCATTTTGCGGCACCTGGGGAGCAGTTCGGGGTTAAGGGACTTGCTCAACATCCCACAGTGACGGCCCAGGTGAGGCTTGAACCGGCAACCCTCCGATTACAAGCCCAGCGTCCTTCACCACTAGGTCATGATGAGTGAATATTGTAGAATAATTCCACACTAGTAGTTATATAAGTATGCATGAAAATGATGCTGTTTACAAAGAAGAGCCACTTCTGATCCTAATGAAGTGAGGAATCAGAATGCAAAGACAATTGAAGTCAAAACAGAACTTTTACTGTACAAACATTTTTCATAAAACCAATACAAAAAGTAGTGCAACTTGCAATAATTATACTTTTACTTCAAGTTCAAGCCCAGGAACATTACACAGTATTCAAGTAAATTTAACATTTGCATTAATATGGGCTTTGAGGAATATTAACATTCAAATAAATGGTAAAATACAGTGAACTGAACGGCATGCAAAGGCCATTTTTATTACCTCAAGAGGGGGTAACACAAATAACACCTGCCTTTTCAACCTTTAGTTAGTAAACTCTTTTTGTAGTGCACAGTATTTCCAAATAAAGTAGCAGCACACCATGCATACAGTGATGCTGATAAAGTGATTTTAAAGGAATGCAATGCTTCAATGCTTTTTAGAAATAAAAAATAGATTACAAAAACAGAAAAAATGATGAACAAATCCCTTGGCTTCAACCCAACAGGCTGCAAATAAACATAAATGTAAACATAACAATGTAGAGGAGGTGCTTCTTCTCTCGTATTTAGCCCCAACAGTTTTTGTTTAGGAAAACCAACATGTTTACTTTCTCTGTTGAAGAAGCCTGGACACAGAGGTAGCTGGAGGACAACTGTGAGAGTCGGGGGAGTGTCTGTCTTACCCCACCACTAGTGGACAGGGTCATGGTCAGTAGGGTTAGGGGAAAGACCTCTGTATACTGACATTTCTTTTCTGACTCTTTCTCGAATTGATGGTGGTGTACTGTGCTGCTGCCGACTGAGCCTCCTTTGCAGTTGTCTATTTTCATCTGCAAAGAGTTGTCCGAGTGTAGATGCAGGTTTCGGATGCTGAAATACAAAGTCAAAACATATTTTTGTCGTCAAGTTTATTGCTTTTTGCTGCAACACAGCGTGAGATCACAGAAAGATGTCTGACTTAGATCATTGTCCTCTTCTTCATCATCATCGTCCTCCTGAGCCTCAACCTCAGTCATCATCACATCTGGCTGTAGATCCTTCACAATGAACCTTGTCATGGCCCTGGAATATTCCTCTGTTTTTTCTGCCATCATGTTCATTTGCCCTCGTTTGGTGATGGTAAATGGGGTTAGCCTACCCGTTAGGGTTACTGCTCGATTCACGTTCGCTTAAGGATAAACGTTATTTTCATTTAGAGACGTCACATAACATCCGTGGAGTTAATAACTGTAGACTTAAACATGTGTAATCCTACCATGACTTTCCATTGGTGGAGCATTGTCAGAGACTGTGCTGGGAGGTTACACTGCAGACGCAGCGCTAACGTTAGCCGCTCGGCTTTTTTGGATTGACTAGAGATGAGGCTAGCAGACGCTATGTCATCACCTGCTGTCAACTGCCCGCATCATAATAACGCAACGCTTAATGGGATAAAAATACCAATAGCGGTATAATTTGTCCAGAATCATAGTAGTCCTCCTGTATCAACCCAATTAGTAACCGGTACCAAAACATACCGGTTCTTGGTATGCATTCCTACTCAAAAATCATCTCAAGATCATGCATTGTCTTACTGAAGCTCAATCCTGTAACTGCTGCCTTTGGGGTTTGCATTGAAGAAGCAACATTTACTTTGTCTCAGTGCTTTCTCTTTTTAATTATAAATCGACAAGCTCCCTTACATTCACAGATTGGATTGAGAAAGTGTTTTCTTTAACAACGCCAGAAAAACTCCATTAAATTGTCTCCTCCACTTCTTTGACAGTCTGTGCAGTGCCCATTCCATATTCGTTCCAAACGCAGTCAGTTTTATGGCTTCTTTTCAACTGACTGATTTGAGAACTTGAAGCTGGTTTCCCCTCTGCATTACAGTGCTGTATGCATGTGCTATGTGAACCCGTAGCAATGACCGTCCTATAGAGATTCACGCACACAAGCACCTACGGGTGACGGGGCATGATGTCACCTGTGTTACCTCGATCTGTTCTACCTGTTCTGTGTTTACTGCTGTTTGTCCTTCTACTCGTCAACGATGGTCTTCCTGCTCGAGTCTATGATCGTCAGACTCTCCTATGGATTAGATTGTCCCTGGTGGATCTTAGCTATCCTTTCCATTCCAATGTAATGGGTTACCTCTGTTCATGCTGGCGGCCAATGATCCTGGTGGTGGCCTCCACCAACAAGCTCCCACCGGCGGCACCGGAGAAAGCGAGGAAAAATGGCCGGGATCCAGGTGAAGCTGAGGCGGCTGTGGAAGCGAGGAGTCATTGGAAAACGGCGGCGTCCGTTTCTGATGAGTTTTACCTTCACCTCTCCCATCGATTTGCGGAATTACCTCCATGTACCCGTGGCTGGAAATATGAGACCTCTGTGTCTCTGTCCCATCCTCCCAGGCTCTCCCAGGGCAATCGCCCCCACTCTGGTTCCCGGAGTGCATCTGTGTGTTACAGCGTTTCCCTGCCAGCTGCACGCCTCACCCCGCGCTTCCTCGTCCAGCGATGGGATTACACTCAGTGCTTGTAAATGTTTGTTCCATAACTAATAAATCATTTGTGTTACATGGCATGATCCAATCCAAGAACTTAGACTTCTTCTTCATTACTGAAACTTAGCAGAACATGGAACACGTTCAGCTCCTCGAACTCTGTCCAGCAAATTACATGTTCCTCAGCTCGCCGAGGATGACAGGCCGCGGTGTTTAAAACCAGCTTTTTGTGTCGGCTGGTGAGCAATGGGTCCTTTTCATCTTTTGAACTATCAAAGTGGGTCGGTTAAACCCTTTTTATGTCTTTTTGATTTACCGCCCACCTGGCCCAAATAGCTCATTTCTGAATTAATATAATGATCTCTTTTCTTTGTCGATTACGCTGTCTAAATTTGTCATTCTTGGTGACTTTAACATTCACATTGATGATGCTGCGGATAGACTAGCCTCTAGTTTCATGAACATCACTGAGAATTTTAATCTGACGCAGCATGTGCAGGGTCCTACGCATGTCAGAGGACATACTCTTGACTTGGTTTTTACTCTTGGTATAAACGCTGATGCTGTTTTTAATGAGCACACTTTTCTTTCTGATCGTAAATGTGTTTCATTTAACCTTTCTTTTAATGTGGATGTGTTAACGAGTCGGCTTGAGACTCATTCACGCATTTTTAATAGTAACTTTGCAACTGACTTTTCTGATGCTTTTACTTCTGGCTCGTTTATGCTACCAGATGGTGATGTTGACTGTCAAGTTCAGTTTTTCAATGAACGCTGTCTTGTCTATCTTGGATGAAATTGTGCCTGTAAAAACTAGGCTGGCTCCTTTTAAATCTTCTTGTTCATGGATGAATGACAGTATTCACTCTTTAAAACGTACCTGTCGTAAAATGGAGCGACGGTGGATATCCACCCACTTGTTGGTCTTTTATGATTACTTAAAGAAACTCCTAACAAATTTTAATAATATGGTCAAGGATGCCAGAGTTACATTTTCTAAAAATCTAATCTCAAACAGTCATCGCAATACGAAAGTCCTATTTGACACAATAAGTTTAATTGTCTCCTCCTGCACCTTCTGTCTCAATTTCAGTGCAATGATTTCCTTTTATTTTTTATTAGGAAAACAAGTGAGATCCGTTCAAATATTATTCCCTCATTTTGTCCTCCACTACATTGTCCTTCTCGGCCACCAATATTTGAGAACTTTTCTACGGTCTCTTTGAATGAACTGTAAAAAATAATAGGTGGCATGAAAACATCTTCCCCACTCCTCTGCTTAAAAAAGTTATAAACTCGACTGGCTCATATCTACTCGCTATAATCAATAACTCATTAATATCTGGCCTGGTTCCATCCTTCCTTTAAACATGCTGCTGTTAAACCGATTTAAAAAAAAAAAAAAAAACTTGACCCCTCTCTCCCTGAAAACTACAGGCCTATATCCAAAAGGTCCTAGAAAAAGTGGTTGCTAACCAGCTTACATCTGTCTTGGATGAGCACAATATTTTAGATGAATTTCAGTCCGGTTTCTGCCAGCGTCATTCAACAGAAACTGCCCTTCTTAGGGTCAGTAATGATCTCCTAATGCAGGCTGACGCTGGAGAATGTTCAGTCCTGGTCCTCCTGCATCTCAGTGCAGCTTTCGACACTGTGGAGCAGAGTGTGCTGATTGTGAGACTCCAACAGTGGGTGGGTTCTTATCTCTGCTCCTGAGCATGTTGTTCCTGAGGTAAAGAAATGTATTGGTTTTCTTTCCTCTACTGTTGAACCTCCCCTGCAAAATCTGTTGTTCTGGCTCTGAGTCTCGACCAGCATGTAAATATAGTTTGATCCTTTTATCACCTACGGATTATAGTGAAAGTCAGATTTGTTGTATCCACAGCTGAGCTGGAGATGATTGTCCATGCATTTGTCTCGTCAAGGCTTGATTAGACAAGAATCAAGCTTGTCTAACATACTGGATATGTTTTCATATCCAGCACAATGTTCTTATTATTGTTTTTAGAGCCTTGCATGGTCAAGCTCCAGCTTATGCCACTGAGCTGCTGAGGCCTTATAATACCTGCAGGACTCTGAGGTTCTCTGACCATGGTCTGCTGGTTGTTCCTTGCACAAGGTTAAAAACCAAAGGTGACTGTTCCTTTGAGAATGTGGCTCCTAAAACTTGGAATGGTCTTCCCCCAGAACTGAGAGCCCTGACCTCTGTGGACATCTTTTAAAAAAAACAGATGAAGACCTATCTGTTCTGACTTGCATTTGTCTAATTTGTCTGTATTTTACATTGTGACTGTTTTTGTATTAACTCTGTTTTATTTCCTGATTGTGAAGAACTTTGTGACGTTTCTGCTCTTGAAAGGTGCTATATAAATAAACTTTTACTTACCTGAGCTAATCCTTAACACAATACAAAGATCAGAGGCTTCAGTTGGCTTTCATGCTTTTCAAGAGTTCTTTTCGTAGAATGTGATGCTATGGGAGCTTTTTAAATAAATTAATATAGCAGCAAAAATGTTAAATGCATCTTCTACCTGCCTGTAGTCATTATTCTAATGATCTATTTTCAGAGGCTTGATATTTGCTTGAATCTACAAAGCCAGTGCTGCTTGTAGTCACACACACAGAGACAGTTCCTCTCTCTGACCTTGATAAGTGCGTAAAACTGCCAGCGGCCATCCCTGCTTGGTGAGGTAAATATATGGCAGCAGGAACACAACAGCTACAAGTTCCTCTCTCACAGGTACTCCGATCTCTGGCAGAGCGCCATGCTGGATAATACAAATCATGGCGGCACTCTGTCGTCAAGCAAAATAAGGTGAATAAAATGCCGATTGTGACCTGCTCTGGCTTTTGTTTTATTTATCTTAATCAAGCCACGGCTGAGCGGCAACAAATGTAGAGGTTGTCTGTGGTTGGCCGTTGCTCCACTTTCTGTCCATTTTGGTTTGACAAATCCTTGGAACGATACAAAGACCCTCACAGTTTACTGCACGAGTCGTCAGGTTACGGCAAATTGAAGCAATAACTGTTAAGTGGTGGGAAATGAAAGAGTAATGGTCGGTTAAAAGCTGAGTCTCTGATCTAGTGCAACATTCAAAAGTGATGGAGAGATAACAATCCAAGCTGAGAATAGCTGAACTTCACCCTCTCAATGAGTGGTTCAAGAGGTTCCCTGTTGGTTAGTTTCAAGCTAAAGGAAATCCAGGACTCGTCGCTATGCGTAGTGATAAAACATGGCATCATCTGTAGAAATCCACCCGGCAGTGCTACTTTATCTGTACGCACAGCCCTACTCGGTGTATTCCCCGAGTTGTTACAGATGACGAAATGTAGCACGATTCACGGAAACACTTGTGGGAAAACCTCAAATCAGCTGTCACAAGCCATAGAACTGAAGTGCTGAATAAATTAACATCAGTCTTTGTTAGGAGGTGACCTCACAGCAGCGTGGTGTTCCCTTAGTGCTGCAGATGAGCTTTAGGGTTTTCCCCATACCAATGTTTCTAGTATGAGTACTCACTGATACAACTACCTACTGATGCAAATACAGCAGCTACTGTTCTTTATAAAGTTAACAATTTGGAGCATATTGTTTATACAAAAATAAACAAATATATCTATAAAGCTGCTGAGGTTATTATCAGCAGCTTTATAGATATATTGGTGGTTAGTTTAGTTAATAAATTAAATGTATCCAAGTTGAAGTTGAAGCACACATTCAACCAATTGAGGGTTGTGATTTTGGGCACCTTTATAGTTAGTCTGTGATGCACTCTGCGTTCAGCCAGGACTTCTGGTTCAAGTAGATGGTCACAGTTTTAGTGATGGTGACATACTCAAAACACTTGCTGATGTATCTGAGAGCTTCCAGATCCTCACAAACAGCTGCCTCTCTGAACACACCCCAGTCTGTGCACTGGAAAATAAAACAGAATTATCGATCAATTGCGTTACTCCTCTGACTCAACGATAAGTCTGTTTGAGTTGAATGTTTCTTTTTCAGACAAGAGGGCATATGTGCTCCACCTGGGACACCATTCGTTGCTGGCGGCACAAGGACAGAGAATGTACACGGACGAGTCGAGGAGCTTTACTTTGAAAGATCCCTGGCCCCGGTCCGTGCACTGGAAAAAGAACTAGACTTATTGATCAATTGCGTTACTCGTGTGAATATAATGTTGAATATTTCTTTTTTAGACAAGAACTATGTGTTTGGTAAGGACCTTCTTCTTACCTTGCTTTTCTTTGCTGACATTTTGGCTGACACTTCAGCCTTCATCAGGGTTGTCAAAATGCTGGTGGTCACCTGGTGTGAAACGTCTATAAACAGCTGACCAGGCTGGGGATTTTTCAAAGTAAAGCTCCTCAACCCGTCCATGTCCATTCTCTGTCATTGTGCCACCAGCAAAGAATGGTGTCCCAGGTGTGATGGAGCACATATGCCCTCTTGTCTGAAAAATAAATATTCAACTCAAACAGACTTATCATTGAGTTAGAGGCATGAATCAATAACAAAGTCAGAGAAATGGAACAAATGAAGGCAAAATACATTTGAAAGTTTTCACATGAAATGTGAAAATAAAAACATGGTTTTAAAAACAGATTTAACAACAGAGGAAATGACTAGTTTTCAAAGGAATCGTGGTTCACAGGCTGTAATGTTGCTAATAATTACCGGAAAGTGAAATACCTTTTAAGCCTCTCATAGAAGTGAGTCTTCGTTCTAAGAAAATTGATCACTTTTATTCTAAGCCTGGGAGTGAATTACCGCTCAGAGCCTGACGAAGACTAGAATCTGGGTGTAATGACATAATCAACTGACGAAATACAATCTCGTGCTCACAATACAAACTATAAAAAGTTTTTTTAAAATTTCCAATAAAGACTAACAAATGTCACAAATCTTTGTTGATGAAAAACTATTTGACTGCAAAAATTGGAGACAGTGTGTAAGATAGTGTTTGCTTCATAAATGAAGAATGAAATCAAATGTATCAATCTAACTGTTTTTTTTTATTGTAATTTTTCATTTCTCAAAAATAAAAGTTTTGAAACCTTTTGTCTTAGGGCCTTTACACTTTGGACTTTCCATTCATTAGCTGCCTCTTTCAAGACTGTAACAATGTTTTGGCCTGTGTGTGATTCAAATATCGTTTGTGTTTGAGCATGTAGCTTTTCATTTCCCAATCATTGTTTTAAGGGTGTGGGCTGTAACAGTTAGGTAGCTTTGTGTCTTTGAGTAGCACGCGAGGTCTGTAGTTCTAGATACTCTCTCAGCCTTTTCCATGGTATCTTTTATGTTAGCGGACCAAGTGCAGTCTTGATGAAGTCCAGAGGATCTCTGTGAAACGTGCTGCTGTGTAGGGATCCGTGTGTTGGCACAGGGCTGCACTTTGACGTGACGGGAGACATAAATCACATGATCAGAAGTGTTAAAATTTGGTCACTGAACGAACACGTTGGCTCGCATTCAGACAAGCACACGCTGACCTAGGTGTTTTCTAGCTTGCTGTTTCATCACTACACGCAACGGACTTATGAGTCGATGGAGCATCCACATTGTCCGCCATCTTGTAAACATTGCAGAGTCAACAGGAAGCAGGAGGGTCAAACGGCTCCACTTTTTTAAACATTTCTACGTGATTTCCTTTAAATTTTATGTGAACATTTTTTTATTTTGCTAAATTTCGAGACAAGACATTTCCTCCTGGAATCCTGTCTTTGTTTTCATGCAAATGTGAACCTATGCCTGGAAATTGTATTTAAAAACTCGACCTTCGAGATGAATATTCTCCTTACTCTGAGGTGTTTTTCCCCTCTGAGCAGATTTGCACGTTTACCTACTCAGTTCTCTTTGGCGTAGCACAACAGAGGAAGAAAAGTCCAGGAGGCGTTACACAGCTGGGGAACACAGCAACTGTGTCCTCCAGCTGCTCTGACTATCCGAACAGTGACAGATTTAATCTTGGGTTTTATGTCGGCCAGATTTGAACTTTGACCTCTTCTGTTCTCCAAACATCTGCGTGCATGATTTTGTAGATTATACATTGCTACAGTTGAGGGATTACCTCTCTGGATCTCCAGTGCAATCAAAGGTTGCTGAAATATGTGCATCTGAGCGTAGGGGAGGGGCTGCTTTCAGAGCAGGATAGTCTTGAAATCAGCTTTGAATTGGTGTGATGATTTAACATTTGATTTGGGTCTGTTTGATTTCTCAATGCACTTTTCAAGGGTCCAATCAAGCCGCACTAAAAAAAACCTTCCACTTTGATACCAATAAATGAAATTAGCTGTAAAATAGCACAACAGGGAAACAGAAGATAAGGAAACAGTCACATTATTCAGTCCTTCCAGGATCTTGCGGCTAATTTGTGATTGTTGTTGCCTAAATGCCCGATTTTGGGGCAGCTTTTCTGGTTACTGGTTCTTATGGCCACACCGCACCTGCTGCTTGTTGAGACGATTTTCATCGACAAGTCTGATTACGCCAGAAACAGTTGCAAAATTAGTCTTTTTTTTTTTTTTTAAGAGTCAGAGGGGTCTAAAAACCTGCTTTATACAGCAAAGGTTGGAAACACTGTAGAAGGTTTCAGATGGCAGTCTGCGCGTCACAGACCTTCATGGACTTCATTGTTATATCTATACAGCTGCCATCTGCTGGATAAATATGTTAAAAACCTTGTTATTCTGATTCCTGTGTTTCGATTTGGTATAAGAACTGCTCAAAACAAGCCAGACTACCTGCAGTATACCAAGTTATGTTTTTTTCTTGCCTTGTTATGTTTACGACATGTGAAGTCTATTTTAATGACAATGTTTCCTTTTGTAAATAATGTTAAAATCCATATACATTTCTTTTATAAGATCTTGTCATTATGACAAAAACATTTAAAAAGCTGATTCCCTATTAGTTTGTAGTCTTAGAGGAAAAAAATAATTAATTTTTTACCAGCTCTAAATTAATTTAAAAAAAAAAAGTATTTCTTTAAATCAAATGAGTGTAAAAATGTACTTATTTCTTGTAATTAAATTTGATGTTATTGACCTTCGGACCTTTGGGACTGCCTTTAATGTGAACTGCATTATAAATAAAATGTGTATTTTTATCTATTTTTATTATTATTATTATTATAGTTAAATCTAATCTCCCTATTTTAGCGATTGTGTACTGCTTTATTTTAATATAGTTTAGGGTAACCTGGTATTTTTTATGTTTGATTTTCCATTTGTCATCTTTACAACTGTAGAGTTGCAGTTACAGATACTCTGAGTTGAAAGTAAAATGTTGCATAAAGGCTTGAAACAGTAATTAAAGCAGAGCAGCTTAAACTTATTAAAGTCCTTTAGGTTAACCAACTGAATCAACTGATGACTTTAATTAGCTGCAGTCATATACTGATTCATAATTAAAGTAATTCCATGCATTTAAATGTACGGATGAGGCTGTTTCAGAGCTGAACAACCGGCTCACCTTAGGGCTGAAGGTTGTAGGTTTAGACCTAAAAGTTGATCTGGGAAAAACAAACAGAAAAACAAAAGATTGTGTGCTTTAATTTAAAGGGCCCATGTTAAGCTTAATCTACTTTTCTGTGCTTAAACATGATAAAAGTGCTATTAGAGCTTCATACACCTGCCCAAAGTGTTTTTTCATTGATTCCCTCAATCGTTAGAGGGTGATTTGCTCCTTCCTTACTGCAGCGTGAGCCCAAACACCTCGCTCCAATTTGATGACACGTTCCCACTTTGATGTCAAATTTGATGAGCTGGAGAAGCCACGCCTCCAGCAAGCTCTCTGCCGTGATTGACATGTAAACAGACACGCCCACGAAGGTGAGCATTTCAGCATCCTTTGTGCAGTGCTATGTCTGTATTTTCTCATGTTTATAAAGCAGCATGGGCTTGGTTACGGAGTGGGTGGGAGGTGGGCGGACCGTCCTCTGGCCCTACGTCACCTTGCGGGGAGGAGGAAGTTGGTGTCCTGTCTATAGACACGCCCACTCATGAATATGCATAAGTAGCCCGCAAATCAGCCTGTTTGTGTAGAGTTGCTCAGAAAGTGACTTTTCAGAGGCTAAAACTCTGTAAAACAGGCGCATTTTGGAAAATAAACTTCAAATACTATGTTTTTGGGGTTCTTAGAACAAATGGAGATGGGTGAAAAATAGCATGATATGGGACCTTTAAAATTAATAATAAGTAAAGGCAGGAGACTGCGCCCCCTACATGAGGCAGGATACTGCTAACCTCACCTTGTGCATTTTCAGCAAGACTGAACACTTGTATTATATAAATCATCTAGATCAGGGGTGTCCAGCTCTGGTCCAGGAGAGTACTTGTCCTGGATGTTTTAGGTGTCTTACTGCCTCACCACACCCAAGACTACTCTGTCTTGTCATGCAGCTGTGATAGTGGCTCTGCAGAATTGGAGCCCCCTTATTGTTGGGTCATCATGGTATTTGGATCCAGAGGGTTAAAGACATTTTGACTTAAACAGGCAGCAGGAAGTCCTACCTGTCCAAAACCCGTAGGAACCGTAAGTAGTTGAAAAGTTGACGAAATGGATATATTGCAATCAGAGTTTTCCTCATCAGCCCGTGTGTGTGTGTGTGTGTGTGCGCATTTGTATGTACTTCACGCCTTCCTCGGCTAACAGACGTAATGAGACCCACATGGGAGTTGTTCCCTGCTCTCCATTGGGCTTCGAGGTCAAGGGTTGTCATTTCCATTTACCGAGTGCCGAGTGGCTCGTCGAGGAGCTGCGGGGGATTGTCTTTACAAATTGACAATGAAATCACAACAAATCCCAGAATGATGGTATCGCCTGCTTGTTTCTGAAGTACATCTAAGAAAAGAAAGCCTATTTATTTAATGTCAGATTGGATCCTTTAAACAATAACTAAAGACTGGGAACAGGAGGCGGTTCTGATAAGGATGGATGATTTAAAGGCTTAAAACTTGGCCTTGTGCTCCATAGTTTGTTCTGATACAGTTGTGTAAAGTCTTGCGGCCTATTTTTCCCATGTTACAGTAGTACACAAGGCCTTTTGTGATTCACCTTTCAACCCTGATTGGTCAGTGCTGCTCTGTGCTAAGCTAACAACTCAAACATGGCACTGGTTGTCACTAGTAAGGAGTTCCTTCACAGTCTCGAGGAAGACAGCACATTTGCCATCAGAAATACATGTAACACAGAGATTTATCTTCAAGTGTCCTTATCCCTCATCTAGAAAGATGCTTTAAGAATGACACTATTTGAAAGAAACATGAAAAAGCTTCTGCACAAAGTGTTCATGCCTAACATGTATGTTCCTACAACCCAAGTAGAAGCAAGAATTTAGAAAAGTCTATGACTTACTGCTCTTCCATCCATTAAACTAACATTCACTTAGTCTGTCTGCTTAGTTACTGATGATGAATCCCTTTCAGCATTGACCCATTTCAGTATTCACACACATTTATCTCTGATTTACAGAAGCTTGACATCTAAAATGCATCCGGGGAACAATTCTGTCAGCTTTAATTTGGCAGGTAGAAACCATAGTCCACTTTTTTGTTCGGTCCAAGAATGAATTAAAAAATGAATAAACTTAGTGTAGTAGTTTAGATACTTTATGAATCCGGACTTTCACCAGCTGGTGATGTTTTCACACTGTATTGAAGGTGCAGATGAGACCTCACAGCTGTCTTCTCAGGCCAAATCCCTCAGTGTATTTAGTGAAGGAACCAAACAGAGATGGAATTGTGTATTTGATTTTATATTACTACATGGTAAACTCACTGTCATGGTTCTCACTAGCCACTAGTACAGTGACTCCCAAACACCCACAATGCAGGCACACACATGCACACACACGTTTCACTGTCACTCACACACTACACATACCAGCCTCTTGTCCACATTATGCTGGTTTGTCTACATTGAACGTTTACGTCTACATTTTGCCGTGCTTTGCCTTCAGCGTCTGTGTTTTTGCTCCCTGCACTGTTGTAGGCATGTCTCTAAAAAAATGAGGCGTGGTCATGGCACTGTCCAGTTGGAGAAGCCACGACACACCATGCCTTGGAAGGGATTAGGAAAAAGCTTTGGTTCAGGGAAGGTGTTTTACATGGCAGGAAGGGTTTGGCACATCACATATACAATGCTAGTTTTTTACCAGACAGAGGACGCGTAGCAGTGCGTGGCGCAGTAATTCCACCCGAGGCTCATTGGCAGGTGTCGTCGTCGACCTGCAATTTCCATTATTTATAGATTCCATCAGTCATTAAGCATTTTTACCAAAAGCCATTATTAATAGCTTAGCTGTTGAGGTAATATCAGCATAGCCTGTTAAACCCTATAAAAGATTCCCAGTGCAATTAAATATGAACAGTGATGTTAGGAAATTTGATTGTTGAAATTTCTTTTCAGTTTTGCACTTAGAGACAGTCCCTGCCCACTCTGCTTTTGATTCACAGCTCATTAACTCCAATATATATTTTCAGCTCAGCAGACGGACTCTAATAAAGAAAGCAGCTCTGTCGTGTTATTTGTGTTACACTGAGTACAGAGAGGTGTAGATGATGTCACCTTTGTGAGATATTATTGAAAATAATCAGTGAGTATCTTAATGTACTGTAACTCAGATGTGCAGCCCAGTACCAAATGGTGCACGGACCGGTATCAGTCCAAGACAAGGTGCTTGTACATGTGAGATGAATGAATGAGCTCTTATTGGGCACATTATTGACCACTCCCTTCAGGCAGGTCTATCTTCTAGAACCACACCCCTGAATAATGAGGGAAATTGATAGTCATGAGCACAAAGGTTCCCTGTATCTCCTTTAGAGTGAAATAACACCCTGAGTGTTCTCAGTAAAACCTACAACAGTTACAGTAAATATCTGTAAACCTGAGTAAAGACTCAAGCTTTGGGTTACCATTTAGTTAACTCAATATTTCTCACTCCTTCCTCACAACTCTGCCTGCCTTAATCATGATGGAGGACTTATTGGTGCGAGGCAGTGGTGTTTTAATGACTGAAATGCTGCATGTCATTGTAGACATCAGTGGGATAGTTGCTGTACTGCTTTTACTGCGCTCCACAAAACAATGCAGCCAAGCATCAAAGACTTCAGTGAGCATGTGCGCCAACAGAATCCACACTGAAGACCGAGCCACGTTGGGTTCTTCTGTTCTCGATCGATGACTGGGAGCTTCAAAGAGGATGGGGAGAAGACGAGCAACAGTGAGCACGTTGACAGACTGCTGTCATGTTTTATATTTACAGTGTTGACAGTAAGCAGCAGTCACGTGCGGTTTACCTGAATTCGATTTACAAATACATGAAAGACAGCAGAGCTGTGTAATCACCGTTTGATCGGGTTGTTTATAAGGTACAAGGGTTTGTGTGTGTGTGTGTGTGTGTGTGTGTGTGTGTGTGGGCATGAAATGTCTACAGTGATTAAATATAAATATGCTGGTTTTGATGGTCACAGAAATAGATGATCAAACACGTACCGTTCATGCAACAGCTTGGACTCTGTCATGACAAACATCAGAAGTGTGAGCAGCATCCGGCTGCTTTATTAACACAGCAGCAGAACGACAACGGCGCATGTCACTCCTGACGGTGTTGGTGAAGGCGTGTGCTCAGAATACGAACACGTCACTGATTAGGAGGACAGGAGTGACACAATAATCACACAACAGAGATGTCCACTCACGTCAGGCTCAGGTGTAATAATATGAGCTGGCTCCTGTTTCCAATTAGACGAGGTGAATACTGTATTAGCAATTAATGGAGACGAACGGTGACAGTGGTGTTGAAAGATGGGGGAGGAAAATCAAACTAGGAAACTCAACAGAGGAGAGAAATTAATTTCTCACCCATGTGCAGCTCTAGATCTGGGGAGTAGTTAAAGAAAAGTGCTCCTGAGGTAATTGCAGTGACGTCTGCCAAATGTGAACATTTCTCTTTTGCAGAAGCAAAGAAAGTTCTATTGTTGCAATGTAATTAAATGTAGAATAGAAATGAATAAAGGTTTGACAAAAGAGGGGAAACCTAACGCAAAGAAGGATTGATTACAGCTAATCCAGTACTAGTCAAACTTTTGTTAATTAACTTTAGAAACCATTGTCACATGACTTCACTGAGTGTGTGTGAGCGTTCGCTCAGCACACACAGACACAGTCACAGTCTGTTGGGATGGGCTTCAATTCAACGCATTTACCAAAGTTGTTGCAGGACTGGTCCCAGTCACTCACTAAAGGAGGATAATTAGCCACCTTGCTACAGCAGTGATTAATTACTCATCAGAACACCTTCCTTTCCCGTCGTCTCCCTCTAACACTGAGCATATACACAACCTTCAACACCCAAGGGAGCAAACAGACATCAGAGGTTAAACATAGCCTGGCATTTTATTTATCTGTAAAGTTTATATCAGGGGTCTGCAACCTTTACTTTAATTTTGTCTAATCTCACCTGGATTAAAATCATTCTGGAGCCGAAAAAATACCTTCTCAATGAAGAAAATACAGTGTTTAAAATTCTAAACACTTAAAATAATATAGAATAATGTTGAGTTAATGAATTGAAAGGGTTACAAAAAAATAACTTGAATTTGATAACACATGATCATGTGATGTCACATGCCAATTGCTCATTTCTCGCAACATATCAAGCATGCATATTAAGCCGACATGTTGGCAATTAAATAAACCTTTCCCCAAACAAATAAAATCTCCATTTTCTTCCAGAATAGTCTTTCTGTTAGTTTAGTTATCTTAAAATTTATGGTTAGCCACAGGTGCAGGAAAGTTGTTGGTTGATGAAGTAGGAAGATGGCAGAGTTATTGCACAATGTGATTTATTTTTTAGCTTAACAAATTGTTTCATCATAATTGTATTTGAAGTTAATGTCATCAATCATCTATACCCTCTGTAAGAAAAATAACAATTCATTATTTTTTATTCTTTTAAAGCTATAGGGAGCCATTGCAAAAGAGTCAAAGAGCCACATGAGGCTCCAGGTTGCAGACCCCTGGTCTAGATTTGAAAATTGTATTCAGTGTTATTGATTTTCATAAATACACAAAAGAAGAACATTTTAAAATATATTCCAAATGTTGGTAGTATTAAATAATAATAAGAAGAAACAGAAGAAGAAGAAGGTTTTTTAAAATCTGATCAGACATATTATATTACAAAACTTTTCAGTTAGATTTTTTGTGCTCGTGAACATGGTATTCAAGTAGGGGTGGGAAGTGAACCTCTGGGTACCTCACGCCATATGACGATACTGCGATTATTAATATATTGGTCAGAAATCAATCTACGATAATCTATGACATAATGATGAAAAAAAAGATTAAGTGAAAAAATGAAATTTTTATTTTGTCTCTGAAAGTCAATCAATTGAAAAAGTGTCCTATGAACAGTGACACTATTTTAGTGCAACATTTTTGTAAATAAGTGTCAACATACCAATGTAAATGAATAAGTATCTGCAATAGTGCTTTCTGTAAACAAAAAATAGGGTCTTTCTTACCAGTGACACCATTATAGTGTAATATTCCAGTAAACAATATATTGGTTCCTTCAACAAATTGTGACAACATTTCTGTGAAGACCTACCTGCACATTTTAGTGAAAAAGCAGAAAAGGTTTTGAAAATAATGAAATAAATCTTAAATCCAAAAGAATTAAAAATAAATTTCAAAAAATCGATACTTTGTGCATAAAAACTTTTCTGTGCATGTGCAAACTTTTATCCAATCATATAATACTTGCTTTAAAGTGCTATCCTAGCACGTAACACTTTAACATGCTTCCATAAAAGTTGTATTTGAGTGTGTAAAACTTTTACGTGTTGTGTGAACGTGTTTTTAATGATACGAGTACATTACACAGAAGACATGCCAGTAGATCGAGAAGCAACGCCAGCTGTCACAGTATTGCTACATTGGGGATTATGCCATTCTTCCTTCAGATTCACACTGCACTTCTGTCCCACTTAGAGCCTGACACACCACACTAACTAATCAGGAAGCTCCTAAGGGCTCCTCTGCATTATCCGACTTCTTTGTGAGTGCAGCGAAGGCGTCGTCACACAGTCGTCCTAATTCCCGCCCCTTCTCAGGCAGGAATCGCTCTGAAAGGCCTTTCGTTCTTGAGACAATGCGGGTTAAGAGGCGGCTGTGCTGCGCTGGGTGATGGAGACTGTAATTGGCACCACGCCTCACTAACCACGTTACAAAGGTAGAACAATGGCTGATGGAGTGACACACGCTGCAGAGACTATTAGCAAGCCAGGAGCTCTGAGAAGCCTGAGCCAGAGGTTCAATACGCTCAATAGAGCCTCAAATAGAAGAAGATGCTGGTCGAATGGTGCTGTACATACCAATGAACGGCTGGACAGCAATGTGCTGCTTTATTCCATCAACCGAGGCTGGTTTGAGCTTATTCACTCTATGATTCATTCTCCCAGTGCAGTTTTCCATGCCTTTTCATTAAGCTGTTTCTGGTATTTCAAATCAACCTGAGACAATCTTCACCTGCAGTTTAATCAAAGAAAATCCTGATTTTAAGTACAAATCTGAACAAACATGGGTAAAAGTTTTCTTAGCCCAAAAGTTTGATTTAATAAAAATCATTGTACATTTTAGCAAAGACATTGACTGATATGTGTAATCTAAAAAAGCACTTTACATATTACGCTGTCATTACTATGACATGACACCTGTTATTAGCATGAATAAGGTGTCATGAAGGCTGTCATAAAGTGTCATTCATTACCCTAACCCCTCCGCCTAACGCAAAAAATGCCAACATAGCTCCAAAGGTGTCATAATTTACCGAACAACGCTTAATGACAGCCTTCATGACACCTTATTCATGCTATTAACAGATAATGACAGCGTAATGTCAGCCTTATGTATACAACTTTAAGTAAAGTTACCAAATAGAGTAGAGAAATAGAAAGCCTTTTATCTGATGTAGGCTACGATATACAGTATATACTATGCGACCTGGTCTACATTACAATTGCTACTTTGTGTTCCATTAGAGCACATCAGTATGAACACTCAATAATGAATGCTAGGTTACATGTGCTACATTATGTAAGCTACGGTATGTAGCCTATACAATAATAGGGTATGGAAAATAAGTTATTGTAGTAAGCTATGCTCTGTGGGCTATGTTATGTAGGCTACTTTGTATTCATGTTTAATGTAAGTTACATTATAAACACGTGCTATGATATAGTGTAACGTCAAATCGGCAATGATACATATGCTGTGTTAAATAAGTTTTACTACAAATTTCTACGATTGATATTTAGTCGAAGAATGCCAAAGAAAGACCACTCGTTTGTATTCTCCATCCACAGTCTCGGCCTGTGTGTGTGTGAGTGTGTTGCCTCTTTCCTCCTGTCTCTACTCAGGTGTTCCTCATTTCCTAATTGACTTCGCTACACTATTTTAGGTGTGCTTGATCACTGAGGGTCTGATTTAAACAGATTTGCATGCGTAGAATTGTTGCTAACTTGACACAAACCATGAATAAAAAATCATAAGAATAAGAATAATTGGGAAACTGTGCACCTTCCCTGTGGAGAAGCTTCAATTATTGAAGTCTTTTTCACAAAGTGTGTGTAAACTGATCTGCGTGTGTGTGTGCAGCAGACCTGAGTGGTTCGATGTGTCTGCTCCAGCTTGTGGTTTCCTGAATAACTCCTCCTGTGGCAGTCAGTGATACTTGAACTTTGCTCTGGATGTGTTTCATTCAGACATCAGTCAGCGAGGCGATGGTCCCTGCTCGCTGTCATTGTGTTCCTCTCACCTTCGGCTCTGTGAAGCCCCTGCGGCTGAGGTGCACATCCTATTGATGTACGACCAGCTGAGGCAAAATCAAGGTTTTCCGTGTGGACACTATTGTCAGAGATTTACGAGGCGCAGCTGTAATAAACCATGCTCTAAACTCCACATTTGGTGACCCTGGTGTGATGCAATGCTCCTCTGTTCACGCTGATGTCACACACGCCACAGAATGCCTAATTCTCCTGCTTATTGAAGGCCACTGCAGGCCTTTTTCTTCATTCTGCTGCTGATGAGTTGCTCCTGTCAGTCCATGCGAAGTGTTAGACTTCTGAAAGCTTTCAGCACGAGACAAGTTTGATTAATTTAGTGGCTAAACTTGTTATCCATCATCTGACATGCTAACATCAATCTTCTCCTGGTCCTGGCGTGGATAATTGATGTGTTTATCGTGTCCACCTGTAGAAAACTATTCTGCTGTAGTTTGGAGGAGTGTCTCCTCTTCCAGACGGTGTGCATAATTGCAGGTTGCTGTGCAACTGCATCCATCCGCTGCTATGAATTATCTCTGCCAGTGTAGAGTTAAGATAAGGTAAGATCTCCTTTGCATGCGAAAACAGGGGCGTTATATTTGTGATGTGGTTGTAGGAGCTTGTTTAATTCCACACATGCAAAAATAAACCCTGGATTTCATTAACGTGGGGGGCGTTTTACACTTGTGCTTAAGCAGGAGACGGAGCTCATTTACATTAATTAGCATTTCGTGTTGGAAAACTTTAAGAAATATAAACTAATTTGAACTTTAGTGTTGTTCACTTTCTCTGTCTTCACTGCTGTCAGTCCCATCAGTGTAATAGAAAAGCCCATAGTAAATGCAAGGACAGCTATAACTTTAATGTAAGTTGACCCGTACACTCACCGTACATCTTTATTGAACGGAATTGAATTTGAATTTATTTCGGCAATCTTCAGGGAAAAAAACAGAACAAACAGCACTCAATTGTCTTTGAAGAGCTTATTTTCAACGTGGAAAAGGCCACCTGAGGAGCCAAAAGAGGAGCCTACGACCGTCAAGAAAAAGAAAGCTTCTTTTAACCGACAATACCAGAAGTCCTACTTAAAATACGGGTTTATCGCAACAGGTGACTCTGACGCGCCAAGTCTGCTGCATAATATGTGACGTCAAGCTGGCAAATGAGACAATGAAGCCTTCAAAACTGCTTCGGCACGAGGAGACCAAACACCCCGGATTAAAAGATAAGCCTTTGGAGTTTTTTGAAAGAAAAGAAACGTGAACAAAAAGGACAGAAGCAGTTAATGAGGGCCACCACATCATTAAATGCGAGTGTTCTGAGAGCATCATACTTAGTGGCTAACCGCCATGCTAAGGTAAAGAAACCTTTCACGATTGAGTTTGAGCTCTACTTCCCAACCGCAAAAGACCCACAAATTGCAGAGGAATGGATCCGTGACCCGTTTGTGAACAAACCGGGTGAATCGAGCATGTCTGTGCACCGAGAGGATCAGCTGATGGAGATCGCAAATGACGGTGACCTTAAACGCACGTTTGAGACAACAACTCTGCTGATGTTCTGGATGAAAATCAAGCATTGCCACAAGAGCACTGAAAACCTTGCTGCCTTTTCCAACATCCTATCTGTGTGAAGCGGGTTTTTCTGCAGTGTGACAGCAACCACAACAAAACTAAGGAGCAGACTGGACAAAAGGAACACACTGCGGGTGTCATTGTCTCTCGTCACCCCTAGATGGGACCATCTCGTTGCTGAGAAACAAGCCCAGGGCTCCCACTGATTCAACGTTATGGTGAGTAATGTTATTATATTTTTGCTGTATTTATCTGCGAAACCGTGAAAATATTGTCTGACATTAAACCGGTCCATGTGGCAAAAAAAGTTGGGGACCCCTGCTCTAGATAATATAACACAAATTGGTTTACTTGTATTACTATTTCTACAATATATATATACATTTTATATAATAGTTTATACATGCACATCAAACATATATACATACAGTACGTACACACATATATTCACATATACATATATACACATGAATGTACATGACATGCATTTTATTATATTTCATATCTTCGACACAAATGTCATCAATTACATTTTGTGTAGCAATATATAAATGAAATAATATATTTAAAAATTGTATTATGTTTAAGTATTATTTATTTTATACCATTATATACTGTACATATGTATTGCTCTATGTGTTAAAAAAATGTTTAAACTGGTTTATGTTGGTGCTTTGTTTTATTCATCAATTATTTCTTTGTATAATTTTACCCAATATTTAAATGGTCTTTATTAATACACTGAGGCATATATATTGAACACCAATGTAGGTCAGCGCTACATTGGTGTTTTTGTGAAAGTGGCGTCCATTTCACCTGATAACTACATTCTGATGACAAGCATTGGTAGTTAACGTGGTTGATTTTCAACTGTTGCATTACAGCACACATCGTGTCCCCCAATGAACCCATTGTTGCTCTGTTACTGACTTTAAACTAATCAATACTCAACAGCAGGATTGTTGCTGCAGTCTGCCTCTGCTCTCTGGCATTTCTTTGGTATTTCATGTAGTTTTGTATGTTTTGCTATTTTATCGTGTTTGTCTTTCAGTGGTTGTTTTTGGTCTATTTCTTTTCATTTTCTTTGTTTTCTATTTTTGTAGATTTTTGTCTCCTGTTGTGCATCACACAACAGTTTTTCAGAAGTGTTACTCCTCACACTTCCCAATTGAAGTTTTAGCAAACTAGTCAATACTCAACTAGAAGAACCAGTAAGTACTGCTGTCACTGAGGGGGCGGGGCTTCACTGTGGCTCCCACACTGCCATAGATCTTGTAATGATCTCCCTTCATTCTCTCGCTGGGTTTCCATTACAGACTTTGTCAACATTTAGAAACATCGTTTCTATTTTGCCAAAGTATGTAATTGCGCTTTGAACATTGTTTTCCTGTGAAATCTCATCCAGCGAGACTTTGCTGCAGGAAGACGGACGCTCAGAACCTCCTTACACTCTAATGTGGCAGTAATATATTTTTAAGTATAATGCTAAGAAATGTTCCGGTCTCCTCTTCTGTTTACAAGTGCCGCGCCATGTTTTTTTGGAGCGAAGTGGTCATGTGACCATGTATGTCACGCTCTGTGATGTGTATTTGCGGAAAAAGTGTTTCCATAGTGCTTTGGTGACACATTTCAACATTTAAATATTTGAGTGTTTTATTGAACGGTTTAGATTTTGCACATTTCCAAGGGTAATGGAAACGCAGCTTTTGACACAGTAAAAAGAACGGTCTACTTTTCCAGTGCTGAGATTTCTCTCTGTTTTCCGTCACAGCACATGAGCCTGATAATAATGGTCAGAGGGACGATGGGATTGGTCTCTGAGCACCACATGGTGTTAAGGCTGCAAGTTGCCGACCCCTGTCTTAAGAGAAGTTTTCAAAATAACAACTGAAGTTGCAAGACTAATGGTGCAATTGGAGTTGGCACATTTTCAGTGGTTCTTTATATTCCCCAGTATTGTGAATCTGCTCTCAGTGTGCCAATCACACACACTCGGTCATCGTCTCTGCAGGATAGCTGCCGATGCAGGCGCGTTAATAATAACGGGATAAAAGATAAGAGTGTATTTTAACTGACTCTTTATAGGCTAATCAATCAGTTTGCAGCTTGTGATGGCTTTAAAACAAAGCTTAAAACAAATGAAGGCAGACTTCATCTCCACCACTGATTTGTGATGATGGTAAAAGCTGGATTTAATCGCACAAGGTCTTTTATCCTCATAGAGGGCGTCACTTCTTCTGCTTTTGGATTTCACTGCTGAGAATTAGAGTGGACGTGAGGTGTCACTGTGATGGTGATTGAAAAAGATGCGTCTGTCATAAAACCAAAGGATTCTTGAAGTAACTCTAGATTTCTGCAGTCATTCTAAATAAATATATTTCATAAATAGACCCAGGTTTGATATTCACATTTACATTTAGAAATTCCCAGAGATTTTAATTATTTCCTGTACAGGACAGCCAACAGCAACCTCTGAGTTTGACTTTTGGCTACGTGTCTTATGTTGTACTTGCAGTCTGCTGCACAAGGAGGAGACTGGACGATGTAATATACGATTGTCCAAAATGAGGGAAATCTATAAATACTGTATTTTAGCCTTAATTTTTCTGTTTACATTTGAAATTTTGATTGTACTAAAAATGTTGAGAATAAGCTGAGATTGTTCTATACTGCCATGTCAACAGAGCAATCCACAGAACTAGCTCTTCTAATCGGCTACTTAAGACCTGTGACCCCCTACCAGGGGGTGTCAGAGCGACCCTGCTGAAAACTATATGGCAAAAGTGTTAATAAAATGTATAAAATATAAAAGTAGGAAACTTTTTCATAATTAATCAATAATTTAAATAATAATGATTATTTGTTTAATGTATTTACCAAATTAAAAAAAATAATATTGACCCTAACCCTATTGACTAAATATATTTAATAAATATAGAATAAAATTAATAAATTCACAACCGAAAAATGAACTAAATGTTAACTACTTGCTTTCCCCACTCCTTCCACTAACCCACCCTAACTCTATCACCCCTGTTCCATTTCCCTGCACCAATGTGTAACACTGCCCTTTCTTTTGATATCTTCCCTCTCATTAAGTTTTTCTTTCCCTTCCTTTGGGGCGGGTGGTGATGGTCACAATTATGCAATGAAATAAAATGATTTTTTTTTTACCACAATAATAAAACATGCATAGCTGTCGTAAAAGATTGCACTTCATGTAGTGTTGACCTACGACAGCATGTGAAGACGAGGTAAGAAAAAAAATAAATACATGAAAGTTAACTAAATGGTAAACATAAATAGTTATGGGAAACGATCATGCACGGGAACTCAACACTTATCGAGTACTTTCTTAGCATACTGATCTATAAGATCAACAGTTTTATCATCCTTTGCAGAGCAGCATTATTCACAGCAGACATCATCAACAACTGCAGATTAATGAGGAAACGTTTTGCATCCTATCAAAAATAAAGCCCCACAGGCACACCTTGACGTTTAAAGTTGCACAAAAGCCTTCCTTTAGTCTGTTGTCAGTGAAAGTTTACACGCATGTCAAAGTCAACTCATGTGAAGCGTGGGCTCACAATGGGGTCTATTCTCCCATGCATGTAAATAAAAAAGCCATACAGTGGCACTGCTTTTAACTGCGTGCTATTTTCCCCTGTACTGAATGCCGCGTTTCCATAGGCGTATCGGCTCAACACGGCTCCTCGCTTTCGGGACCTGATACTGTTTTTCCAGAGCGTCTTCATTGAGCACCAACCTGACACGTGAAACTGCCAGACTCCAAGGATTATTAATGGTGGCCAAATGCGAATAACCTTTTTTTCAAAAAAAGAATAATTTGGAGTATTCTATTTCAAATTTCACAAAAATAACTACATTTGCAATCACATATTTTAAAACAGTAAAAAAGCTATTTATTAATAAAGTGCAGAGAAGACAACATTTTCTCTTTTTCATGCTAAAGGTTCAATAAGGCCATGTTAGCATGCGCGCACATGCGCACTTCCGGAAAATGAATTTTTGCGAAAAAAAAAATTAATAAATTCATTTTTGTATGTTTTTGTTTTCAAAGTGAACGGACATGTTTTTTTTTTGTTTACTGGGTTAGGGTTAGGTTAGGGTTATGATCTCAGTTCCAGGCTGTGGCCCTCAGACTCTAGAATAACCTGCACCAGTCTCTTCGGGAGCTCAACTGTGTGGACACTTTAAAGAAACTGTTGAAGACTTTTCAGAAAAGCTTTTAGTTAACTAGATTAAAATAAATAAATAAATTATTATCATTTTATGATGCTGCTCCTATGATGTATATGCACCCATGTTTTATTATGCTATATGATGTTGCACTTGTATGATTTTTTTCACTGCTCTGTACAGCGAAAACTAACTTGCTTACTTACGGAGGTAAACTCAGTACGTGACAACGGCGTTTCTTTAAAATTATAATACAATAAAATAAAAGCATTGTATGGGTCTGTGCAGAAAAAACCTCTGAATTACATGATATATGTATGTGAGGGAGGTAGCCTACACGGGGATAGAATTCATTACAAGAGCTGGCCATTTAGGGTACAATTTGTGTTGAAGAGCTGAATCTGGTCTCAAGGTCCTCTGAGAAGCTGTTGCTGCTTAGTACATCCATAGTCACTGACCAGCTGTTGGCCTAGTCATAGGAAATGGCATAAATGGGTACCATTACTCCTATTGGCCAGTCAGCATTGTCTAATAACTTTCACATACTTTTTCTTCTCTTGTATAAATAGATCTATATATATATAGATACTGCCAAATGTTGTGTATGACTCTTGAAACTACAAATCTAGCTTCTTGTGAAGTGTGCATGTTTTTTTCCATGGAAACAGTCCAGCTTACGCTCTTTCCTGATTGTGCTAGTATTAATAACTATTATTTATAGAGCACCTTTCTCAGTTCCAAAGTGTCAGTTTTCTTTCTGCTGGTGGTTAATCCTGTGGGATTGGCTCTGTACTTCTCCATCGACTTTGATGAAAAGACAGGAAACCTAAACCTGCCCATGGACTGTATCCCAGCCCACTGCAGGTATCAGATTTAACGTGGAGACTGGTGTTATGGTATCAGTTCCGAGGTCCCAGCCACTAGCCACACACTCACATTATCGATCTAGGAGAGATGCTTTCCAGTGTAATCAAAGAGCTGTGAAATCCCCGACTCTGCATGGAGAGAGCTTCGGGGACCGCTGCTCTCTCCATGAAGACGAGAAAACCAACTTGTTTTTTTACTACTGATAGAAACGTGCTTTTTAAATGGTGCCGAAAAGTCCACAGACTGGGTTATCAGGGTCATGATGTGGGTCAGTGGAACAGCCTTGTGGCTTCAGAGGAGAGAGGTCAATGCTGACCACCAGAAGGAGGAACAGCTTCTACCCTCAGGCTGTCAGATGGCTGCTCTCTGTTAAGCTCTGTAGCTCTGTGGCCTACTGTAACGCTAACACACCAGCATCTTAAGCCTATTGTGGCCGCCCGTCAGGTGTTGTTCCACTTTAGATTTTTCTGACTATTGTTGACAAATGACAAAGATTGACTTATATTTTCAAAGTTTTGTTTGCTGTGTTACATATGCTACATTATGTTAAGCTATGTTGTGTAGTTGATCACCATGGCTCTACATGATGATCTAGTATTGATGAATACATCATTGGCTTTTTATTTTATTTCATTATTCTCTATAGGCCCATACAGAAAACTGTACAATGACACCATGAAATATCAGGGCCTAAATAATCTATTCATAACGTGCATTTTTTGCAAATTTTTATTGCTTACACCAATGACTTCTTTTCTTTTAAACACATTCATCCTCTTACAGTATTTTTCTCCTCCATGAACTCACATTTTAGTTTTAATTTGAAGAATCTTATGCTATGGGTGAAAAAGATATTTGTGACTCCTTTGTTACCGTCCGTTGATGGAGAACCTGAAAGTCGCTAATAGAAGACACTCATTAATAGCGGGAGGTCAGCGAGGAAAAAGTGACTTCTAATGGAAAGAATACATGCATATCTTTAACAAGGGACACTTTAAGTGCTAGCTTGATAAAGGAAGAATAGATACGTACATTGAACAGTTCAACATAATCATTAATTAGTCTCACACCCTTTACGGCACTCATTTAGCTAGCAGGGGAAATGGTAATTGCCATACCGGAGTCACCTGTTCTCTTTTTGCTAACAATCTGGTTCAAGAAAATAATAAAGATAATGAAAAAATTGACCAATTTAAACATAAAAAAATCAATTAGTAAATCAGTGGAATTACTCATGGAAAAGGGCTTGAAGTACAATATATTTATACAAAAATAACCACATTTTTCACTATAATCTTGTTGCTGCTCCACTATCTGTCCATCAACTCTACTGTTATTGTGGTTTATGTGGTGAGCTTTTTACTGTAACTGAAGACCGACTTCCGGAGTCTGCTTTTTGACCCTGCTTTTTGACATATTTTCACAATGCATTGTGATGTTAAAAAAAGGCTTTAATTCACATCGCAGTGAAAAGCTACTTGCATAACAGCAACATGCAGTAAACGATAAGGATATGTTGCTCCCTGGGATATAAATCACTTTTTTATTTGAAATGTATAGAAATTTTATGATACAGTTCTGCACTCAAAGCCCTACAATTGTTATGACTTATAGGAAAGTTGTTCTGAGAGTCTCTGCTTTCCGGAATGCCTGCACTACTCTGACAGCAAAGGCCTCGTGTCCACATATAGCGCTCCAATATTCCATACACCTTACCTACTGAGGTCAGAGAAGTGATTAGCTTTCAAGGCTTAGTGACCATAAACCCTCTTCTCAGCCAGGTCACAGATCTTTCCTATAAACTATTTGTTCTTGTTTTATGGTGCATGGAAACAAAAAAGCTAAAATACACAAACCTTCCTCTCAGTCAGCTGTGGGACCAATAATAGCAGTACTCTTTAGTCTGCTTTAACCCCCAGCATTCTCTTTCTGCCATAGTCTGTTTCGATTGGTCAGGTCTGAACGTCCTCTGACTCGTCAAGTGGCACGGATCAATGAAGTGGATACCGGAAAAACTCTGCATAATGTCTGGTTTTATCCAACCATCATTACATCAGTGGTATTGGACTGCAGTATCATAGCTTTTTTACAAGACTTTTCCTTACCATCTTGCTAGCAAACATCTGTGTGTCTAGCTAATCATCGTCTTAGCTAACATCTATCTATTGAGCTAACATATATGTTAATATCTATCTCTACATTTGTGGTATCAACTGTTTCACGTAAACACGTTGGTACCTGATACCAGAATCAGGTTATCGGAGATGGCAGGATTTTACAGTTTTTTATTGGTTGTTATGGGCGAGTTGGTCCTGACCAATGGTGAGCTAGGATTCCTTTGTGAGTTTGTCCTTCGGTTCGTGTAGCTGATTGTTTCTGAAAGCAAAGCAATGTCTTTGAATGATCCTCTGCGTTCTCTCCATGTGCACTGGATGATGGTGGTTACTGGCTCTGAGAGGGATGTGCTTTAGTGTGGGCCTCTTATTTTTCTTTTATGGCCTGTGCGAGGGCGGCCAGGTTAACCTCATCATGCAATCCTGCCATTATTGCTCCTCATCATCTCTGCCATTGATTGCTTTCTGCGTTTGGGAATAAAAGCTTTCTTATTATCAGCCCTAAATATCCGTATCAATCATACATGAGCTGATGGGCTCTCTGCAATTATGCACCCAGGCCTTGCCTTTGTGCAGCATGAGCGCGCTCCTTTAGAGCATTTAGCACTCATGAATACTTTACAAAGTTCACAGGTATCCCAACTGCATTTATCTGGCCTGCTGTTTGATTGTGAGTAAACGCTCCGTCCTGAAGTAACCCAGACACGACCAGCTTTCTCCAGGATTCTGTAGTGGAAACACTTGGAGCTGATATTTAGTGTTTGCACAGCGGCTTTGTCATTAGATCCAACCTCGGGAGGAAACGTACAGGAAAATAAAGCCACTTTCTTAGAGCCTAGGCTTGTTTTCTGCATTTCCTATCTCCCAGGATCCACATGTAGCATAGAGGCATCATGAATAATACCAGCTTCTCCAAGCATTCTTCGGTTATAGAATATAAATATGCACATGGAAAAAAAAAGGATTTCACTAAGAGAACATGGTGAATAACGACGCAACTCTGAATGTTCCACTCAGTTAGAGAATATTGATTTATTCTTCGCCCTTTGTTTCCTCTTCAGACTCTCTTGTTAAATCAATGTTAAAAAAACTGACAGTATAAAAAATTATGAGTAAATAAAAGCATAAATACATAATACAGAAAATACATACCAGTACAACCAAATAAATCACACTGAAGGAAGGACAATCCATCTCTATAGGAAATTAAAACAATCTCTGCTAAATAAAGGTAAACTGTAGGTTTGCAAGTATGCTCACATTAGAGCTATTTTGGCTGAATGAGTCAATTCTTTGTACTCAATGTCTCACCAATCCTCTGAGTCTTCAAAGAAGCTGCATACAACAGGCATAAAGTAGGAAAACAAAAATAAGAAAAAAATATGAAGAAAAAAAAAAAGGGGAAAACTCTAACACGGCATTCTTCGAGGATTCAGATAAATTAATTCACTGACTGAATCCCAGAAACAATATTAATCACCAGAAACATTCGGGACTTAAACGATCCGGGTTAGAAGACCTGTGCAGAATTGACCTTGAAGAAAGTCTTTAGACTAAATGATCTTGATATACTGCTCAGAATGTCACGACTATGTCCTGTCAGGACTCATAAAAATTGCTTGAAGGACCCAAGTATGGGACTTTCCGGAAACCGATAAAACTCAAACAATTCTAGTTAAGGGATCGTAGACTCCCCAGATCTAGTCAGGACTTAAATGATCCAGTTAAACTTGGGCAGAGGACAATGGGACTCAAACGATCCCCAGGGAAAACCTGGGAATTGGACTCTTTGGAAACAGTCATGATTTAAGTGATCTGGGTTGAGGACCCAGGACATGCACTCCCCAGAACAACTTAGGACTCAACCAATCCAGTAAAGACAAGGAAAGTGGATTCATATTCAAATTCAAATGATCTGGCTAAAGGACTTGGGTAGTGGGCTTCTTGAAAAGAGTCAATCACGTCAAACTAAACTCTCCTTTGAAGCTGTAGGATCACAACGGCTTCTCCTTAACTTGATGCAATTAAATTTAAAAAATGCTAATTTTTAATTAGATTCCGTTTAAAAGTTTGGTTTGTCCCTGAAGACATTTTTGAACCATGTGTTTACCACAGATCTGCATCGTTCTTAGATTGACTGCATAAACAGGCCTATTATCATGACAATGCTTTTAATAATCGTGAATTAAACTAAACACTCCAGGCAACAGGAGTGTAACCCCTTACTAATGCATGCACACAGCGAGCCCCCGCCCCCCTTTATGAGCTGCTTACAGAGCAGCAGAGTCTCCTGTTGGCTTTACAGATGAGTGAGACACCAAGGACAGAGTTAAATTAACATGGAGGTCGTATCTGCCGCTGTGTACTTCAATGTTAACAGTTGGTTACACAGCCTCCTGCTGCGACGACCACATCATACCAGTGCTGATATTCAACACGACTACACTCCCTCTCGTGTGATATTGCTCAAATATAGTACAGTATATTGTAACCGGTTAGCCTAATGGTTACAGAAGCAGGATGGGTTAAAGGCTGAGAACACATTTTATGTATGTAGTAGATGTGTTACATTAAAGGAGAACTATCACCGTTTAACATTTAAGATGGAACAGGAAAATATACGATATTAAGTGTAGTGTAGTACAGAATAGTGCAGTGTGGTATAGCACAGTCTAGTGTAATATGTAGTATTGTATAGGATAGTATATTAGTGTATAGTGTAGATCAACAATTCTCAACTGGTGGGTCGGGACCAAAAGTGGGTTGCAGACCTATACTGGGTGGGTCGCAGACAGATGATCAAAAGTAAATACTTAAAGCCGGTATCCGGAGATTCTGAGAAACGTGTCGATGCTCCGCCCTAAACAGCTCTACTTTCTCTCACTGCCTCTTCCAGTCTACCAGAAGACACACCTCTACTTTTCTGCATGCGCATCACAGAACATAACAAGGTCGCAATGATATAGGTCTATGGCTCAGGTAAGAGCCAAAATCATATTTACCTGTTTGCTGTTGTGACACATGGCCTTGTTTCGTGCACAGTCCCGCATTCACTTTGATTGACAGACTGCGCTACAGGAAGTCGAAGTCTATTGGCTGGGCACACTTGGCAATCGTTTCCATTTGTATAGGGGTCTATAGGATGAAGGAGGGACTTATATACATTAATGTATATGAATGACTACCGGCAGTAGACCATAGTAAAAGACTGGTTAGGTATTTTTTTGCATTTCAAAAGAATAATACATAAACATAGATTTCTCAGAAACTCTGGATCAGCTTTAATGTCTCTCATGTTGGACTTGTCTTTTATTTTGAAAGAAACTTTTTTTTTGAGATGCATTCTGTGAAATGTATGTTGCACAGGAAAATATTTAGACTTATGTTTTTTTTTTTAATTATCTGTGTGCCACCAAAACTAACCAAAAATTAATTTGGTTGGTTGAATTCTAAAAAAAAGTGGTCGTGATTTTAATGACTGTGGCAGAATGTTGATCCCAGGGTGAGACTAGTGGAGAACCCCAGGTGTAGATTACAGTATAAGTATAAGTGTAGTGTGGTCAAACCATACAGTTGACTTTGTAAAGAAACTACAGGCTGTTATGGGTGAGACCAAAGCGGACCTTAGTCTGAAGTTGGCATGTTTGGATGCATCATTTATCTACCTCATTACTTATGAATTATAAAGATGTTTTAATTGCACATGATTGCAGAACTTTTTGTTAGCGGGTGGTGCTCGCCCTCACATCCTCAGATCAATACTGTGGTGGACAGCAGCGTTCAAGGGCTGCTACGACTCTCTGGGGAAGGAGAAAACCTCTCCAAGCGTTCCTTTGTTTCCACTCTGATGTTTTTACCCTGAGCTCCCTCCACCTCCTCCACTATAATGAAGTCTGAGCACTAATGTCCATTCCCGCCTCCTGCTCCATCCCTGCTCCCTAATGTACTTCCCAGACCTGACCACAATTAAAATTTCACAACGAATCTTAAACTCTTTTATTATTTAAAGCCCAAATAGCTGCCGCAGCTGCATCCAGGAGGCAGATGGAGACAAACGAGGGTGTGGCTTCATCTTTTATGTGAGTGATTGTTTAGTTGGACCTGAAAGAGGACCAATAAATGCCTCTATCAACAGGAAATCAACAAGTCTTACAGGGGTGATTATGACACAAAGCTAATTAAGTCACATGCTCAGTGAAGGATATGCTGCACAATTGGTGCAGAAATCAAACATTAAAATGTGTCTGAGGCTCGGACTCACTGCAGTTCTGCCTGGTTTTATCTTTCTCTGTAATGTTTGTAAAGCAAACAGTCCTAAACTTGCACGGCTGTCATCCTGCTCCTGTGTTTGTAGTGCAGGACTGAATGGGCCTCAGGTGCCTTACATCGGTTGTTTTCCTTTGTTGTTTTCCTGGCACTAACATGCAAATCTGCTGTTTGTTGTCTGTGGGACTCCTTTTGTTTCCTCTCCAGCCAGTGAGATGTGCTCAGGCATGTAATGCATCACAAATTACATGTGTAGCATCCTCCTACTGTGTGTGTGTGTGTGTGTGTGTGTGTGTGTGTGTGTGTGTGTGTGTGTGCGTGTGCGTGTGCGTGTGTGATGCAGACGTGAGCATATGTACACTGCTACATCACTTAGCACAGCACCTCATACCTGATTCACCCCAGATAGTGATATTAGCCTCTGAGCTGTCCTAAATCACCGTCTGGCATTTTATTTAATCCCAACTGTGTAGACATACGCTATGAGCCTCCCTCTTTTTCTTTGGAGGAGAGGAAACTAAGGATCTGCCCATCAACCAAGTACCCAACTTGATCGGCTGATAAACAGTGTTTTGGTTATAGTGAATTTGTATTCATCAAAGAGTGATACATTCCAATCCCGCCCGAGAGTGAAATTTCAAACTCGTGAGTACATCACAGTGGCAGTCGCGCCTTCAGACCGTTGTATTAAGCTGCCGTCACTCCCTGCCTGAGGATCTCCGGCCCAGGAAACACCAGCCACGCTGTGTTTCCTAGCTAAAGTGGGCCATTCCGCTTCATCACGCTGTGTTGATCAAAAAAAAATGAGTTTGTGATTCAGGGGGAGTACAAGGAAAACACAAACCCACAGTGCTCACCCTTTTTTACGTTTGCCCTTCATCATCCCAATATGAAACACAATTTATTTAGAGTAATATTTCATTCATCACTTAATCTTCAGTGAATAACCAAAACATCTAGTCTTCCTTGTTCTCTCTGTGGGTCTGCCCTGGGTGTTGGAGGCAGTCTATTGTGTATGTCCCCTAACGTGCAGCAGTAAACAGTGTAATTGATTCCTTATTGTTTCTGGTGATTCCGTTCATTCCTGAGAAGCAGTGAGCACCCTCAGTGTAGTGCCCAGGGAGCAAACTCAGGTTAAACCTCTTCCTCAAGAGCCCACAGTGGTGACCCACAACGATTTCAAACCTGTGACCCTCTGGTTAAGAGTTTGCTCCTTTAATCTGATAGAGTACCACTAACACAAACAATAAATATCACTGAGTCTAACCACTATGCAATGTTAGAAAGTGGATAGATAACCAGAACCTTGATGGAATTACTATGCGGAAGTCAAGGAAACATCAAAGAAATAAGCAGATAACTCTGAAGAAGACTAGCAGAAGTCAGTGAAAACATGTCAGGAGATCAAAGTGGATTTCCCAAGGAACAGTTGTATGAATAAATGAAACCATAATATATTATGGATGGATAATCGAACCTGGGTCTATTGACCAGATGCCTTCACTAACCTGGTCCTATAAACTAGATAGGCAACCCTAACCTTAACCAAGAACCCAAGTCAATTAACCAGATAGATAATCTTAACCTTTAACACAAATGTGTTCATATTAACTGGAGAGATACCTAACCACTGACCCTAGTCTATTTAAGGGATAGATAATCCTAACCACTAACCTTGGCCTATTAAAGGGATAGATAACCCTAACCTTAACCACTAACCCTGTCTAATAACTAGGTAGAAAACTCCTAACCACCAACTTGTCTATCAATGGCAACGTTTACATGGGAGCTTTAATTCCTCTTTAAAGCGGAATAAAAGTGAATTCCTCTTTAAACTGACCTTGTAAACCCTTAATTCCAAATTAAACTTAAATCAAAATTAGGTGGCTGGTTTATTCTGATTTTAATTCTGAAGTAGATGATTCCTCTTTCTTGTAAACACTTAATTCCCATTTAAGTTAATTTCGGTCATTCTGCGCATGCCAGATTTACCGCGATGATGACATAATCCAGGATGGCGGGCCGGACTCCAGCCGAGACTATTTAATAAGAGCCTTAAAAGACATGGATATAATGAAAAGAGTGGATGGACGGAAGCATAAACATGCAGACTTTCACACGGACACACACAGACTTATTAAACACATACAGACCTGGAAAAAACGCGATAATTGAAACAGGCTCCACCGACGGCTGGCATTAGGACACGGAGGCAGGAGTAAATGCGGCCCTACTACTACATTCACAGGCTGTAATATCACCAAGTTTATAATTTTACCGGTTGTTAGAGCTACTATCTTTACCAGGGAGAAAATATTTATTCCTGGCGAAGTTTTACTGGGCTTTATTTACCGGTGATTAGCTCCTATCTCCCACTACAATCAAAATAAAGGTGAAAACAGTTCTCATGTGTGGTATTCTGTGTTACAGCCGACAATAAAAGGTTTATGTGTTTTTCCCGATAAACGTGATACGTCACATTCTCCCCTGTTCAGTCAGAGCCTTCCAAATCCCCAAACCTAAAGCGGAATTGAACCGGTTTTCCTTGTAAAACTCAATTCGGGAAATACAATTTCCATGTAAACACAAAGCAGAACACTTTAATTCCGCATGATTTAATTTAGAATAACTAATTCCAAATTAAAAAACATAATGTAACCATGGCCAATCAAGTGATTTAATCCAAGGTTTGAGCAATGAATCAATTCAGTATCCAAGGAGTTAAGTGCTTTAACCAATGTCACACATTCAGATATTTGATTTCTGAGTGTTTGCAATAGTTTAAAGGCTTTAGGGAGTTTTTTCTAACGATGGTCAGTGGTTGGTTTCATCTGAATCCTCTAAGCCCGTCATGTTTACTGTGAGATTTTACATTTTTTTTGTATTTAACAGCTGCAGCCTCTCAGAGGACTCATTGATCCAGGTTATTGGAGACAAGAGTTCTGAGAGTCCTGAGTAAGTACGAGTCAGCAACTCCTTAATCTGGATGTTTCTGGATTGGAGCAGCCCTAATTAAATCCAAGAATTGCGGCAGCTCTGGAACTCCTGATGGAAGTTCAACCTCTGGCCTTACAGCGCTGCCTCATTCTGACCTTAAAGCTCATTCCAAGCAGAAACCCTTATGTCTATTTTAGACCCTGTAATGTATTCTGAACATTGCTCTGTGTTCGGACGTCAGTCTGTTTCCTCTCAGTGTGGCAGGAGGAAGGCCGTGCCTCGCCTGCAGCAAACACACTTCCTGTTCATAGTTTGTTTCTTTTATTCATTCCCTCGCTCTCCACCCTACAGATGACCTATCTGTCCAACGAAGCATGGATCAAATCGTCCGATCTTGAGAGAAATCGAGTCACTCCAAGTTCATCATTGTGCCTTGTGAGGCCAGGGAAGCTGAACGCTGCATTTTCAAACACTGGAATGAGCATATACTGTATAAAGCCTGTAGCAACTTAAGGTGATGACGATCCAACCTGAACAGTTTCCATCTGCGGGGAGGAGATAACAGCCGTGAAATAACTTTATCTGCTCAGGCAATTCCCCCGAGGGAGGACAAATCCATATATTCATTAGAAGTGCGGTCATTACAGTATGACAAAAAGACGTAACCATTACCGACATTTGTTCAGATGAACTCATGACCTCTCAGATCTCTGAGAGTTTTTTCCAACTGGGAACATTCCTGAATCTAAAGCCCACGTCTACAAGATAGCCAAAGTGCCGTAGAACCTGTGCTAATGTCAGATAACACTTCTGCTCACTTTCATCTTTGAGATACAGCAAATCGAAGGATGGTCTCTTGTTAGTGCTGAGGTTTCTCAATGAATGTTCATCACTGTTGGATGACAATAAATGAGCGTCTCCGAGCAACAGCAGAAGAGCTAAAGAGCAGCATGTGACTCGAGAGCCTTCACCCCCTGCAATAGACAGTAGTTGGCAACATCTCTGCGCCTTCTCTCTGCTTCTTTCTTGCCACTTTTCTTTTTGTAAGGTCAATTGTTTCCGCAGTCCAACGGGAAACACACAAGAGCCACTCTGACAAAAACATTCTCTGTACTGTTTAACGTGAACACATCTAAAGAGTCAAGAGCGGAAAGAGAGGGGAAAAAAAGACGCCTTAATGGATTATTTAACAGGACATATCCGCTCTGCATGGCTGCTCGCCGGCTGTTCCACGGCCTGCTTTTCACTGCCGTTGGCGCCAAGTGTCTTGCTGTGACAGCTGGCACACCTGATCTATCTGATTGGATTAGTGCAATCAGTGGGCAATGTGCTTAAAGCTAACCAAAGTGACGGAGCTACCAGCGCTGGTGAGTGGTGACACCGTTAGTCATGTATGAAAAATAAGTGGAAAAGCCCAAAGCTCTGATCCAGGTGTTGCAGAAAGTGACATCAGACTGTTCGGTTTACAAACATTTGCTAATCAAGGACAGAGATGTGTATTTAAGGGATGTCCCTTAATGTGTATTAACTCATGTACAAGACAAACCTTTACACAAGTAGTACGATACAAAACTTGAGAAAAACATATTTTGGTTACGACTACTACTTTATCAACAAAAATGTGAGTCACAACAAAAAAAAAAGTCATTACAACAAACATTTTTGCTACATTACAAAGTACTTTAAAGAGTAATTAAACCCTAAAACCACTGTTTTCTGTTGAATACAAATGTATTTGCGTATGAAGTAGTGCTGTTGTTCCAACTCCACACTATACTCAATGTATTTCAATTTGGCATGTTTAGCGGTAAAATGCCAAAGTGACTATGGGTTGAACCCCAGGTATTACAATTGATTTTTGCTGTTGGCTGAGAACAAGATCATCTGATGTTTTGGGACCATCTTGCGTCACAAACAAGCACTGCTAGCCCCTCCCCTTTTATAAAAACAAGCACCTGTGGACTTGTTTTTTTTTTTTTTTTTTCGTATTTCCCTCCTAGTGGCAGGTTAGGAGAAAGCAGGGCTTTAATTACTCTTCCCGCTAGGGGGCGTCGGAGCCAACCGATGACTTGACATCAACATATCCTTTGATGTGAAATCTGCATGAATTCTCCATAAAATTAAATTGAAAAAATTAGTTTTTGGGTACATTTTGGCTTCCATCATCTGTTGCCATGACAAAAGGACAAGGGCCAAGCCAACATGTTTACTTTGATGAGTACTGCGATGTCCACCTCAATATAAATTAATGGAAAATTGCCAAAAAAAAGTCTGCCTTTAACTGGTACGAGCATACAACAATTTCACTTGCATTTTCTATGAAAATTAAATTTTTCTAGATCAAGTTATCGGGTTGGAAATTGGTGAAGAGAATTCTGACTTTGGACTAGGTGTACATGCCCAGTTAGGACTCTGACTGTGTGAAACCAGTGATACTGTTGACACAGAGTAAAAACTCTCAGGCTGAAACTCATGCTTCAATCTTCAAAGTGCCTCTTCAGAGTTTTTAGGCTAATAAGCTTATACTCTTGATGTGATATTTAAAGTTTAACCTGAAAGTCAAACGGCTGTTTACTTTCCTCTTCTATCAGCTGTCACTCGACCTGCCTTTGGAGTTTCTAAGGCGCTTTTTGTTAAATTCACAGTGCATATTAGCTTTATCTCAAACATTACCATGACATAAATTACCACTCTGCTGCCTTTCAAGGCCTTTTACTTTTAAATTGTAGGTAATTTAATCAAAGCGAGGCTGCTGGCCAGAAACTAATGCAATGTTTCTTCTCTGGTTTGACTGCATTATCTCCACATTATAGTAGATTATGTGTTTATATATATATATATATATACTGTATATATATATGTGTATTTAATTTTCATTGACCATTTTATATGAATACTTTTACAGTTTTTTTTGCCTCATTTTGATCATTTTTATTCTTTCTACCTCTTTATGTAGCACTTTGAGGGGCTTCATAAACTAAACTTATTTTGAATTTATATTTTTTATATTTGCGTATATGTGTTAGTTATAATTTTATGTACATTTTAGTTTTTTTTGCACGTTCCATATAATTATCACATAATTATATCACACCCAAAAGTCCTTAATTCAGTGTAGTTTCCAGCGTGTTTCGGGTCCTTAGCTATGGTGAATTAATGGTGGTCCCTCTGGGCCTCGAGGCAGTGAGTGCAGTACACTTCACAGGAGAGACTGATGTAAATGTGAAGAAATGGGCTGTAGGGATGAGAGGATTAGGCCAGGCTGTAAAAGGGAGGAGAGAGGCCTGGAAGGGTGCAGGCGCCTCTTCTACAACCTCATGGGAAGCCCCACACACTCATCCGACCGGCCTCTCCCTCGTGTCACAACAACATCAGAAAAGCCGTTTGATGGTGAGCGAGATGAAAACGGGATGTCCCACTTGGTTGGAGAAGACCGTTTGATCCCTCACACTGTGAGAGAGAGTGAAAATGAGTGAGAAAGAGTGCTTCTGTGTTTGTGCAGAAGTAAAAAAAAAAGTCATTGATAGTGAAGAGTAACTCTAAACACCCGAAAAACCAAGACTTTGTTCTACAATCACAAGGTAAACAAAAAGCAGTTTTTCTTAATAATGAAGATAAGATGTCCACTATTATTCAATTTAATTCAACTGTTTTTATATCATGCACACATTAAAGGAGCATAGGGCAGGATTTAGAAATCGGACTCCATAGTAACACCACGGTGGTTAGTGTAACTGCAACCATCAGCCAAGCCACAGCGGGAGCGCGCATCCAATGTTTGTTGCTCACGGAACACAGCTAATGAGATACTGTGGATAGAGGATGGACACCTGAACAAACCCTGATGGGATCGGACGAGTCGTGTTCAGACAGATATTTAGAACTGGTGGTCGGGTTCGGTCACATAGTGTTGTTTGCTGCAAGACCTGTGCACATGCCTCATGCGCACATCTGTGGAACCAAACAGTAGTTTAGTCCACTCTGCTTGTCTCCAAGCCGTCTCATTTTTTTTTTTCATCCCCGGGTTATTGGGACGGCTCTTCAAGCCGTCGTGAACACGTACTAGGGTCATTTGACGTCACCATCAGCGTCATTTGACTCCATGTCCGCAGAACTGTTCTATGCTCCTCATCTCATAACACTCATCACAAAACACAACATTTCCACTTGAGAAAGCATCAGTGACAGGGGAGAGGGAAAAACTCCCTTTTGGTAGGAAAAATACGGTGGCTGGGAAGTGTCAGGTGAATGCATTTACAGAAATGAACACAAACGCAAAAAGGTCACAAAACGAATGCAAAATGGCCGCAACGGAAGTGTTTCTGACGGACCGCTATTATGATATGATAGCCTGATGTGAAAAATATAAGAGTATCCTAATCAACTTTCACTTACTTTCATACGTGTTTCGATGTCTTCTTGTTCTTCTCTGTTCTGGCGGGTTAAAAATATCCGCCAGAAATGTGTCCGTCTGTAATACCGGTCCGTCGAAAACACTTCCATTGACCCACCGCGTTTCCGCAACGGATATTAGGCTATCATATCATAATACCGGTCCATTGGAAACACTTCCGTTGCGGCCATTTTGCATTCGTGTTGTGACCTTTTTTGCATTTGTGTTCGTTTCTGTAAATGCATTCACCTGACACTTCCCAGCCACCATAGAAAAAAAACCTCCAGCAGATCCAAGCTCAGAGGTGGCAGCCATCTGCCAGACTGGCTGTGGTTAGTTTTGTCCAGTGACATTAGCATTAAAATGAGATATCGATAACACTGATTTTGTCTGGTGATAGTTAGAGCCCTCGGGCACCCCATCCCTAATGTATCATTGGTCCAAAATTACTATAAAACAGCATGTAACTTGATAACCCTTATTAGTATTAAGACATACACTGTATGTATGGATACAGTAGTTTGGCTTTATGATAAAGAAAAAAAATTGGACCACAGAATATTAGATAAAAATAACTTCAAACCTAAATTTTAAAAAAATGATAAACAAATATGAGTGACAAATATAACTAAATATGCTTGTGTGCCTTTTACAGCATCAGATAAATGTGTAAACTGGTTGTGCACTTGGAGTGATAGTAATAGTAGTATTTATGCTGCTGCTGCTTGATGGCCCTGATGATGTGCTGACATATTTCAGCATTGACCCTGTTATGTAAGAAGTCCAGACAAAAAAATCCCTCAAACAAGCAGATTCCGTGAAGAAGACATTCAATAATTGATATTCAGGGCCACTGAACATAGACTGGAGACAGATATTCTTATCCTGTCTAATGAGGAGCAGTTCAGGTGTTTCTTTCCACAAAGTTTTATTTCAACAACTTCTACAGCTCTACAAGCACTCTGCTCTGATTGGTCAGACCTTGACTGCTGTCAATCATTGCAAAGATACATGCACGTGTGCTTTCCGGTAGCACAAATGCCTGCAGCGTATTCATTGTGCCAATGCACAAACTGAAGATGAGGCCCTACGCAGAGCAAGTGTTCTGCCTTTAGGGAGGGGCTTACTGTACTCATCAATGGGTCAGATCACTCAGATACAGAAGTGCTATTTTCTAATTGGCTGGTGTGTATCAGTATGTTATTTTTGATTGGCTGTAGTCTGTATTTAGGCTGTATGTAGGCTGTATTTGAATTGTGTGTATCTCAAGCTCAGGGTGTGAGACTCGAGAGCCCTGTGCAACATGTGTTTTCTCTGAGTTTGTTTTTTTTTTTGTACGGGGACTTTGAGTTAGAGCTGTAGCTCACTTGAGGAAAATTTGAGGAACTGTTCACAATCGTTCAACCTTAACAGGAAACTCATAGATTGAAAACGCATGATGGGACGTCCCTTTAGCCTCATTCAGAGGGCCAGAGTTGAAAATTATCTGTTCCCTTACTATTCCTCATTTTGTAAAAAAATCAGCTCTAAATGGGCATGTTGGATTTTTCTCACGTTATGATGTCATAACACAGAAACTCCTCCCACTGATACTCCTGGCTCCTTCTACCCTATAAGAATGTGAGCTCCTAATCTCAGACTACCTAAAAAATGGTAAATGGACATGATTTATATATCACCACACTGAAGCAGTCTCAAAGCACTTTTACATATCAGCTCATTCACCCAATCACTCTCACATTCACACACCAATGGGACAGGACTGCCATGCAAGGCGCTAGTCGACCACTGGGAGCAACTTGGGGTTCAGTGTCTTACCCAAGGACACTTCGACACATAGTCAGGTACTGGGATCGAACCCCCAACCTCTCGATCAGAAGACGACCCACTACCACCTGAGCCACGGTCGCCCAAAAGAAACATAGTGAAGGCAGCTTGATATTACAGTTAATATCTTTATGTTCTGTTCTAGTTACTGTATATGCTTCCTTTAGGACACATTTTACAGAACTGTAAGGTTGATTATCAGAGCTATGCAGATGACACACAACTATATCCATCACTGAACCCTGATGACTATGGTCTCAGAGGTGTTGTGTGACTGCTTAGAAAAAGTAAACTGCTGGATGAGTGAAAACTTGTCTGTGACCCAATGCGACGCAGCGGTCGGACGAAACAATGGACTACCTTCTTAAATCTACTTCTGTGGGAAGACAAAGTAAGGAGGAGAATGATTTGCTGCTGCTGCTGTGATAAATACACACGCTAAAGCAGTGTGTGTTTACGCCCACTCATGCATGTGCATAAAGGCCCAAAAAACAGCCTGTTTTTAGGAGCGATCTGAAAGTGACTTTTCAGAGGGCTAAAACTCCAGAAAAAAAATAGAGTTCGGGTAAATAAACCTCAAATACTATGTTGTTAGGGTTCTTAGAAAAATTGGAGATGGGTGAAAAATTGCATAAAAATTAACCTTAAATGTTAGTTTAGAGGATATATTAAAACATGCATATATTGTGTATACAGTATATTTGAGTTGGACAGTTTGGGCAGGAAAATTCTTAGCACAGTATTGCCGTGCTTAGTATGGCTGCTTCGTTGTGGAGTTTGCATGTTGTCCCCATGCTTGCGTGGGTTTTCTCTTGGTATTCTACTTTGGTTTCCACCCACCAACCAGAAATATATAGTTGAGTATAGACTTCCCTGAAAATAAGATGGCACATCTCAATGGGTTATGATTTTATATTAAATGAATAAATAAGCAATAAAATTCCTACATGAGACTTTTTTTTTTTAAATTATTTGGAGAATAATTCGATCAATAGACAGAATAAACTGAATGTCCCTGCTGTGAGCAGATGAAAGCGTAAATTTACCTTTACTGCAGATTAAACGGATCTTAAGAGCAATTGTAAGCACATATAGATAATGATCTCAGTGCACAGAATGAAGGCTGTGATTGGTGAGGAGAGCTGAACAATTGGAGATGAAGGCTCTGGTCAGGAGATGGAGGTGGAGGTGAGGCTGGCTTTGTGAGGATTGGCTCACTGGCAGCAGATAAATGAGCTCTTTGTGAAGGTTTATCTGTCAATGAGCTCAGCAGGAGAGGTGACCGACGACAGCGCACATAAAGCATCCAGCGGTGAAGCAGCGGCAGCCCTGTAACTCACACTGAGACTCAGTCACTTTCTCTGCCATAGAGGCGAAGCTCCAGCCTGATTAACACGCTCTCAGCCTGAGGGAAGTCACACTTATAATGGGATCTTAATCATTTGTTCTTGAATCAGGCCTCAAAGCAGATATTTGATTGTTTATTACTTCATAACCATTACATCTTTATTTAGTAATTCACTATCTTATAATATTTATGAATAAATAATATATAACTTACAATATTAAATAAGCATAACATCATCATCATCACCGTCTTGTCTTGAATGTTTAAATTCTTTAAATTTCCTAAATATTTAAAGGTAAAAGAAACTTAAGCTTTTATGTTTAGTTTTTTTAACCAATAAAACATTTATTTATAGTGAATTGCCATTCAAACCATTCCCTATTGTTTCCGAGGAGTGCGTTGCCCAGTCCTTACTGTTTATGGAGCGTTTTCTACCTGGACCTATAATCGAGGCGTTTGAGTCCCTATTGTTTCTCCTAAGTCTAAAACCCTAGTCTTTTAACCAAGCCTAATAGTTCCTAGGTAGTCCCCTACTTGGGTACTATAGACCCATGCCACATGACCTCACAGGTCACGTGATGTACGGCCCTCCGCCATGATGAAAGAACAAGCCACCGCAGGAAACGTTTTGAAACCATAGACTGTATATAGCAAAGCAGAGAGCCCACAGTGGTGGTAAACTTTTGTGCTGTGTTTGGGTGTTCTAACACGGCTGTGATTGGAGTATACAAGTCTTTCTTCAGGAAATTCAATTCAACTAAACTAAATTAACTAAATGGTTTTATTGGCATTGATCCAAGTGTGCAGAATTATTTTTCACACAAATGTATGTCATCAATAAAATAGCTCAGACTCTGAAAAACCAGCATTGCACAATCGTGTTACAGATTAATTATGAAAAATTAGCCTACTTATCCTGGATTTAACCACATGGAGTCCATTATGAATAAATGCAGTTACTTCACAAATCCAGCCACAAAAAACTGGTCCAGTCCCTTGAAACTTTTCATGTGCTCCATTGTGTATGAGCTAGATGTAAAGACGAGGTAGTTCACAATGTCAGGATAAGTCACTCCCGGGAAATAAGAGACGTCTTCATTCCATTTGTCAACAGGAACGTTGTAGGGGTCATTCCTGCCGATCAGACCCAGTTTCTCCTTGTACCGACTTCTCTCGGCTTCTGCAGAGTGTCAACATAATCCGTGGCCGCTGACATATTGAGGCCAAACAGAGACGACCTTCGACAATCGTTTAGCACATGGGCTGCTTTCAATAAGTCAAAAAATAACATTATTATTCAAGTAAACACACCCACGCTGGTGCATCCGTATAGGATCGTCATCTTCCAAGATGGCGCTGGGTCAATGTGCCGTGACATCAGTCGCAAGGGTCTATACCTGTACTTTGATTCTTTGGTCCTGAGTGTCCCCGGTGATTATTGGGATTCTGTCACTAATCTGATTCACCTGAATTAATTAGCCCCGCCCTATTTACAGTTCATTTTCTGACTTTACCTCCTCTGTGTGACTCAAAGAATTGATGAGTCCTTTAAAAAGGATGAATCAATAACCAAGCAGCTCTACGTTTAGGCCTTTTCTTAGGCCACTTTTACTCCCTCTCCCTCCCTGCATTCAGGGATTGCTCAGCAGGAGTGATTCTTCTCTAATTGCCTGTCACATTGCTCGGGGTCAGTAAACGGGGTGGAGCGTGGGACAGGGGGATGGAAAACGCTTCAAATTGGCTCTAATAGGGCATCAGACCTGTTTGGGAGCATGTGTAGTGACGTGTTTGACCATGCAGAATGTGTACATTGGACTGAGCCAGATCAGGCACCACCGTACAGACGAGAACTCGTGCTGAAGGTTTTACTCAGAGTGTTTGTCCGTCTGTCACAAACAACAGAGATACACTCTGAGGGCTCCACCAGGGCTGAGGGCTGGCACGATTGTGGATTTACAGAGAAATCCTGGAGTCGTTTGCAAATATTGACAGAATCAGCCAATGTTTGTTAGTCAGCACATTTATCCTGGTACTACAACTGTTTACCTTTCAATGGTCAATGATGTCTCTAAGAAAACAGTCATTCTTGTGTATTTGTGTTGTCATTTTGTGTATTCTGGAGTCATTTATGTATTTCTGTTGTACTTAGGTTTTTGTTGTTGTTTCACATGTTTTTAAATTTGATTGTCAATTTGTATTTTGCAATGATGTTGATCTTTTTATGACAGTTTGTGCAGCGGCCGTTTCATATTCCTTCCAAGATAAGATTGTTGATAAAGATTGTTTTTCTTTTTTTTTTAACTGTCAGCTGGGTCGAACCAGTTTTTTTTGACTTCATGCAGTGTCTGACACTTTCTTGCTATATTTCATAAAAAAATAAAGGTCATACTGGTATAAACATTATAAATGAATTAAGCTACACACGTACATACACACACTCTCTCTCTCTCTTTCTCCCTCTCTCTGTCGGTCGTTTTTTTTTTTTTTTTTAAACACACACACACACACACTGAAATAAAAAAAGGACCAAAAAATTTTAAAATCTCACTGACCAAAACATTTGAGTATGAAAACTCTTGTTCATTACATTTTACTTCATAAATGCAACCGCATGTGTTGTATTCATTGTTGCAAAACTTGTTCTGTAAATTGTTTGTTATTGTGATCAAGACTATTGATCTGAAGCTCAGTGCTGATGCTGTCCTGTAAATAGTTTTCTAATCAGAAATAAATATAACAATTTCTGATCAATCCATATCAATTGCATGCTTAGAATGACATACCGGTTAAAGCCCCGGCTATTTCAAGACAACCCAACCCACTTCTGCGTTAGATTCCGCCCACTCCGAGTACAGATAGATAATTCATATGGTATACAGATACAGATAATGCTGTACTCGCTCAACCATAGCTATTGGGTTGTTTTCCTCTTAGACTTCAACTCTATACGGCAACTAGTGCCACGTGTTTGGGTTAGCTTAGCACAGAGCAGCGCTGGCTGAGCAGGGTCAAAGGGTAGGGTAACCATACGTCCAGATTTACCCAGACATGTCCTCTTTTTATGTCTTGTCCGGACTGTCCGTAACACGTTACTTTAAATGCTAGTATTTGCTCTGTTTCTGAACGCTAAAGAGTTGCTCTTGACAGTATCATGTCATTACGGTAATCTTACTCCCACGTGACAGAATCACTAAAGATGCTGCTTTGTTTGGACAAAATCGTCAGACACAGGCAGAGAGAAGAGAAAGACTAAAGTCTAAGATGGATTGAACAAGACAAAAATACTGGTGGATATAATCAAAAAAAAATATCAGCAGGAAGATCATCCTGGATGATAAAACCTCCATGGAGGTTCAGAGAGGGGCTTGAAAACAAAGGAGCCACTGGGAGAAACTTGAGGAAGTTAAGGTAAAGTTTCCATCATCTGGTCCCTTCCCTGTCTCCACAGACAACAGAAGCTGAGTCAGCATGGGACCATGTGATGTAAACTTTTTACAGTTATTTTTGGAAGTGTATATTTGATGATTATTTACTGTTCTGTAAGACTTGAGGTTTTTTTTTTCAGTTTTTTTTTCTTCATCATTTCTCATTGTTTCAATGATTGAGATATGTTAAGAAGGTGTACAGTATATGATATTTTTCATGGACAGATTGTAATAATGCACAATAAAGGTGATTGACTTTAGTCATTTTTTAAAGTTTTTGTCATAAAGATAGAAATAGATTGTTAAACCTTATGGAGAATAACAACTTATTCATCCATAATATTGTATTTTGCCATTACTAAGTAGATTAAAACGTAAAGTAATTTGAGTATGCTGAGGTCGGCTCAACTGTCCTCTTTTTTGGAAATCAAAAAATGGTCACCCTATCAAAGGGTAAAGAGTTGGGGCTATGCTATCAGGTCAACTTATACGTTATCCACATGTTCTTTACATCCTGAAAAAATGATAATTTATATTGTTTGAGTTGGAATAAATTATTATATCTAAGATGAGCTGTTTAAAGCCAGAACAGGATGCTGATAAACATGTTTTCTAAATCATTTCTTTTTGAAAGTGGCACGTTATCATGCACTGCCACTGTCTCAGCTTTGATCCAAACTGGTGCACTGAGACTTGGGCTCAGGATGAGTCGGGCAGTGCTGTCCGTCTCTCACACTCTTCTCTCCATTCAAAGACTTTCTGAGGAAGCTCAGGGCCCCACTCATTCCTTTTGTATTCTCCTCTCCGTCCTCTATTGTGTGTCTTATCAGGGCTGTGTGCTTGATTTAGCCTTTACTTCACTCATGCAATGTTTCACACGTCAGGGAAGCCTGACTCACATGGATTGGCTGAGCTTATTGCAATGCAGAGATGGATGGATGGACAACACTGCTGCAGAGAATTGTCTGGAGAAATGATTTGTCCTTTGCATGTTTCCCCTTGGAACGCTCAGGAGAATATTAAGGTATAATGGATGATTTAGCATGTGAAGCCCTGACTTTGGATTCTGGCTTTAACCTGCCTTTAATCCAGTCATCACAAAGCCTTTGAAAGATTTGTTCATGCAGTTTGCTTTTCTGTCAACACCCAAACAGTACTTTGAGTGACAAAAATATGTTTTTCTGTTTCATCTGCCGGTATTTGGGTTGGCACGTCGATTTTTAAAATATTGTTTTACATTAAAAGAACTGGTCCTGGAAGGCCGCAGCCCTGCAGGTTTTAGATGCCTTCCTCTTTCTCCTTGCCAGAATCTAATGACAGTGACATATTTCAGTTTCTCAGGAGGCCTAAAGACATGTCTCAACTTACAATGGAGAGACATCTGAAATCTGCAGGACTGCAGCCCTCTAGGACCAGGAATGTCGGTTTAGCTGTATTATGAGATATATTTCACTTTATTTTTACAGTAATTATTTTCCGCTCTTGTGGCACTGCTATAGTAAAGATAACTATATCTATCCATTTAGCCAGCTAACATCTCGCTAAGTAGCTAACTATATATATATATCTGTCTTGATATGTTTGCTAATCATCGCACCAGCCAGCAAACATCTATCCATCCTTCATTTACACTCCTATTTAAAAGCTTAAGACCAGTTACAAAATTACAAGAGTTTGTATTTTGCACTGTTGGATCTTAGGAAGGTTCTAAATGTAAAAAGAAGAAATTGGACCAAGAGACCAAAAATGGAATGTTGCTCCAAGTGGTAAAGATGGCTTCATGAAGGGCATTCACTGTCCAGAATCAATGTTAATTTTTGTAAACTTCCCGTGCCCTCCGTCCCCAAATGTTTAGATCATGGGAACATGCAGAACTGTCCAAAAGAGTTACGTTATTCCCCTGGAAGGAGTCCTCTGTCAGGTGGTTGTTGTGAACTGGAGCATGTCTGGTTGAAAAAACCCAGTCATTACCACACAGATGAGGGCCCGCAGTGATGAGGGATGCTCGCTGCCATATCTTCACAAAGTTGGCTGCCAATAACATTGGAAGCCACCAGGAGCATCAAGGTTACAGTTTTTCTCATCAAACAATAAAGCTTTCTTCCACCTTTGAATGTCCCTTGTTTTGGTGTCTCCTTGCAAAGTACAAACGGGCAATTTTACGTTGTTGAAAGGTCTAAATAGATAATAAAAAAACATTTGGGGATGGATGGCAATGGAAGTTTATAGAATCAAACATCAGTTCCGGACGGTGGATGCCCGTTATGATGCCATCTTCATCACTTTGAGCGTTGTTCCCACTAGCATCTGGAAACACCCCCATCAAGCATGCCAAAACAAGTTTTTGCAGTGATCATCAAGAACTGTGAAGCTACTCATTACTGCAACCTTTTTTGGACACTTTGATTTCTATTTTGAGGGGGGATGAGAGGTGGGGCTGGTCTCTTGATCCTATGTCTTCTTTTTGCTTTTTGAAGCTGTATTGGAACCTCCTTAAGATCCAACAGTGCAAAATGCAATTTTTAGCTGTTCTGTAGCTTGTCTTAAGGATTTCATCAGAAATGTATCTGTCTGTCCAGATTTATATGTACAGTGAGTACGGAAAGTATTCAGACCCCTTTAAAAGTTCACTCTTTGTTTCATTGCAGCCATTTGCTAATATCAAAAAACTTTTATTTCCATTTCATTTTTTTATTTCTTTATTTAATGTACACTCAGAACCCCATCTTGACATGTAGAAATTTTTGATAGTTTATTAAAAAAGAAAAAGTGAAATATCACATGGTCATAAGTATTCAGACCCTTTGCTGTGACACTCATATTTAACTCACATGCTGTCCATTTCTTCTGATCCTCCTTGAGATGATTCTGCTCCTTCATTGGAGTCTAGCTGTGTTTAATTAAAATGATTGGACTTGATTAGGAAAGGCACACACCTGTCTATATAAGACCTTACAGCTCACAGTGGATGTCAGATCAAATGAGAATCATGATGTCAAAGGAACTGCCCAAGGTGCTTAGAGACAGAATTGTGGTAAGGCACAGATCTGGCCAAGGTTACAAAATAATTTCTACAGCACTCAAGGTTCCTAAGAGCACAGTGGCCTCCATGATCCTGAAATGGAAGAAGTTTGGGATGACCAGAACTCTTCCTAGGCCTGGCCGTCAAGGTCTTCCTACACCTAGATGGCCTTCTAGGTCTTCTTGACTCGACATTGCTACTGTTTTGTCATTACCTGGTGGTTTAACCATGAAACAATACATTTAATCTGATAAACACTAATAAATTGTTTGAATCAGAATTGTTTGTTTTTTTCAGTGTGACCTCAAAGCAAGACTGGATCTTTCTTGTCAATTCTGGTATATTTATTTCTTTATATTCTAGTGGTTCAAGTCCCATTCAAATTAAAGCGCATTGTTCTTTGCATACACAGCAAATGTTTTGTTGTCTTCAGTATTTAAACAGCATACCAAATGTTGATATTTTAGTGTTGGAGTAAAGAAAAATGTAGCAGTGTGTTTTCAACCCCAAATATATCACTCCTAGAACCAATTAACAATGTCTAAAATCCATCTTTCTCTAAATTCCAATGAATGATTGTGAGGGGAAAGCTCCACTAATGTTCAGCATTCCCTTCCATCTCTGTGTATAAGCTGAACTCTGCTCCTTCTTCCTTCCACCATAATTAACTGTCACCCCTCCTCTTCTCTTTTCCATGTGCCGTTGACCCGTGGTGACTGATGGCGCCCGTATCATATAGGTAAGTCCAAGGCTAGCAAATCATTTTCAGACTGCTGCCCACATCTTTGAATTGTCTTGATGAGGCGGTCCATAATGGCACCAATGACCTCTACAGCAAATCTTTATATACACATGTACATATGTGGGAGGTTGACAACTAGCAAATACCTCTGTGAGTCACTGTATGAATGTAGGTTCTTGTTCTTATTTAAAATATGATTTCTTGTTTTTTTTTTTTTGTGGAAAGAGCATTTGGAGCATTTGTGCTGCTTACTTGCCAAGAATAGCTCCATTTAGATTTAGGTCAGAGGTAAAAAAAAAATGTCAGGTTAGCTTGTGTGCAACTCGATTGTCCGAAATATTCAATACGGTCTCACAGGGATTGTGAATCTGTCACTTTAATCTGTACACGATTTCCTAATTTTTTGTGCCGTTTGGAAGAATTTATTTTTAATAATCAACATTCCACAGTGATGACCCTCGGTTGGACTCAAACCGGTGACCGTCTGATTACAAGCCCACTTCCTTAACCATTACACAACCTCCGCCCTGACTAGACGAGGCTTATATTATAACAAGACAAGTGTATCGTTCAGAGGTTGCTATTAGCTTTTTGATAATATGCTAGATTAGGGGAACGGTTATCATCGTGGTGAAAAAAAAGGTGCTGCAGTCTGCGGGTTTGAAAAGATGCTAATGTGGAAGGTAAACTGATGGCTAAGCTGGCACTTTGGGGGCTGATAGTAATTGTTATTCACACTGTATTTACAGACACCAACAACTGGGAAAGTGGTGTTGAGCTGTTCCTTTGCAATGATTTGCTATCCAATATTGGGAGAGTAATCTCAAACTGTTCCAGCTGAGCTTCATGTTTTTTGGTATTTTATATAAAAAATAGAATAAACATTACTATGTCTCAGACTTGGAACTCACATTTTAATGAGCCTCCAGAGAGGAAGAGGAGGTCTGCTTTACCGACAGGTGCTGAGTTTGTTCAGGTACAAAATAGTGATGTGTGTGTTTCAGTATACAGTATTTGGCTCTTGCAGCAGTTGGTCAACATCATCTTTATTTTATCATCATCACATGCCAAGGTGAAAATGGAGACTGGGCTTGCTTGTAATTGATCGTGCTGTGGGTGTTTTAAGCATGCAATTACTGATTTCTATCAGGACTGGAAAATAAACAGTGCAACCTACCATCCTGTTTACATACAGTACCTGTCAGCATGTGTAAGGTCGCTGTATTTAGTATAGTAGATTGTTGCCATTCCCAATGAGAGACAGATGGTCCCACCTTCAAGGTGTAAATAATAAGTCTGTGAATGTTCATAGTGCATAGCTAAAAGCCCAGACATACTCGGTCTGAACGTACTCGGAGCAGACTCCGCCCAGACTGTCTGTACTCTCCAGGGCTTTCATACTCGAGCGCACCACCGCATAGAACTTTCCAGTAAAATCCTACATTTCCCATTTCCTTCTCTGTAGTCCGTTCACTCTTTCTGGGACGTGTTTTAAAGGTGTTGGTACTTTCGTAGCTCATCTGCCAGTCTCTACGGAGCCTCAGACATGATGACATGGTAAAAAGCCTCCATACAAGGTGGTAGTTGACCGTTTAGAGCTACTTAGTTCAGTGTCTTGGCTAAAGAGACTTCGACACATAGATAGGTATAGCCTCGGGGTCGAACCCACATCCTTTCAATCAGAAGACAACCCTTCTACCAACTTTACGTGTCACTCTACATGACAGTTTCTGGCACAAGAGACGATGCTCTATGTCACTGAGTTAACTAGCAAGAGACAACTCAGCGGTACTTATGATGGAGACTTCTGTTTCACTCATTATAGGAATTCTACAGCTGCATTAGTTAGTCAATAAACCAATAAGTCACACAAATTATTAATCCACAACTGTTTCATGATGGAATATCCTCTGTAACTAAGCTAATTAGCACATGGAAATGTCACATGTAACTTCACTAATTAACACCTGTGTGAAAGACGGCAGCAGTTAGCGTTTAAAGGCAGATTTTGAACTGCTGTCAAAAACTCAGTTATGAACAGAAATCCACATATTGCATCTAGACAGCATTCAGATGTTGGTAACTTTTAACAATGATTTATTAGCTTTATAAGCAAAAACTGATGTTAAAAAAATGCTGTTTTTTGGATTTATTCCAATTGTTCGCATCAGAGCGAAATTCAAAATGCTTCAAAAAATGCAGTTTTTGAGATGTTTTCCAAACATCTTAAATGACGCCAATATTTTGTCGTTTTAAAAATAATTTTACATTGGAAATGTGTTTAGCATGAATTTGCAAGTACATGTCTACGTGATCATTTTTGGTACAACATTTTAATGCACTATTGGCTCACTTTTTGATTAATTGAAAATCGTTGAGGATCATTTGTGTAGAACAATCTAAAGATGTTTTGTAGCAAGTTTGGTGTTAATTGAGCAAATATTGTGGAGGAACATAGGTTTTATAAGTTTTACAGTTTGTAAAAAGACAGTGATAAACTGAATAATTGGTAATATGTTTGAATGCACAAATGTTTTTTGTGTAAGTTGCAAATCTCATGATTTATTATGAATTTTCAAAAGTTTAAGCTTCAGAGGTTTGCTTTAGTTCCTCCTTTTGAACGATTGGCCTGAATTTGCAGCTGAGGCAATCTGGATGAGACTGGACCTTATTGCAAAATAGGGTGATTGTCCCCACATGGGAAGAAGGATTTCCTCGGAAGAAAAAGAGGAAGAAGAACATGCAAGATAACATGTTCTGTACTGTTAAAAGGATGAGTTTAGTACATACTGGTTTCCTTTGACCCCTAATGGTTTACCAAAGATCAGAAGATGTGAAAGGCAAGAAAGGGAGAGAAAGGGATTCTGTATTCCTTCTGTATTCCTTTACTGAGTTAGCAGGCTCACACACACACACACACGTACACACTGCTGATATCCTGTCCGTCAGATCTGACAGATTCTCTGCATCTCTTTTCAAATGTCAGGCTGGCTCTTTTAATGGCTCCTGCTAATTTCAGCCGCCTCCTCACCCTCCTCCTTGCTGATGTACAGTTACGCTGCAATGCACATGGCTACCCTGCAGATAGAGCGCCGTGGGATGTGAACAACGCAGGCGGCCGATTAGGAGGAATGCTGTTATCTTTGTTTGTCCCCTGCTGTGAATCAGGTTTATTAACGAGACAATCTCACTAATGGATCTTAAATGCTGCTGGAGCACCATCAATCAGAAAAGTCACCGCTTATTTTAAAGTTACTGATGGCTTTTTGGTTTGATGGATGGATACGTCTCATATTAACTCTTTAAAATTCATCGTTGGAATATTGCTGCAGCTGGCAATGCTGAATAAAACAGGCCATAACTATAACAAGCATCCTTCAGTTTCAATACACTCGCCTTTAGGGGAATGCATTTTAAAATGAGAGTTTCTAAACTACATAGAATTAGGATGTTTAATCAACAATTACTGGCAAGCTATCTTGCCTCATATTTGCATGATTTGATTGGCAGACTGATTTGGTGAAAGACTAATCTTAACTTTGTAATGAACATGAAGCCATGCAGTGTTAAGGATCAGTGTAATGTGATACCTTCAAGTTGACCTAGTCTTAATAAATCATTATTTACAGATTTACGAATTTGTACAGATGTCTATATGTAACCGGTCGAGACTCGAGAATAAAGTTGTTTTATTCTGACAGCAGCAGGAACACACACACAAATCCTCCAGTCAGTTTTTCCCATAAACATGCCCCTCTCACACGGAGATTGTTAACAAAAGGGAAGAGGTAAGGGCGCGGAAAAACAAGGCATAGGCGGAAGTGCCACATTAAAAACTACACATATAAATTAAGGTTCCACATACTGATTTAGAGGCCCAACTTGTCAGGCATGAACTAATAAAATAAATAAATAAAATAAACTCAAGATGACAGATTTTGTGTAATTATAACAAAATATTTTACATGCATACATAATTGACCCTGTTGTATATATATACATACAAGTTTTTTTTAAAACATTATTAGCCTAACTTAAAATGCATGTTAAGCTAAATTGACTTTTCTGAGCTTTAAACATCATAAAAGTGCTATTAGGGCTTCATACACATGCCCAAAGTGTTTTTTCATTGATCCCCTCAATCGTTAGTTAGAGGGTGATTTGCTCCTTACTTACTGCAGGGCGAGCCCAAACACCTCGCTCCAATTTGATGATGAATTTGACGTGGCACTGAGCTGGAGAAGCCGCGCTTCCAGGAAGCTCTCTGCCGTGATTGACATGTAAACAGACACGCCCATAAAGGTGAGCATTTCAGCGTCCTTCGCGCAGTGCTATGTATTCTACAGTCTATGTATGTACCGGTGTCCCGTCTATAGACACGCCCACTCATGAATATGCATAAGTAGGACGCAAATCAGCCTGTTTGTGTAGAGTTGCTCAGAAAGTGACTTTTCAGAGGCAAAAACTCTGGAAAACAGGCGAGTTTGGGAAAATAAACCTCAAATACTATGTTTTTGAGGTTCTTAGAACAAATGGTGAAAAATAGCATGATATGGGACCTTTAAGACTCCAAAATTTACTGTATGTAGTTTATTTTTGTAAAATAAATAATGATAATTATAACAATAAGAAATACAAATAAAGACAATAAACTGTACAAAATAATAATAGTAAGTAACCCAAAAAACTTAAAACCTCTTAAAAATGTATAAATAATGTGTAATTGTGGCCCTAGTTCCTGTTTTAGAATGATGCATGGGTTCACAGTGAGTCCATCTGACACCGAGGACGGCCATATAAACAGTGCTCCGGGGTCAGTACTTAAGACATGGTCGTAAACATGGAGAAACATCGATGTTTATGTCTGCTATTGGCTCTTTACTGCGCCTTCGCTGGGTTTCTCTCCTTCTGTGACGGCGCTGTGAATCCACTCAGACGCTGTAATTAAGACAGATAACGGGACGAGCGCAGACAATGTGGTTCCATTGGAAGGGAGAAAAGGCGGATGCTTGGATAGAGTTACACTACGAGTACTAAAGTCATATCATCCCAACTATTACTACCGTATTTCCCAGCATATACAGCAAGTCACAATTTTTTCTTTAAAAGAGTCTGCGACTTTTATGACGGAATGTATTTTCATACGGGACTGCCATCTAGTGAGTAAAATGTGAAATGGTTGTAAAGTGTTATGAGAGATGCTTTAAAAATACATCCTTGGTACTACCGTAATTTGCAGAGCATTATTCACATTTCACAAAATGTAAGATTTTTGCTGAAAAATAAACAAATAGGTCTCACCTGGCTATAAGTCGCACGTTTGAATGTTATTGGGGTGGCTTAAATATGTAATGCCCCACCAAACTACAGTGTAGCTACAGTATGTCTATTAGTCGGAGACATTGTTCATATAATTTCCAAAGTATAAGTCATGACTTTTTAAGCAATTGAGAGGGTGACTTAGACAATGATACAATTTGTGTGTAAATCTCCAAAAGCACCATCAAGTGAATAAAATGTGAATTGGTTCTCATGGAAGTGGTGTATCTAATCCTCTAAAACTTTTCACAAAATGTATAATTTTGCAATAGGAACCCACACACAAATAAGTCTTACCTGCTATAAACATGTTAAATGTTAATCGAGTAGTGTGGATACTGAAATACAGTCTCTTAGAACGAAGCATGGTTACTGTGACTTCTGGACTATAAGTCATGACTTTTGTTGAAAGTTGAAGGTGTGACTTATAGAACAATGTAACTTGTATGTCAGTATTTTATCTGACATCCTTGCTAGTAACAGAATTTACAGTTCTTGAAAATAACAAACATGTAAGTCGCTCCTGGCTATAAGTGGAAAGTTAATGTGGTGTGTGTGCCAATAATGTGTTCTATACTAAAAAAGCAAGATGTGCATGTGCGTGTGTGGAGCGAATATCTCCACTAGTGTGTGTATTCGTTATTTTGGCGTCATTTGGTAGATTACGGCTTCCTCTCGGTATTGAGCGCGCTACCTCCAGTTCTGCGCAAAGGGCGAGTGTTTCTTTTTATATTATTCTATGTGTTAAGAAGCTAGCAGCTATAATGTAAACACACACACACGGCTGACGCACGCGCATCAGTCGTGTGTGAGCGTGAGAGAGTGCCAAGATGTACATGCTGAACGCCCACAGAGCCGTTTAGAGAGAGAGCTGCGACTTATTTGATGTTGCAAAACATTTATTTTTCATGGTACTTCCAGGTTCATTTTTTTTTCCTCTCAACAACTTGTGACGATTATGTGCATCTGATGCGCGCGCGCGTGCGTGCGTGTGTGCGCGCGTGTGTGTGTGTGTGTGTGTGTGTGTGTGAGAGTCCCACACGGCAACCAGGAGCGAGTCTCTCTCTTTTTCACACACACCTTGTTTCCTCTGGAAGTGTGAGCCACACATGATTTATAGATGAAGTTATTCTCAGTGGATGATAATCACCCCTGCACTAAGAAATGTTAAATAAATATTTTTATTTGTATGAATTTGTCTTTTATCAGATTCTACTTAAACCGCAGCGTTGGTGCAAACTTTATCAATTTATCATGCTCATGTCCCATAGAATTAAACCAGGGAAATCACACACACTATTTTACTTTGCACCCATTCATATACCCCTTAATAACGGTACAGAGTATGTACACCTTTTTGTACATCCAACCTTGAAACACATAATCATTTGCCCATAATTGACAACTCTACCTAAAACTCCCTCTATATGAATATATACTTCAGACGGGCAGTGTACTAGTACTAATAAAACACAATAAAGTGACTTGCAGAGTGTTAGATCAACTCCGTCTGTGAGTAATATTGGTTTGTTGCGTTGCTCGTGTCCTCAAGTCCAGTCCTTTGGTAAAATTCCACCCATGGATATCAGTCCACAGCTTGCACAGTATTTTCCTTCAACACACAGTTATTAGAACCAGCTGGGTTTGAAGATAAATGCTTGTAATTACATCAGCGAGAGCGAGTCACCGCAGCAGTTTACACACTAACAGTTTTATGGCATCCATGCAGAGGAGACTCCTTGACACTTCGACAGCGGAGAGGTTTCCCTTATTGTTCAGGTGCTGTAAAGTGAAGTATCACATTTCTGTGGCACACTTCATTCGACAATTGCTGTTAAAATGGTAACAAATGCAGAGGCTGACAGTGGAGATGAGATGTAATATAGTAACAGGGGCCTCATGCATGTATCGCTGATTCAATTACAGCTCTCGCTGCTATGGATTACTGTGCCTGAAGAAGATCCTCTTCCTCGCAGAAGCAGCTCCACCTCTGTGCTGTAATTGAGATGCATTCACTGTGTCACTGTAATTAGGCCTGTATAGTTAAATGAGGTGTTGTAGGACGAGAGAGCAGCACGGCAATGTAAAGAACGCCTTTGTTACATGAATATTGAGAGACGTGCCAATTTCCCCTGCATTGTTAATGCAGCACGTGTCGGGCACAGGCCTCGTGTGTGTGTGTGCTGGGGGGGAATGAGTGTGTGTGTTTGAGCTATGGTTCACTTCGTACAGAATCTATAGATGGCTGACGAAGGATTATCCTGCGGTGAATTTCTACATTATACATCTCATCTCCTCCTGCAGAAGATGTTCTATACAATGGCTCAGGCTGTACAAACTGATTGCTAAAGCCGCGCTCCCATAGGTCGGATCAGCCTCTCTTTATGTCCTTGTGTATACTCTCTATTCTTGTTCTTCCTCAGAGGGGAGAAGCTAATGGTGAAATAGGGCCGCAGTGATACGTTCATCCTTAGTTAGAGCCAGAGACAAAACAGATGGAACACTTGTTTTTAACATGTTGTCTAAAGTTAAAGAAAATGTGCTCCGATCAGTGTTTTTTATTGCAAAAATAGTCATCATTTGATGCAACAACTAATGATACCTACCAAAGAAGACAGTCAGCCCTTACTTTTCTCAGTATTTAAAGTCTTTAAGTCACCAATATTGACATTCTATCGTTTTCTTACCATCCTGTTCAGCCAAACAATGCTCACCGCCGCACTGTCTACGTACTGGAGAGATTCAAACACAAGAGGAAGTGGTGATTTTTCTGAATAAAGTGTCTGGAACACTCATGGAAATAAAGAAGGTTGGGAACTACTGCTTAAAGGAGCAGACTTTAGCATGTAGTCACAGAATCACTTAGCCTTATCCAATCACATCGCTCCCCTGTTTGTAGGACGAGTTCAGCGAGCAGTAATGATGTAGAGTTGTGTATCTGATGCAACACCTTGTTTTCTATTGCAGCCCACTTGTCTGCTTAGACTTCATCACTTCATTACCAAAGTCTGCAGGGATCGGAAATGTTTAGTTGGCGTTTGTCCCACTTCAGTCACACAGATTATGAGCATCGGCTGCAGCCGTTTGACACTCACAGACTTTCAATGACGTGCTGGTAGGAATAGTTGTTTCCCCCGACTTTTCTCACAATGCTGAGGACAATACAGGTTGACTCTGTAACAGTGATATCTATAGTAGGGTGGTTTGTGGAGAAATACTGCTAAACTAAATAAAGATCTGGGATTTGGACCTGCATAACGGCCTCTTTGGAAATGATCAGGACCTGGATTATTATCTCAACTGACTAAAATTAAACTAATGAAATAAATGCATAAGTGCCTCAGATTTACATGGATCCAGGGCTTTAAATGAACTTTTTAGATCACCAGCCAACCAGATTTTCCACCAGCCAATTTTTTTTCCAGTGAAAATAAACGTTATGAGTGCCACAGAATAGATTTGAGTGTTCATGTTTCTTTAAATAGTTTTTTTATTTAGTTGATTGCCGAAATACATTAAAATTGTAAAAATATAAACATTTAATTTAAAAACAATGTTGTAACAAAGGTGTAATATGGACCTTTGAGTGTGTCAGAGAAGTGAACCTTTTATAAAGTATATTCTCATAACTTAATAAATAAACTTAACTGAAAATTGGATCCCTGGAACACTGTTTGAAGTTAGAAAGAACAGAAGTAATCAGCACTAAGAATTACATGTGCTGTAGAGAAAAAATGTTTGACTAAATGATATTTTTTCCAAACTAATTTTACAACTTAATTTCAGCTCCTATTGTTTGTTTTGCGCCCTTTCGTTTGTCTTCTCCGATACCAAACCATAACAATCACGCCAACTTAAGCACGTAGCCAATTGTTGAATGACACGTCACGACATAGTGTTCATGGGAAATGTAGGATTAGTACAACCAGCAGTGTTGCCAGATATACGTTACATTTTGGAATCTAAACACACACAAAAACCCTCAAATTTCTTGTCAGAAAACAGCCCAATCTGGCAACAATGACTTGTCGCATCGTTTCTACGGCCTGTCGATTCAAACAGACGCATTGGTATTTATTTCACTCTTTACCAGCCATAATGGCTAGTAACGTTACAATGTTACCTGCCAAAGTACATTTTTACCCGCAATTGGCGGGTGTTAATTTAAATTTAAATGGATCCATTAAATCACTTGTCAAACTCAAGGTCAGGAGGCCAAATCCGGACCTTTAGAGCTTCCAATTCGGCCCACAAGAGAAAACATGAATTATTGCGTGAATTAAAAAATGATTTAGTTGTAGATATCTTAAATTCACCAATTCAATGAAACTCTACAATATTTTTGAGAGGCTTGCTATTTTCCTTTGTTCATGCAGTCGTTTTCAAATTGTGGAAAGAACCCTACATTTTTCCACAAATCTTGCAAATTCTCACAAACTATTCCACAAAATTCCTCTACATTACACAAAATTTGTTTACAAAGAATGCTTAAAGTGAAGGGACTGATATTTAAAACCAGGGCAAAATGATGTTAAAATTGTTTTTCACTCCTAAAATCACTTGACATCAAACAAAATAAAATCAGTTTGACATCCCTGCATCAGATGAATGGGTTTTACCTGGACTACTTGGAGAATGTGAGGATGCGGGGACCCAATGTCCAAACAAACTCCAAATAAATCAGCCACTGTTGAAGGGTTTGGAGTGTTTTCCACTCTGGAGCTGAACATGTTGCAGGCCATGAGTAAACAGTAAAGCGGTGAAGAATAACCACCGTCTCGCAATGCATCAGCAGCTTGTATTTTTAGGTGGCACAAATAGAAGTGGGATGATTGAGAGGCAGCACTAACAGTGAAGGGGACACACGGAGCAGGCGGCGCTCCCTAATGGCTCTCATGCAGTATTTAAAGGAGTGCAGAGCGCGACCCGTGGCCCCCCGGGGCCCCAGTGCATCGTAGACACTGTAGGTAATGGCACTGCAGCAGCAGAGTGGCTTCCATATCACTGGAGCTGTTTATATAATAACACATTTCTTATCCCTCTCAGGTCTAATTCCGGCGCCGTGTCGTGCCCACATCTTTCAGCGCAGGTAGTCGTTGCCTAAAGTCCTATGCATTTGTGGAAAATGGAAATAAATAAATGAAAGGAACAAATGTTGTTTTGGTGAACTTGAAGTGACTTACATGCGTCCCCGCTTGGGCTCTTATTTCGCTTGACGAGCCTTGGCTGAGTTTCCAAAGGACCAGTGACATTTTAAAAGCATCATTCTGCTGTTTGTTGTTTGTCGCCACGCTGGAGAAGCAGAAACAGAGGTTTTCTTTCTCAGGTTTCAGCCTCGGTCACACAGAGCAGAGCTGCAGATAGAGAGCCAGAGTATCAGTGAAAGATGGAACTATTACTCTTTTACTCAGTCTGCTCTGACAATAAAAACACTTGAAATGAGTATTTCCCAACTGCTCTGGCTTCAGGACTCACCATTACTCTTTAAATGCAAGTTGACACGGTCAGGCACTGGTGTTGGATGAGAAGCCCTGGTTTTAATTAGTCCCAGTAGTGCTAGATGGGGTTGAGCTGTTTTTCTGGTCCTGGCTTTGTGCACTGGGGCACAGTCATGTTATGTAAAGAGCATTCCCCACTATCTGCTCCCACAAAGCTGGAAGCATCATATCGTCCAAAATATGAGAAACAGAGGTGATCACATATAGGACATTTGTGTTGTCATTTTGTGCGTCCTAGTTGTTTTAGGTGTTTTTTGTTGTTTTGTTAATGTTTCAGTCATTTTGTGTGTTGTTTATATAATTTTGTGTGTATTTGGATTTCATTTTAGGTTTTTTTTTTTTAGAAGTCATTTAGTGAGTTTTCATTGTACCTTTGCATTATTTCTTTGGTTCATATGACAGTCCGTGCAGGGGCCAATTAATATTCTTTCCAAACACGTTGAGTGTCTTTCCAGGTAAGAGATAAGGAAACTTTAACGCATTTCATGTATTGTCTTCCCTGAGACTGTAATGGGAATCCATACCAGCGACCATTCCCACGTTTGGGTTAGCTTAGCACGTAGCTACGCTGGCTGAGCAGGGTCTAAGTACGGAGTCTCTAAATGGCCAGTAGGAGTCAACCTGATAAAGTGTGTAAAGAAGATGAATTAATGTATGTCCAATCAGGTCGTTTCTCTTTAGTTTTAATCAGTTGATGAGATTTTTTTGCCCTCTCTGTTCAGGAGGTCGAGAAACTGATGTAAGTCATTTTATGTTGGCCACCTCCGCTCTGAGGGTCAGAGAGATAAAAGCAAATCACCCACTGGCTCAGCAAGAACCAAGTTTGACTCCTTTTTTATCTGATCTTGAGGAAATTAAACATTATTCGAACTTTAATTTGTCAGAGTACACGCTGGATCTTCTATTAGCATTAAGGAAGTCCTTTAGTCACTGTCTAGATCCTTTAGTCTCTCTTAAAGCTTTAGCTATCGCGTTGTCCTTTTTGATGTTTTAAGTAGTAGATTTGTGGGAGTTTGTTGTTGTTTTATGTTTATCTACTCTTCTGTTTTGTTTTTGTTGTTTTATGCATTTTGCCTTATTTCTATATAATATTGTACAGTCTGTGCAGCAGCCGTCTCATGTTCTGTTCTCTGAGAGAGTGAAGGACATCCATACTAGTGACTAGGCCCACTTGTTTGCGTTAGCTTAGCACATAGCAACACTGGCTGTGATGGGTCCAAGGGCAGTGGTGTCTTAATACATATACTAGCATCACCGCTGTATACAAGTCCATATTTTCAGCTTGTAGTAGTTTGTGAGGTGAAATATACGCCGGTAGTTAGATAATTTCAAACATACGCGCTAAATAAATATACGTCACTTCCTTTTCGCCTTGGCTGTTGCTGTGTAGATTTACATCAATAAAATAAAGATAATTCTCAAACACTATTGTTTCTTTGTATTTTTAATGATAATAATAATAAATGCAAACTTACAATAACAAAAAACAGCTATTATCCTATTAAAAAAAAATTTAAAAACCTGTGTCACAAGTCGGAGGGCAGAATGCTCGCGCTGGACGGGCCTGAACTACAGTGATAAGTGCATTTGTGTCAGAGTCTATGAAACACCAGAAAAATCTCCACTAACACAAGATAAAGTCCATACACAAAACAGTGGCTAAACGCATTCACAAAATATACCGGTAAGGGAGGTTGAGTTTCGGTTTCTGTTTTACGCACAGTGCGTACAGGATTCCGACTGGCGGCGCCACTGTCCAAGGGTGTAGGGGGTGCTATGTTTTCAAGCCCACATATTGGTTGAAATGAGAAAATGAAACATTATTTTAAATGTTGTTGCTTAAGGAAGAAAGCTGGATCTTCTATTAACTTCAAATAAGAAGCTCCTACAGCTTTGGAAGACTCCAGGGACCAAAGGGTTGATATAATGTCAATGTTTTTGCTTCTAAACCCTTCTTAAGGTTAAATAGAACAGTGTTTTGAATAATGAAGTGGTTATTTGGGTCTCACTGTGTGACAGCCAGCATCTTTGGAGGCTCCTGTTACTGTCTGTGAGTATGAAATACAGGACAGCCCATTTTCACATCCCAGTAGTGACACAGGGGCCGAGTTTCTCATCGATTGTTAGTTCTGAAATTGATAGTCGTGCCAGGATCTCCTGAAATTCAATTCACTGGCTGCAGCCATTAACCCGGTCCTCTGTGCACATGCCGCCTCCACACGTAATTTCTGAGTTATTCCACAACTCACTTTTTGGCTTTCAGCTCATCTGCTTTTTAGTTATTTGTTATTTTAGTTGTTTTGTTGTTATTTGTTGGGTTTTTTTCCTTCCTCTGCTCCTGATACTCATCCGAGGGCGGAAGTTTGGCCCTTTCAATGCTCTCAAGCCTTCGTGTGGGCTAGCACATGAATCAGAATATGGAAATCCAGCGGAGATCAGGGGGTCTCTGCTGGTTTCATTCTGAGGGCATATTAGAGCAGCCGTCTTCTGTCCACTTTGACCGTGCAAGGGTTTGTTTATCCGCGTAGACACTCAAACTCCTGCGTAGATCAAAGTTGCTGATGCTGATCCACTTGCAGACGGAAGGAGCAGCACACACAGGAAGTAGGGATGTATAATCCATATTGTTCAGAAATCAATAGGTCGATAGTGGCATGTTTTACTGAAACATCTTGAATTAGAACTGATTCATTCCTTAATAACAAATAACAACGCTCTGCTATGAATGTACCAGAGTTAAGGCCATTTTTTTTGGTAAACACCAAAAAAGAGGAAGCCCCGCCCCATTACCTGTATGTTTGACCCGGCTCAGCCATGGCCCATTGCTAAATCCACAAGCTCTATGACACTGCAGACCTGTGGGCTGTGTCATCAAAGTGTGCTTAAAGAACCAGGTTAAAAGCTTGATGCCTGGTTTACACAAACCATCTATCTATCTAACCAAGCTGGCTTTTTCATTTTCAGCCAATCAGCTTTCTCGGTTTAGGTGAAGTCCGTGTTTACAGACTTGTGCAGAAGATCAGAGATGTTGATCACAGAGTTACTGATCAGAGATGTGAGGACGCATACACTTTACTTCAAGTAAACAAACAATAGAAACCAATGATGAAAAGAAGAGCACGTGATGTCAATCGTTACTAAGCAGAAAGAGTGAATAAACAAAAGACATTATAAATACTTTTCTCATGGTTTCAACATCTTAAAAGTTGGTGTTATTAGTAAGGGGTCTATTCTCCCATCTGGACGTAATCGCTTTTTTGGGCGCCTGCAGGGACTCACTTCTTTCCTACGCATATTCTCTGTTCCAGGTTCGTGACACGCCCACCGCGCGTAAGGAGCCAAAAAGCACGTATGTGTGAATGAAGGCGGTGATGTCATTTTTTTGGGCTGTCTAGAACCTGGAGTTTTCCCAACGCTTGTAAATGTCATTGAAATCCATGAAAATGATAAAGTTCACTTTTAATTTGAAATGCCTTCATTGATAAACAATGTAACAGGTTGTTTTGATCAGATCATTGATCAGATTGTTGCAGTGTGACTGAGGATCGGCCGCGTTCTGTCCGAGTCACAGTTAAAAACGCTCTCCTTGATCATCATCATTATCGCTGTAAAGCGTGACTGAGTTAGATGCTGGAGATATGAGGAAATAACCCGGCCGCAGAGCGTCCTGCTTTAATACAGAGACGTTTGCGGTGAACCAGAACTATTGGCTTCTATAATATGCAGTTTTAAATATAAATTGTTTAAAATGACCTGAGCTGAGCCTCATTTAAATACGTGTGGGAACAGTTTCTGGTCCATCCTCGTCTGCATATGACAGCGTGTTTCACTCTGTAGTGGATCAAACTGTGACTTTACGTTGGACATAGTATGAAAATAGTTCAATCACTGTGACCAACGTGGACAGAAGTCTGCGTCTGTCAGAGTTTTAATTAATCGCTCAGCAGCAGCTGAGTGATCACAGCTGCTGCTGCGCGACACATGAGTCTGTGTGGCTTCAAATGTAAGTCCATGTTTCTAGTGCAATCTAATGTTTCATCTCATCAGGGCATTGCACTCATTCCGGGGTTAGAAGTGCATAAGAGGAAAAGGACTAACGCACACCGGAGAATACGCGTAAAGCTAGATTTGAATGGGAACGCCCACATTTCAGGGCTGCTCCACCCACAGTGCATAACTGGGATGAAGGACTGACTAAAGTACAGGTGGAGAATAGCACGCAGCCTATATATATATATATATATATATATATGTGTGCACGAGGTGGTGGCCACACAATCTGCTAAGGAATTTGTACTAGATTTCCTTCTTATACACACATTTATGCAGTCTGGGTTTCTTTTAGAAAACACAGATTAATGATTAATAAATTAATCATCAACACTTGCGCTGCCCTGCCCCCCGCTATGACTGAACGGTACTGGGGGAAAATGAATATTCCTTTGTGTATTTACTGACTAGATATTCTCACAGTATTCAGAATTTTTACTGATAGGAATGCCAGATACTGTATATTATTAAAGATAAAAATAAAGCACAATGTAAATCTCTATACAGTAAGGCGGTTTATTAAAATATGGACATGAGCATGGTGTTAAAAATACAATCACTGCAAAAATGACGGCTGCTGCACAGCTCACTGAAGACTCCCAACACGCATACACTATTGTATAACTATAACTTTACATGATTATATTTATATATTCTTTTTTCTATTATTGTCTTTTTTATTTAGCAATACTTATATTAATAACTTGTTTATTATTACTGTTGTTATTATATTTGAATTCATTTATTTGTTAGTCAGTTAGTAAGTTTAATTTTTTCTATTCATTCATTCATTTATTTATTTATTTTGATTATGACCTGTAATAAGCCTAGATCGTTTAGTTCCCCGGGGTTGCTGAAGTTGGTAACATGGAACTTTCTGTTAAATTTTGGGTGTTGTAAATGAGTCAGTCCTGGCCGACCAATGAGCTGCATGCGACTTGTTTTTCTTTGTGTGTTTGATTGGAGTAGGAGCACCTTAAAGCAGCAGCTCTTGTAGCAGACGGGGTCTAAAAACGTTTGTTGTGAGCTGTGTGATTGGAAACCTCAAGGAGGGAGGATTCAGATTCAAAAAACTTTTTTTTATCCCCGAAGGGCAATTCAGTTCACAGTAGTAGGTTGTGTTGCAGCAAGGGACAGAACATTACACACACATCCACATTTCATCTCGTCAGTCAGTCACTATGCTGGAGAAAAAAACAGAGAGCCATGAAGTAGCTACAGCAGTTACAACATTGTGATAAAGTACAATAGTAGCAATAAATAAATAAATATAAATAGACTCAACCCTAAAAAAGTACATGAGACACATCTCATTTGGCCCTCTCACTAGTATTTAAAAGCTGGATGGCGGCAGGAATAAGAGTTTTGCGTATATATTTGTCTTCCTGCTGGGAGCGAGATGGCGCCTCCCAGATGGCATCAGGGTGAACATGATGTGGATGGCCAGTGATGTTCTTTGCGTTTTGGAGTACCTGGCTGCTCCATCGAGAGGAATCTGCACACACATGATGGCACAAGTTTTTACAATGTTGGACAGGCTATTTTTGTCTTTCACTGACAATCCATAAAACCAACACATGAATGAAAAGGTTAAAAGGCTCTCAAAAAAAGAATGATAAAAGCACATAAAATAGGTTTAGATACATTAACTTATTCGATGCTAGCCATTTTCAGAATCTCTACCCCCTCAGTGCCAGCCATTTTAGATCATTTTGACTGATTTTTAAAAAATGTTTCTAGCTTGTTTTGTTCTTGTGTAATCAGCATATGAATAGAGCAAGTTTTACACAAATCGCCAGTTTCAGAGCAAAAAGCTGAGAAAACAGGCTTTTTCTAAAAAAAATTCTGACTTTGAAGCAATTTTTTAATTTTTTGCTTTATAGAAAACTATAACATCTGAACATTGGTTTCCTTCTAAAAAAAACAAACAAAAAAAGAACACAGACAAGGCTTATAATGGCAAAATTATTATTATTTTACTATCTAGCTCACAGTTGAATGTTTTGCTTACTGTATTTTGTATCTGTCCCCCCACCGTCAATCACACAGTCGTAACTTCCTCTTCCTCCCGACACGCAAAGATGACCCGTTAGTTGCTGGTTTTATCTCACAATCGCAACATTATCAATAATCCACTCAGGTCCACACATGTTTTGTGCTATTATGTGGTTCTGTGAGCTGCTGGATATTTCACAATGCCACTTTATAGTGCCCAAATCTCCCTCGTCCCTGCTTCTTCATTCTTAGCTAAGCTAATGGTAGCATCAGTGGCTAATCTTTCATCCAAGGGTGCACTGCTACCACTTTTAGGTCACCAAATGGTCACTACATCAACAGAGAAGCCTTATATTCACAGTAGAACTCCATCACAGTGAATCCTAGCAACTTCCGTGGCACCGAGCGTTCGGATTTGAAATGATTAATTATCTTGTCAATGGCACTGAGTGAGTTAAAATAGTTCAGTTTCTGCATCAGGTGCGCTGTTGTTGTCTGCTCAGGGAGGTTTAAATACGATGATAAACGTTCTATTAAAATATGTGGTTGCATTTTATTAAAAACAGAGGAAAACTCTGCAAATAGGATTCTGGCATGTGACTGGGTTTTGTCCTAATGTTCATATAAGAAGGAAGATATATGGGAGCTCCTAAAGCTTGTAATGTGATCTGTTATTGATGTTTTCAACAGACGCTTTCCTCTGGTCAAAGGTCAGGGTCAGGAAGGCTATGAATGCCTGGTCATCTTGAAGATGCTTTTAAAAGCAGCAGGAAGTGTTTGCCTTCACATGCTCATCGACTCTTAATTTGAAGCTTGGGCTTGTAAATGCCTCTCAATACTGAGCTCCAACGCACTCCATCTATAATTCAATTCTTAGTCTCACAACCACACACGTATACATATATATTTCTGCATTTGTGCTTCTACAGAATGGGATTCCATGCTGTGAAGCTCCCCCTAACAGTGGCTGTTCCTCATGCTTCATTTCCTCTTTGTTCTCCTCAAAGATCATCAGCCTTTGGGTGCTTTGTCGTGTCTCTTCGCCATCATGCTCCATCACTTTGTGTTTGACACTTGGACGAGGATCAGATATTCGACACAAACAAATCCAGCAGTTTATGAGTTCCACCAAAGCGTGTGCCGTCTGAGAGTTAAAGCTTCCGATTACCGCCTTAGATGTAAGAAATACTGCTGAGAGTGCTGCCAAATGTCAGCAAGGTGTGTGTGACATCTGCAGACACCAAGGCAAAGCCACGACAAGATTTGAACTCCTTAGTGGAATGACAAAAGCCATGTGACATTAATATCACAGGAGCTTTGGCAGCTCCGAGTACGTGCACGTCAACCATCAGTCAGCCTTACCAACACACTGCTTCCTCTCCATGTCCGCTGTCACACTCAGTCTGACAAACGCAGGGAGGCCTTTGATCGGTCACCCATCTGCAGCACGTTTGGGTTTTATTAACTTTCATATCAAATCTCCCATAATGATTTGATCCCATTGTTTTCGGATATATTGTGTCTGATTTGCAGATATGTGATCCTCTGTCGGCTTCGTCAGAGAAATCAAACAGTCCTTTCAGTCTGTTTCTCAAGGTTAGACACATGGAATCATCAATAATAAATGTTAGCCTTTATTTTGTCATTATTACTTATTATCCATCCATCTATTTCCCCACCAGTTTGCTTTTCACAGTCGCGGGGGTCTGCTGGTGCCCATCTTCAGCTGTCATCGGGTGCTAGGTGGAGGTACACCCTGGACAGGGCTCCAGTCACTCACACGCACACACACACACACATACACACACACACACACACACACATATATATGGTAATTAGGGGTGTGTATTGCCTGGCATCTTGCGATAAGATTCATTCAGATTCAGATACATAGGTCACGATACGATATGATATATCCCGATATTAAAGTATAAGGCGATTATTGCGATTTTTTTTTTTTTTTTTTAATATTTGACTTAAGAAACAACTAATCTGTAAATTTCTACACCTTTATGAGAACATTATGTATGAAATATTGGTATATTTTAGACTCAAAACATTGGCTTTAACATGCCATGTGGCAACAATCTGCCAGTGGCTTTTAAAAAAAACAACTTTGACTTTAGTGCAACATGACTGAGGTATATGCCTAGAACAACAAATAAATGCAGAAAGTATTTTCTTTTTAGATTTTATTTAAAAAACACAAGCTTGTCAACATGCCCAGGTTTCAGAGCACTTCTTTGTGCAGTTACAATGTCTCCTGCAGTGGAAAAGACTTTCCTGGTTAAATAAAGGTAAAAAAAGAAAAATTTTAAAAAAAGAAATTGAGATGAACGCATTTTGAATTGATCCTACGTAACCACTGGTTACATGTGTTGTATATTATACTGTTATATTGATAATATATACAATTTATACAATTTATTAGAATTAATTACAATTGTTTGAATATTAAATAGAATAATAATGTACATACAACCACATATTTTTTAATTCAATTATGATATGGAGTTTATAGAGTCACAAGATTAAAGAATCTCCAGTCAAACTGTAACACTAATAGACCATCACTACAGTCCAGAAATTGTCCCAAGAAAACGCGTCACAGTCACAACATACCATGTAAACCAGTCCAACCATTACATGATTACCAGTGTAACCGTAACACTAACAGACCGCTGGCCCCGTTTGAGTGAAGGTCACTAGATAACATGATCACCAATCCAGCGATAGCACCAACAGGCCATCAGCACCATCTGAGAAACAGTCTCAAGATACTGTAACATGTTGCCCAACCAACACCAACAGGCTGTTAGCACTCTCTGAGCTACAGTTATTGCACTGCAGTCATTATGTTGCATTCCTGCGTTGTACTAGTTTCTAAAGCCGTGGGACATACTGTGCATTGACATTCATTTACTGAAGCAGTGAAATGTAAAGCTCACCACCTGATGGTTGTTAATCTGACACCAAAACAAACCCTCCTGTTCCCGTGGTTATACAGTAGATGTGATTAATTGATGTGAGAATTAGCAGATTAACACTTGATCCTTTTCCGTCTGCTCTTGGGAATGTGTGTGATTGATTGACAGCTGACTGTTTAGACGGCTAATCATATTTTTCGATCCCATTAAGGTTTTGTCACATGGGCTCCCAGGAAACATGGGCTTATTAGGAAGGTGTCAGCTTCACTTAAGATCTGTAGATAATTAGAAAGGCCGGACTGTCAATAACAGCCTCTGTGTCTGTTATCCAGCTCCCATCTTCTCTTTCAATCATTTTTCCATGCATGGAAAATGCATGTACACAGGCTACAGATGCCTCTAAAGGACTGTTTTACTGTTCAATGGGTTGATCATGTGCTGCACTCCTGCAGTGTTTGGGTTGACACTTAATTTATTTTGTGTGTTTTTTTTATGCTGAGTGGTGCTTCTCCTCGGAGTTATTGAAAATAAAAAAGAGAGGGCTGACATTTTTAATGCGTAGATTTAAAAAAAAAGAGCAGTTTTATTTGAATCTGAAGGAAGTTGCTCAAAAGAAGATTACTGAGGGTGTTATGATTAAATGTGAGTTTCTATGAAGTTTGAGGGTTACTTTTATTGAATATGCGCATCATGTCAAATTATTCACACATATCCATGCATCCATTTTCTGACCCACTTGCTCCTTTGTTTAGATCTTGGGGGTCTGCTGGTGCCTATCTCCAGCTCTCATTGGGTGCTTGGCGGGGTACACCCTGGACAGGGTGGCAGTCATTCATATTTATATAGTAAATATGAGTTAAACCCACTGGTATCCATTCGTTATGTACTGTATGTCTGGTTTTATTTTTCCAATATTTTGGCCCAGAGCTGATCCTAGATACTTTCAGCAGTAGGTCAACTAGACCAACTAAACAAGCTCCTCCTTGATTTTTAAATGTGCATCACAGTAACCTTGCTAATGGTGTTAGCCTCCTGTGTGCAAGGACCTGTTACACTGCATTTCTAAAGCTGAGGCAACCTGGTGTAGGTGTTGTAGAAGGTTAATTCATTCATCTTAACACCTCATTAACGCTAAAGCCTTATTAAAAAGTTGAGGTTAAATGTCTGGATCTACAGGAAGCAGAGCTGTGGCTAGTTTTAGCTCCATGTTTTATATTTTTCTCATTGATGGTGTATTGAGCTCTGTTCCTGTTGTTATACAAAGTATGTAAAAGAAAAAACAAACTCACTGCAAAGAGATGATGAGATAACATAATTATTCCTTAGACTATAAAAATTTCCATACTTATACCTAGATGAATATAAACTTAGCACAAAAAGTTAAAAAAAAAAATGTATGTGGTAGATTATTCCTTTGCTTTAATCTTTTACCCGTCCAAGCGTAACCGTATCAGGTGCTGTTTGAGAGAGAGTCACACGATAATATAATCACCAATATAATCGTAACACTAAAAGACTGTCACTACCTCTGGGGTAACAGTCACAAGATTAGATGATCACTGGTCATTTCATACTATCAAAGAAATGATGTCTGTCTACCTTCCTAGCTTCAAGTCATCTACTCACAACGACCATAATTCTCTTTTCTTTACTCCTCACCCCTATGGGCCATAAGGCATCCATCATGTTTTTTAAATCTTGTGCAGTGTAGTTGTGCTTGGCCTCACGAGAGCCCCATCTCCAGTAGTTCAGCCTCTACAGTTCTGCATTAGGTGGCCTAAGGTTGGCCTTGGTTCCTTTCCCCTGAGTGTGTCCATCTGAGGGCCACTTTGGAGTGCCGTGCTGGGGGCCTTCAGAGTACATGTCCAAGCCTTGTTAGACAACAATGTTTAAATTCTGCACTCACTTCTCAGCAGCCAGTCATGTAAAGTTACCCGTTTGTTTTTTTTATTTGGCTGGAATACACATCAGATCTTTCCCACACATCCATTGTGAAAGGAGTTGACTTGCTCATGTCGCACTTGGTTATTCCCCAGCACTCTGCTTCGTATGGTACAACCGACTTGACTACGGTGGGTTATAAGCAAATCTTGGTTCTAGGCTGTAGGTGTTGGATTTCTAGATGCTATGGATTGTTGTGCAGGTGATGCAGGATTTCCTAAGCCTGTGCTGATGTCTTTTTGAGCAACATTGTTGTGGCTGATCAGACTTTCTGGTTCAATGACTGCATGTGGTTCATTGTTTACAGTGATAAATGCATGTGTGCTGGTGTTGTTCACTTTAGTTTTGAAGGAATTTATAGTGAGGCTTGCATACCTGGTGAGTCGATCTGTCTTCTCTTGTAGATGTTTGTAGATATATTGTTACATTAATATTAATAAAATTGTCATGCCATATTCACATTACAGTCATGTTGACGACGGACAATAACCAGTCAGTCACAGAATGAACAGATTAAAGAACAAAAGAACTGCACATTAGTATCTGTTGTACTGTGACTCTCCTTTTATATTTGGCACTGGAGTCTCTCAGATTAATGACAACTTTAACCACAGAGTTTGGCAAAAGCATCCTTTCGGTCACTCGCTGAGTGTCCTTATTGACCCAAAGGCGAGGATGGAATTCATGTCCATCTGATTGGCTGAGAGCAGAGTGATAAGATTGAGCCAATCGTCTCTGAAGGGGAGCGGGCCTCCAACATAAGGGCGTGATATATCTGGAGTGACCGGAATAACAGCAGTGAGACGATGACTCTCTCGTACCAAGGCCAGCTTTCAGAGGCACAGGCAGGCAAACAAAGAGGGAGACTGAAGTGTCCATCTTTTGAGACACAGTAAATTCGATAAGTCTCCAAACTGTTGGCGCCCGCTGTGAAATCAACCTGTCATGCCCGTGTCTTTCACAGAGAACACTGACAGAGTGAGTTCTTATATCTGTGACACAGAGCAAGATCTGCCTTTTCAAATCCAACTCTCTGCCAATTTATTTGGAGCGGCTGTGTTTTGTTTTAAGAACGTAAATGTAGAATACAAATGAGTCGAGCAGCTCGGAGTGTCCTGAATATGCTCAGAGACACTCAGACAGAAAGGCCGAGGCCAGGGTTAAACACACAAAGGAATGGCTCTGAACCAGCTTTTAAAATGCCCGAGTCATTGACATCTACCTTTACAACCTTTTTATTCAAAATTTAATTGTAAAATGGTCAAAATAAATTTGAAATATTGTACACGCACATCATCAACATCTTTTATCTTTGAGCATGATATAAAAGTTATTATCTCACTGCTGTTTGGCAACATAGGAAAACCAATGCCTGTCTGAATAGAACATACCACTATCTGTCCTGTTTTCTTCACACTTATATTAACACGCTCACCTGTTCTGACTGCACTCTTTCATTGTCTTTCATTGTCAATCGGGGCTCCATTATGAACCCTTCACTCATATCCGTTTCTGGCTATATGCAGACTATACAATCGCTTAGGGCCCCGTGAGTATTCAGCCTCATCTGGCGAGAATGAAATAAACCCGTGTTTATCCCTAACATGCCTAAAAGCTGTGGCTTGTGTTTTGGCATAAATAAACATTTTTTCACACTGAATGTGAATATTTATTAGCTGACATTCAGTAACCCATGTCAGTGCTCTGTGGGGTGATGTGCTGTGGCCACAAATGAGCAATGCTTCAAGCCAAAAAGAGTTTTTGTTGTATGATCTTTGAGATCTCAGTAATGCCTGCAGGCTAGAACTGGCCAGAACAACTCAACACATTTTGTTTTAATCTCATTTTTTATGTACATGTTAAGTAAATGTTGTAAAATATTTTCTATTGTTTCTTTTCAAAGTCAAATTACGTTTGTTGCACCGCTAGTTGAGTCAAAAACCATTAGGTTTCCCTCTTAGACCTTAAACTGGAACTGCAGGAATTGGTGTCCCCATCATTGATGTCCAATTCTCTCTACACACACACACACACACACACGCACACACACACACACCCTTCCTGGATCAACTGCTGACCTTACTGAAACATGACAAAGAATACATCTGCTCTAAACGCGGAGCCTTTGCCACCATACTAGTGATACGTTTGAACTGGAGTGAACCCATTCTGTGTTGACCTACCGCTGCTCCCAGGAGTGCCTCAGGCCCCGCCTCCTTCCACACCATTATCAACAAGCGATGTACCAGTTTGCCAGCCGCTTGCTTCCCATTGACCGTGGAGGCTGTGGGCAGGTGCTGGACTCTGACATTTAGACCTCTATTGTTCTCTCACGCTAATCTCTCTATTGTGAGCGATTAGCGATATCGCTCGGAGAGCAGCGGACTGGCTGCGCAGAGCAAGAGCGACGCAACGAATGCACAAGGACAATGCAGCTTCGCTAAGCGGCCCATCTGCCTGTGTTAAGCTGACACACTGTTGCTTCGGTGGCCGTCTGTGTCCGAGTGTGTTTGTGTTGCTGCTGGAAGCCGTTAGACACAATGGGTCAGTTTGACACTGCTCGGCCTTACACTCACACACCAGAGATCAGGCCCAGGGAAACATAGGATTTATATGATTGACATGAAATACAAGTACTTTTGTTTAAATATACCCTGGTAAAGGTTAAAGTACTGATTCACCTTCTTCAGTAAAAGTAAAAAGTACACGTTCAAAAAGCAAGTTTAGTAAAAATGTATTTTAATGTGATCTTTTGATCACGTGAAAACCTAACGATTCGTTATTATTGTATTGTTTGGGTAGTTGCTTTAGAGTCACATTGTATGTAACGTTAGCTTGGGTATGTAGCCTGTGCTCTCAAAAAAAAAAAAAGCAATGAACATTTATAAACTGGTGGCTCGGGGGCCATATGCTGCCCTCGGTCTAATTCGGTGATGCCCACAAAACAAATGCAAAAACAATCACACATTTACACAAAATGAAACAAAAACACACAAATTTGTACATTTTCATGTGGTTTTTGTGTGTGTGTTTTGGAGTAATTTTGTGGATTGAGCATTTTAAGGGCTTTTTTCTCAGTCCGTGCAGCTGCCTTTTTATGCTCTTTTTGAAACACTGTCTTTTCCAGGTGAGGAATAACATTTTTAATCTAACATGTCTTCAATAGATATTATTCAACCAGATTCCACTGGAAGCCCTTTTGAAAAAATTGTTGACATGGACACGCTGATGTAAATTCAGGATGGCTGCATTCGTGCTAAAAATTGTGCTTTTATCCACAAATTAACAACTGGAAGAATATTAAGAATAAATGTTGACAGAGCTGGACTGGACTCAGTGTGCGTGTGTGTGTGCAAAGTGCTGACAGTGATTTAAAAGCCCTTGGTTTAGCATGTGGCCACATGAATGTCAACTAGCGCCTTGGCTAATACCGGAGATGGCGTTTGGCACCTGAGCCCACATTTCTAATGCACTGGTAAATGAGGAAGGACTCTCCGGCCCCGTGCCATGAATAATTCATGCCGTCTATGGAGCAGTCTATACGTGTTTATTCAAGGATTAAATGAAGCATCAAATATTTACATCATGAGGCTTATTGTGCCCAAGTTTGATCAAAACTAAACTAAAATTCCACTTACTTAGATAATTAAAGAATAGATCTCCCTCCGTCCTTTGTTACAGACTTATGAAGCATAGATTTGATCATTTCCCTTGTTACAGACATATAAAGAATACATCTGTTCCTGTCAAAGTGAAATGGCTAAATATACAAACTAAAACCCAATCACCCATAAAGACACATTATCATGCAGTCTGTGCAGTGCACTTTTATATCCATTCTAAACACATTCATTTGACAGTGTCCTTTAACGCAGGGGTTCTCAATTGGTTTCACCCTGGGACCCACATTTTGCCACGATCATTAATTTGCGACCCACTTCTAAAGTCTTCAGACCAAATTTAATTTTTTCAAAAATAATTTTTTAAACTATGTATTTTCATGCGCAACACGCATTTCACAGCATGCCAGTCAAAAAAAAAAAAAGTTTATTTCAAAATAAAACACAAGTCCAACATGAGAGACATTAAGTATTTATTTATTTTTCACCAGCTGTCTGCGACCCACCCACCACTGGTTCGCGACCCACTTTTGGGTCCCGACCCACCAGTTGAGGATCACTGCTTTAACGTAACAGATAAGAAAACTAGAAGATGTATTTTCTCCGCTGGGAATCTTTGGACCAATTGAAGAATTTAAAGAATACGCTGTTATTGGACAAAATATCTGACATGTATATATAAGATGATAAACTTTGGCTGTTATTATGGATGTGCCATTACTGTTTCCACTTCTACTCCTTTTTTTAATGGAAATTTTTTTTATGAAATACTTGTGCATTTATGTCGAGGTGTTATCATCTTTGCTTTTTTAAACATATTGTAATGTGAGTAAATTAAAGAACATTGAGAATAAATAGCACTAGTAAATTTGATAAAATGTTAAAATTAAGATAATTGGAATTGGAAAATGTATACAATATCGTTAAAATGATGATACATTAAAATACATGTTAAAGAAGAGAGTTTAAAACCATAGTTCACTGCTCTACAGTCAAACTTCTTCTGGGCCTGAGCTTAATGTTTGCTGAAGCACCTGAACCTGTGCAGTGTGATGTATGGGATCTTCAGGGCCTACTGGATCATAATTCGCTGGTTGAAAGTTGACAGATTGGAGTGAGGCCGGAGGAGCATCAAGTAGAGTTGGATTGAATTGTGAGTGATGGTAATAGTAAGTGGAGACTGCCTTCATAAAGGATGCTCTGCAGGGTGCGGGCACTGCTTTGGACAGGGATTCAGACACATGGGGTTCAAATCTCTATGGAGGAGATCCTTAGAACTCCCAAAGTACATTTATTTACCTCCTTCTTTGTGATTAAACTGTCACTGACTCTGGCTATGATGGAGACCACACAGTGTGAGTCATATTCTATTATAGTTTTAATAGCAATGGCTCTTTTTGATGCTTTGATGTCGACACTTCACAGTGTTGGATTGTTCACCCACTAAAATGTGAGTTAGTTTTACCCCATGGATGATGTGTCGTTACGATGGTAATCCAGAGGTTGGGCAAACATGAGACATTGATCACAGGCCAAGATGATGAGGCGTCATTTAAAGACAAAGATGATGAGGCCTCGGGTGAAGGTGAAGATGGAGAGGTGTCAGTCATAGACAATGAATTCTTTGTTGGAAAGATGAGGCCAAACACTAGACTATAGACATTACCATTAAACAGGGTTGGGGTCAATTATAATGATCATTAATTACATTTTAAATTGTAATTTAAAAAATCTGTTGCTAATTGTAATGAAATTGTAAATGAGTTATATAATTCACTTTGTAATTGTAATTGCCATGAAATTTCTATAAAAATTGTCAATTATAATTCAACGCAAAACTGGGGAACCATGTTACAGTTCTATGTACAGTTCTACACATATGTAGTTATTAACAATCAATAAAATGTTTCATATCAAGCTTTCCCACATTTTACCATTAAAAAAAATAGAAATCGTGGGTGTATTGACTTAAAAAAGGCTGAAATGTCAACACCAAAAATATTAAAACCTATATTCTCATTGATTAGGAAGCCTAACATGGTAATTATATTTGAGTATTTTACAGCTGATTTAGGACATGTTATCATAAGAGATGCTAACAGAAAGCTAACACAAAAGGAAGGTTACCTTTTATTAGGCTATTTATTTCAGGCTCAGTATTTGTGATTAATTGTAATTGAAATTTAGTAATTGAGAACATAATTGTAATTGACTTTCTGAGGATAAAAAAACTATTGTAATTTCATTGTAATTATAAAAAATGCTAGCCACTGTAATTGTAACTGAAAAATGTAATTGACCCCAACTCGACCATCAAAGAAACTTAATGGAAGCAAATATCATCGGATAGCACTTTTACTAATAATAAGTGATGGGATATCTTTATTTGACAGCATCATGAGTGTTGTTTGTTCTTATTCGTTGGCGCTGCTGCTGCAGACGCCTCTGAATATAAGATGCAGGAAGTGATGATGATGATGATAAGTGAGGCACAGGTGGGATTAGTCTGGATCAAGAGGCGTGGATCACTTTCATTCCACAAAGATCATCAGGACTTCAGTTACAGACATCACTCTGCTGAGACAACACACACACACACACACACACTTTCATCACGGGCCTCTGTAGTTAATGTGATGAATTTGACTTGTTGGAGGTATAAGAGCCATGAATCAGTGGAAGCTGTTCATTAGCAGTCTGACAAGAGAAGAGCTGGGTGGTCCACAAACACTCTGGATACGGCGTTACATTCGTGCCACAATTCTGCACGAATAAAATATTTGAGATTGATAATGATTAAGAGTATGTCTTTGCACGTGCAGAATTGATGTACTTTTATGATGCAATTTGATCGGAATAGAAAGGAGGAGAGGTGAAAAAGGACGGACTGATGATGGCTGGAACGAACCATGAAGGGAAAGCAGCAGAGATAAAAGCAGCGGGATGATGAGATGGAGGGTGGGACCAACCTCAATGATGACATCAGTGAGTTCAGAAAACCATGACCACATTTAATAAACAAACGCACGGGGGTAATGGGATTGTTCTGCACAGGATGTTACGGCCCCGCTGATTGGCGTCTGCAGTGCCCGCTCTCAGCAGCGTCACGCTCTGCATTTAAATAGATGCTAACAGCTGCACTATACATGGAATACCAAGCGGAACATGGGTGGGGAGTCTCTCCTGCAGTCAAATCTGAGGAGGGGAAACAAGGAGGAAAAGCCCTTTAGGAAGTAATTAATAGATTATTACATCAGCTTTCAGCTGCATATTGTGGCATTTGCCCCTACACTGAAATCTTATTCTCATGAAGTGTCATGAAACCTGTCAAATTAGAGAAAAAGCCACATTAATGTGCTTTCATGATTATTTAGTTATAATGTGTCAGTTTTTCCTAAATTACTTGAACATTTGTATCTGTCTGTAAACAAAGTATAGTAAAAGACTAGGGGTGAGTATTGGCAAGGATGTTGCAATGCAATATGTTTAAACGACACTTGGGTCACGATACAATATTATCACGATATATCACAATATTCTACCCAGTTAATATCCAAATTAAATGTAGAGATGAAAAAATCAAGTTGCCGTATGTGTTCATCAGAAGATATTGATCATTCAGAGGACATATTGTTTTTGCACATTTTCACTGATAAAAGAAAATGCAGTGTTTGACACTGACATCATAAAATAAAATGCAACAAGTTTCTTTTCACTGAAATTACTGTGTAGAAGTCTAAAAGTAACCATTGCATTGTAACAACTGTAAGTGAGAACATTAAGGATAAATCACCCTGACAATGCACAAAAATAAGAAAAATAATAATTATAATAATAATTTTTCCTATTGTGTCAGTTTAAACACTGATCTGAACAGATGTGAAAATAAAATGTCTGCATACATTAACATTGCATGTATTACACACAAATAATGATTGCAACACATTGTAACCACGACTGAAATATTGCACAAATACACAAAAATATTGATTAAATATAAAAAAATAAATAAATAGATTTTTTTAAATGAAAAAATCGATTTAAAATCGGCACCCAAAAAATCGCAATATATCTTGAAATCGATTTCTTTCACACCCCTATAAACGACCCTTAAAAAGCGACACTTCACAACAGTATTTCTACTATTTTCTGCTGAGGAGTGTTTACCAAATGCTTAAATGAGTTGTTAGCTCAGGCTGAAAACTTTTTTCTACTAAAGAGAAGCAGACATGCAAGTTAGCATTGCCTTTGCATAGTTGATCACATCCTAAATGTTATCTAGAGGCCTTGGCAGTGTGCATTTGCTAACTAAATGAGCTGAAAGGAAACACTGTTTGATCTCATTGCAGCGGCACAGAAAGCATTCTTTCTCCGAGTCTTGTCGGCAAACAATGCAATTACGCAGCGGAGGGCGAAGAACTCGGGGAATGCACAAACATTTAGCAACTATTAAAAGATTGGAGGAAAGAACGAGGCAATGTTTACACATTCACTTGGAAAGTTGAGCCCATGATCGATGAAGGCGACCAACACACAACACACACTGACACACAACAGCAGAAACAATCATCAAAAAGAAAAGAAATAAATAAAAAAAAAGAGGAATTATGCACCAGAATATTTTGAAATGGCTTTTTTCTTCATTATTTTTCCTCAGGTAAAGCCTCCGGTTTTTCATTTTTCAATTCCATTTCAGAGTATACTCTCATTTTCATGTCATTTCTATGTCAGTTTACCCATTTTCATTTTGTTTCCTTTTCATCTGCTCGCCCTAATCACATGTCATTACTGTAGAAATCGTGCCAAACATGCTTGATACGGGTAATTGAGTTAACTGTTGTTATTAATATCATATTCCACTGCTGCAATGAAAGCATGCGTTAAAATGACGCTAAATGGCGTAACACGTGTGTAACACGGCTGAGTGATTGTGGGTGCTTTGCTCGGTGGATCTTCTATTTTCTTAGTCCACGTTTACCAGTGAGACTTGTTTTCACACGTCACACAGATCGGTAGAGTCCAGCACGCTGATGCACACTCCTCTGTCTCCACAGCTAGATTGTCTGTTCTGTGTGAGTTGCAATGCCGCCCACCTCTCTCCCACCCCGCACACTGTATACAAATACACAGGTAGAATGATTAAACGCGCCGTCACACCTGCGTCAAACCATTCATCGGAGTTATTCCCAAAAACCCAGAATGTAATTTTGTTCAAAATTTAGGCCACTGGTTTTATGCTGAAAAACGATTGTTGATATTTGTGATAATGTTCCAAAACATGTAGGTGAGGGTTAACAATAATGTAAAATAGTGTCACTGTGACAATGTTTCCATTTTCGTTTTAGGAAATGACTTCCATAAATTCAATTTGTTTACTATGATCACTGATCTGATACTTAGGTTTGCTCTGGAATACACAGACCAGCAGCCATGACTCATCAATTTCTTTCATCCTCCTGATGCTCAGCTGGACGTCCAACATGAGAGCCACCGTATATACTAGGAGTGTGGTGATATCTGGATACGGCTAATATATCACAATATTTTTTCGCACGATCGATCATCGATATGCTCGCGCGAAATATCGATTGTAGTTTCTCATAATTTATTTTTTAATTTTTTTCAAAACCTTTTCTGCTTTTTCACTAAAATGTGCAGGTAGGTCTTCACAGAAATGTTGTCACTGTTTGTTGAAGGAACCAATATATTGTTTACTGGAATATTGCACTATAATGGTGTCACTGGTAAGAAAGATTTTATGTTTTATTTACATAAAGCACTATTGGAGATACTTATTCATTTACATTAGTATGCTGACACTTATTTACAGTAATGTTGCACTAAAATAGTGTCACTGTTCATAGGACACTTTTTCAATTTATTGTCTTTCAGAAATAAAAAATAAAAATTGTATTTTTTCACTTAATCTTTTTTTTTTTCTTGTTATGTCATAGATTATAGTAGATTAATTTCTGACCAATATATTGATAATCACAGTATTGTCATATCGTGAGATAATCGTTATCGTGAGCTTTGTATTGTGTATCGTATCGTGAGGTAGCCAGAGGTTCCCACCCCTAGTGAATACATATATACAGTATATTTGTTGTTGTGTTGCGCCTCAAACTCACCGGCTCTGAAAATGAACATTTTCATCCCCTAAGAACAGTGAAAAGTGTGCTACATACATACAGGCGACGCCCATCCCAGGCAGCCACTGATTAATGTGTGTAATTCACTGCTTCCATTGGAGTGGTTCCAGATGATGGGAATCCAGATGTGAGGTTAAAACAGAGGAGATCTGACACTGGGGAGCGGTGGATGAAGATGTAAAAAAGCATGTTGTTGTTGATGTCAGTGTTGACAGATGTCCTGTTACTGGTGCTTTCTAAAGCCGTGCGGAGGGCACATCTGGTTAAATATGCCATTTAGCAGCGGGTAAATAATCAACCTCTTTATAATTCACGAATTAGCGGAGATGCATCGGCTTCAGCGCCACATTCACTTGTGGTTATTGCATGGCTTCATGCTGCAGTGCCTGATGGCACCATCATGTTAACGGGCCACACAGTGCATCGCACTAACATTGAAATGTCAGGGTTTTTTTTTTTACAAGTGATGATTTTTTTTCCAACCAATTACATTGAACACTACGGCTCATTACGGCCTGTTAGGTAACAGTTTAGAATAATACATCCTCTAATTTCCATCAGTGCTCTCTCTTTTTACTACACACATTGGATTGTTTGGTAAAGGCCTGATTATTCTCAGTAAATAGCAGAATTTTGGTTGTTGGGATTTTCTTAAAAAAAAGAAATGCTCTTTATTGGTCGGACATAAGGAAAATATAAGAATTCGCTTGGCAAAATTTAGGATAGCTGGCAACGTTAGCACAGATGGACCAATAGGAGTATATAATAAAGGCATCTTAAAGATGGTTTATGAATTAAATTTTTAATTTTGTGAAGTGGTCAGTCGATTCTAGCCTGTCATATAATATTGTTTATAAATATTGGCTCCTTTAAATGGATAGCTTTAATCAAATGTGCAAAAAATGATGCTCTCTTGCGTGAAGTTCTAGAGGATATACAGTAAGTCTTTGATGAAGACCAATTCACATTATATAGCTAAAATTGTATTTTTTTTTTTTTTTTTTTTTTCAAATCAGGAATGAAAGTCAACCAATTTTCATGTCCTAACATATTCCTAGGAAAAATGTTAAGCTAGTTGCATAGGGTAGCATAGGAGTCAGTGAGGGATCAGCGTCTAAAGTGGTTCATAATTCATATTTTCGAAGTGGGTCAGCAGATTCTCTAGCTTGTGATGTAACACTGGAATAATGGCTCATTTAAAGTTGTGTGCAACATTTATTCGGGTCATATTTAGCGTACGTCAGTGTGTGGGGGCGTGCATGCAGAATTCCTGTTTGTGCAAATGTTTTTAGATCAGGAGCCCAGGGATGGACTTTTGATGTGTCATCTTCTTGCTCTGACCTGACATGTGAGTGTTACATATAAATTCCTTTCTTTGTGTGTAAATAACTACATTTTACAAACAAGTGGTCCACCGCAGAGAATATCTGTGTTTACCAAGTAAAACCCTTCAAATAACCTCAGCTTTTATTGGTGATGTTAATATTCACATTGAAATTCAGCCTATTCTTCTCTTACCAAATGCTGTATCTTTCCATAAGTTATATAAAGAGATAATATTACATATTCCCTCTATGGAGCACCAAAACTGCTCACAATGTTCAAAGCTCCACAACGCACATGTCGTGAGTCCTGATTCGAGTCTTTAACCCGGATCATTCATTAATCCACCAGTTGTAGTGCTGGAAATATTTTCAGAGCTACAAAAGATATCTTTACTTTTTCTCGGCTGATGTTGACCACACTCACACACTGACACCCAAAACATGAGTGAGGGTTCGATTCAAGGGCAGCGTTCAGCATAAATCACTTGGTTATTCAGCTTTTATGATGCATCAAAAAAGGAATCAAAACTACCTGACATATGGAGCTTCTACTGCTGCAAACCAGGTCATTATATGCTTGGAAATCATCCAATATCATTTAGTTAAGGCGTGTTTTTTTTTTTTTTTTAATCTGTGTGTGTTAAGCGAAGTGCACTCTCTAAAAATTTAAAGGCACAATCTCCGAGTCAAATATCATAGACAGAGCGCTCGAGGGCTTTTGAAATAGAAGTATCATGGAGAAGCTGTTGGCAGAGGAGAGCTGACAGTGATACGCACGGTGAGTTACTTTCAGCGTATCAACTGGAAACCGTTCCTCTGTTTCACATGTTGCATATTTCAGTCTATAAAAGGTTAACAGGCAAGGCTTTCCCCACTTCCCCAAGCCAATTATCATGGAAAACTTCCACTGAAGGCAGCGAGTGTTTTTGTTTCCCTTCCTAGTAATTATGTTGTTCTGGGATTGACGGAGCAATGACGAACCAAAATAACAATTACAGGGATTTCTGATACCAGTGCAATTAGGGTAATTGGAAAGAATACAACACTTAAGTTACTAATGAGTGTTTATCGAAGCTGGAATCTAACACGTTTGTAGCGTGTAGTGTACAAAATCCACTGATTATTATTATTTAAACTGACAATAAGTGAGACCATTAATGCGCCTCTGCTTCAGTTGGCTTCAGTAGGACTCAAAGGATTCTGATAGAATCAGCATTCCTGGCATCACAGATTTACCTGGTAGAATTGAACAGTATTTAAATGCTTGTAAAAAATGTCACAAATCGAGGAGGAAAAACAATAACGCACACGTTGAGTCCCACAGTGGATGGTTACTGTTACTAATGAGGCTTCAATCAACTGTAAACCGATTGTTAATAACAACTCGTGATGTACCATGAAGTCCCTGTTCAGAGCACTTTGACTGATTATCCTAAATATTAGTTTCTTCAACAGGAGTGTTCGTTAATGAGGCTGAGTGTATTTATACTTTTAAAGGACAAACCTACATTTTGAGACCAATAGCTTAGAATAACGTGAACATAGCACAGAGAAAGCTATTACTGTGTGCAGTGAACCCCCGTGATATAGCGTCTCTATGTAAAAAGCATTATTTATATAGTGTTGCAAGCCTGCACGGTCCGTTTAAGACCAGTTTTCTGCTGGTCAGTGACAAACTGACTCTGATTGTCGAGGTCTTACCTCATTTAAGCATTCAATGTTAGATATTACTGTACACGGCTTCAAGGGTACGTGTATTAATTATGTATATAGCATATATATATGCTATATAAATTACCAATGAACACAAATGAGCACATTTGAAGCATTTTAAAGCAATTTTTTAACCTAAAATGTAATCCATGGAGAGCATCCATTTTCGGTCGGATTTAACATGAAGTCGTTGATTGCAGTGATAACATTAGCTCTTTTGATTTTTCCTCTTTATTTAGGTTTTTGTAATGATTTTCTCAACATTTTCAATCTCTCAATTAAAGCAAGGAATCTCTGTGTGTCTGTGCCTCAAATATCTCTGGTGTTCAAGGACAGACAGAGCTCTTATCTGCTACATACTGTAGCTTCAGCTTGGTTCAAAGCTGTGCGACGTGAGATTTGCTTGAACTGAAATAGTCCATTTAATGAATAATTTCATTTCAAAAATCATCCTTTGCCGGAGCCTTTAGTCACGTGGTGCACTACAGCCAATCACTGCACACCATAGTCACATTCTAGTCATGTCTGTGCACTACAGCCAAGCGCGCACCCAAGCCAGCAAATACTGCACGTGTTTGTGTGTGCATTGGCTGTTTTTAACATTTTTTAGCAGCTTGCATATAGTCCCAGTGTGTGGATCCAGACAATGTCACGGGAGGAAAGCGAGAGAGAGAGCGTGCCCACACATTTCTCAAAACACGCCCTCACCACACGTAAGGTATTTATAATCAAAATATACTAAATGAGGAAAATAAAACAAAAACTAAACAATATTTATACAAAAAGTACACAAAACAACATCAGAAATGCACAAAAATATACAAAATAACTCCAGAAACACACGATATTACAAAAAAGTTACAAAATAAATGTATATATACACAAAAAGGCTCCAAAAACACACTAAATGACTCCAAAACGCACATTACAAAAAAATACACCAAACAAAAACAAAAACATGAAAATTAGTAAAAAAAAACTAAAAACTAAATATTTATACAAAAATTATGACATAAATGCACAAAACTACACTAAAAAAGCTGCAAAAATACACAAAATGACTTCAGACTCACACTACAATGGCAACAAATAAAATAATTATACAAAAAAAACACAACAGAAAGATACAAAAATACATATAATGACTCCAATAAACATACATTACAGAAAAATACACTAAACGACAAAAATATAAAAATTAGTTAAAAAACAAACGTAGAATTAAACCAGGGAAATAGCACACGCTATTTTACTTTGCACCCACAAATACACCCCTTTATAACCCTACAGAGTATGTACATCCAACCTTCAAACACATACTCATTTGGCCATAATTGACAACTCTACTTAAGCTCCCACATGAATACATACTTCCGACGAGCACTGTACTAGTATCAATAATAATAATAATAATAATTATTATTATTATTATTATTATTATTGTTATTAATAATTTTAATTTCATTTAAAAGCGCCTTTCAGGCCCACCAAGGACAACTAAGGATAACTAAAACAGTGTAATACAATATAAAACTGAATAACACAAAAAGAAAAAGCAAATAAAAAAGAACAATGTAGGAGAAATTATGGAATTAGATGAAACATTCATTACAGGGAATATGCAGATTGGTAGAGCATGATACAAGGGAGTGAACTTACTGGGGGACGAATCTTGGAGGACATGGAAGTGATTTACTGGTGGAAAAGATGAGTTGGAATCTGTTTACTGTATTTTATGTATCATAATGACTAATTAGTGTCATGATATCCATGAATACACAGCAATAGAGAATAAGAACATATGGTTTGGTTTACTAATACTTTAATACTTCTCCTCAGTATTTGCACCTAAGGCCTTGTTTTTTACATTGTTTGGGGTAGATCCATATTCCCGTCACACTTTGACAGCAGTTGGTTCATTTTACCAACACTCCAAGCCATCCGACAACAATCCAACGCTATAAAAGCAGGCTGACGTGACGCTGCAAGCAGATGACAGCAGAGACGTTTCTCTGAGCGTTAAGCTTTGTGAACCTAATCATAGCACCTGCTATGAGGAAGTGTGGACATCACAGGTGAAAATACAACCTGGAGCAGGATGAAAGCCCAGCGCTACAGTAATGAGATGCCGTCTCTGTATGAATCCCTGCTAATAATGCACAAAAGCATTGTTCCCAGAGCAAATATAGTGATCTCTGAGAAAAGCACACCATGGTGTTTAAATAAAGAATACAGATGTACTATAAATACATGAGAAGCCGTTCTGCTAACACCTTTATGCTAACCTGAAATTGTCAATCAACCGACGTCTTGTTGGTATTGTTCTGGGAGAATCAAAAGTGTCTCTTTATTGGAGGGAAAAAGCAAATGGCTCCTACATGTTGTGTGCAGCAGCCAGGGGGCGTGACGTACAGGGTTTCAGACAAAACCTTGTCTCATCATTTCTTATTTTAAAACGTGTTTTCGGGGCTAACGTGCAGACGTGGCATGGTTCTGCTGACAGACTTTTAATACGACCTAAATAGAAAGCGCTGGTTCTTCAGTTTCTCCTGATGGGTTATGCACACACGGACCAAAAAACTTCAATAATCTGTCTGTAGTAATGAAAGAGTCACTAATTGATTAGAAAGGAAAGAATCACTGCATGGATGGTATATTTAATGATTTATTGATTTAAGAATAATCTGCTACATGTTAGAGCAGTGATGGGCAACTGGTGGCCTGCAGACCACATGGGGCCCTCTGGCTGATTTTAGTGTAGCCCACTAGCAGTGCCAGGATTTTGATTGTGGGTGGGGCCCCGAGAAACCTGGATGGGCCAGTTAAAATAAGTCAAACACCAAACCCCCATTTTTATAGTGGCCCAACAAAGCAAGGCAACATTCTGAAGCATATTTGAGCCAGTAAGGCTTTAAAACAAGTAAGAATAAAATACTTTTTAAAATGATAAAAAACAGCAACAAAAAGCCTACATTACTGTGTTCCACAGCAGCGGTAAGTAATTTGTGAACATAATCAATATTCCTGAAGTTTTTACTATTAAAATGCTTTTAATCACTGTTTTACCACCAACATGTGGCTCTGCACAGGTGCCGTTATTGTTATGAGTCGTCAAACAAATTATTTTTATAGGAAGTTTTGACTTTAAAAGGTAGGAGCTCCGGTTCCAGGTAGCGACCCGCGGTCGATAAACCCAGAGTTCTGAGTGTCATTGAACGCAGCTTGAGAACAGTGACTTCCTGGTGACGAACTTCTGTTTCCGTGTTTGGTCACAGACGTATAAAGAGTGGATCTGTTCCTGTCTTTTGTTATAGAGCTATAAAGAATAGATTTATTCATTTCCTTTGTTAGAGACTTATAAATAATAGATCAGTATACTTTCAAGTTTCCCAAGATGCATTTGGAAACTAGGCAAGGCAAGGCATGCATTTCATACACAAGGCAACTCAATGTGCTTTACATGATAAAACATTCAATTGTTTAAAATCAATAACATTTAAAATCATCAGTAAAATCAATTAAAATCATCAACAACGACAAAAACCTGAAGCACACTGAGGCTAAATGTCTCTGTTGATTCGCCACCTTTGAAAGTTCTGAAAGCATTTTAAGCGAGAAAGTGACCAAGTAGAACGTCAACATGTGGTCATGTGATCATGCCAACACTTTAAAGATTTTTGGAGACCCACCATTGTTCTACTGTTCCGGTTAACTTCAAAACAAGAGCCCTATTTACAAAAGATTCTAAAAACTAATGGAAGACGAGAAGAGATGCTTTTGTGGATCATCACTAACATCATGGCTCCAACCCTGCTCTGATTGTGTAAAGCCTCAGGTGAGGTCATGCTAATTTGATTAGATTCTCTTGCTTTGGAGGACGTCATTTTGCTCTGTCACCGAATCTCTGTGTCTTACATCAAAATCTAGCTCGATATTCATCATGTCAGGTGGTGTGCCGATGTTGAAAGGGTATCCCTAGAATAATGATGCTAAATCGTATTAGCACATTGCAAACCTCAGGCAGTGGGATATTTCACACACAGAGAGAGGCAGGGATCCTGGGTTCATTAGAGTCACATTTAAACCAAAGCTGGCCTTTCTGTACTGAGCCAAGAAATTCACGAGGCAACGTGTCAAAGATACACCTAATGAACAAAGACAAGCAAAGAAGTTCAGCGTCAATGCTGAAAAGAGTAGTTTTTTGTGTTCCAGTGAGTGGGAAAAGGAGAAAAGCCTCAAACAGTTTATTTTTAAAGCTCTTTTTGCAAGTTTTAAAACTCTTCCCTGCATTGCCTTTCTCCATTGGAGCATTCTACCCTCACTCACAGGTTTATAGAAACAATCTGTGTGTGTCTGAAGTCCATTTTAAAAGAATGCAAAAAGTTTTTCCTAAAAGTTAGAGCACCTAATCTCATCCAACATCTCCAACAGCAACATAAGGCACAATATGAAGGGTATGTTTAACTGCTGCTGCAACCTATACCATGAAGTCTGTCCAGCTTCCTGCCCTGAAACTCTTTCCTAGTGTGCATTCATGCACATATCAGTGCCTGCGTATATCAGTATTGGCAAAGGAATTTCTGGCTTTAACAGAATGTGGCCCAATGAACCCCTAAGATTAGTCCTTGGACGTTATTTATATCCCTAATGTACTTAGAAAAACTAAGAATAAAATAATTTGCTATCATAAGCTGTGGCTTGGGTTTTTGAGGTGGAAATAAGTCAGAAATGTTGGAGTCCATAATTGTGCAGTGTGTGAGTACCATGGCAAGTGATGGACAGGTACTAATTCATTGAGCATGTAATGGATTAGGAATGCAGTTATGCATAGTGCCCCCACAGAGCTAGAAACGCCTTTGGGTGTTGTTTTGTATCGTAATTTGAAATTAAGTGTTGGACAGGATTGGCATTTCTGCAAAAAATAAAGCTATTGTTCATTCCTCGTAGGTATTGCTGAACTAGTTCAGTGCTTGCTGAAGATTCCAACAGAGCTATAGGAGCTTCACTTTACATGGACAAGTTTTCATCCAATAAAAGTCTGCTAAATTAAATCCTATTGCCAGTCTTAGTTTTTGGTGTTTTTCCAAACACTTTGCGTTCCTAAAAGATGAAACGGCATCGTTTGGCAGCCGACACAAAGGAAGATTTAAGAGACAACATATTAACCAAGACCAAAGCAAGGCTGCAAATACACACTGCTAAACACATCCAAAGTAACTGTTTCCTCATTGAGAATGGAAAATGAGTTTTCTGCTCTCTGAAGCTGCAAACTGCATAGACTTGCATTCAGGGCAGGATTTAAGTAGATAACCAAACGGAGATCAAAGACGTTTGAACTCGGAAAAATGTGTGCTTGTGGTTTAAAAGCTTTACAATATACATCTATTACAACTACAATAAAAGTCAACTGCTACAAGTAGTCAACAAGTAAACGCCGTGGTGATGGTAAAAACTAAGGATGTTCTGATATGGAGTGGACTCTTATACTTTAGTCTCAACCAATCACATTTTCTCTATTGAATGCACAGTATGTAGCTGCAAAAGCAAGGGTTGGTATTCTATAACAGAGATGAGTGACTTATCACCGCGGGGGCCACAGAAAAGTAAATAGGAAGTTTAAGCACTGGGACAGCTACAGCACCCGTAGACATACAGTAGCTCCGCTGATCCAGACTTCAGCCGTAGTTCTGGTGTCGCCTGCCGTAGCAGGACGATCTACAATGTGGACACACCCAGTCAAATGTAGTCATGACAACACTTGTTTCAGGAAGTAAATGAAATGTTTTTGTGTTTTTTACAAAATGAATGATGTTACAAATGATGTGGTGACATAACCATACATTAGGGTAGGGTAAGGGCTAAAGGTCATAAGTTACAAGATAATTCCAAACTAAAAGTAGTAGTCAGTAGTGAGGAAAGAACAAAAGGTTTTTATGTGTCTGTTGTCATTTTGTCTATTTTAGATGTTAGTTTGTGTTTTTGTTTTGTGTATTTTTGTTATTTTGTGTGCATTGCTGTCAATTTGTGTAGTTGTGTAATATTGTCTTTTTGTTATATTGTGTATTTTTCTGTTATTTTGTGTATTTAGTTATTTAGTTATTGGATTACTGATTTTAGCCATGCTTAAAGTTTGTGAAATTCTACACTGCACAGCATGCATCAAATTACCATACCCAAATTGCAACATCATTTTTGATATGTTCGGACTGTACCGAGCCAGAGTAAACCGATTTCTCAAGGTTTTTCTTCAATACATAAGATAGTCAAAGTCTTACTTTGTTGTAAAGTGAACCTGGGTTAACTGGTTTAATTCTAGATATTCAAGTGGATTTTTTTTAGTGGTAAGATTCAAGATTTTCTTAATCCTTTTAAAAAATTATAAAATCTGAATAGGTGAATTGACTTGCTTCATAATGCAGCTGGTGCTACCACAACAAAGTCTATGTATTTGCAGTTTACTCTATTAAATCCGATCATTTTGTGTGACGTCCCAGAGAGAGTTTAGCCGAGCAGAAGAACATCTCCTCTACAGCTTTCCCAGGTTTTTGCCCGTCTGTGCAGTGGCCATTTTATATTCCTTCCACACCAAAGAAAGCTCATCAGTGGTTCACAGATGCCAGTCGAGGCACGATTCATCAACTGTCCCCCTCCTGTCAAATCCTCCTCTAGAGGAGTGTAAAAAACACTTAATAACTCTCGCCATGTTTCTCTCTCCAGAGGATTTGTTGTGATATTTTGTTGTAAACCTGCAACATTCCCCCAGAGATTCCTCCTCATCTCCTCTGGACTGACAAGTGTTTGGCTGTCAGCTACAGCCTCAACAACTGCAGCCCAATATCTCCAAGAGCATGGAGGGGATTACCAGCCTTGTACACCAGCAGAGGAAACACTTCGCTGTGGTTACTTGATATTTCTTTCTCATGATATCAATTAAATTATGGCTGAAGAATGCACTTTGCCCTCCAGCATAGGCCTTCATTCAGCAAAGAGCAGAACTCCCCAGTAAGTTGTTGCTTTTGTACTACTGTGGGCTTGAACGTCCATTCGGGGTCATGTCATGTCACTTTACCACAGTAGCACCTTGGCATGACAGCTGGTGTGCTGCAGGTCTGTGTGCTACTTGAGTCAGACTCTAAACCCAACATTGGGGTTTACCTTTCCAATAAGCTTGTGTTTCTGTAGCTGGACTCAGTAGAAAAGCTTTGGGGTCATTGTCACAGTAATGGTTTCTGCAGAGTAAGGCCTAATGTTTGTAAAAGCTTTTTTGTTGTTTGATGCGTTTACTCATTAGATCAAAAGTACATAATTAGAAGTAGACTTAGCTTTTTACTTAAACATGCTTTTTTAAAATCTGATCAGTAATTTTCTTACACTTGTCCTGGTATTATCGATTAAACTCATGGATCCGGTTCAATTTGAACCATTCACAAATTGATCTGCTTCATTTGACTTGTTTTTTTGTTTTGTTTTTATTGATTCATCTAACAGGTTTTGTCACATACATTTTTTGGACAAAATCTTTTCTTATCTTTTTTTTCACATAAACAAACAATTAAACCCCTCACCCCCACTGTACCCCTCCCTTGGCACACATCCCCTTAAAAAGGAAAAAAATAAAATACAATCCAATCTTAACAACAATAAAAAGTAATTCAATTCAACTTTCAGTTCAATTCAACTTCATTTGTATAGCGCAATTTACAACAAAGTCATCTCAATGCACTTATCAAAATCTAAAATTCATAATAAGAAAGAAAAAACCCAACAAGATCCACATGAACAAGTATTTAGGGACAGTGGGAAGAAACAACTCCCTTTTAACAGGAAGAAATCTCCAGCAGAACCAGCAGTAAGTAAAACAACATTTTTTAAGATAAGGTTCTCAGTCAAGACCAAGATCTGTGTTCTTGACATGTGAAAAAAAGGGATTCCAAGTTTTTGCAAAGAACCTCTCAGATCCAGACAGGGTTAACCTGATTTTTTCCAGTTTAAGGAAATAAAACACCTCTTTAATTCAGTATACATGTGTAGGTGGGGTTAGAGATTTCCATCTCAGCAGAATCAGCAGGTCCTTCTGGTTAGAGGAAAGACACAGTGAAGTGTAGGCAGCAACACGCCAAAAAGAGCAGTTAAAGCTTTTGGAACTATAGTTGTCCCATGTGACCTTGGATAACACAACAAAGATTTCAGACCAATATGTGCTCAAAGAGGGGCAGTGCCAGAATGTATGTGGATTATCAGCCGGAGCTTGTTTGCCCCATCACAGAGAGAGGAAACTATATGAAACGTTAGTGTAGTGAGCTAGATGTAAAATCCTACACTGAGTAAAACTGTGCTCAGGGTCTCTGGTGAGTTCATCATCCGAGTCCTTTACTTTATTTTTTCTGATGAATCCTCCACCTGGTTCCTTGAATTTGTTCATTGGAGTTACGAGTGTTGCAGTGACCTGCACATCACAGATATGTGGGTCTAGTTTTCCTGTATTGTTAAAATCGTATTCCATGTTACTCTTGGCAGCACTTTAGTGAGAAATGCCCTTGAGTATTTTGAACAGAAGGAGTTCTGGTCGTTAACGCACAACACTTTTCAGTGTACATTTAGATTTTAGGCCATGTTGTTTTTATTTATTGTTGTTTCATGTTCAAACCCCAGAGTGCTGAATAGAATATTTTTACAAGATGAAATTCAATTTTTCAGTCAATATGTTGCCTTTGAGTTTTTTAACAGAACAAGGTCTGCTGGAACAAAATATTCTGAAGTGTTGGTTTAGCTTAGCTAACTAGCAAACATTAGAGCTGGTCAGTAAATGACAGATACGTATTAAAGAGTCGAATCTTTGTACTGATTCAGGACTTACAAAACCCTTGAGTCCTCTGAGTCCTCAGAGGCAACTGCTAAGTACACAAAGGACGTAAAGTCAGCTCTCACCATAAACACAGTGGGATGAAAGCATTCAGATGGATTGAAACTGGTGAAGATCAATTCATGGATCTGGGTAGTGGACTCTCCAGAAATTGACAAATCAAATGATCTGGTTGACAGACCAGAGTTGGTAGACTTGGTAAAGATTTAAATGAACCAGATCAATTTGTGTCTCAGATTAACCCAAATTGATAAAATGAATTTAATTTACCAGTACTAGCAGACACATTGGAACTACTATATCCTCATCTACCATTCAGTTTTATGTTGACTCCAAAGGGCTTTAAAATCTGCAACTATCATTAATGATGAAGATTTACTACCTGAAAACCAACGTGTGCATAAAATCTTCCTTTCCTTGTCAAGTTGTATTAAAAGGAGTAAAATCCTTATTTTAATATGCTCCTTTGTTATTGCTACATCATCTGAGTCTCTACTATAATCACATTTACAGTCCTCAGCATGGTTACAACAGTAGATTGTCAGATGTAATACTTTAATGGTAAAAGCCTGGTCGTGGAAAGAAAATTGTCCAAAAATAAGGGTATAAATTAGCATTTTCTTGCTTTGGTGTTTTATAGCAGAGAGTAGACATTTTTTTTAACCTATATTTTTAATAAATATTACATTAGTTGTATTGTTACCATAGTCATAAAACAAATGAATTAATGAAATGTAAATATTTTAAAACTTGTGATAACCAATCAATTTAAATTGTTTTATTCATTTTCATTCAGGGAGAAGTCATGCTTATGTTTCCAAACATGCTAAGTGTTTAGCATCTGTATTAGTTCTTTGAAAACAACCACAGCCGCTCTACATTAAAGACAAACATCTGTCTATAAATGCTCCATTAGAAATAGCTTATGTTCATGTTCTGAGGTAAGCGCTAGCTTAATACTCAACATGACGTGTTGATACTGACACTGGGGATTCCGTCAGTAAGGTTTGTTTCCTTGATGAGGTTATTATATTGCAATGCATTCTGGAAATCATGGTATCAATTCTGCCCATCCGAAACACCTTCATGGGTTTTCTGATAGAAATGAAATATGATCTCACTGGCCTGGTGGTGTTGCCACGTCTGTTTTACAGTCTCACTTTGACAAGAAGGAGTAAAAAAAAAAAAGCACCGTCAATCCCAGCACATCTTAAACATTTAGGCTATTTAGTGAAATATCAGTTTGTTTTGCAGCCTCCCTGTCTAAGTGAAGTGTCAGAACGCTCCGAGGTGTTCACAGAGAGAGCTGCAGATGTATGCAAAGCCTTTTAAGTGTGAAAGCCAAATGCAGTCCAGAGGGCAGCGCGCTCAATTTTCATATTCATGCAGTATCACACACCAGGCTTCTTTTTTTTTTTTTACTCCGACTGTGGATAATGGGTCTCCGTTTACAGCATTGCTGTGGTTCACTGTGTGTGTGTGTGTGTGTGTGTGTGTGTGTGTGTGTGTGTAATTACACACAGTATACAGGAGTGAGTCTGAAGTTAAACGGTAGAGTTGTTAAACTTTTATGTACTGTTTGAACAAACTGGGAAACGCTATTACTCACGACTTAGCATCATTATTCAAACCATAGCTCGGCAACACTGCACGGGTAGGCTGCGTGTTTCAAATTTACATTAGAAATCGAAATTTTTTACGATTAATGCCTTAAACTATTTACACTACCTTTAGTGCAGTCTCAGTAGGGCAGCCATTTTGATAACCTCAGAAAAGCCAGAATAAACACTAAAAACTAATAAGAAATCCATAACATATTACCACTCAAAGAAAAGAGTCAAGTCATATTGTGTGTAAAAAAAAAATTTTTTAATACAGTTTAATACAGCTAAAGTTACATTAAGTGATAATAAAATCTGCTTTGCTGAAAACAATAATCCCTAAAATGTAATTTTTCATTTCAATATTCAATGCTTTTTAAATTTTTCATACTTTTCTAAGAATAGTTTTAATTTTGCATAAACCTACTCCTAAACCAGCAGCTGTTTTCCCTCCAAAGTAAAATATATATACTTATACTTAGCTAGTTAGCTTAATCACTTCCTGTTAGCTCTGCGTTGCTAGATAAGATGGGAAATTCTAGCCATAAATTAACAACGCTCCACCAAAAATGTAGCCGACACCGCCTCCTTCAGAAACTCTGAACCCAACCTGGCAACGCAGCTTCTGTCACGTCTTATTTCTCTGTAATTAAAATGTGTATTTATTGTTCACTGTTTATTTTTTTTTAAATAGCCGACTGTCCAGCACAATGCTTGATATATGGTCACACTAAGTCTCAGAAACAAACTTGATGCCCTCATATTTAATACTTTACAAAAAGAGCTTTTAACCATCTTCATCTTCAAGCTCATCAACATTGACTCATTTCTTAACTTCTGTAAATATGTGGCTTCATTCAAAATTCAAAGACTTCAGAGAGCAGATATTTGGCCATTGTTGCAAAACTATTTCATGAAATCACCAGTCTTTAGGTACAAGACTGAAAAACAGCAAATGCTGTGTTACACTGTTGCTTTAATGAAGTGAAACTCATCTTTTCAAATCACTGTTAAAGCTGAGCAGCAATGGTGTCAGTCAAAGCTCAGATTTTCCTCTTTGTGCGACATGTCTGCCATCCTTTTAAACAACATTCCTGCAGTTTGAATGACATGGGGTGTTGACTTTGATTAGTGTGGACATTAATGTGATCATCCTAATCATTTGTAATCCCACGCAGACAGCCTTTGAAATGGCACTAACGAGAATGGAGATTAGAGTCGGTAATGCTTGACTCACCGAACCCTTGGCGTGTATTAACATTAATTCCACTTAGCCTTTAAATTTGCACATTCCCTAAACCTCAGTGAATTCAGCGACGCAGAGCGTCTGAAGACTAATGATCAGTTTTATTGGAAATGAATGCATTGTTTCAGCAGTCGAGCGTCTGGACAAGAGCGGTCTTGTGGCTTTCCCTCACACACCGGCAGGCTGTTTGTGAAAGGAGTGAGAAGTAGCAAAGCTGCTGCTGTTAATTAACAGGGAGAGAGCGTTGGCTCGCAGAGATGGATGGATGGATGGATGGATGGATGGATGGATGGAGCCATGGGTGGATTTACATATGTCAATAAATCCTGAATGAAGGATGATATGTGTGAGAACGCTTACACGTGTGTCACCTCTGAAGCCCTCGACACTCTGATTTACTGCCTGGAGTCTACGGACGCATCCAAAACACAGGACTACTTGACAATGACGCAGCAAACAGATTACAAGGGTTACAAGTGATGACTTTAAAGACTAACAGTTTCAAATCTTGCTGCCATAATACTTGTGTGTGAGGTGGTAAAAATGGGTTTAAAGTACAACACATTTACAGATTTAGAGAGAGAGAGAGAGAGAGAGAGAGAGAGAGATCACAGACAGCAGCCGCTGTTCACGGCAGTAACGACGGAGTAATAAGTGCATTCATGTCAGTGTCTCTAAAACATCAGAAAACTCTCCAATAACACAATTCTCTAGATTTATCACTAGTCACTAAGAACACCAAGAACGATAGGTTTCAAAACAGGGAGGGGATAGGAGAGCGTGGTTGTTTCTATACGAGTCTCACAATTCTACATACTGCAGCTTTAAAGAAACTATTTAATAGCATCAGTAATGATTTAGTTTTGCATTTCCAAAAGGGAAATATATATTAATCAGCTGTGTGAAGGCCTATACCAGTCCTCAGTCCATCACATCATCCATCCACAATAAGCATTGATAAAAATGGATTGTTGGAAGATGGGGACTATGTCATCACTCTGCATTAAATTGCATTAAAGCACTGCCATTTTCAGCTTCATTGCCAGTGCTGCACATAACTGTTGGCTGGATCTCAGCGAAGAACAAGGGAGGGGTGCTGCTTGTCCACCATACAAGATATGATATGTGAAACTTTCCCAAGATGACAAAAGCAATGCCTTTATCTTCACATATCATCTTTAATCGTGTAATTTGTTCTGCACCAAAAGAGACTGCTTTCATTCATTCAAATATTCTTTGAATAATTAAGCTTGGAGCTATATTTTTCATTGTTTTTTATGTCCTTCAGAATTTGAGCTTCATTCGCAAATCAGGAAATGTAACATTTACATCTTCCACTGTGAATTTCAAGTACATGTACACAGAGAGTCTTTTATGTTCGGGAAAACCTGCATAAATGCTTGTTTCCATCCTTTTCTTTGTGGCAGTGTTTTCTCCTCTTTCAACCCCCTGTACCTCTCTCAGATCAGTCCCTCTGAAAATGTTGCTTTAGCATCAAACATGTCGGGCACAATTAAACTAACCAGAGGGAGATGGGAACACAAGGGCAGCATAATTAGTTTTATTACACGGAGCACATTATACATTTATAGGCTTGTCTTGTAAGCCATTGGATGGGATGTGGTAATGACGGCACTTTTGAACCTTACCTGAAAGTAACTGCAGCTGCTGTTAATCTATGCATGCAAAGCAGAGCTAATGTACCTCATCGTGTCCCGAAATGTATTTAAACCACAAATCACAGAATCTATGAATACATTTCCTCAACTGTTGATACTTTCAGGCCCAAAGTTTGCATATGAATTTCAATATTTGATATTTGTTCCCTACATTTCCATTAGGGTTACACTTTCAGGGCTCATTTCCCTGCACAGTCTTCCTTCCATCTCATCCTTTACGGGTTTTATTTGCTTTAAAGATCATTAGTGACGCAAGCACAGGAAAAGGAAAGTGCAAGGAGGACTTTTATGAGGGTTCACAGTTAAGGTGAGTCAAAGTAAAGGCTAATATTGATTTTCCTTTATTCATATTATGCATAGATATGTGTGTGTGGATGCGTGCGATGTGTGTGTTTTAATCTAAAACTAGAAACCTTTACATAATGAGCTCTAAGAGGGAAACTGAATACCACTGAAGCTCTTTAATCATTCCAGTAGCACTATTTCTGATTAAACCATCGTAGCACAACATTGTTTCTAATGTTCACATGAGAAACTATCAAAGCCGTTCAAAACTATGCATGTTAGGTTGACTGGAATCTCTGAATTGCCCAGTGAGTGGTTGTCCATCTGTTTGTGTTTGTCCTGCGATGGACTGGCACTCTGTCCAGGGTGTAACGCTCACTTTGCGCCGGTTGAGGGCTGGATCCAGTTTGGGTGTACTATCAGACCTGTTATATTCAGGTTTTACAATCTGGCTACGATATCTTACATATGCATTCACAGGAATATGCAATTCACATTCTTTACTACTATAGACCAGACATGGGCAAGGTCTTATTTAGTGCAGCCTACAAAACAACCAGTGACACCTAATATACACAAACGAACAACAAATATACACAGACCTTTTGTTCTTTTTCTGTATTAATGCTCAAATCGATTATTTTTCCAAATGCTGACATAGAAATCGATTGCATAGCGTGACTGCTCAAGCAGTCACATTTTTGTGGCCCCTACAATGATAAAAGTTGCCCACTTGAAGGCTAAATTCACATATGTCGCTCTTTTGACTGGTGGTGTCTGAAATTCTCAAAGGCGTTGGGTTGTGTTCTTCATGTTTGGTTGGTAACGTAGCAGATACCCTTATCTTGCTTGTATGCATATGTTTATTGGGCCTTCTTTCTCACTGCTTTGTGAAAGTGATCACAGAAGCTGCTCTAAAGAAATAGTTTCCTAACTAAGACTGAGTTTCCACTGATTAAGAACAAGGAAATGCTCAACGTCTCTTTAGAGACTTAAAATGCTGAACTGCTCCTTCGAGGAATGGCTCCAAGAAATGAATTAGCGCTTCTGCCCTGGTTGTGCCTTTTCCCATTAATTATGAATGCTGTCATCTGTCTTCATCTGCTCCCTCAACTTCTTCTTTCTGGAATGTAATCAATGAAGACAAAGAGAGGATAAAGGAAGATCTGGTAGAAAGTAGGTTTAGCCCAACCAGCTCTTGTTTTGGATAACTTGAGTCACCCTCATGGCATTACATCATTGTGATCAGCACCACGGCCAGGCTGAGACCAAGTGGCATCATTGTCATTCTGGAAATCAGTCCTTCAGTGTGTCTGTAGGTACACAGACAGACGGCCCTTGTAGCAGAAATTGTTTCGTTCTGCAAGTTGCTGAAGATCCTACAAATGTCATGGAGTAGTCGACATTAAGGAGAGAGCGTTAAGGCAGAGCCACACAGCGACCTGTTCTATACCGTTTGCCTCCAGCTGTTGTGTCTCTACCTGCTGTTTCCTTCTAATATCACACGTCTGACAGCTTTATGTGGCCGTCCCTCTTTAAACCGTCTCAGCTGGGACTAGTTTTCTGTCGCCTGAAAAGATCAATACGGAGATAACCCGACGAATCAGGTGCTCCTCTCTGTGCGGCTGTTAAACTGAAGGATTGTAATTGTTGTGTCACGTCCAAGTGACTTTACAGCAGGAGGTGTATTTGATTGTGTCGCATCCAATATGAGACCAGAAGACTTGTGGTTTGGGATGATAACTTATACTAGGTCCAGCACCTCAAGCAGCCTTTAATTGCCCTGTAGAGCCACTGAGGAAAAGACTTCAAACCAGACACCTAATACAAAGCTAGCAGTACCAACCCTGTTCCAATAGGTGTTGCTATGAAGATTATATCTCATTATTGCAACTGACCATTTCATGAAATCAACAGAAGAGTAAATGTCAGCATACTAAAATAACTGATCAAAATGTACCTCTCGATCAATAAAAGGCTAAAGAAAGATTGAGAAATCAGGCTTTTAGATCGCCAAAAAACGATGTATTTTATGCTGATGGAGCAAAGCCGGTTTGCGTGATATGTGATGAGAGCCTCTCTACTTGTAAAGAGTACATTTTAAGATGTGACATACTAACTTTCATACCTTTTGCCCACCTGGCTCATCTGCCCAGATCAAAACGATTTCAGCACTTACGTTTGGTTTTGAGCAGCGGTTTTACGTCTTATTTCCTGCCTGTGCAGAACATGAGAGAACGATGTGGGCATGGATATAAGTTGCTGAAAAGGAAAAAGACAAAGATCCTATGCTGACACGTTTGAAAGACAATTTTGGATAAACTGAGAAATAATGAGGTGATGTCCTCATTCAATAACATCATCGGTTGTGATGTAATTCATGTTGTCGTTCCAAAATATGAATACTTTCATACAAACTATATACTGTGCTTGTTTTTGGTAAATGTGCATATTATTTAATTGTATTACTTGCATTGACACCAGTTATCCATAACAATATGAAAATCTGAGATATCTGTTATAGTGTTAATTTGTGCGTGTGTGTGCGTGTGCGTCACAGTGCAAGTATATGAATCAGAATAAAACAAGCCTCAACCACACCAACGGCTTGTCAGCAATGGTCTTCCTGTGTGTCTTTGTTTTTCCCAGTTTTCATTTGTCTGTAGTTATTGAAAAACAAGTCTGAGCGTAATGTGAGAGGTTGTGACCTAGCACAGTCAGCAGGGACACCACCACACGGATGCTCACCGTCGGAGAAAATATGTTGTTCTCATCTTGTCTCACAAACAAATAACGTTTTATTATTGAAGATCTGTTTCATCTCGTCATTGTCTCGTGTTCGTCAGAAAAAAAAAATTGTTACAAACATTTTTCGTCATTGTTTTTGTCAACATTAAAACTGATCCAGTGGACCGTTTGCTAGCTACAGTCTACAGCTAACTCATGATTAGGAGAGATATAATACATTGAAATTTGAGGTGTGGGTTAACGTTTAAAGAAACTGCTTTATTGCAGTGTGAACTGATATGCCAAAGCTTGGCATTGATCTTTGATTTTCTTGGTTCCCCTGTGGGTTGTCAGTGTCTGGCCTCTGTCACTCTGCCTCGAAGTTCGCTCCCTCTCTTCTTCGGTTGAAGACGAGAACCACAGCCTCCGCTAATCTCCAGCTCCCATGTTTCGTCACCTTGACAAAGGGAGTTGTGATAGAGTCCTCCAAGTCATCCTTCCCACCTAATTGCAAACAGTGTTTAGACTGTGGCACACAACAGAAACTTCATATCTGGAAAGGAACAAATAGCACACAGTGGAAACATGGATCGTCTTTAATTTCACTTTTGCACAGATGTAATGCTGTTTACCAGATGGCTGGCATTATAACGTGAAGCCGCTGGATTTATTCTCTCTTGCTGAAGCAAATATAATATCTGTTCATCCTAAATCAAGCCTGGAACATTAAAAAGTAATAATCTAACAAGGTATTTCTAAGAAAGGATAATTCATTTGCAGGCTGAGGTAGTGTTGATTAGCTTGCAGTTTACCTGAAAGGCTGTAATTATCATATTCCTAAACCCCATAATCCTCTATATAATTATCATTGCACACTTCATTGCACAATTCTGGCGTAAATGAGTCAAAAGAAAACAGTTCATCGGACGAGGCCATGTTCAGCTTCACCTGGATTCATTTCCCATAATAATAAAGCATTGATTTTTTTAATTTCCATCATGTGTTTCACTGGAGTATCGCATGCTTTTCACAATATTTATGCTTTTCAGTGAAAAATCAATACTGTATGTATCACATCACGTGTGATGGATTGAGTTTTTATAATATCCTATACTTAAAACCTAATTTTTTCTATCTAGATGCACGAATGGTCAGAGTTTAAAGAGTTGAATCTTCTTACACAATCTGGACTCAGAGATCATGTGAGAGGCTGCTGCTAGGTACACAAAGGGCGCAAAGCTAAAAGGATTCAGATAAATCAAATAACTGAAAGAATCCCCAAAAAAAAAAAAAAAATGAAAGAATCCCCAAAACCCCGTTAACAATCTGGGTTGGTGACCACTCAGCCTCCTTAGTTGATAACAGAGCTCTAGGACTGCAGAAGACATAAAACATCTTCATCAAAGCCTGATCTAACTTAGTATATTGAAGAGCATTAGATATTGTCTTGCTCTGAGGGTTGTTTCATACTAAGATGTTTTTTTTTCTCCATGTAATAACATTTAACCCATTACCTATAACTTGATTTCCAATGCAGTTTTCCCCATTGGCCTTTTGCTGGACAAAGTGAGCATTAGTATCTTTTCCGGCTCCCTTTGAGAGGCTCAGGTAGGCCTTTTGCCCCATTTAATGGTCTGCAAAGAGACTGCTTTGCTCACAGGGTCCAATAAAGAACAATGCTCAGTCTGACATTCACAGAAGCCACTTATCCAACGTCCACCACGGTTTGCTTCTTTGTCATCCGCTTAAGCTTTTGTCTCGGCCATTTGATCCGTAAACAAAGATTCTATCTATATTTCAAAACCAAAAGCTGCAATATCCCCCCAGACGCTTCGCTTTTCCTTCACACCAGCCTCCAAACGGGGAACTCCGTTCCTTTCCATTAGCTCCAGGAACAAAGTGTTAACCCCAGGCTGGGTAGCGTAGAGGAGAGAGAGGAGTGCCTTTCTCTGCCGTCCTGTTAAAGTGCTTTCAAAGAGAAAACCTCAGACTATGGTTCTGAATATTTAATTATTTTTTCTTGTTTGTCTTAATTTGACCAAATCGATGATGGAATTTCTCTCTACAAAAAAAAAAAAACTCCTCTAGTAGTAACTTGACATGTAACAACTTTGTTACAAACTGGCTGTTTATTTTATTTTAGTTTATGATTTATCCTTTTGTTCCTTTCCCCCTTTTTTATTGTAAAAGTTTCCAAATGGTACATTCTTGCTTTGCTGAGGGAGGAGGGCGGGCCGTTCTCTGGCCCTCTGCGGGGAGGAAGAAGTCAGTGTCCCGTCTATAGACACGCCCACTTATGAATATGCATAAGTAGGCCGCTAATTAGCCTGTTATGTATTTGGGAAAATAAACCTCAAATACTATGTTTTTGGGGTTCTTAGAACAAATGGAGATGGGTGAAAAATAGCATGATATGGACCTTTAAAACAAACTTGCTACCCTCATCATATATACTAAAGTTCTTTAAGTAAACACACACTTCTGCTTTTTCTAATTGTTAGAAATCTGTGTTAATGAGATGCAATTATAACGTAGTCCCACCATCCCTGAATGTAAAACACACTTGGGCCATAATTAGGATACACAGCATGTTTTATTTTTGTGCATTATTAATGTAAACAGCAGCAGATTATCATGTGCGCTGCTTTGGAGGCTTTTAGTAGAACTAAGGACCTGAAAGACATTGTCCCTGTACGTTATTGATTAAAACCTCCCTCATCATATTTACCTGCACAATTCACCACCTGCACATCGTCTCAAACCGCCATCAGCCCGAATGAGAGCAGTCATCACTGTTAACCAAGAGAGTCGCTTGTTTATTCATGATTGTCTCACGTGAATCCCATTGGTTCATGGAACGGGAACCAGTGTAGATTTGATAAAGAGTGAATCAGTGTAGGACTGAACATGAATCACTCCACACAGCATGGTGGATAATGTGTGGCCGGTGACGCCCTAGTCATGTCGGTCATAAGTCTTCCCAGAGTAGGTAGTAGATTTTGTTTTGAGTTGATATCTAATATTGTTGGTCAGAAATAGGCAACTGGTGGGACCTGGGTCACATGCGGCCCTTAGTCTTACTTTGTGCGACCACCAAAACAAAAACAAAACGACAACAAAAATACACAAAATATAAAATCTACAAAATTACTGAATATATTGACAAAAATGACCAAAAGTACACAGAACCAGTTGTCTTGTGTATTATGCTCATCATTCTAAATGCTGACATGAACGTTGATAATGTGGCGCTCGGATCAGATACAACCAGATGAGCTTTGAAAAAAGTTAATATTGTTACCAACTCATCATCCCAACATGAAACGTGAACGTGTTAGAAATGTAGGTCTTGAGGACACACCGTTTGATGTTGTTTGTTTACGTACATGTGCGTGAGCTACTCCTCTGACATCATCCACATGATACACTGAGGTCAAAGTCTGCTGGAATCTTAAATTAGGATTCATTAACAATAAAAGTTCAAAACAATGCTTAGTCTGTCAGTGATTATCATATATTTGCATGACTTTATTCACAGGATGGTAATAAAACATATGTCAGAAATGGTGACAGGGACTCCTAACAGGTCTTCTGTGGAGTTTCTTTGATTTGCGCAACAGTCCAGTAGCGTATTCAGATCATATCAAAGAAAGCTGTATTTCCTGGTGTGGTTAAAGGGCAGGTGTGAATGCTGGCCATAGAAGAGTCTTTGACTCATTCCAGGCTAAAACCAGTAACCACTGAACAAACTAACACCTAAGTTCCTCCCTCTTAATTCCTTAAGAAAAAAAGACGCACAGCTTCTCTGCTGGAATCTGGAGCTCCCTCTTTGAGTCTTCACTTTGTCCGCTGAGGAGTGTTGTTCCAGGCACTTCTTCCTTATAGGACTGTTGTTATGGTGATGTGCCGATGAGCTGTGTCACCCATTACCATGGGAACACAACTGAAGTTAGTGCAGTGACAGTAATAGGAGAAAAAGTCTGGAATAAAGAGATTTCTTTTCTCCTTCGCCGTGAGCGGTGAGGCTTTAGTTTCAAAAGGCTCCTTGGAGATTGTGGTGAAGCCATGGCATTATGAAGGGCTAAGTTATAAAAGAATGCCACCACAATGGATCCAAATAACGGCCTTCGCTGGTGGGATCACAAAAGCATCAGATGAACAGTGAACAGTGAATTGGAGATGTAAGGATTGAAAAATTAGATGGTAGTCTGGTCATGTAAGAGTGCGCCACACTATGCGGCCTCTGGGTTAAATAGTCAAATCTTAGTACTGAATCATGACAAATCCAGTTCTCAGAGTACACAACGGGCGTAAAGTCAGCAAACTCATTATAAGCACAATAGATTTAAAGGATGGAGATTAATCGAATTACGGGAGAGAACGATTATTAACCACTGCAAACCAAGACTCAAACAATGTGGGTTAAAGTACCTAGGTAGAGGACTCCCTGGATACAGAAATCATGCATTAAATGAATGACCAGAAACTCTCAGGACTCAGAGGATCTTGATGAATCATTAGGGAATGACTCAGCTGACTCAAATGGACCAGAACAATTTAGTGAGTGAAACGTAAGTAATTCGAATCCAACACTATTATAGCCCAGTAATAACCCCCAGACCGATTGTCTGAAAAGTCTTGACTTTTTCGGAGGAATATGACCCTCATCAACTAATTGATAAATCGGAGTTAATGAAGAGTGTGCAAAATTCATACACAAGTCAGTGTAGGGTGAGTATGAGGCTTGTGACGTCTCGGTTGTACACTCAATTGTAAAAACACACTCAAATGTTGCTACTGCTGTCATTCAAATACGGAAATCTCTCAGTGAGGCAGTTATTGTTCATCTTAGCTGTCGCCTGAGTCGCTAAGTCACTAATCTTTTTTGTTGTAAACTGTCACTGTAATCCCTGAATGGACTCTGGTGTAACAAAGCATGCAGACTCTGCCAAGAGCGGCTAAACGAGTACATTTTAGTAACCACTCAAAGAAGTACAAGAGAGCAGTTTACTGATGTAACGCCAATCAATGGACAGGGAGCGGTCTTAATCCAGAGGAAATGGGAAGGGTTCATTTGTTGTAGAAACTGCATTATAAACATGACTCATGTGCAATTGTCAAAGTAACAGAGGCCCTTCAATACATTATAGCATTTTTACAGTATTCTTTTTTCTCTAAGCTAATTTTGTGAAACTAGCTATAATACAAGAAATTGCTACTATTGATCACTTTGATTCTTTTTAAAAAGTGTTTATATGTACAGTTGCTGTACGGACAACCCCAGGTGCTATTGGTACGGTTACCGAAGTACAAGTACGTAGCGTCTTAGGGTTAGGATTAGGTTTACCTATCACGTGATGTAAATTGGCCAAATAGGGGCGTTGCGTACTGATAGAATGTCGGTATATTGATACGGCAACCGTACGGATAGCCACTGCCTTCTTTTTATGAATCTGTGTTAATCTAGATCATTAATCGAATCGATCCAGTTCATTTGAGTTACTTGAGTCTGACTGTGTCTTGCTAGTCCACTATAAGGATCCTATAACCAGATGGTTGCAGTCCTCTGAGTCTGTTTCCAAGGAGTCCCCACCCAGATCCTGTAACAAAATCCTTTGAGTCCTGAGTGTTTCTGGTGGTTATTAGGAATTATTAAGAAACTATTAGGTAATAGGGTCCAACATTGTAATTAGAGGACGCCCATACACACTGGAAGTAATGGCCTATCTGGATAGATGTGAAGAAGATTACTAAACGAACCAGTGAGGGGGGTAAAAGTATTCTCCCCAGTGATGAAATTAATGATCGTAGGAAAGGGAATTTAAAGCATAGCAGAAATGTATCCGCCTGCGGGCACAAAGCAACACGAATGTCTACAAACCAATCGTATTTCCTCCCTCCAGCCCCAGGAACCAAACACAGGTCTCATTTTGACTGAGGTTAAAACATAAAAAGATAATCAGACAAAAGCTTTGGAGGGTTTAGCTGATCGCCCATAAATTACAGTTCATTTATATCATAATGAAATACAACCGTGGTTCCACCTCGTCATCACATCCGCTAATTCTCTCCAACAAACCAATATTACACGTCTGACAAAGCTGGAACTTTACGACTTTAGTCTCTAAATCAATAGCCTGGTCATTAATGCTACTAGTCACGTTCTGTAGTCTGAGACCTCTACGTTTTATAACCTCACAGCCTCAACTTTGAATGTCAAAAGTCTGTCTTTAAAGCCAAAAATTACAATATATACTAACCATCATCTAGGCCAGAGATGGGCAACTTTTATCACAGAACTGTGATTCAATAACAGAATTGTGATTGTCTGACACTGATCCGAGGACCATATTATCAACTTTCATGTCAGTATTCAGAATAATGACTAATCAGGTGTATGTGTGTTTTTCTGTCATTGAGTGTATCTTTTGTGTCATTTTCTATATTCTGTGGTCCTTTTGTGTTTTTGTTATTTATTGGTTTTTTTGTCATTGTTTTGTGGGGCTCTTTGAGTAATTTTGTGTACTTTGTAGTCTCGTCTTCTATACCCACTTATCATGTACAGGGTTGCAGGGGATGGTGGAGCCTATCCCAGCAGACATAGGGCATAAGGCAGTGTAAAGCCCCCTGGCCAATCTATTGTAGGGCTATCACAGTGACAAATTGTGGCTTCACCAGCGGGACTTGAACCCACGATCCCTGTACTGAGAGGCAGCAAGGTTTCCCATTGCACCACAGAGTGACCATTGTATTTTGTAGTCATTTTGCATATTTTTCTTGGCCCTTTATGTGTTTTCAGAGTCATTTTATGTAGTTTTCTGTCATTATTGGTGCTTTTGGAGTAAATTTGTGTTTTTGTTTTGGGGGCCACACAAAATCAGACCGCAGGCCTCTGGTTGCCCAGGACTGGTCTAGGCTTTACACTTAACATCAGTGAGAATGAAGTCATGTTTCAGCAGAAGTGTAGATAAAAATCTCAAAATGACCCCTTTCCATTAATCCAACTAAGTTATCAGGGTAAACACCTTCAAGTGTCTAAATCAACTACTTTTATCGTAATTTATTACAGGTAGTAAATGTTCTTTTAAAAGAAATTACAACTGTCATTAATTCTTTTCCATGAAGAATTATGTCAAATGTAGATAATCTCGATTCTTCCTTGGCTTTTTCCCTCGTTCTTCCCTTAAGGGAGGAAACATCTCCAGATCTAAGGCCCCTCTTTACTGTTTCTGGCCTAGACTTGCCCTTTAATCTTGTTAAGGCCTGGTGATGGTAAAACACCAGTAGATTGAAGTCGGATATGTATCACTTTCTCAAAGAATCGGGTGTTTCTTTTCCCCTAACGACCCACAGCACATGGAGCACATTTCTAAGTGGATTGAAGGGAAGATTAAAGATTAAAAAGAAAATGGACAGAAATCCATCCAAGATCAGTGAAACGACTTCCAGCTGAAATGATCAAGAGACAATAAGATTCAAATGGAGTAGAAACAAGCCGACTGCATACTATGGGAGAATGTAATAACTCTCTAAGCACTAAAGTCGAGAAAAGTGCAAAACTGACACTACCACAAATTATTAAAGTGTTGATGAATTTGGTTTGACTCCTATTATTTAGGAAGATGTTTCTGTTTAAATAACGAAAATTGAGATTTAAAAGATGTCCTTTAAGGTAGAGGGAGCTTGTGAGATCAATACAAAAAAACAATCCTAACCCAAAGTAAAAGGTAGACAAATCCAAACTAAACACTTCCTCCCTTCTAATTTTCAATCCCTAATCTAAGACCTGTATTCTAACTCAAGTATCCAAGAAAGCATCCTTACAAATGTTATCTCAGGTTTAAATACAACATTAAACAATTAGATAATTTTTGCACAACGTTTGGGTAAAGAACAGGCTTGGGAACACATGCACACAAGGATGAACACACACTGGGATTAACCATAAAGAGAGAGCATGGTGGTATGTACTTCTGTAAAAAGCATTGTATTATGAACTGCATTAAAAACTGAGAGGTGCAATTAATAATAATATTAATAATGCATTGGATTTTATATAGTGCTTTATCATAGACACTAAAAGCCCTTTACATTGATGTGCATTATTCTGTAAACTACTATTGTAGCCACAGCTGCCCTGGAGCAGACTGGCGGAGGCGAGGCTGCCATAGTGTTCCATCGGTCCCTCCGACCACCACCAACACTCACTCACACAGTACCTTCATAATAGGCAATGTGAGTAAAGTGCCTTGCCCAAGGACACAACGACAATGACTTGCCTACAGCGGTATTCAAACCCCCAATTCTTTGGTTATTGGAGGACCCACACTACCACTGAGCCACGGCTGCCCCAGAAATGAAAGCTGAGCTGCTGAAACTGAAAAAAAAAAACCCACAACAAATCAGAATAATGTTACTGTATTTAGGCTCCCAATGATTTCAATCAGGGGTGTCAAACTCCTTTTAGTTTAGGGGCCAAATACTGACCAGTTTGATCTCAAGTGGGCCACAGATTTTAGGTGGAGCAAAAAAGAATATATCAATATCAGTTCAATTCACTTAAAAAAAATCTTCATTTTGTTACCAATTTTTTGTAACTTTGTGGAATTGTTTTTAAGAAATTGCAAGATTTGCGAAAACATTTAAAGTTCTTCTCACAGTCCCTAAAAATATTGTAGAGTTTCATTAAATTGGTAAATTTGAGATATCTACAACTGGATTATTTGGTCATTTATGCAATAATTCATGTTTTCTCTGTCATTTTTACTTTCATTTGCAAGACATGCTTGATGTATTTCAAGCATCTTGAAGCATTTCCCCGTTGTAGCTAATTTCAGACGTCTTTAAAGGTACTTTGAGATATTCTTATTATATTACATATATTGATTGCCATGAGGAAATTAGTTTGTTGCAGAAATGATGAGCATGAGCCACAAAAACAGCTTCACAGAGAAAATAAAGTGAGCATTTTATCACACAGATGCATTGTGGTGATAATTCTGACCTTCAGATGCGATATACACGCACATATTGGCAGCACGCACAGGAAACGTTGCTGATTAACTAGAACTAAGGCGAGTGATACAAAGCATGATGAGCAGGGAGGAAGATGTGAGGCTGGTTTTACTCTACACAGTGTCCTCTGTGGGAGAACAGTGCTGTCTGCAGCCCTATAGATCTGCCTCAGGTCATATTGAACCTCTGATCACACTGCCAAAAGGCATCTGCATGCTTTCATCAATACGCCACTAACGCATGCAGAGACTAAGCCGTCGACAGTGAGAGGAACAGACGGCTGGAGAGCAACTTATTCACCATTTGATTGTTAGAAAAAAATGTTTTTGTGGGCTTGCTATTACTGATGAGCAGGCATTAGTTTGAGCTGATGTTAATGCTGCTAGCTCCCTCTAAGGATCTCCAATCCATGTGTTTCTGTAATTTATGCAGATAGTGAACAGTTCTTCAATGTGTGCGGTTGACTTTTTAGCTCCTCTAAGTCTCTCATTGTGTTTACCTGCAGCTGGAGACAAACAAATAAATGTCTTAGTCTGATAGTAGCTGCCTCTTGAATGGAAATTTGGGGCTTGATGAACAAACCCAGATAATGAGATTGACATTCAAGATAAAATAGCAGATAAATAGCAGAATAAGAATAATAAAGATTAGTTTTGGAGGGAACAAAAATAAAAAATAAATCTTTGGTTTGCTTATTTTTACCTATAATGGGAAATTACATTGATAGGCTAACAGAGTTAATAGTGAGAATTAATTACGTTTGATATAACGTCATAGAATATTTTTTCACTAACTTCTTCATTACTCTGTCTTGACCCATTTTCCCCGCAGCGTTATATAGACTGATGAATAATAGTTACTTATTAGTTGATTATTGATTATAAAATATTATATTTACAACAAAATAAATCCCTTTGAAGGTAGGACTATCTGAACATCAAAGCATTTTGAGGAAACACTCAACATAGAATATTCAATGCTGAACCCAACCACCTTTTCCCTTCACTTCACAGACTGATGGAAATATTGCTGAATAATAGTTTCAGGAAGTCATTAACGAGACTGCAGAGTTGAGTCTTTCTTCATTCAAACCAGTTTCCCCACCATCGGAGGAACTGGGAGTCTGCATTATGGATAATTCTTCTGGCTGCAAATGAAGAATCAATGATGAAATGTTTCCACTGATGGTCTCACACTGGTTACATAATCTCTTTCCAAACCACAAATTATGCCTCATTAAGGCCACCCTGTGGGTTTAATATGAAGGTATTCACTTTTTATAACCTCAAACGGAGATCACAATCAAACCAGAGGAGGCAGAAGTACACGCATCCTTTATTACTGTACAAGTAAAGATACAGTGGATATGGTTGGATGATTGAAGTCTGAAGAACCAAATCATATTATGATCATATTAACCATACACAGCCTCATTCAGGGATATCCCATAAGAACATTTTTCCAATATGCTGATACCATTCTCATTGATTTGATATTGGTCAGGTGTGAAGGATGCTGTGCACGTACTTTTGTTACTTTAGAGCGCTGACCAAATCCCTCTGACCTTCAGTCTCACAGAATCCTTGAACGTATCCAAACTTTTTCAACTCATGGCTTATCTCAATAAAATCATATTATTTAAACTGGTCAATGATGTTATCTCCAGTATGTATGCTAATGATGTTATCAAATAAATCTGTTTACGGCACACAAACACACATGTAGCAAGTTTTTTCTTCTGTTTGTCTGTTCTTCCATGTACCAAAGTGTTGTTTCAGTAGCATCTCGCACACAGTTACTGTATCTGCTTTGCGTTGCCAGATACGGCAGATTATTCTACACAGGGAAATGCCCAAATCTGGCATCATAGCTTCTATAGACTCTATTGGGCAGTGGTGGAATAACGGTTAAGGAAGGGCTTGTAATTGTAAGGTCACTGGTTCGAATCCAACCTGGGTCATCACTGCGAGATGTTGAGCAAGTCCCGTAACCCTAACTGCTTGTGTGGTACGTCACTTTGGATATTATAATCTTTTTTTTGCTCAGTCGAGGTAAAGAAAGCAACAAAGCTGTTTTTCAAATTATAAGAAGTAGAAATAATGATGGCTCAAAAACCCACTTACATTTATGAAGTATTGTTTTCTACATTATTTTTGATTATTGGACAGAACACACACACACACACACACAGGGTTCACAAAATCACAGGTCAGATGTTTGCTTTCCTTAGGAGGTGAGTGATTGATTGAAAACTGAGAGTTAATTTCCTAAACCTCACTCAGCAATGACTACATTACGTAGAGGAAGTCAGGCCGGATCGTTAGACCTTTGCTTTCATTCTGTGCTGTCAGGATAAAGGACGGACAGAGCTGTCACCTGTACAGATGTTTTTTAGGTGACATTAAACTAGAGCAACTGCATGCATAACAAAAGCGTTGGCATATGCATACTGTTAATTTGGCCATCTGTACATACTTTACAAAATGATTGGAAAGATGAAATGCCATTTCCATGGAAAGGTCACACCGAGTCTGTGCAGAATGTTAATTATTGATAATGTGGGACGGATTCCTCCAGCAGAGTCCAGGACCATAGTTAGTGCGACTCAGAGTTTAGTGCTGCAGAGTTTAGTGTTTAGTGTTTTGGCCAGATCACTCTTGGTAGAAGAGCAGCCATTTGGCTTCGTGCCAGGAGCGAGCACAACAAATGCAATCTTTGCATTTGGAATTCTGATGGAGAAGTACGAGGAAGGTCAGGAGGAGCCATGTCGTCGTGGATCCGAAGAAAACATATGAGACTGTGCCAGGACTGTAGAGGTCTGACAGGAGTGAAGTGTGAGTTCACACCGGTGAATCCTAATGTGTTAAATCTCTTTAGTATTCGTTTGCATGGGAGGGTGGCTTCCTTTGGGCCGGTGTCAACACACAAGGGAAGTTCAGAGCAGATCACACAAGCAGATTCTACTTTGATTGTTTTGGCCACCTAGGGTTCAATCAAATTCCCAGCTCTGACAGAGAACTGACTGACAGCCGCAGCGCATGTAAAGTAAAAAGAAAACACACACACCATGAAAACATTAAATACGGGTCATATGCAGACGGAAAGTAGTGAATAGAGGCAGGCAAGTGTGGATGCCATTTAGTCACAAGGAAGTAAGAGGGAACAATCTGGTGGGGGTGCGGTTAGTGCCATGACCCTCGCCCATGTAAGCAGAAACGTAGTAGTGCTCTACGTTTACAAGCTGCATTGAAATTTTCTGTGAAGAAATCCTGTCGCGACCTAGTCTGATATCAAGCGTAACATTGGCTTGGTGCCATTAGCTTAGCCCACAGATCCCTCTCATAGCAGCTCGGCTTGAAGCGGTCCTCGCTATTCACCAAAACTCATCCAAACGGAAACATTTTAAACGTGTATCCCGTACCAATATTTTGGAGCCAACGTCTTGATAACTCTGACTAAGTGTCATTATTTGGCTTTGAGGTACAAAATAAATGTTTTTGTGGGTTTTTTATCTTGATGTAATAGCAACCATTAGCTTTTTCACATTGTTCAGAAACTGTAGATCAGGGGTGTCCAATTCCGGTCCTCGAGGGCCACTATCCAGCATGTTTTAGATGTTTCCCTCTTCCAACACACCTGATTCAAATGATCAACTCCTCATCCAGCTCTGCAGAAGCCTGATAACGATCCTAATCATTTGAATCAGGTGTGTTGGAAGAGGGAAACATCTAAAACATGCTGGATAGTGGCCCTCGAGGACCGGAATTGGACACCCCTGCTGTACACCAACGGAACACTGTTGCCTAGCAACAGCTAACAGGAACCAACAAACGTGCGATATCTGCAAAATGGCGGTTCTGCATAGTTTATGCCAAGCTTTTTACTGCTGAAAATCAGATCCACACAGTACGACCTAATAGTGCATGAAAAACAATCAGCTCTGTTAGAAAAAATGATCAGCTGTTGTTCGCCCATTCAGCTGGAGAAGCCGCTAGTCTTTATATTAAAGCAGCATATGATTCTGATTTGAGTCAGAAATTTCCGAATTATCCATTTTCATCCTTCAGTGTGAACGTGACATGTGGTTACATTTCTGTTGTGCAGCAGCAGGTGAGTTTATTACTAATTACTAATCCAGCTTTGTACACACCACTGTTTACACCAACTTGAACTTGCCATCTGCTTTTCCTGCATCTCACTGACGTGGGTATTCCCACTGAGATTTGTGTAATCTGTCAAAAGCATGTTGCACGCATGCGTTGGCCTCAGGGGACGTGCAATGTAGCGAAACATAGGACAAATATAAGATTGTGAAGTAACAGATTTCCTCTACTCGACTCTGAAGAGATCTGCTTTCATGCAAACACACGCAGTGATCAAAAGGGCGTCCGGTGAGACGGAGCCTGGATGTCGTTTTCCTGCACACGCCAGAGAAAGGTGACAATCCACGTTCTGAATGCGGTTGAGATGATCCGTCTGCAGTCCGTGTGTAAAGGTTACTTCGGTCTGAACGAGGAAAAACAGACTTCCCCAATGAGTGTTTCAAGTGCTAATACAAGCTTTAGCCTCAGGCTAGCATAGCTTTCATCCACACTTTGTGTGTTGCAGTCATTGCTAATGGAATAGTAATTTGAGCAGTTTTACATTTTGGGCTTATATTTAAACTTAATTCTCAGCAAAAGTAAAGTAGAGTTTTAAAGTTGTGAAATAAAAGGTTGGCGTGAGGGAAAAGTGCGAAAACGATGTTTGTTGAGTTTTATCACACGGAGTAAAGGAAACCTCGGGGCAAAGCTGGAGTTACAAGCTTTTATTCAGACCCTGAAAAGAAAATCAGGCAGTTTGTGTTGATACCTGAAAATTCTAATCATGAAGCTCTAATAAACTATTGTTTATATAAGAATTTGTGACTTTTTTTATGGTGAAACTAAAGCTAAGTCCATCATTAAAGCTGATATACCTAGTCTTTCACTGTGGTCATTCATATACGTCAATGTATATAAGTCCCGCCTTTGTCCTATAGACCCCTAGACAAATAGAAAATTGCGCCGCGATCGCCAAGCCAATAGGCTTTGATTTCCTGTAACGGAGACTGTCAGTCAAAGTGAATGCACGGAAACAAGGCTGTGAGTCACAACAGCAAACAGGTAAATATGATGTGGCTTCTGGTAGATTGGCAGAGGCAGGGGGAGGAAGTAGAGCTGTTTACGGTGGGACAACGACACGTTTGCTTTTGAATTTTCTCCCTCTTTTCATCCTCCGGAAATTATTCTTTAAAATGTATGAACAAAAAAAAAAACCTAATTAAATAAATAAAAGGTAAAAAAAAAAAAATTAATCAGGACTTAAACACAATAAACTTGTCAAAAACCAAAGAGGAATGTGCCTAAAGTTTGTCGAAATATCAACAGCAATGGTAGGAGAAGGATTGCAGAAGCTGGTTGAAAAGGAAAACATAAGTCCAGCAGTATGTACAGTGCATACAAACAGGCTCTAGCTCTCGCTCTTTATATATATATATATGTTAATAGGTTGACATGCCTCCTTTAAATATTTATGAATTCAGCAATAGGATCTCGTTTCCTACTGTTTACGCAATTAAATCATGTAATTTTTTCCTGCTTTTACTGTTAAACCTTTTTTGTTGCATGGAGTTGTGTGCATAGAATGTGTTACAACCTGTTAAAATATTTATTTATTATGGGTTTTATGGGTATTAGAGTTTTTTTCTCATTTGAGAGCCCCCGCTCTTAGACATGCACTGACTTTTATTGGATAAACATCCAGTCATACTACTAATACAATGTGCACCATGACGGTAGTGTCCATAATGTCTGTTGAATTATTTGTGTCTTGGTTCACAACTATGCTTTGCTCCACGGTGTGAGATCATTGCCCTTGACCCTTGAGTGGATTTTGTTGGAGGAATTTTACAGGCTACTAAAGCTGAGGACTTTCAATCCTCTTGTGTTTGTGAGAATGATGTCTGAGTCCGTGGTTCCAGGTTGGAGGTCAGAGGGAAAATAATCCCATTGCTTTGCTCGCTGCTGATGCATTTTTATCTCGTTCTTTGAGGTCAAATGTCAGAACTTTGAAAGGAGTTGCAGCATGCTGTATTCATGGTGATTGTTGTCTTATTTTCCTTGAAACATCTGATTTCTACAGACGGTCCCTGACAAAACTGCAGCACTGGAATAGAATCCCTTCAGCCTGAAAGTGGCCTGGTCCGCTATTCATCCACACCAGAGGAAATAATCTAATGAATTGCAAGTGCCCTCGGACTTAAAAACCCTCTTACTTCCCTCGCACTCACACACGGCAGATGTTTCCCTTAATGGGAGCACAACAGGAAGAGACTCCCAATTCAATTTGGGTGTAATCAGAGGCTCGGGTTTCACACCGGAAAGAACCATCTGTGTCCATGTTCCCCTGCCTGCCATGCCACCTACACACTGATGTTGTTAGTGAGCGCATCCAGATGCATCATGGGATGTAATCGTCTCCTCAGAGCTCAAAATTGGAAGATGGAGGATTTGTTTTGAGTAAAAATATTGAGTTGCCATTGAACAGTTTCATTGTGTTAGTGACGAGGGGGCTCTTGGGCTGACAGTAGTCAGGTAAGCTTTGAAATAAACATCATGTTTGAGTCAGTAATGGTTCATCTTGGTCAACACACCGATTTAATCTTCCTTTGATTCATTCCTGGATGAGTTTATTTTTCTTGTTTATTTTGAATATATAAAGAACAAAAATGTAATACAGGAAAGAATATCTATGAAAAAAGTAGGCTTTGTGAAAGTGTTTGTGTGATGCTAATTCCGTTAGCCAGTCTAAGTGATTTCCTATTATAACTTAGCATTAAACTAAAAGGCATTTTACCAAGCCACAATAGATGCCAAAAGCTGTTCATATGTGTATTTCTGCAGTATGATGTCTGAAGTCAGTTAGCATTGTAGCAGACATTAGTCGCATGATTTCCCATGATGCATCAGTTTTGTGTTCTCTTTATAAGGAGTTCACCAATCACCGTTAACCGTAAATTGTTCATTTCCTGTGTAAAACTAACTTATTAATGCTTACTCAGCACTTAGATCAACCAATGTTACAGTATATGTATTCTCATACGCACACTGCTAATTTTGTTAGCCTGTCAATGTGATTTTCCACTGTACGTTATCATTTGGCCAGCGAACGTTTTTACTAATTTGCTTCAACATAACTGTTAGTCATGTGATTAATAGTCAGCAGTTTTATGTCGGCAACAGTGGGTAATTATTCATGAACATTGTGCTCATGTTTTTCTATAGGAATGTCCAAAAAAATAATAATACTGGGTCATTGATGTTATTGGCCCATAAGCATTCATATGTGAAATTGGTTCAAATCACTGTTAGCTTTTCAGTAGATAATGTTGAAGCAATATAAGCTTCCCTTTTCTAGTAACTAATAGTAACAATCAGTGGTTATCTTGTGTTTTTAATCATGTGGAGTTTGAGAATGAATTTGAACCCTCTGGAATTGTAGTAACATCCCAGGATGCAAATGGAAGTACCTGAAGTGTTAGCAACATAAGTTTCTGTTGTTAGTTTTCTGATGTGTAATTTGTTAGTACCTCTGAAATGGGATGAAGAACAGGTGACTAGATTTTGGTAATGATCCGAAACAATATCCTGAATCTGGATCATTTTAAAAAATAAATCGAGAAATCCCTATGTTCAGCTATTTGAGCTTGTTCTACAACACCTCCTGCTGGTGGCCTTGCTAATTACATGCTCTCTTCATAAATTCCCAGTTTGCGTAACTACATGGAGAGATTCCTAAACCATTAAACAGTCCACTAACTACTGAATGATGTCAATCATTCCCATAATACCTTTCAACTGACATCACACATAGCGCAACTTGGATATTGACAGCTCAATTACATTCCCCTTAGATGAGGCCAAGGACTCAGCTTTGCAATTGCATAGTCCACATATAATCAGAAGTGGATATTTACACAGGTTATTCGTCTTTGATGAGATTCAGTATGTGAATCTTTATGCACTGAATCTGTCTATAATGTTCCTTTTTACCCAGGTCATCCCAGTGCTTCTTATTCCATAACATTCCAGTTTAATCCTCGAATACTGGTACTTTTTCACTCTGCTCTCCAGCTGCAAACGATGCAATAATGATTTTTTATGAGTTGCTGCTTGCTGATAATGTCAGCAAGCTGTTTACCTGGAGCTGTTTCCCCAGCGGCAGCCTCTCCTGAGTTTAAACCAACAGATGCAGCAGAGAAGAACCGAGGCGGTAAAACCCAAACTACCACAACCTGCAAATCATTATGCACTGGGTTGATTGGCCAGCAGCAGGTGCTTGTGGACCGCATGGAGACACATTTTTTAAGTGCCTTGCTCAAGGCCACCTCCACACTACTTTTGAGAAGAACATTTCCTTTTAAAAGTCCCAGCAGGTTTAGCAGCTCATCGTCTCTCTGAGCTGCTCCTGCCTCCAGACACAATCAGAGGGATGGAGCGTAATGATGCTCCCATATCTTCTTGCGTTTTAAACACAGCACTAAAACAGTAGAAATTGTGAAACAAGATGAAAACAGTGCTTTGTTAAGCCTCCGATTTTTCCATTTCCGTCTCATTTCCACATCCGTTTACCATTTTCCTTTTGTTTCCGTTTCCTCAGCTTCTATCATTCAGATGTCATTAAACTGAGTGAAATCGTGCCAAACGTGTCTAATATGGTTTATTGAGTTAACTATTGTGATTATTTTATATTTTTCCGATACTACAGTGCGCCAAAAGCATGCGATGAAATTGTGTTAGATTACGTAGCGTGAGATTTAACATGTTGATCTTATTAGACAGTAGGCCACTCGATTATTTTTTCGATGCATCGATTATTCTAACGATTCATTTTTTCCAGTTCGATTCGACTCGATTCAATTATTGGTTATACATGTTGATTTACATATCTAAAATGAAAAACAAATGTGAATTTCTAAACATTGCAAAATGTATTGCTCTTCAACTCAAAATTCCAAAATAAAGCTCAAGTAAGAATATAAAGGTACAAAATAATGCATTCATGGTGTCCTTCCTGAACCAACTTAATTTAATATTAATGTTGAAAACACATAGGCCTAGCTACTGACTTAATTCTCCTTTCACATTAAAATAACAACAACTTAAAGTAATACACTCTGCCACTCACATTTTTCTTAAACTCAAAATTCCAAATGCTAAAACAGAAAGTGCTTTTCCAACAAAAATAAACTTTCCTTTTACCTTACAAATTGTGTGTGTATTGCTGCTGCTGATGTCACGGCGGGTGTTTCCTCCTTGTCCCATCGACGCGCTGCCGTCCTGTCACACCTGGGATAAAGGACGAGGGTTACGGGGAACAGCTACCTTTGACAACCGAGTGTGTGCCTTCACTGCCTTGCACTTTTGAAACTCGGAGGAGCCACTTGCGTTAGTTATTCTCCGGCGCCGCCATCTTTGATTTGGTCGGACGACGCATCGGCGTGCACATTTTGTGTCGACGTTATCGATTACATTGCGGCGTTGTCCCGGGCCTAGTTTCATGAGATACGTCTTTCAAGACCTTGTAGCAAAATTTTGGACAAGATTACCACCCATTTATGATGAAAAACTGTGTATAATCAATGTCGCATTGCAATAACAATATCACCATTCCAGTTTTGTCTGTTCTCCTCAATCACGGCCAAGTTGTGTGTCTTAGTAAGCATTGTGTTTTCAGGTGACTTCAAAAAGCGCGCCGTAATGTGGGAGATGTTGGGTGTGGCGGACTGAGGCAGAGGCCTTTTTTTCCCCCAGAAACTTTGTGGGTGGTCATTGTACGCTTGTCTCTTTGAATCCTGATGAAGTGAAGAGCAGCTCTGGATGTGGGTCGATACAGACCAGACAGTCCTTGAGTAGCTCTTCTCCATGGCTGCTCATTTGTTAGCATGGCGTGTTTCTCCCGCTGTGGTCCAGTTCTTGTATCGCCTACGCGTTTGTATTCACTTTATGGAGCCCGCCCCAGCCCCCACCCACTCATCCCAAACACACAGCTCGAGGAGAGCTAAGAGAGAGAGAACAGAGAGAGAGAGAGAGAACAGAGAGAGAGAGCAGAGAGAGAGAGAGAAGAGAGAGAGAGAGAGAGAGAACAGAGAGAGAGAGAGAGAGAGAGAGAGAGACAAGTGCACACAGTCCCACTCTCCTTTATTATGGGAATTCCTGGCACATCTGAGTGAAGCACTTAGGGAGTCCAAACACCCCTCCCCCTGTTTTAGCTGAACCCCTCATTCTCATGGATTACTCAGGGGGTTAATGCAGACAAGAGGGGGGATCAGAAGGGGGAGGAGGAAGAGAGAAAAGTAGGAGAAGGCAAGTGCAGCTAGGCTAATTCATCTATAACTTTAATCTAATCCCTCCCTTTTCCCTTCTCCCCTCTGTGTGTGTGTGAGTGTGTGTGTGTGTGTATGTGCCTACAGGCATTCAAGTTACACATCCATCCCCCTTCACACAAACTCACTCACTTGAGTCTGCCTGAACACGTTCAGAGAAGATGAATCGAGCTGCAGAGTATTATTATTACTCTCTCTGTGTGTGTGTGTGTTAGTATACCTGACCCGGAGCTAAAACCTGCTGTGATTACAGACCGTAGACTAGGTGTGGCCTGACGGGGCGGTGTCACGGGCTTTGTCTGTAGGTCCGCGTGCAGCAGCAGCAGCAACCCACCAACCGGCACGAGGCTCCGCCTTTCGGGCAGAGGAAGTCCCGGAGCCACGCGCAGTCTGGGATCGAGCGAGCCGCTGCGCGCGCGTGTTTTAGTGAGTGTGTGTTTGCGTGTGCGTGTGGCTGGAAGTCCTCTTCTCTGCCCAGAGCCTAATAACGCACTGAGGGAGTCAGACTGGTTGAAGAAGCTGAGACGGAGCGGAGGACCTGTGCGAGCATCGTGCAACACATGAAGAACACTGAGAAACTTCGGTGGACTGTTCAGCTCCGTCTCCAGGCCAAGGAGGCTTTATTCTCTTATTTAATAGTAGTTTTTTTTTTTTTTTTAACCTTTTGAACGGATGAGATTTCGATGAGCACACCAAGTGGACTATGGGCCTTTTAATGTTTGATTTGAACCATGGGGACAGGTTGCTGTGTGTGTGCACTCGACTCTGGATTATTGCGTTAGGTACGTCACTTTCACCGTTCCTTTACCTCCACATGGCAGCTGTGTGTAAACCTGCACATCATCCAGATAGGCTCGGATCTGTCCGCCATGATTTCACAGTTTAGTGGCTTTTATCATCAAGTTTGGGTCTCAAACTGTGGCCAGTGGGCCACTTTCATCACACTGTCACCCTTTTCTGGCCCTTTTTTTTTTTTTTTTGTTTTTTTCTGACTGTGAAATGTAAATCTTAGTTTGACCCATTTTACAATAACAAAGTTGCTGTCGTCTTTCTAAAATGAACTTGTGACTTCAGCATTCCAGTACAACAATTAGTTAACTAGTTTAATTCATTCCAAGTATACTGTGAAATTACGAGTATGTTATTTTAGAGAGGTCAATAGCACTTGTATTCAGATAAGTGTACTCACCCATACAAGTACCTATTGATGCAAACACAGCCACGCTATCAACGTTCATGTCAGCATTCACAATTATCACCAATCTGAGTGTTAATACAGGGAAAAAACAAAAGCTTTTGTCCACTTTTGCTGTTGTTTTGTGTTTTTTTCTTTATTTGTTTTCCTTGTTCTATATGTTTTTGTGTTTTTTTTGTTGTCGTTTTCTGTGTTCCCTTGTAATTTTGTAATTTTCTTGTTTTCATTTTTGGAGTCATTCTATGTATTTTGTTGGATATTGTGTATATTATCATTTTATGTATTTTATTGCCATTTTGTGTGTTTCATTCTTTCGTGTGTTTTAAGAAGTCATTTTGTGCATATTTTTGTTCATTTTAGCTTGTGTTGTCTATTTTTGTCATCATTTTGTGTATTTTTAGGGGGTTATGCTACAAAGCTAGATAATTATATCCTGGATTTATCTCCATTAGCGGGCTTCACCTAACCAAACATTCCCTGTCAGAGAGAGGCTGTCCTACGAAGATTGATAACAACACGCTAATTTAAGACGAGTGGGTGGGGATTGCACTGTCCGACTAATCACTACAATGGAGAAACCTGGCAGAGCGATTTATTTATTTTTTTTACTATGGAGGAACAGCTTATGATCTTAAACAAATATAATGTATTTAAAACCATGATGACAGTAAAGAGCAACAGTGTTAGTGCAGCGTGCACCAGGAAGGACTGGTTAGGAGGCGGAGCTTTTATATTCGCACAGACCTGATCCACTTCAGCACCTGGTCCTGACCAGTTTAGGTGTTGCTTAAGTTTATAATTGTGAATAATTAAAATCCATAATTCAGACCAAAAACAACACTGTTCTTACAGAAAAGGCAGGAATGAAAGAACACAGGCAGGAAGCTGCTGGCTCTGTTAATGCATAAAAGCGTGAGATTATTTATGATATTAATCCATTGGATGATAAACGGACAGCGCTAATGCTGAACGAGTAACCTTAATCGCATCGGTATTAAGGTTTTCACTACTGCGATAACGTAACCTCAGATGCAGAGGTTTTTTCTTCCGTCTTCATCATTTGAGCAATATATATGTTCACCAATCAGAATCGCTGAGAACCGCCTTCCTGGTCTGCTGGCCAATCAGAGATGGTTACAGGACACACGCTTGTATGCACTACAGCCGAGTCTCTGAGTGCGCTAACAACAACTACACTCGGGCTCTATAAAATCCACCTTAATGGAATCACAGAATCAACCATTGAAAATGGAATTTACTGTTGAGAGCAGAAATGGACAGAATCGGGTTGAAACGCCGTCACCATGAGGAAAAAGGATGTTTTTTTTAATGCGGAAATGTCCTTCCCACTCTCATCTTGGCCACTTCAAACACCACCTAAACACCGTCTAACGTGGAAAACAACTATGCAAGTCATCACTGACTCTTAAATCATAGTCGACCAGTGCCCGCTTAACTTTAACTTGTCTGTTAAACTCCGTCCGTTTCTCATGTAGCACTGCTGTGCTCCGTGAGAACAGCAGCAGCTTTAAGAGGTAATCGAGCTTTGTAGCATACTCCCTTAAAGTAATTTGAAGCATTTTTCTGTCCTTTGTTTTGTGTATTTTGCTTGTTGGCACCCGAATTTGGCCCATGGGCCACAAGTTGCCCATGTGTGATCTAGACAATAAACAGTGTTGGTGATATTGTAAATGTATTCCAGGTAAACATCTCGTTTCTCGGTGCTTAAGAGTTTTTTTCTTCAACACATCCCACATCTCTGTATGTTCCACAGCTTTATTTTAAACGTAAACAAATGTGTTTACAGCTGTTGATGTTCTTTCACCTTCTGACTCATTAAACGATACAATCCCATTGATCGGGGCTCGAATTATGCTGGTATCAGAGTATTTTTCAGAATCAGGAAATCTCTGCTTATTTAGTTTGATTCTGGAAACGAAGGAGTATTTCCATTTGCTGCTTTCTTTGCTTTATTGTTTAACTGACCTTATCTACTAGGAGTTATTGATGAGTGTTTATTAGCTACAGTTAGCATTTTCTTTAGTGTTAAATCAAATGAAAGGTCAATTGCACTTTTTCTTCCCTGTTGTGTTTTTGGTAAGACACTTCAAGTTTCAGAGCCGTTGGTTTGGGATATTTTGACCTTTCTTTCCGTCCTCCACAAAAAAAAAGTTAAAATCAGGTGCTGAAGCTCAGTTGTTGATCCTTTTCTGTTCTCTCCTTTCACAGCTCTTGCTGGTAAAACCTCTCCCACCTCCTCTGATGCCCTCCTCAGCTCCTCAGCGTTGTCGGCAAGTCCGGCGCCGCCCAACGTTTACCTCCCTGTCAACTTTAAAATGTCCAATGCACAGCTGGCCTTCTTCCTGCGGGAGGCTCCAGTCTCTGGACCAACGCTTGGTGGCGGTGGTGGTAGCAGTAAGAGCAGCAGCCTCAGTCTGGGACACCCTTTGCAGCGCTCGGAGAGCTTTGTGGTGTTCCAGGCTAAAGACCTTCCTGCCATCAACATAAGCTTCGGGCCCTTTTCCCGGGATCAGGCCTTGTCCAAGGAGTTGCTCCAGCCAGCTAGTCCTCTGGATATTCCTGGTCAGCTGACAGTCAACTGGAAGGTTCGCGCTTTCATTGTCCAGGCGAGGGTGTTCTCCAACAACCCCACAGTTCAGGTATTCTTCTACATCGCCGGTCGGGATTGGGACGACTTCAAAGCTCAGGACAAGCTGCCGTGCATCCGTCTCCACGCCTTTCGCGATGTCCGCGAGATTAAAACTTCTTGCCGTATGAAAGGCAACCTGGCTCAGTGTCTGGCTCAGCTGGATCTGCCGCCGTCCTGGTTCAACACCAACGTGGCTCCACTGGGACGAAGGAAAGGCTCCGGGGACGCTCTGCTGGACGGTTTACCCAGCGAAACCCTTCAGGCCGAGCTCTACTACACTCTGCACGAGCCGAGCATGGAAGGAGAGTGTGGAGAGGGCTCGGGGCACCGGAATGGCTTTCTGGCCCAGCACCCCCTGCTGCGCATCGGGAGTATCAGCCTGTACCAGGCCGGTCAGGAGCAGCTGCTGGTGGATAAACAGTTGGATAAAAACATGTTCCTCAGGCTGCCTGAGAAGCCTCTGAAGCCTGGGGAGACGCTGAGGATCTTCCTCTACCTGATGCCAAACTCCACTGTGGAACAGTTCAGCCTCAAGTAAGTGGCCTCACTTTGAAAGTAAATATCTTCTCTCTTCAGGTTTGTTTTTATCTAAATTTTTATATAAATTATTATTTTTCTGTTGAAGGTAAGCTTCTCTTTGAGCAAATCTTCAATGAAAATGAGGATTCTTAATGTCCAGAAAGTCCTCTAATAGAACCTTAACCTCATCACCAAAGCTCTTACAGTTCTAATTGTTATGGTCGACCTCATGATCATATAAAGCTTTGAATTAACAGTGTTTTATGGTCAGTGTCCCTCTGAGTGTGGCCTGTGTTGTGTCCCCTCCATGCTTCTCTCTCTGAGTTGGTCCTTAAGTGCGTTTTTTTTTTTTTTGATAGTTCAACCAGGAAAATGAGCATATCATCAGACATTTAATGCTTTTAATTAATTCCGCTCCCTCATTGCCAAATGATGGCCTGGCATTAATTAAAGACGAATGTGATGAAGGGGCAGATGTGAGGTTAAGGAGCAGCACATCCACCCTTTAAATCTGTCTGCTTTCTCTTGTGTGGATAATTTGAAGTGAAACCCAATACTGCAGGACAGAAAGAGTGACCTGATGCCTAAACATGGGCTACAGTACCTCTGTCCAGTTTCTGAACACCTTAACCTGCCTCCACTTTGTTACATCCTATGTTTAACAAAGCATATTTTTTTTGCTAATTAATGCTCATAGAATATTAAATTGGCATCTAATAAGAATATGTTGGACTGAATTTAAGAAGAGGATTTGACTGATAGTGTAACTCCATCATAGCTTTTACTGTTATAATCCAATGCCTTTTTGTTCCTACATTTTCAGAACATTTCGATAATAATTGACATCATCTGAGTTGAGATCACAACTGTGATGCCTCCTGCAATGTTGCATTTTTTTCTGAGCCTCCATGAAAAAGACAGATGAGCTCATTGCTAATCCTGGTATATATGTGCGTGTTTGTGTGGGCTGACTTGCTGTGCATGCATTTATGCTGCTTTTATTGGGGAGCACCGTGTTTGTAGTGGAACTGGGATTTTTTTTGTGTGCACAAGCAATACACACATGCAGGGACATTAGTCAGTGTGAATGTGTTAGATCAACTCTCATTCTTATCTATAGTTATGTAATTTGTTTAAGGGTTAGGATTGATGGGTGATGGCTGCATAGATTATAGATGGAAATATACTAGAGGCACTAAACACTCGATCAGTGGTTCCTGGGGGAATAGATGCTAGATAAATACTGCATAGATTGAGAGATAGACGTTAGATAGATGCACAGGGCTTGAGACTGCTACCAAATTAGTGTCATATGGAAGTATTTTTTAGTGTGTGCGAGTGAAATTTTCATCTGGTCTCATCTGTACGAGTGCGTAGAGTAGGGCTGCCAACTTTGGTTGTTTAGTCGACTAATTGGTCGATGCCGTCGTGGTCGACCAAGATTTTCATTGGTCGACCAGCAATAGTGTCAGTTTCAATACCGTAAAAAAAAAAAAAAATGCAATGCAATTATGTAGGTGATAAGGATAACATATAAATATAATGTATTTAATGCCTAAACATGATTCTATGTCCGGCAACAGCCATGTGAGTGCGTGCGCCGCTGCAAAAAAAAAGCAAGTGTTGCGCTTCAGCTGTCACTGTGCTGTCCTCAGAACAGATCAGATCAAAGAGCAGAGAGGGAACAAATTAAGACAGGCTTGAAACACAAGCATCCACTGTTAAATCAATCCTTTTTCTGCACAAGAACATGGATTATTCTTATATTTGATACCTGGATTATGTAAACAGATCCACTGCTGTTTCTGGCGCCGCGGGGCACACTGCATCCCTGTGTTTGACGTGCGTATGTTTCCTCGTGCGTTGATCTGATGTTGACATTAACAGTTGTTCATTAATAAAACCAGGCTTACCACTAAAACAAACGTAAATATGTTATTTGTATGAGGAAAAAAATAGGTTTTAATTGTCGGTGTGAGGTCGGGCTCTGATATAAATACCTAATGTCTCTCGGACCTGTAGGTTTCACTTTTGCTTTGTCCGGTTTTGGTCAAAGCTCAAATAAGATTCATGTCATAAATGGTCTGTGTTTAAAAGCAAATCGGCACCACAAAACGCCAAAACAAAATATTTGTCTTTTTTTCTTTCTCCTCATCCTCCTCTGCACCTGCTCATTCATTATCCGTTTTTTTTTTTTTTTTTTTTTTTGGTCGACTATTCGCTACCTGTGCCATAGTCTTGGTCGACCAATCATTTTTTTGGTTGTCTACAAGCCCTAGCGTAGCGTAGCGCTGAGGCGTCTGGGCAAGTGTAGCAACAGAGCACATGTGGGGCGTGCCTAGCGGACGTGGGGCAGGGGACGAGGAAGAACGCACACGTGCAGCGCATACACTATTTCACACCGAAGCCGGACAAACTTCAGAAAAACAAGCGTTTTGCTATTTTAAAGGCAGTAAAACTACAAGTGAAAGTCAAAGTATACACACATACACACTATGCCAGTTAAGTCAACTATTCATCAGCATGCATGGCAACTAGAAAAGTTTGTGTAGAGCCCTGATCAGTGTTGGGAACGTTACTTTGAAAAAGTAATTAGTTATAGTTACTCACTACTTGATCCAAAAAGTAACTGAATTACTTTATAATAAAAGTAACTCATTACCAAGGAAAGCAACTATTTGCGTTACTGTTTAAAAAAAAAAAAGTTGCTCTATGTCAAAGAATTCAGATTTTTTAGATGAATGTGTTGTTGTGAGGTGCTTCATTAAATTCAAGCTGCTTACAACGGATGTGGACAAAGTCTTCACTCTCGGATATAATGTACACTTCACATGTATGTTCTTGCCTTTGACCACAATTAATTTAAAGTAGTGTATGTAACGCCACCTTAAAAATGCCAACTTTTCATCAGACTGCTCCACAACTTAATATAATAGGCACAGTGAAGGCTAATGGCACAATAAGTAACAATGACCGTCAGAATTACAAAAGTCTGGTATGTTATGATTAAGATATTGTAAATATTTAAAGGCTAGGACTATTCATATGAAACACAATAGAGCTAGAAACAACTATAATGTAACCTATAGCCTTATGACATGACAAGACGCACAATCTCTTTCTTTTTGTTTCTTTTATTCTCTTTTAATTAAAGCTCACAGCACAAAGCTGGCATGCACTAGGATTGGTAACCTCTTAAATGTCGCATGTTCATTTACAATATCTGTCTTTTTTAGTGCACTGTTTATTTTATTTCTGCTAACATGATGACCAGTGAAATTGTAACACTATTTTATATGAGCGCCTAATACAAACCAGTCACGAGATAACATGACCACCAGTCAAATTGATGACGGCGGCGACATCTCCGGTCAGCTCTGCTATTGTTTTTAGCTGCCAGCTAGCAGCATTTCTACTGTGAATGTCTCACTTCTCTTGGTTCAAGTAGCACGGCAGAGAAACTTAATTTCTGCTGCTTTGTCTGGCTCTTTTCCGGACTTTCGTCCTCTGCTGTTTTTCTCTTTGCCGCACCTGCATCTGTCACTTGGTGTTAGTGTGGCACCGGTCCAGGTGTTTCTTCAAGTTACTGGTGCTGCTTTTCACATCTCAGGTTAAAATGCAATGTAACTCGGGTTACTGAGACTTGTAACAGGTATAATATTACCAAAATTTCATTAGTAATGCGCTACATTACTGCATTACAACAAAGAGTAATACATTACTTTTGTAATGCGTTACTCCCAACACTGTACATGCCTTATAGATAGATAATAGATACTAAATGGATAGATCCAGGTAGGTAGATACCAGATAGATAATATCATGATGGATTGATTGATTCTAGATTCTTAGATACTAGTAGCTAGATTTGTAAATGTCATGTTTTTAGACTTTAATGTAATTGAATACAAATGTGTAGGGCCTGTTAATTTCCGTTTAAAATTTTTCCCAAAGTCTGTTTCAGCATGCTAATTTCTGTATTATTCCCATCTTTTGATAATTTGATGTAGCTACTGCCAAACCAAATGTCCCCAAATCCTGACATAGATGCTTCATATGCAATAATTAAGGTGAATCTTGTTAATAATTGGTAATTTTCAGTGCATTCGAAAGTTAAAAAAAGGACATTCAATACTAGCGAGCGGGACTACGCAGTCTCACAAGATTTTACAAGATCTCTAAAAATCAATTTGTTTCACGTTGATCTGTAGATGTTGCACTTGTTTTCCTTACTCTGTGGTCAAACTGGTACTAAGGCTTTGTTATTAAGGATTTACTGCTCTGTTTGAAGTGGAATAAAGAGTTTTAACAGCTAACTCCAGATGAGCTGATGATGAAATCCACTGTAAATATGAAGGCTGTAATAATCTCTTTTTGAGATTCACAGGGAATAAATTAAGCCTCATTAAGTCATTAATGCCTCCTCTGAATGCCAGATGAAGTTATCCCTGCTATTAGTTCCCCCTCCTACGGTGAAGCAGTTGTACAGGTTATGACTCTCTCCATTGAAAACATCTGTTTTCCTCTCGGAAAGAAAACCTGTTCCTACTGCTATAGCAACGTCCACTCCAATGGTGATCTTCACCGCAGTCATCTGTTCATTAACGTACCAAGCACTTTTCCTGGCTGACCCAGGCTGCAGTGGCACCCGGTTTAATCTGAGGAGAGGGTTATTCCGAGAGTCTTTTGTTCACCGTGCATTGTGCTGTTCCTACAAGAGGAATACAAGAAGAAGGTTTTGTCACATCCCCGCCTACTGAAACATTCAGCTGACCGCCTGAGTTCTCCTCCGACAATGTGCCTCACCATGTGGTAGGACTGGGATGGAAAGCAGTGGTAACTCATCACCTCAACGGGGAGTTACTTCAGACACATGTGGAGTAAGGTTTAAAGAGCAACATGGATCTGAATGCCTCCTCCTCGTTAGCCACTGCTCATTACGGCTGTCCTTTTTTGATGGACGTAAAAAGTATGAATACTTTTTTTATCGAAGTAGGTTTTTAGCTACTTTCATAGAGCCTCCAATTTTCCATTTTTACTTTTCTCTTTTCTGTTCCTATTCATCACCTTTCCCTAATTAGTTGTTATTATTGGCTATTATCGTGACAGACATGCCTGATACAGTGTATCAAGTTAAAGCTGCTGGGGACCATTATTTTTTGTAACAGTCAACAACAGTGAATAAATTGTTCTTATCCACTACTGATGCCAGCATGTCCCCAAAAAACTACCAAAGAACACTTTTCAGTTGTCATGGATTGGAAGTTGTTGACTACACAAGCAGATTTTATGTTTATGTTGTGGCTCACATGGAAAAACCGGAATGTGGCCGAAGTTGAAGGTCTCACGCAATATCACGGGGGAATACTATCAACTAACCAGAACAAAAATGGCACTGTCGACCTTTACTAATAAAGAAACAAGCAATCAATGTAAGAATTAAGGAAAAACACTTCTTTACATCTGTCTACGGGACTCCACATCCCACAATGCAATGCACAGAACTTTTCCAGAGTTCAAGTCACATGGCCTATTGTCAACAAACAATGTTTATGATGGAGATGAAAGCAGACTGTCGAGCAGCAATTTTCACCTCTGACATTTGGTGTGAGTAAATTATCTTTTATTTATTGCTCTATGGCGCCTACGATATGTCTATCTGTTAAAGGTTATCGTCCTCAGCAGCTTCAACTATTGTTACTAATTTCATATTTCTATGATTCATATGTTTGAGAGAACGTCACACTGAATTAACCGCGGATTAACTAGCACTAGGTTCGGGTGGATAACACATTTGCTACGATAACCACTAATGTAATGATAATATATCATAGCTAGGCAAGACCTATATTCGCAAGGTGAAAATTACAACCTCTTTTTGGGTTGTTGACAAGTTATATAATGTAGAAAAAAACAGAACACTGACCTTGACCTTAAATATGACCTTGAGCAATATGTCAAGGTCACACATTGAAAGGAAATGTTGTTCAATGTTGCAATCTGAGCACAGTATCTGAATTTGTGGCCAAGTTGTAACTTTAAGAACTTTGACCCCTACCAATCTTTTTACTGGTAGGTCATGCAGCGTTGGTCTAATGAAATAAAATACTACACTTGAGATGAGCTTTTCATAAATGTAAGCATCAAACTTGCATGATAAATATTCATAGAGATATGGAAAATGTTGGTTTTTGACACTTGACGTGACCTTGGCCATGTCCTTGACATTTTGGCTCCAAAAAAGGTCAACAAAACATCCTTGACATTGCCCCTATGAGATTACATTTGTTACCATTAGGGATGTAACGATTCACTCAACTCCCGATACGATTCGATTCACGATATTGGGTTCACGATACGATTCTCTCACGACTTATTTTACAAATAAGTAAATAAAAAAACTAGAAAATACTGCACTATTTTCCTTTTATTTTTCATTGTCAAAAGAATCCCTTGATAAACTGTTCAAAATAATGCAATTTAACTAAAAATAAATCTTGAATTAAATAAATAAAAGAATAATACAAATGAAGAAGAAGCTTATTAATTTAAATTCTGGTTCTATAATAAACAATGCAAAACTGCATAATAGTTATTTTTCTTTTTAAAAGTGCAACTGAAAATGTATTTTGTGCTTTAACAATTGGACTTAAAAAAAAAAAAAGTCATTGCCCTGTATTTACGTCAGATATTTGTTTGGACCAGCAGAGGGCGCTGGTAACCCCGTGGTCGGTTGGCATGCAGCTAATCTAGCAGTGAAGAAGAGAAGCTATGCTAGCAGACAGAGCTAATAGAATAACGTGACTTTTACAGATATTCATGTAATATTACAGATATTCTTTCGGTGCTAAAGGGGTAAGGAATCATTTATTAACATATTTAAGAGTAGAAGGCAGCCAGAAAGAAAGTATTAGCCGACTCCGCCCGCCGCCTACACTTCTGGATAGCGCCCTCTGCTGGTTAAAAAAAGTACTGCGATTCAATTTTCAGAAGATCGATATCAATCGTGATACCTATGAATCGATTTTTAACTGCCTTACGATTAATCGTTGCATCCCTAGTTACCATTGTTTTGAAATGTCAAGAACTTTTAAACATCCTAAATAAATAAAAGAAAACTGCATTTGAATAAAAATCACAACTGAAATAAAATAAACCAGCAACACTGCCAATCCAGTGAGGAGTTTTGTAATCCCATTCACACAAGAAGTATAATTATAGTTTAGTCCACATGTGTCAAATTAATTTAGTTTATGGGCCACATTCACCACACTGATTTAAAGCTGGCCACGTTATCTCAGTCCTGTTCTGAATCAGATCAGAGTCTATGATGGGATGAATCTGGACTGTACACACTGCAGCTTTAAGATTGGCCTTCACTAGCGATAAAAGGACCTAACCCTGAAACAAAGCCGTCCAAATACTTTTTTCCACTTAATGTGTCTTTACATTCATTATACCTTAATACATTTATATATATATATTTGTTGTTAAAAATAGGGCAAAGTAATTGTAAAATTTGTCCATTTAATTTTGCTGAGCCATTATCAATCCAACACGCGTTATTAAAAGTAAATGTTGATTTTTATTAATTTTTTTTTTTAAATATATTTTTTTACATATTAGAAGGTGTGCGAGTGGTTTATTTTGAAACTATTTTGTACTTTGGTAAGGGATGCATGTGCTGTTGCCAGCTTTGTTTTTCAGATTGCTGACCTGTTCTTGCACATGATGGCCTGTCAGGCAGGGAGCAAAGGCTGCTGGGAGTTGTGCCTGTATTGTTCCACTGCTACAGCGGTGTTGTCAGAAGTGTGCAGTGTGTGTGTCATCAGGAGCACAGGGCATGTGAGGAGAGCAGGGAGGCCGTGCCACATGCAGGAGCTGTAAAATAGGTTTGGTTTGCTTGCTGTTCAAAGTGTGAAGGGATGATTCCTCCACAATGTTTCACAGACGTGATAAAAAGTCTGCTCCAACTGTCAGAAGTCCACAAAAAGATGCGAGAGTTGTCCTGTCTTGCAGTCCTCAGGAGATTGAACCTTAATGATTCTCTAGTTTCACTCATTTTATTATGATTAAATCTCAAGTATCAAAGCATTTTCAAGTCCTTTAGGGATCTTGGCCTAAACCTTGGTGTCCTAAACTGTCTTGACTTCTCCTGTCTTTTTTGCCTTGTTCATTCTTGCATCAAACATATTGTTTTTGACTTGTCTTATCCAGTTGTCTTTTAGCATATCCTGTCTTGACTTTTTCTTTCCTGTTTTGTCTTGACGTGTCTTGTCTTGTCCTGTGTTATCCAGTCTTGTCTTCTATTTAATTGTCTTTACTTGTTCTGACAATTCCTGACCAGTTTGGTCTTTTGCATTCCTGTCTTGACTCATCCTGTCTTGTTTTGTCTTGTCTAATACTGTTCATTCTTGTCTTATCATATCTTGTTCTAACTTTTCCAGTCTTGTCCCCGCATTTCTTTTCATATTATGTATTGTGCAGTCGAATATTGTCATTCTATTTCTTGTCGTATGTTAATTTGTCTTGAATTTTCATGTCCTGTCTTGATTCATCCTGTCCTGGTGTTTTTTCCACTCTTATCCAGTCTTGTTTTCTCATTTATTGTCTCTTGTCTTGATTAACGAATAATGTCTATTTGTTTTTTGTCTTGACTTTTCGTGTCCTGTTTTGTCTTGTAAATTCTTATCTTGCCATGTCTTGTCTTTTTCTATCAATTCTAGTCTTCACATTAGCAGTGTTACCTTTCATGTCTTGGCTTTTCTTGTCCTGACTTGTCTTCTACATCTTTACTTGTCCTGTCTCATCTAGTCTTTTCATTTATAACCTTATCCTGTCGTCTGCGGCCTCTGACTCCTATCCTGTTCTTTACATACTTGTCTTATGATATATAGAAATGTCCTGCCTAATTTCTTATCCTGTCTACTCTTGTCATATCTTGTACTGTCTTGTCCACGTTTATGGACCTCAGTCACTTTTTGGATTTACTGTATATCGTTGGAAAGCTGAGCATTTCCAACATTAGGGTGATGAATAAAGCCTCTGAAAGTTAATTTTATTGATTGATAAATAATGAGGTTGCTGCTTCAGTCAGAAGGTCAAGGGCTTTGTCCAATGATGAGTATGTATTGTTTTTTTCCAAGGTTTCTTCCCACAGAGCGAAATCTCCTGAGAACCCATGACCATGATGGATCCAGTTATGAAATCCTGCACCTAAAGGTTCAAAAAGGATTGTTCATGTTAGCATGAGGCAATACTGGGAACCAGGAACTGTGGTTGGTTAACCACAGTGCCGAAGTGAAATCACTTTTAAGGTCTAAAGAATAAGCAAATGGCATTAAAACTCCTGGAGGGTGTCACCTTAAACAATAATTATCTGCCTTTCCACTTCTCATGCTGCTCCGTCAGCTCTCCAAAGGTCCCCTGTTCAAAATTATCCCTGACAATCGCTAAAGTGAGTGCACGCACTGTGAAATACGTCATTTAAATGTAGAACCCACAGAGATTAATCATCTCACTCGGCAGCTCCATGGCTCCTTGTGGCTCCATGCTTTTCAAGTACAGCACGACCTTATGCAGGAAGAGCATCAAAAACTCTCAATGTTTGGGACCAAAAGTATCCACTGTGCCATATGCACCTCTTACTTTTCTTCCAGATTGAGGCAGTAGTGGAGTTCTGACCCAGCAATGATATACCAGTATACCACAATTTAGTTTACATTAGAAAGGTAAAGACGAGAAGAAATATTCAAAAATAGCAACAAAAAAGGGTTAGTAATTTAAATATGATAAAACTTGTTGGCTCCAAAGTCCTTAAAGCACTTTTTGAGGCTGACTAACCCCTAAACCAGTGTTTTTCAACTTTGGGTTCTTAACCCCATGTGGGGTCACCTGAAATCTGAATGGGGTCGCGTGAAATGTGTTAAAAATAATTACTGATTAAAAATACATTTGATAAAAAATATCTATATTATTATTATTCAAATTAAAACACCACACAATCATGAACTGTTTTCTTTCTTTCACTTTCTCAAATATAAATCTAGTTGAAATAAAGAAAAGAAGAAAGAGAAAAAGGGAGAAGACAGAGTATAAAATTATCTGAGCTGTTGCATCTTGTCACTGTGTACATTAATCCTGTCTGCTCTGTATTTGTTACACAGTATAGCAACAAACATGATTAAAAACTAATTACAGAACAAAATGATATTTGTGATATAAAAAGGGGTCACGAACCAAAAAAAGTTTAAGAACCACTGCCTTTTAACCCTGTAAACAAACTACAGACTTTCCAGTGGGGGTGAGGCACACAACCAGAATAAATATGATCCACACAATAAAAATAGAGCACATATGCTTGGGTCGATTTAAAAAGATATATCACAATAACAATACCCATGGCTGATTTAATCTGATAGATTGTTACAAACTAATTGCATATACCGCGATAGCATGTTGTTCAACTTGTTTGTTCTCTGGATGAGTTGGCTTTGCCATCTGTGATATTTCTGATGTTATTTTTTATTAAATTGAGCTTTCACCTCCCTGGATGAGGAGGGAATTGTCTTCACTCTGCTTTCCTCACACTGGTTTATTTGGAGCTGCAGTAAGGAGGCCGTGCATGCTGCTTACCCAGAATAGGATGACACACAGCAGTATGCTTTGAAATGAACCTAGTGATGAACTGCTGATTTAGATTTTGGTGACTCATTGATATTTTTGCCCGAGTAAACAAAATCTGCATTGCAGCACGCACACATACGCATTAGTGTCTTCATCCATGTGGGGGAGATGCAGACGAGGCGCTCTAGCGTGAGCCTCGGGTGAAGTGCGCAGCGTTGCAACGCCAACCCTCCAAAGTAAATCTCATGGAGAGGAAGCGCGGTGGAGTTCGGTCGGTGACCCACATTCTGTCACAGCGACATCGTCCCTGCAGCAAGATGCTCGCTCACGCCTCCCTGACCCCAGCCTCTGCTTCCTGCCAGCGCTGTGCTCGTTGTCCCATGCGTCGCTGTCAGTGTCTCCTCCTTTCCGCGCCAAGCTTTGATGGGAAATGTCAGCACCTCTCGCTCGCACTCAGATCGTATGACTTCAGAAGTGATGCTCGCACCACAGGCTGTCTCGTTGGGATACGTCGGGTGACGGAGTGAAGCGCTGTTTAACTCCACAGCAGGGGAGCTGGGCTCATAGTGCTTTTACACTGACACGACAACATCTGGCCTCTGTGAGTGTCTGATTCAGAGCTGCAGCTTCACTTTCAGCTTCTATCTTTGCTCTAGGTAAAACCTGTCAATAGAAATGAAGCGTGTTTATTAGGAAGTCTCTTATCCAATGGCAACCGGTCATGATCGGCCGATACAGTGAAAACATAGGTTATAATTTTCATGAAAGCCGATCACAAACAGGCTGATTACGTAGCAAATTCTGACCTCTAAAATGTCCCTTCTGTGGATTTTACACTGTTTGATAAAGATGGTAAAATTTTAGTTGCTGAGGTCTCCATAAGGTCTGTAAATATGTAATTATCACTATATAAATCTTTTTTCTATTTCTATTTTTCTATTTATAAATAGCTTCTGTTAATGTAATGATTATTTATCTTATTGTACTATTTTTCAGGTATATTTTGGGCCTTTGTTGCCTTCTGTTGTATTTTTTTACTGCACTTTATCCGATGTGAGCTGCCATGACTAGGGATGTCCGATAAAATATCAGCGCGAATCATACATACTTTAATTACTTATTTTGTAGTGTTAGAAAAGGCTTGATCGAGTGATGTTACTCAAACAGAGAATAATAGTCAGCTACAGTAGGTTTCTTTGTTGGAGTTTGAACCATAGTCACCTATGGATAGAAGTGTTGGAGCGGAACATTTTATCGGAGCGCTTATATCAGCGATTTTAGATGCAGTCTGATGAAATCAGATATTCGTTTTCTGGCTGATATTGGACCGATGTCCGATATCAATATCTGATCGGGACACTTCTAGCCATGGCAGTAACTTTCCCCACTGTGGGATCAATAAAGCTATCTAATCTATCAAATCTATTTGCTCAGTAAGGATACTTGAACTAAATTATAAAGACATCTTAATTGAAATATTATATGTATTGACTATTTGACTATTATTGTAAATGTACAATTTAGAAACTGCATTTGGAGTAAAATAGCACTGAAAACAAACTGAGTTGAAATGTTTGACAAACTGTACGTATAGTGATTACTTAAATGTCCAGTATTATGCTATTATTACACCCATCTCCAATTGTTCTAACAACTCCAGTTGTCCAGAGTTTTAGCCTTCTGGAAAATCACTTTCAGACCGCTCCTAAAAACAGCGCATTTTTTGTGGTTTTCATACATATGCATGAGTAGGCGTGTCTGTAGACGCCGACTCTACGCCTTGCTCTTGGAGAGGGCTTGGCTTGCATTTAGGGTTGCACGATTTTGACAAAAAACCTAATTGCGATTTTTCTGACATATTGCGATTTGATTTACGTTTTTTTTTTTTTTTTTCCAAATTCAGTTTTCCACATTAATCTTTTAAAATTCAGTTTTCCACATTAATCTTTTAAAATTCAGAAGTAAGTATTTAGAAATAATACATTTTTTCAGAGAATATTAGCTTTTAACTCATGCTTCGAAACAAAACAAATACTAATAAATAAAAAACCCATAATTAAACAAAAATGTATGTAAAAAATAAAAATGTAATTTAAAATGAGTAAGATATAATTAAAAGGTACATATAAGTTTTAGTGACATGGATTATTCGGACTGCTCCTTTTTAATTATTCATGTCAGATAAAGATGTAAGAGAGCAGCATTAATGTCACCCAATTCCCCCTCAGGGATCAATGGTTTACTGAATCTGAGCAGGTTTATTGATTTAAATTCACCTAATATAAATTATCCTGATGACATCATTTGAGACCATAATGATTTAACAAAAACAAATGGACGCAAGGATGCATCAGTTATTTCACCACTAGGGGCCAGAATATTTGACAGTATCAGAAGTTATCATTGACCTACAGTGTTTCAGACTCTACAATCCCTGGTATCCATGGTCTCGTCCACAACAACAGAACTTTATCCACTGATCTTCTGTAGCTCTGATGAGATGTTGCTTAAACTCTGAGCAGGTAAAACTGATTAAAGCTAATCATGTTCTCACGGAGCGCTGCAGCGCTACATGAGAAACAGACGGAGCTCCACAGACACATAAAAGCAGGCACTGGTCAGCTCTGATTTAGGAGTCAGTGATGATTTGCGTAGTTTTTTTGGCAGTTTAGACGGTGTTTAGTGCGCTTTAGACGGTATTTGAAGCAGGAGGTGGGAAGGCGGTGCACTTAATAAGCGGTCCCCGAAACATTTCCCCATATAAAAATGTCCTTTTCCTCACAGTGACGCCGTTTCGACCCGATTCTGTCCATTTCCGCGTTCAACGGTAGATTCTGTTTCTATTGGTCGATTCTGTGATTCTGTTAACGTGGATTTTATAGTGCCCTGGTGTAATTATTGTGAGCGCACTCAGCTGAAGGGTAACTGAGACTCGCTGCAGCGCATACAAGCTTGTGTCCTGTAACCATCTCTGATTGGCCAGCAGCCCAGGAAGGCGGTTTTTGGCGATTCTGATTGGTGAACATATATGTCACTCAAATGATGTGAATGGCGATACGAGGCGCTATATGCCTGATAAAACGGAATCTGATTGTGAGCGCTCATGCTCCGTTTCGGATTATCTGTATACTGAACGTAAAGATATGAACTGTGGATATACCGTAGTGATGATGCCTTGCCTTTGCCACGTTTGTTTTATCTGTGAGGTAGTCTGAGAGGGAGGAGCTAACGTTCTGTTGAAGGGTAGGAGGAGCGAGGATTGTCAGGAGGAGGAGTTTCCCCCTTATCCAACTTTAGCCTCAGAATGAAGCTAACAGAATGTATATCACTGTAGAAAAACCATCATAAAGTAGATTTTTCATAATACTGCCCCTTTAAGGAAGCGCTCCATTCATGTAACTCCAGCTGGTTTGATGAGGCATCCGATCAATCTGATGGTTGTAGACGTACATGTTTTAAGGCGTCCACCTTGTTCAGCTGGATGACATGCATGGATCTGTAGGAAGATGTCTGATAGTAGCTTCCAAATGCTGCAGCATTATGAAAGTCACAATTCTCATTTCTTTGTTAGTACAACACTAAAATCCATCCACTGCATGTTCCTGATGGGAGCACTGGAAGTCTTATTATTCTAACATTTGAGACTAAAAGTGATGATCACTGAAGCGTTCCTTTGTGAAGTTTGCTTCTTTGGGAATAATAATGAATTTTAACATGTTTAAAACATAAAGGATGGATTTCTTTGATCTCAGTCTAGGTAAAAACTGTCATAACGTTGACGTGTTGCTTGAAGCTGCTTCTTTCCTCATTTACAAACAAGTCGTGTAAGGTCAGGACATGGGGAGGAAAGAGGGGAGGGGTATTTATAATTGGGAAGATTTTTAATTTGTGTGTGACTCTCCTTTAAAGTCCTTTGGCACATGTTGTAAAACGGGGAAATAAGCTGCACGAGCCAAGATTTTAATGAAATGAGCTGTTTTGAGCTCCAGTTAGCTTTATAACTCCTCAAAAAAAGTTGCGTGCGTCAGCGGTCTGTGCAGTTATCCACACAGGTTTGCTCTGGGTTTTTGCTTTCACTGAAATAATTTGCTGTTTTCTCCTTCTCAAACCTTTGAATAGACCAGCTGAGTAAATATGGTTTAGTGATTCTAGTGTTTGTTCCCTTGGAGGAGTCCCATCTTAAATCTGTCCAGGGCTTTTTTGCGTTTTTTACTCTGCACATTGCTGATAATTTGCTGGTTTGAGACAAACAATTGCAGTCAAGAAGCCAATTTATGAACCTAATTTAATGCAAATCTGCATACTTCATCTGCATCATGTGAGAAGCTTTCACTGTACCGGGTTTGCTCCATTAAACTTGTTTTCAGGTGAATAATAGGAGCTCCACACATAATTTAGTGTTGTTAACACAGCCAGGCAGGCAGACCACTGCCTGCACCCTCAGTGGGGAACACTCATTCTTCCTCTATTGTCATGAAAAGGCTGTTTACTGTAACTCCAATTCATTAACTTGCTGGACCAGGCCGGACCCACAAGTTGGGTGATTAGAGACACGAAAAAAAGCTTGGTTTGGAGCTACTGAAATAATTTCTGGACATGTACAACATTCAAAATCATTAATGAAAGAAAACGGATATTTTGAAGAATTAATTTCTTTGAAATTCAGAATCTCGTCAACCATAAACCTTTAATTCTCAACTAATAATGCTTTAACAATCTGTGACCCAAAATGACGATTACTCACTAATACCGAGTACCACCTATCGATGCAAATGTAAAGTGTGAACACACCTATGTAAGTTATTTCTTGTACAGTAAGTGAGTTTTTTTTATTTGTGTAGCATGAATAAATTTTACCTTTTGTCTTAAGTTTGCCTTTGTGTGATTACATCATTGGAATCAGTTTATTTTAAATCATCTTATACAAACTATTGTTTTGATGCCATAATTTGCCTTAAAACACTATGAATTGTATCAATTTTTGAATCGTGACCCTAAGAATCGGAATCGAATCGTAAGACACCCAAGGATTCACATCCCTAGTAGACGGTATACTGTAAATGATATAAAGTTGGTCTACTGTAGAGATTTGGACTCTATCGAGCCATTGTTGATGAGGTCATTGTGTCTGCCTCGGTGTTACAATGGGTTTAAGCACAGAGAGCACAGAGCAGGAGGAGCTGGTGTAATGGTGTGTGATACGTCACTGATTTGGACCTGGTTTAGAGTTAAAATGTGATAGTGAGCAGAAAAATGTCATTTGCAAGATGTGTCGAGTGTCAGTGCTGCCCTTCAGCCCAACCGCAGACCATTGTTTAAGTTTTTTCAAGAAGTACTCTCTATGATAAAAAAAAGAGTAAGCATTGAACTGATATAACAAAAGCCATTACAGCACACCCCAGACATGGTCCGTTTCCAATCAGTGGAACGCAGCGGGTATCGAGACATTAAATCCTTTCATCCACGATACGTAGCACTGAGCCGCAATACTTTAATGTGACGGAAAAGCCAATCTGTTTGGCCAGCTCCAGGAGAAAGTTGAAGAGACTTCCGTGAAGTAAAGTATTTTCTAACTATACGCACCACAGAGCCTTATATCATCCTCACGATCCATTTCATAACCAATGTGTGAGAACTGTCCAGCCGGTGCTTACAGACTTCATATTTCCCTGATGACCACACGAGTGTAGCAATAGCTGAAGGATTAAAGGATGGGCTAGAGTCATGGGGTGTCAGGGAAAAATCTGCGCAACCACGACAACTGGACAAATGTGGGGAAGGCAGTGACTCTAAAGGCTGCAGTGCTTCACTTACAGACTCCATCTCGCTATTGGTAGGGTAAAACTCCCCTTTGTAAGAGAGTGATATTATAGCTTTGTATTATGTTGATTGTAGCTGGATTTATTAATTTTTGTGTTTTTAAAGAAGTGAGCAATGCAATTGTTGTTGGCAATGAATTCACTATTTTTCATTATAGCCTTTTACACTGTTTTTATTTAAAATATTAGCACCATAGTTTTAATTTAGAGTTTTGAGATCTTCAGAATAAATCTTCTCAAACTTAGATTTTATCTTTTTTGTTTTTGTTGTTTTAATTCAGTCATACAGGGACACTTCCAATTGTAATTTTTACATTTTAAGTTTGCATTGCAATGTATACCTTTACCGTTAAACAATTCAATTTATACCGTGATATTGCCCAGTCCTACTATATGACACAGTCATGTTTTGGGAAATATAATGCTTTTTTAGGATATTTTTTGCCATAAAACTTGTGGCATAATGTCTAGAAGTCACAGTAATAACGGACAGACATCTCCTACTACATAATAATAACATAACTTCTATTGCATAGAAATATGATATTAATAATAGTTAACTCAACCATACTACGCAATTTTAGCATGATTTTGGAAAGTTTACTAGCCAGTAATGATATCTGATGAGGGAAAGCTGATGAAATAGAAACAAACGGAATTGGGTGAACTGAAATGGAAAATTGGACGCTTTAGATCATGTGGGCAGTAATCTATCTGGATCTGCATTAGGGAGAGGAAGATACTCTTACCCTGAGTCATAATGAGCTGTTGTAATATTCATATATATATATATACACACACTATATATACTTTCTAAATACCAATTTCCAACCAGTCATCTCAGTCAAAGGCTTTTATTTTGAAACCAACTGCTGCACTCATTCCAAACTTCTGTGGTCTTATCCTCCATACAAATGCACTGGGCACCAATCAGTAGTTTAGTTGTGTTCGTTCTACTTTATATATACTACTACTACTTTTCATCACAGCTGAACAATTATCAGGAAATGTCTCCTTACAGCAAGAGGTTTCACCTCATCAAGGCTTTCTGTTTACATGTTCTCCTATCATGGTACACGATGAACTAATTGGCGACAATGTGTGAAATTATAGTCCAGAAACACATCATCAACCTGCATGCTCTGTATTCTGCCTTTAATGTCTGATATTCATGAGATATGATTCCTGTTTCATTGTAAGGGGTGTGCTGCTCTTTATATAGCCGTCGATGGGCCTGTACTCAGAAGTTTGTTTGTGTGACAGATGGATAAAAAAACAACAGACTGAAGCATTTTCTCTCCTTTCAATTTCATCCAAAGTATATTTGAATATTACTTCATCCTCCTGCAGAATGTTTAGTTTGATCCTGAGTTCCTAAGCAAGATACACACCTCTGCACCATACAGGGTATTCTAAGACACTGAACTTTAAGTTTTCATTATCTGTAAACCATAATAATCAACATTTCAAGAAATAAAGGCTTGAAATATTTCACTCTGTCTATGAGTCTACATCATATATGGGTTTCACTTTGTGAAATAAGTAATAGGAAATATTGAACTTTTTCATGATATTCATTTTTTCTTTTTTATATGTACGTGTCGGTGAGGAATTATTTTGTTGGCATCAACAGTTTGAATGATTGTTGTACAAATTACATCCTATTACAGTTTACCAGGATTTTTTTAATTTCCTCAGTGTTAAATTAGGTTATTAATGACACCCATCTATAAACGTTAGATAGGTGAATCAAAAAGTGCTGGGGGAGTCTAAAAAAACTGTTTGGTGACTGAGAGATCCTTTCACTTTCTGCATTTTCAGCTCTATTATTTAAAAAGTAGAGAATGGGATCAATGCTAATGTCAGCCGTGGCAGACGGCACATCTGGAGCGACTCTCCAAGGACAGATGAGTAAAAAGATTAACCCAAAAGAAACAAAAAGAGCGGTAAAAGCCCGGCCAGCTTAGCTGCATGAAGTGTAGACAGAATTACCCCAAAGCATCTGGGAAAGACTGATTAAACCATCAAGTAGTGTTTAGCTGCTGCTAAATGTGCTTTAATCAGTTCTTAGGCATGAGAAAGTGTTGCATTTTAATGCTTCAGGAATGACTTTTGCATACGTTTTTATTAGTTTTAGAGTTACTGAAAACGCGTGAACAACTTTTGCACAACTTCTAAGTTAAACATGGGTTTCCCGCTGAGGAATCAGCCTCATTCCTCATTAAAGAAGCAGAGTGCTGTTCACATAGCAGCCTACAGTAAACACATTATAGGCTTCAGTCACATGGAGCTTATCCTTGCTGTCCATACACTGCTTGGGCTTGAATTTCCTCCTCTGTAATAAACTGTGTTTCTGTTTTGCTGTAACACCTTCTATTTATAATTTGACTTTTTCTGTGGGAATCAAAGGTTTTTGTCTGTAGCTTTTTAAAGCTGGAGATGGATATGTTATAGTCTCAGCATTGATTCGCTCTTAAAAAGTCATTTGGCTTTTTGGTGCAGTGCATGCTGGGCTTTGGCTCAGTAAAATGTTAAATCTTGAAATGATACTGCAACGTATTGAAAAAGGATATGAAACCTGACATAAACGGCAACATTAAAAACAGCATCGTCTTGTTTTTTCCGCTTTTTTTGTCACAGTGGGGAGACGCTGTCTGTAATGATCATAAGTTATAACTTTAAAACTAAGTAAGGAAGAGGTGTAGAAATCCACAAGTTCTGACTCTACGAACCTGCAGAGCTGTGTCTGGAGGGGATATGAAATGGCCACTGGTGGCTGAAGTGTTGGCTCACGCACTGTTTGGTATGTTTGTAAAGACTGATACTGGCTCTCCTTTCTTTGATTGTGTTCATCAAAGTCAGACCAAACAGTCAGATTCAGTCTGTACAAATAAAAACTACATTGATGTAAGTATCACTTTCATATATTCTATGGAGATGCAGACACACACTTTAAATGGCAGGAAGATCACTAGTAATTTAACAGCAACCATTACTCAATGGCAATAGCAAAATCTCATACTAAATATAAACTATATGTTCAGCAAGTCCTCAGCAATCTTTATTAACTGCTTTTTTTTTTAAACTTCTGGCCAAGACTACAAAGTAATTTAAATAGATCGATGGATAGATAGTAGGGGTGTTGAAATGAATCATTTTTATGATGCATCAGAATGCAGAAGGTGGAAGACTGTGTATTGATGGAGTGATGCAACATAATAGATTATAGCTTTATAGTGTTTGTGATTTTCTGTTCGCGACAGAACAATTACATTGTAAAGTTCAAAATTACTGTACATTCACTGAGAAATGTCCTATTGAATTGTGGGAGAACAAGTTCACTACAGTTTGATGGAGGGAAGCGAAAATCAAGGGAAAGTGAATAAAAACATGGCTATTATTTTAAAAATGGATACTGTATTTGGACACATTTTGGACCACAGGTTCCACTTATTTTAGAGCCATGATCTGAGCTCCTCATGGATGGAGCTGCAGCTGACAGCAGAAGGATTGGTTTGGTTCAAAAACTTATTTAGAAAATGCTACTTTATGGAAACTGGCTCAGGTGGTAGAGGGGTCGTCTTCTGATCGAGAGGTTGGTTCAATCCCAGTGCTATATTTGTCTGTGTGTTGAATAGGAATGTGTGATTTTTTTTTTTTTCTTTTCTTTATCGTTTATGATTTATCGTCAGAAACATTCTCACCGGTAAGAATATGTCATCCTACGATATAAACTATAAATTTCCATGTCGGAAATTAGCGAGAGTTGTCGACCACTTCTTATTCTCTGGAGCGGATAGTTGTTTACGGAAGCTCTGCCGCGGAGCCTCCACGGTGAGCACTGCTACCGCCCCCTCACACACCGCTGTCTCGGCTACCTGAAGCTACCGTGCTGCGATACATCATAGACCGCTACTCGGTTAAGACCAGATAACCATCCAACAAAGGGAACCGATTCAAGTTCCTCAAGTTATTTATTAACCATAACTTTATTTAACTCATTATCAAATATGAAATAAACAAGATTCATCAGCAGTAAAAACACTATTGGAGTTATTTGTACTTTTCATGTGAATTTTTTTTTTTTTTTTTTTTTTAAGAAAATAATTTCATTTCAAGTGAGGAAAGAAACAAATTACATACAATTACACTAATAGTGATCCACATGCACAAATATATTCCATTAAATATCAGCTCATGAACTCTTTGAGTCAGCAGCTATTATAGCCTTTTTAATGTGTCTAGTTTTGATGTATTTGTTTGTGTTTGTAGGAAACTGTTTACACTAAGTTGTGATTTATTTTATTTTATTTATTTATTTTTGTTTATAGTTTTTGTTTATCGGGAATTTTATCGCCCATTCCTAGTGTCGAAGCGTCCTTGGGCAAGGCACTGAACTCTATGTTGCTCCCAATGGTCGACTAGTGCTTTGCATGGCAGCTCTGTCCCACTGGTGTGTGAACGTGCGTGTGAATGAGCTGTTATTGAGAAGCACTTTGAGACCACCTTGATGGTTATAAAGTGCTATATAAATCAAGTGCATTTACAATTTCACCATTTACCATATTATATGTTGCACTGTTACTGCTTTGTTGAAGGATTTATGTTTTGTGTTGTGAGGATGAACATTTTCTCACAAATAATGTGTAGCAGCCAGGCTCGGGCCGTACTGGTTATGTGTTACATAATTTTAATGTTAGGCTGTTAACATTTAAATATAAACTTTTATGAAGAAGTACATCGCAATGTACTATAAACTACTGAGAGGTTTGATGCAGTTTTAGCATTCACTCTGACTGCATTTAACAGACACTGCTCTCTGTCTGGTTATCTGCTGTGTTCAGACTCATCCAGTGTCCTTTCTATCAGCAGAGGACAAACACTAAAGCAGCTCGACTGCAGTAGAGTTAATTTCACACAGATGCAGGGAGGCTGGACCTATACAATTAAATTTTATTTACAGTCTCATTTAAAAACATGTACGTTATTGATTTTTGATGCACTTCCTAATTAATAGTCACCATAAAATGACATTACTAGTGGTGTCCCGATCCGATATTGATATCGGTCTGATATCAGCCAGAAAATGAATATGGGATTTTATCAGCCTGCATCTAAAATCACTGATATTAGCTCTCCGATAAAATGTTCCGCTCCTGCACTTCTGACTGTGGTTCACACCTACTGACTATTGTTCTCTGTTTGAGTAACATCACTTGATCAAGCCTTTTCTAACATTCCACACTACAAAATAAGTGATAAAAGTATGTATGATTCGTGCTGATATTCTATCGGATCAATATTGGTATCGGCCGTTACGTCAGGCTGCAATATTGGTATCATATCGGACGTGAAAAAAGTTGTAGGACATCCCTAGTCATTACTGGCTGTTAAACTTCCCAATATTATGCAAAATATGCTTAATAAAATACATTTTATGTTTCTATGCTTCAGATCTACAGTAGGTTACGTCAAAATGAAATCATGCAAGCTTTGGTGATGAAGTTGTTTTTTCACTTTGTGTGTATATAAGGGATGCTTTGCACCTACGTTATTAGGAAAAATAATTTTCCAAAGAAAAGTTTTATAATGTTCAATTTTAGGGTACTAAACTTGTTTGTAGGATTTTTTTTTCAATCTAAAGCGTTATTTATTTATATTAAGGTATCTATCCATCTAACTATCTATCTTTTCAAGACACACATTCTTGCAAGATTAGTTGATATAGAATGACATTCAGGCTTCATAGATATAAGGTATCAACATCTGCACAGCTGATTTCTAGGCTTTAAGAACAACCTTAGGCTTCTGTACACATGGTTTCTCCTTATGGAGAAAAGCACAGTGAAAGGAAGAGATGCCAAAGATTGTGCAAACATGCTGCAAATGTAAAGTTAATTTACTAAACTCCGTTTCAGGAGCTTAAGTCCCACTCATTGGGAGGGATTTGCTGTAAGTTGGGGAATCACTAATTGCTAATATGTGTTTGCTGACAGACAGGCAGTGAAGCATCTGCTGCAAGATGGTAGCATTTCTCAGTCAGCATCAAATTTCTCTCCCTCCGTTAGATCATTTTCCGCCTGCACAAAGCCACCCTTCTCCCACATATACAGCCTCATGTGGTTATCTTCAAACCCCCCCGGGAGTTTAGGGGGACATGACCAAGATAAGCCATATTTTCCCTCGCTGGTAGCCTCCATTTACCTGTCCCTCCCTCTTTCATGGCTGTCACAGACAGAAATTGTTGAGATGGTATTACTACCACCACCCTTCCCCCCTCTAGTTTTTTTATGATCCCATCTCGCAGATTTGCTGAACCAATCTGAGCTAATAGACACAACCCGAGCCAGCGTAAGGGATTGCACTGCCGTCTGGGCTTGGCTTTATAAAGGCGGCAGTGGCGTGGAGAGGTGGCGGCTTCTTTCTGCAGCTAACTACTGACTTTAATGATGCACTCTGGGCTCTTAGGGACTCCTTCAAAGCGCAACAATCAGGAGACGACTGCATTGCTGTGAGCAAGACTTCCACTGTTACGCACAGTTCTATCAAATCCGTCGAACACCATTAAATGTGGACAAGAAGAACACCGCTCTCTGTCTGGACCTACACTCTTTAGGTGTAACTGTTTTATTTTTCAATTTGAAGATGTCACTGACCCTTTGAGCTCCGAAGTCGTAACATTGCGAAATAAAACATAACTTTGAAAGTAATGATGTTAACAATTAGTTTAGGCCTGTGGGAGTGAGGGGGGGGGAAGCAGAGAGGCAGCAGACATGGGTACCAGTCTCTCTACCATTTGTAGTCTGATGCAAAGAACAATATTTTTGAAAAATGTAATGCAAGGCCTCCGATATTACATCATCACCGAAAACGGATGGAAATTACATAATTCACTTCCTGGAACAAAAATTGAGATATTGGTCATTTTTCCATTTTTGTTGTTTCAAACAACAGAATTTGCAATATAGCACAGAATTTACCTTCACATGTATGTTTTGGGATAATATCACAGATTTACCTTCAATTTCCCCCATAAAGGGATGGGCAAAGAGGTGTTTTGTGTCTGTAAAATGTACTTGTCCAAATTCTCTTCAGAAACTGCAAATCCTCTGTTGTTGCCATAGCAAAACTAGGGGTTGTGATGTCATGACGGGTGGGGTCTTTATTATTTATTATCGCTTTATTACTCTTCTAGAGTACGTGATTGCACATTTTGATGATATTTATATGAGGTTTGAAGAGTAATCACAATTTGTACAATTTGTAGCTTTTTTTTTTTGTAAAGGTACATTTTATTTTATTTTTTTTCTACGAACACTTAGTGCATATTGATTAGAGCTGCAGCATTTTGACAAAATACCTAAACATACATTTAAATGCATATGGGGTTTTTTTTTTTTTTTTCCAAATTCCATGTTTTCCATACAGTTTTTTTTTAAATTCAGTTTTTTTTTTTTTAGAAATAATCAATTTTTTCAGAAAATAGTTTTTAACTCCTGTGAAGAAACAAAGTAAATACAAATAAAAAAACATAATTAAACAAAATGTATGTCAAAAACAAAATGTAATTTAAAATAAAAAGTAAGATACAATTAAAAAAAAAAAAAATATGTAAGAGAGCAGCATTAATCTCACCCAATTCCCCCTCAGTGATCAATGGTTTACTGAATTTGAGCAGGTTTTTTGATGAAGTTTTGATCAACTTCATTTAAATTAACCTAATTGAAATGATCCTGATGACAACATTCTAAACCATAATGATTAAACAAAAACAAATAGACACAAGGATGCATCAGTTATTTCACCACTAGGGGCCAGAATATTTTAAAGTATTAGAAGTTATCGTTAACCTATACGATGTTTCAGACTCTACAATCCAAGATGCATCGATGGTCTCGTCCACAACAACAGAACAACTTTATTCACAGATCTTCTGTAGCTCTGATGAGATGTTGTTTAAACACTCTGAGCAGGTAAAACTGATTAAAACTGATCATGTTTTCACGGAGCGCGGCAGTGCTACATGACAAACGGACAGTTTAGACGGTTTTTCTTGTAGTTTAGGTGGTGTTTGAAGCGGCCAGTGACAGCATTTCAACTCGATTCTGTCCATTTCTGCGTTCAACAGTAAATTCTGTTTTCATTGGTAGATTCTGTGATTCTGTAACGTGGACTTTATTGGGCCCTAGTGTAGTTGTTGGCCTACTCAGAGACTCGTTGCAGCGCATCCAAGCGTGTGTCCTGTAACCATCTTTGATTGGCCAGCAGCCCAGGAAGGCGGTTCTTGGCAATTCTGATTGGCGAACATACATATCACTCAAATGATGGAGACGGAAGAAAAAAACCTCAGTATCTGAGGTTACGTTATCGCAGTAGTGAAAACCTTAATATTGATGCAATTAAGATTATTTGTTCAGCATTAATATTGATGTATTTTAAAGACCACAGTGACTCTTGATTTTCATGTGATGTGGTTTGTTCAGCCTGGACTCCACAAGGCAAAGACTATTGTGTGAAGTATTCTTTGTTTTCAGTCCAAATAATGATGTACATTAGTATCCTTTAACGATCTGACCTGACATTTCTGATTATGACTCAGATGAATAGTGAGGCCATCAGTGTAGTTTAATGAGCTAAAACTTCTGGAAGGTACAACATTGAAGGCAAAGTGTTTGTGCTAGGCAAAGTGTTTGTGCTAATAGATTCTCCTCCTGGCCTTTAAACGCCATTAATGGTGTCCCACAAGGGTCAGTGTTGGGACCATTTGTATAAATAATGTCAAATCAGCACATTAACGTCCTATTACAGCTCTGTGCTGATGGTCCATTTGTATTCTTTTGTATGAGCTGAACAACAGCCGTGCACAGAAATTACCTGTCTAACAGTTCCTCCAAACTATACATAAGTTGTGATTGTGCAAAGTATATCTTATTATTATTCAAATTTCTTACTTCTCCAGGAGACCTGCCCATAATCAAGACATCTTTTAATGCACATGCAACTTGATGCAGAAAGACATGGATGGACATCCAACTGTATTCATAGATTCTATCCTCATTATAAATGTGCTTTAACGGTGTAGCTTCATTCCTTGCATCTGGGATTCAAGTTGTGTTCTGGCCCAGAAAACCTGAAAGTACACACATCACAAGTCTATTTAAGTAACCTTTAAAATGAGGGTAGACAGTAATAATGTGATGTTCTGCTGGTTTTCACACTTTGCTCTGCAGCAGGTGTGCTCTCCTGCGGCTCAAAGAGAGCATGACCCCCTTCTTTTAACCGGCTGTAACATGGAAGAAAACTGAATTTAATGGAATAACTTTTTACAGCAGGAGGGAAACCACTAGTGTCATTCCTCTGGGATCAGATATATGACTGACGCACAAACCACTTTTCAAACTTTGATGGTTTCTTTCACTTTGAACCATCAAATGTTAATTTGTGTACAAGCCACATGCCATGCAACCCAAAGTAAAGAACAGAAGAAGAGGTTTAAAGCTGTGCTGTCAGATTAGGATGAAAGTAAAGTGTGCAAAGCTTCAGGCTGACGTTATTGTTGCTCCCCATCAATGCTATTGTGACTCACACCTCAGCTCTGGTTAGGGGTCTTAACTCAGTGTGATGCCCCTCCATCCTCGCTCCTACCTGCATTCCTCGCCCCACGCTGTGAGTGAAGCCCAGCTTGAGGTGTCTTTGTCCTTCCTGCGGGAGGAGACATCCTGAGTGGACACTCCTGCTGCTGCTCAATTTAAGTAATTGTGTGTGAGAAAAAAATGCCTCTCTGCAGACTGGGCTTTGAGGTTTTTAATGTTTGGCCGAGGTTCAGGGTCAAATTTTAATACAAGCTTATCATGTTGAAGGAGTCCTTTGTTACAGTCACATTTTAAGGTTTCGGTTTTCATAGTAAACATTACAGCATGTACTAAAGTTTTTATCCATTTTCAATTGTTGTTAACCTTTCCCTCTGATACTCACCCAGTTACCTTAACCCTGCTTTAGAAATAGCATCGCTCAGGTTTTATACATATTGGAGCAACTGTACAACTCATTATTCTGCAGCAAATTACCAAATACAATCAGTCAGTTGTGTGTGTATGTTGTGGTTTCTTGTTCCTCTGTGTAAGATAAGTCTTCTTGTTAGGTTTCCCTTTCTTGTCTTGTGTATCTCTTGTACGTATCAGAAATGAGTATTTGTACATTTGATTAATTTAATGGTTCATCGACTCAATTTGGGTCTCTGAGTTACCCTAGTAGTAAATCCTCTAGTCCGCTAATTGCAGTCTGTCAACCTTTAGGTCATTCGGATTGTTTCATTCTTGATTTTCTCAAAGTCGTCCCCTATCCTTGATCCTAGAGCTAGAACGTTTGCATTTTACTGTTTCCGGGTGTTGCTATCCCTTCCTATAACCGGAAGTCTTGAGTCCTGAGTGTTTCCAGAATTCTGTCAGTAATTTTATTCATCTGATTTCTTTAAGCCTGCCTTGTTTCCGGCGAGCTTACGGACTTTAGCAGCAGCCTTTCAGTAGACTTAAATGATACAGGTTAATAAGAAAAACAAGGGATCCATGAGGCCTGATTCAGTAAAAAACTTGACTCTGATTTCACTCTTTAACCCACAGTGTTCATTTAGTGGTACAAGTGTAGGAGAAATGCACTCTCTTGCTTTTTGTTTTAACTTCCACCCATCTTTGTCCTAATTGTCCCATGTATAAATAGTTCCCAAAAAAGGCCTAAGACGTGTTGTTGTTTGTTAACTTTATTCCCAAGTGAGCAATTAACCACTAAGATTGTATCCTTTGTTTACAAAGATAGGACATTGTACCCTTTAGTCATGATGTTTTGTCCATGTGGATAATTACCACCTTCCCTACTTTTCAATGGGAGAAAGTTTACTGGCAAAGTTTTAAAGTGCTCAGTATTTGTAATTGCTACAGTTAATAACTCAGTCAAGATTGCCCCCATTAGCCGGCTGCCCACCCACCAAGCAGCCGCGATAATCACTGGGCATTACGGTGCTGAGTGGAGACTGTTCGAAACATATGACAGCATCATAGCTGCAAACCACATGCCTGAATATAGTTATCCCTCTTTAGAAATGTGTGACCTGAATGTACATCTTCCATATACAATCATTATTCAAATCAATTTTTCATTGATGCTATCATCACATGAATCGGAATGTGCATTGTCTGCTCATTTTATCAGGAGAATTAGCAATTGGCATTACTTGTTGCTGATCAGCTTCAATAAAAGTGATAAGTATATTGATTATAGTACATCCTCACCCTGTGTTTCTGGTTGAAACCAGTGGACGTGCACTGTAGCTGTTCCAACTCAATGTTCTTGAAGCCAACTACGGCAATTAGGGCCGCTTCCATCTTGCAAATTTGACGTCATTTGGAGCCAGAGTCTGCGCAGGAGGGTCCGGCAGGAGGAGCCAGCTACTCAAAGAACTGCAGTATCTTTCCCGCTGGAAATTCTACCAACGAAAGAAAATTATGTGACGAGTATTTTAACTTAAAGTTTGACCAACATCCCATCCGTTATCATTGAGGAGGCGGGGTTTGACATATACTGCAGCCAGTCAGCAGTGTGAGCTCTAAAAAAAAAAAAGCTTCACAAAATCCCAACTACTTATAAGGAAAATGGAGAAAATCCCTGAGTTAATTTATACCTAACCATACCATAACCATAACTCTAACCCTAAGCGCTTACTTTACCTGAATTGTGAGACAGCAGTGTACGAATGATGTGTTTTACCACTAAAGTCCCCCTTGTACCTTTCTCCTTCTGTCTGAGGAGAATGAACTATAAATGTGTATTAAACAGTGTTATGTTGGCAGACGTCTGATTTAATTGTGATAGATTGTGGCCACATCGTGCTGTAATGAGTCTTTTGTGCTGCTTTTGTCCAGATTGATTTGAAAAATATGGTTTTGATTCTTTGCAGCTTTAAAATGTCCTTTTGTTGCTACAGAGAAACTCACATTGTTGCTATAAATGTAATTTTACAGCTTTTTACAGAAGCAGCCACTTGGAAGAAAGGACAAGGTTAAAGGGTCAAGAGGGTTTTTTTTTTTTTTTTAAGTGAAACGAGGCAGGAAATACTTAAAAAAAAATATCTGTTTAGGTTGTTACCGAGAGTTTATAATAATCTGTGTTGATTATACATCACAGATATACCAAATGAGGCTTGTGTCGTCATTAACTATGTGCAGGGTATTTGATTTAATCTGTGTAATGGTGGTAATTGTGATCCATGACGATGCAGAAATCTCACTCCATCTCAACTTGATTCGATGGCAGCGAGCTGACGCCTGAAGTGTCTATAATTTACCAAGCGCAGATCTGGCTTTAATTCTGTGAGATCCAGGTTTGGGAGATCATTCAGCCTCACAGTCTCTCTGACAACAATGAAGCCACTGCAGTACAAGGTAGAGCAGCACTTTCATGCAGAAACATGTTTCCAAGGAGCGGGAAGAGATGGCCACATAAAGGTGAAGTAGCTTTTTGAAGAAGCTACTTCATGTTCTTTGTGTTTAGCACACATTGGAGCACATTTAATAATGGTTTGCAGTTATAAAATTGTGTGCAAACGTCACTACACACGCTGGTAAACGGTGCAAACCCCACGCCATGCATTTCACTGATGAATATGTACAGTAATGTGAGTGAATCAGCTGTGGAGCGCAAAATATTGGGAGGAGCAAATGCAAATACGTTAATGCAGCACGCGCAGTCACATTTATCAAACCTGGAGCTGTTTGCGGAGCCAGTTATAACTCGTAAATTTAGTACCTCCCAAAGGAAGGTGGTAACTCTCACAGCGTTACGCCGAGAGATGCAGCTGCAGTGAATAAAAAGATGCAGGGTAGACAAAAAGAACAGATGTTTAATGCTCCAGTTAACATTTCTGGTATCAAAAATAATTTAATAACAGCCACCTAAGGAGAAAGCAGTGTAAACTGTTTGTGAGGTGCAGAAACGTTGCTGGCTCAGTGTTAGGAAAGATCTGCGGAGTTCCCGGAGAAGCAGATCACTTCTGAGGAGGAGAGGAGGTTCTGGGGTTTAGACCAATGTTAAACACTCTTCCAAGAGCATTGATGGCGAGTGTCAGCCCACAAGCAGCTCTGACCAGCTGCGTATTTTGTGCAGAGATGGTGCGAAGTTCCCACCTGAGCGTGTGCGACAGAGCGCTACCCTGGATAGCTTTTACCTCCTGGGTAATGCACAGTAGCTCATCTTCAAGTGCTGCAGATGGATTTCTCTGTTGCTGCAGTAACTCAAGATCAGGGTTTTTGCCAAGGTGGATGTTTTCTATGGACAGAGCCCTGCAGCAGAATGAAGGGACAAGGGGTCATGTGACTTTGCAATTTGGCGTTTAGGTGTTTTGTCTGAATGTGGCAAAGCAGTTTTGTGGCATCAGTGCCTATTACTTGGAGCGTGTGGGGAATTGCAGTCTTGGACCCCCTCTGTCTGATCAGAGCTCTCAGGTTATCTGCTCATGTTTGTGAAGGCTACAGCAGTGGTCTCAGAGGTAAAGCATCATCTGAGTATCTTTCATTGCTTTCCTTGTGATGAAGTTTCTTGTGTATTGAATAATAACATTCTCAGTTTACCTAAAGTTGTTTTAGTGTTAAATATTAGCTTTAATGACCTTTCAAATGAGAATATCCCTGTTTGGTCAGGACCCAGAAGTGGTTCAAAGAAACATCTTCAAAGGGCAGAAGCATGAGATTTTCAAGGACTGAAACTAGACTAAAGCTAAAAACAACTTTAACGACTAATATAAGTCTTAATAGTCATTACTTTGCAGTAATGAAAGCTGATGGAGAACTGTCAGGGAAACAGTGACCCCTAGTGGCTTAGAAATATATCATTCAAAGCATACAGTATTGCAAATTACAACTTCCTTTAGCAGACGCTTTTATCCAAAGCAACGTACATCACGACCATTTAGGGTTAAGGGACTTGCTCTTTACCGTGAATTCCTAATGATTGATTTATATGAGAATAAACCTCCGGCCCCTGGGAAAACTTGTTGGAGACCTCTGTCCCTTTTTTTTCTTTGACACAATATGGACGACTTGATCCCAAGGTACTTGAAGATACAGAGATGCGGGTGATGAACTGGTCTGTTGTGGTGAAGAGAGATATTCCAGTTCCCACCTATGCTCATGAGCTTTGGGTACCGACACGATTGTGGGTACAAGCAGGTAGGGCTGCAGTAGACCACCATTCCTTTAGTAATCGATTATTCCATTAAGGTGATTTTTTTAAAATAATTGTATAAAATAAAATGCACAAATATGTAATTGCAAACAAATATTGCAAACATTAAATAAACATACAAGAATTCAACAAAATAAGTTACCATTAACTTTTAAAGAGGTATTACTTAAATAAAGGTCTGATACAACCACAGTGTTTCATTAAAAGTGCTTTTCAATCCAAATTAAGGTCAAACAACACTATGAAAAAATCGGACTTGTTTTCTCTGCAGGGATCAGTCTTGAGATAGGGTGAGGAACTCAGAGTAGAGCCAATGCTCCTCCAAGTGGGTACCTTCTGAGCTGGGTTATCTGGTAAGGATGCCTCCTATATGTTTCCCTTAAAGGGAGACCCAAGGCTAACCTAGGACAATGGGAGTGACTGTACATCTGTGCTGGCCTTAGAACGCCTTGGTATTTCTCAGAGGAGCTAATAGAAGTGACTGGGAGAAAACATTGGAAATGTTTGTATTTCCTCTGAAGCTGTAGTTTTCTAACTGTTAATTTCTCTAAAGAAGAATCTGAATACTCATGCGATGGTATTAATCATCTACAGATGGAGAGTCATATTCCTTTAATCAAGCTAATCCAAGTAAAAATAGCACTTTATTAGTGTCGCTGTTTTTATTTAATGTGTATTTTTAGGGAAAGTAGTTTGACATTTCCCCAAAAGACTCTGTAAAAGCAATATTAATGCTTTGATTCCATATTAATATCTAATCTGATGATCACAAACAAACGCAAGATTATTTCGCCTTCCTGTTATCGGGTAGAAAAAGGATTATGGGCACAAGGACAAATATTTATATCAGATAAAATCAGGATTTGCTGTGAGGCCGTACAGCACTGTTACCAGGCAACAAGCCCTAGCCAGTAAAGTTCCCAAGAGCATTTGTTCTGAATATTAGCGCTTCATTTACTTAAGGAAATTGCAGCATGTCACTAAAAAGGGGGTAATTATTTTCTCCCGCTGAAAGCAGAACGACACTACTCAGACTGAATATGTGAATATCACAGGAGTGGCTCGGGGAGTGGTGATTCCAGTGCTGCACACTTGGTCCGAGACTGGCTGCAGAAGATGCTTTGCTGCGGCTCATCCACAAATAAGATGTGAGACTTTGAAGTGAAGTTATTATGCAGAAAAGTCACTAAAAATTCTGTTAGGTGGACTAACTCACTGCAACAAAGCTGTTTATCATTTACTGTAGTTGATTGAAGCCTCCGCAAACAAGTAGGGCCTCCGAGATTTTCCATGATAACAGAAAAAAACAGAATTAACTTTCTGAAACGGAAATGGCAATAGGACCCGGAATACACCATCACGTGGATGTTTTAGGACAACATCACACATTTCCCCAATATTTTCCCCCTATAAACAGAGAGACATAAATTTAATGGAAATAGATATACGGGCTAAACCCTCTCCTACATGTTTTGGGACAATATTCCTACATTCCTGCAATATTTTCTCCATAAACATGTGGCTAAATGTATAGCAAGAGTAGCAAATAGACAGACGTGTAAAAGGTCTTGCACTATGTAATCTTGTGTGATTTCAATGTGACCTCCCTATGTCATATATTTAATTGGAGATAGCCAATTAAACAGGAAAGGGATACTATAAAACAGAGAATTCAGAAATCTAAAGAAGCTCTTAATCAATAAATCAATCTTTGCCGAGTGAGCACTCTTAATACACTGTAATACAATTCACAGCAACAATAGAAGATTTTAAATGTATATACATAATACAGTGGATATAAAAAGTCTACATACCCCTGTTCAAAGGCCAGGTTTTTGTGATGTTAAAAAATGACACCAAGATATATAAACAACTTTTTCCACCTTTAATGTGACCTATAACCTGTTCAATGCAATTGAAAAACAAACTGAAACCTTTAAAGGGGAAAAATAAAAAACTTAAGATAACATGGTTGCATACATATGCATACCCTTAAACTAATACTTTGTTGCAGCACCTTTGGCTTTCATTACAGCACTCTCAGTCTTTTTGGGTAAGAATCTCTGTGTGGCACATATTGATGAGGCAATATTTGCCCACTCTTCTTTACAAAACCGCTCCAAATCTGACAGATTGTGAGGGCATCTCCAGTGCACAGCCCTCTTCAGATCACCCCACAGATGTTCAATCAGATTCAGGTTTGAACTCTGGATGGGCCATTCTAAAACCTCAATTTTATTCTGGTGAAGCCATTCTTTTGTTGATGTGGATACGTGCTTAGGGTCATTGTCGTGTTGAAAGATAATTCCCTCCACGCTGAATAAGGCCCCAGTTCCAGCTGAAGAAAAACAGCCCCAAGGCATGATGCTGCCACCACCATGCTTCACTGTATGTATGGTGTTCCTTTAGTGATGAACAGTGTTGTTTTTGCGCCAAATATGCCATTTGGAATTATGACCAAAAAGTTCAACCTTGGTTTCATCAGATCATAACACATTTTCCCACAAGCGTTTGGGAGACTTCAAATGTGTTTTTGCCAAATGAAACCAGGCTTGGATGTTTTTCTTCTTAAGATAAGGCTTCCATCTTGCCACCATACACCATAGCCCAGATATATGAAGAAAACGGGAGATTATTGTCACATGTACTACACAGCCAGTACTTGCCAGAAGTTACTGCAGCTCCTTGAATGTTTGGCAGCCGCCCTGATGAGGTTTCTTCTCGTCTTGTCATTAATTTTGGACGGACGTCCTGTTCTTGGTAAAGTCACTGTTGTGCATATTTTCTCCACTTGATGGTGACTGTCTTCACTGTGTTCCATGTTATATTTGATTCCTTGAAAATTGTTTTCTATTCATCACCTGACTGATATCTTTGAACAATGAGATCCCTCTGATGCTTTGGAAGCTCTCTGCGGACCTCAGCTTGTGCTGGAAGATGTGGCTACAAAAATGTCAGGAAAAGCTACGAGAACAGCTGAACTTTATTTGGGGTTAATCAGAGTCACTTTAAATGGCGACACCTGTGCGCTGACTCCAATTTAACATGAGTTGGAATGTAATTGGTTAAATTCGAACACAGCCCCGTCCCCAGTTATGAAAATAAACATTTTGCAACACCAGATAATTCCAAAATAATGGATGCACAAGCTCGTGCTATGCACACACTGGTTCGCTCCAGAAACACACACACACACACACACACGCAGAACTTCCTTGATTTATTAGAGAGATAATAAATGAATAGTTGATAGTTAATTATAATAAGAAAAAAAACTGTACAGCACTTTGGTCAGCTGAAGTTGTTTTTTTAAATGTGCACAAATGCACATAATTTGTTTTCTAAATGTTGATATTGCCCTCTACACCTCTGTTAATAAAGGTCCTTGTGTGACATTTGACATGTGGCTTTAACTGACTTACCTTATTTTAAGGGTTTGCCTCTGGAAAAAAGAAACTAACAGGTAATCTATGCTATAATAGTTAGGGGGAAACCCAAATTACATCACAGAGAAACATCAATATATATTGAGTATTGCCATTCTGGTTTAATTGTATGCATCAAAGCATCATCTCAAGGCAAGGGCAAAATATCGAGATATATATTGTATATCGAGGTGTAGCTTGAAACTACAAGATGATATAGATAAAAGGTATATGGAGGACACGTGCCTGTCATATACTGCATTGCTGGGCTGCACTGTGCAAGAGATGTAACATCCTCAGTAGAAACGGGGAGCTCAGAGCAGTGTTTGTGCATGCTGAGTGTAAAAATAAGAAGTTGAAGTGAGGCCAGCTGAGCGGTTAGGGACGGATGCTCGGCCCAGCATTTGTCCTGTGACCGAGATTGAAACTGTTATTCCAACTCAGCACCTTAATTTTTCCATACTTCCAACAGGTTGAAGTTGTGTCGATGTCGCTGCTGATACGGACGTGCTTTATGCATGAAAAATCGAACTAGAGACAGCTCTGTACCCTTCCTTGTCTTTAAATCTGCTGACAAAACACGTCAGTCAATCCCTAATTAATGTAAGTTAACTACAACACTATTAGGACTCTGGAAGGATGAACGTGCAATATTTTAGCATTGGTTTTATTGCTGTCAAAGTTATCACAGTAATGTATTATCTTATTAACGCAGTGGATAATTTTTCTTTTTTGGTGCCACCTTAAATAATGATGCATTATGGGAAGTTGAGGCCAAACATGTCTGTAATTATTTTTGCTCCACCATGCCCTCTCCTGTGTGATGCAGTGTGCATGCGGCACGCGCTGTTAATGCTGTGTGTCGTAAAAGAAAATGAGCTCCGGACGTCACTTGACTAGTTTTGTTTACACCGTCTTGTTGGCAGGAGAATCCGACTCGTATAATGCAAAGTTCCAGATCTACAGTACCCGGACATATACAACTACTTCATTGACTTTCTGTCGTCTTACTTGGGGGGGGGGGGGGGGGGGGGGGGGGGGGGGGTACAAATGGACGACAGGTGGCTTTGTAATGAAATGTTACTTTTTTTGTGGAAACTTTGCCTGCAGGTTTTGAGATGCAACTTCGCACATTGACAACGTCAACAGCAATCCTGAAACGTCAGCCATTCTGTCCACAGTAGCAGCTGCAGCTTTCATTCCTATTGGATATTCTCAAAAACAGGAAAAAAAAACGTATTCATGAATGGTGTGTTTTAATGAGTAAATATTAAAACAAAAATAGGACAGTAGTACTATAGATGCCATAGTTTTTCAAGCTTGGGAACAAAAAAACTTTTCCAACACTGTTTGTTTCTGTCTGTGCGTCATTGATTCTTTTTGTTCCATCACACCCTTTCCTCACAGTATGTGTGTGTCGGAGAGAGAGTGTGTGTGTGCAGACTGATTACCTTCTGCGCACTACCTAAGGTGTGTTTGATTGAATGATTTTTGGTGCATCTTCTTCGGTCTTGTATGGTGCATTCAAACTTTCCCTGTCAGTTTTGGATTTCTTGAGTTTTTGATTTTGTGCTTGTAGTTTGTGCTTTTCCGAGCCAGTATTGGTTCCTTATTGAACTGTTGTTGTGTATTGCACACCTCACCCTACAGTTTTTAAGTATAAGAATATCAGATTGATTGTACAAAAACAGCGTAGGATAAGGTGTTCAAAGCTGTTCATTAGGCTGTTCAAAATCTCTTTTCTCTCTATCGAAGCGAATAAACCCAGGTTTGTGCTTTACCTCCTCCATCCTGATAATGGTGTTGTGATGTAGGCCTCTGTGTGTAGGTTTGGTTTTTGTGGAGATGTGTAATTGAAATTCAGCTCCGTCTCTTGATATCTCCCCACTCCCTGGCCTTGGCTGCTTTTTGCTGAGTTTCACATTCTTCTGTGAGATTTATCATCTCCAAAGCCCGGCCGGTATTTTACGGTTTAATGACCAGCAATCGCTTCCATCATCAGGGTCGGCTACGATTGCATCCACTTTGGCTCTGCTCAGGCAAATGCTGCCTCGGATCCGGCAGCTTTCCACCAACGGTTAAGCGAAAGAGCCATTGCAGCCATTTTAAACCTAATTAGTGCTTTTAGAGGTTTCTGAATTCATGCCCATGTGAAGGAGAAACTCAATGATGATAAATATCAACACAGCCACTTCAGCTTGGGTTTTATGTAAGCCATTTTGCAGACTGAAGGCATCAACTTTTGCGTGAGGGTTTCAACATGCACAGCATTACTTTTCCGATTTTTAGAAAAAAAAATCTTTTTCATGAATACATAAAATCCCTCCAGCTACTGGGCTGTGGAAGTATTTTTAGGTATGAAACTTAAAAGCATTCGATTTATTTTAGACTCTTCAATTTTTCAGTCTTGCCAGATTGGTCGATGTTCTGTCTTTAGGGCGGTTGTTAAAACCACTGTGCAGGCAGGAAACAGCTGTGAATAAGACGATAATGCTACAATATTGATAATAAAGTAAATTTTGATGGATTTTTAATAGTTTCCAGGAGGATAATTCACAGCTGTATCTGGCAACACAACTAGCAAGTGTAGTTTCAGTTATTTTCGGAAAATTGTCCATTCTCCGACTTTAAAGTGGTTGGATATGTGTTTATAGAGGAGAAAACCCATAAAAACATGGAGGGAACATGCAAATTCATTACAGAAAAGGCTACCATGCTTCTGCAATAAACGCACTCATAAGTGTTTGCCATCAAGCTGTAGAAAGTAATTTAAAGCTATGAAGGGTTTCTAAGGGTTGATTGGTGATGTTGCTGTGTAGGTGCAGGCATTGGATCAGATGATGCTGAGGTGAAACCACAGGGCTGTCACCTACACCCTCTAAACTCACATTTAAAGTTTAACAATCACATCTTTTCCCCCTGAGGAGCGATCGCGGCATAGACTTGTTTATGGCTCATGCCCTCCATGCTTTCCTCCTGCTCCGCCTTACTTTTCTGTTTGTCCTCCGGCAACGTCTCCCACACTGAGTGACTTTAGTCTTTGATTTGCATACAAGACAGATGGAGGAGAAGTTCCCTCCTCTGTGTGTCTGTTAAACTGTTAGAAACAGGGTTTGAAACCAGTATCTCACTACAGAGCAGGAAAGATGGCATTTGCATTCACCAGACACGCTCCATTCATTCCTTCCGTCTTTATTCTCCAAGCCCAGTGAGTTGGAGGAGGGCAGCATCCTCATCAGCGTCTAACTGAAGGCACAATTGGCTGGCTCATTTGGCAAACTGAGGCAATTAGAGTGTCCGGGTGAGGAGACGGAGAGGGACGGATGGAGGGAACTGGAGCGCAGTGATTTAAAAGGGACCTGGGGTGGTACATTAAGGTGGGGGTGATGCGAGGACAGGTCAGGAAGTATTAGAGAAGAAGACAGTATGAGATTATTTACATCACCCTCTGCTTTCTGTGTTTGCTTCAGGGAGTGCTGTGTGTTAATGACAAAGGTACCCTAAGTGGGCCCAATAAAAGAATTAACCTTCCTCTTACATTGTTCGCTTTTAGTCAACAAAGTGGGAAGTTTCCTTGTGCACCGTTACACATCACTCCCTGTGCTTCTTACCTGTGTGTGTGTGTGCGTGTGCGTGTGCGTGTGCGTGCGTGCGTGCGTGTGTGTTTCCAGAACACACACCTGGCCAGCAGTCTTGTTAAAGTGCCACCCAATGTCAGTTTGATAAAATAGGACTGTTGCACACTTGCACAGCAGTTTTTGTCTACAGTAAGAATAATGTATTCAGGCAATCCTTAATTTTGGTCATGGCAATATAAATGTTTTCAAAAAAATAAAATAGCACAAGTTAGATTCACCAAGTCACAAATAGAATATCTGTAGGATATTTTCACTGCGACAGAGTAGAAAACATGGAAACTTTTTCTTCAGTTTGCATGTTCTCCCTGTGTGTGTGGCTTTTCTGTTTGGCTTCTCAATACTCAAATCAACAGCTTGTTTTCAAATGAAGATGCAGCTACAGTCACTGTGGTGACTCAGATCCCCAACCTGTTTCTAAGGCCTGCTGAACTACGCTAACTTCTGTACTTATTACAGACACCGCAGTTGTATCTTGTTGAGGTTTAATTAAATGCTTACATGTTAGCATTGGTTGCGTATCAATGCAAGACTGTAAAGGTAAATAGAAAGCAGTCGACAGATGTTGGAAAGGTACACTGTGTGCATTTAAAGGGGAAGTGACTCACGTCAACATATTTTGAATAAATGGATATGAAGCATTACTGTTTTGTTGTTGGTTTAGTTTGGTTTTTTTTGTCCATGAATGAACTAATACATTTTTGAGCCTACAATCCAACATTTTTGTCTGTGTCCGTGTCAGTATATATTACGGTGGCTGGGAAGTCTCAGGTGAATGCATTTACAGAAACAAACACAAATGCAAACAGGTCACAACACGAATGCAAACCGGCCACAACGGAAGTGTTTCCGACGGACCGGTAATACAGACGGACGGGTATTATGATATGATAGCCTGATATGAAAAATATAAGAGTATCCTAATCAACTTTCACTTACTTTCATACGCGTTTCGATGTCTTCTTCTTGTTCTTCTCTGTTCTGGTGGGTTAAAAACATCTGCCAGAAACGTGTCCGTCTGTACTACCGGTCCGTCGGAAACACTTCCGTTGTAGCCATTTTGCTTTCGTGTTGTGACCTTTTTGCATTTGTGTTCATTTCTTTAAATGCATTCACCTGACACTTCCCGGCCACCGTAATATATGCTGTAAAAAGTGCAAAGAACAACTAGTCATTGAGCCAGTTCCACTTTACAGGCCGTGACTTTTGAGACAAACAAAATAACTGCTAAGCCAAGCAAGCAAACAAACCTCGTGTCTGTTTGGCTTGTTGAGGTGGTGAAAGAGCTGCAGTTCCAAAATGGAGAGAAGAAGAGAAAAGCCCAAGGGTGGGAGTTCTGCTGGGTGATAATGGTATCCAGCCTCTGACATCATTACCAAGATGGCGGAACAGTGTAGAGTTTGTGTAGCAAAGGAAATATATACTTGTTATATATTGCACATAATGTATAACAGAGACCCCATCGGAATTAATCATGGGCACTTTGTTGGAGTGTTTGACATTCCTTTGCATGTGATGTATGAGAGTAAAGGATGGACTGCAGCAGCTTTCTGCAGAGATGTAGCATTTTGTTATAGACGATATGGACCTAAGGCAACATTTGGACTTTTATTTCTTCATCGGTGGTATTTTTTTTTGTTTTGTTGTTCTTATGACTGTTTAGCATGCAAAGGAGAGGAAGTGATTTTCCATTGATTTTCAGCAGTGCTCAACCTGACATTTGTATCTTCTTGAAATTAATCCTGCATCGCTGTTTCTGGTCTTTTGGTGAAAGGGCAGAGAGGCAAAAGTGCACACAAAGAAAGACGGGAGTTACACACACTACACAAAAACAAGGCTTTTCACATAAATCTCCTTAGAAATGTGACCCCTGTGTTTCTTGCGGTGCACAGGTCCTAGATGGCAAAGACTTTTTATAAATATGTAGACCATGTACACTTAGGAATAGCAGGTGTGATATTTGCAGCCAGCATGAGGTTATAGGTCCAGATTTTTCAACACCTACTAATTGCAGCCAACTTCTCTCACAGAAGGACTTTTAAAGAAAATAACCTGACTAAACCTCTACTGTTATATATGATCTTTTGATTGAGCATGCAATTAAAATTCACCACAGGTACCCTTTAATGCTAGCAACAGTTTTGGCGAGGACTTATCTGTGATCATTAGAAAGTGTTTGTGGAGTGGCAGATTTCTACACGCTCCCGTGTTTCAATGGGGAACTGTTTCGGTGGGAAGTCTGTTAAATGGTTTTCTGTGAGATTGATTTGTGGCGCCTAGGAATAACTGTTGTTTTCTGGCTGCAAAACAGATTCGTCCAGTCTTCTGTCCGTCTGCCAGGGAAAGAGAGCAAATGACCATCAGAGGGTTTAGAGCTTGTGATATAAGAAAACACAGAAGGAAAGGAAGCCACAATTTCAATGTTGCACTCATAGAAGCATCGGAAAGAGTTGAGATTGACTTACTGTATTTTGTTCTCAAAAGAGGGAAAACATCTTCAAGTTGGCAGTAGGAGTGTGTATTGCCTGGCATCTGGCGATACAATTCGTATCCTGATACATACAGTAGGTCACGATACGATACGATATATCCCGATATTAAAGGGGACATATCATGCTAAATCCACTTTTTTAGCCCTTAAATGCATTTTGTTGTATATTTAGAGTGCTTAGAAGTACAGAAAAGTTCAAATTAGTCTCTTCAGGTGCTCTGTTGATATCTTTATATTCTGTTTTGCTCATATTTTTCAATCTGTTTCGATTTTTCTATTCTCTATTACGTTTTTTGAACTATTACATCACAGTATTTGCAGCGGAACTTCCAAATTAGGACATCAACTCCAGGTCCAACACTTCGAGCAATCCGCCATTTTTATTTCTCGCTTTTATTTTGTAGTCCAAGCTCAAGGATGCCGAAGTTACGAGAGGAGAAGTCAAAATGTTCGGTTGTTGGATGTAGTAACCCACACGCTTCATTACATTGTCTCCCAGCATCAGAATCTTTTCGAAGTGCCTGGTTGAGTTTTATTTTTCACGTAAATGTACCCACATCTGTGGGTAAGGTCATTTTTGTGTGCGCGAAGCACTTCAAGGATGACTGCTTCTGCAACCTCCGCCAGTATAAAGAAGGATTTGCCGAAAGACTTTGTCTGATTGAGGGTTCAATTCCTTCTATCTTTGGAGACGACGAACAGAGCACTTCGGTAAGCTGTAAATAACGCTAAAAAGTGTGATAAGACGTCCCTGTCATTGTTTTGTTAGCATTAGCAGTTGCACCGTCTTCAGACTTCATATGTTCGCGCTGTCTGCTCGTTTTAGATCCTTGATGATATGGCCTACGTGATTTAATTTAAGTCTAAAATTTTCATTAGTCATTTCATTTTGCCATTTTTGTCTTTGAAAAGACTGTATTAAAATGCATTTCGTGACGTTAGCTTGGCGCTAGCGTTAGCTCGGTGCTTGTGTTAGCTCACTTGTTAGGGTTCTGCAGGTTCATCATCTTCATTTTCATCTCGCTCCGCTGGGTCAGACTCTGGCTGGAACATGTAAGGCTGGATGGACAAGTCTTCTGTTGTTGACATTTTGTAAATAACCTCTGAATAAAAAGTTTATGCGGCGCTACATAGCCGTATCTCTTCTATCAAACTACAAAAATGGCCGAGCAGGGTGGAGTTGAACCGAGTGTCACCTGAAGAGGGGGCGGGGTATGGAGTGTCTCATTTGCATTTAAAGAGACCGCACCAAAACGAGTTGTTCTCAGAAGCACATCAGAAAAGGGGTAGAAAAGGGGCCTGTAGAGCTATAATAATGAGGAATTCAGACCCAATTATTGCAGTTCCGCTTTATATAGACCACAAATGTATGATTTATATGTAAAAAGGAAGGATTTAAAACCATGATATGTCCCCTTTAAAGTATGGTGATTATTGCGATTTCTTTTAATATATATATATATATATGACTTAAACAACTAATCTGTAAATGTGTGCACCTTCACGAGAACATTATGTATGAAATATATTTTATTGGCATATTTTACACTCAAAACATTGGCTTTAACATGCCAAGTGCCAACAACTTAAAATAAAAAAATAACACACCATCTGCCTGTGGCTTTTAAACCAACTTTGACTTTAGTGCAACATGACTTTAGTGCCACTTAGTTAGTACTTTCTTTTAAGATTTTTTTTTAAAAAAAAATAAAATGAATAAATAAAATATTACATTTTTTTTAATCGATCCTAGAATTGCGCGACGTAATATTGCGATATATTGCCGAATCAATTTTTTTCAACACCCCTAATTTGCAGGAATGTGAAACAGCCACTGTACTGCTTTCAAAAAAAGTTGTAAAAGATATGGCAGAGACATTTCTTAGTTTTTTAATAGCCCACAATTTATTATAAATAACCCAATATAATTGCTTCAATTTGCAGTATGTAGTAATATTTGTTATAGTTATATCTTTTTTTTTTAAATTGGTCTTAAAAAATTTTTTTAGTATCACTCACCTGAAAAGTAGGCTATACACCGATCTGGTCAGCTATATCGGATCGACCGATATTTTGCATTTTATGCAATTAATGTGATCGGCTGTTATGTCTTAATTTGCCGATCCGATCAATGACATCATTGTCGTGATGAAAGTTACTGTAGATGCTCCCAATGCGTTGTTTTATTGTCTCATTTACACCAAAGAGTTGTTTGCTTTACGTGACACAGCTTTATTTCACTCATATTTTTGCACTAAGGTGAAAACCTATGAGCAAATGTTCAAAATGTCTCAGTTAAAGCGGAGTGGGTGAGCACCGGACTTCTTCCCCAGTCTCCTGGTTCTGAAATATATAACGTTTATTTTGCCAATCATTCAAAAAAGGCTTACAGCTTATAATCGATCTGCTCCGGTCACATACGCTCTCTCACTCCTCATATGGTCGAGTGACCAGCGTATTCACTTATAGTTAAAGGGCCATGCACGTGCACACACACACACACACACATTCTGACAACAAATGTTATGTTCTGTTCCTTCATGGAAGTTCTTCCACTCTTCCACTCCTTTACAGTCACAAGGCTGCGTTTAGGTCCCAAAATATGGAATCGTTTGATTTTCCCTGAATCTGTATCAGGTAGTACCAAAGGAAAAAAACAACCTGAATTCGTATGATCGGACCGGTGATTGTTGATTGTGATCGTGGCGGGATGCGCTGGCTGCTCGGCTCCTTGGGGCTTTCTCGGATGCGTGTGTGAGGGGTAGTGGCTGCTTCTCGGCCTGGGATCTCTGGGGCATCTGGGGGGCTGCTCTGCCATGGGGGGTGGCCTGGGGCTCCTTGGCCCCCACTCTTTCTACGATGCACTGGCACACCTTGGGATGTGGGATAAAACTCCTACTGGGCTTAACTTTAGACACATTGATCCCAAATACCTGCTTTAGGTATTACCACTCTCTCCTTCCCTCTGTCCACAGCCACCATCATTATAGCTAAGCTTCACACTTGTCACCATACTGGCTTGATTACACAACATAATGAGCACAATTTGTGCTATTACGACTTCACATCTCACTCTCACTGTAAAATAATCTATTCTTCCCCACCTTTTCTATTTCCTGCCTTGAGTTTCTTCTCCCTGCTCCCTTTCCCCTCCACTAGGTGTAACACTGCTCTCCCTTTTTATATCCACCCTGTAAATAAATGTTTCTTACCCTTCCTTAGGGAGGGCTGGTGATGGTCACAATTAAGCAATAAAATAAATTAATTTATTTCATTGCAATAACAAAACACGCATTGTGATAATGATTGCACTTCTTGTAGTGTTGACCTTTGACAGCATGTGCAGACAAGTGGAAAAAAAAAATATCAGGGTAACCTTGAAGGGGTGGAGGTGAGTTAAGGAAAAGTGTGGTGAATGCACTTAGAATATCTCCTTTCAACTCACTAAATGCAACCTGGCAATGCAGCTTCTGCAGTGTTTGTTTGTTCTGCTTTCTCCTCTGTAGTCTCGTGTGTTTGATATGAAGTTATAGTTTTATTGACTTTACAGAAAGTAGACTAGAGCTGGTTGGGTAATGAACAAACTGGGTAAAGAGTCAAATCTTTGTGCTGAATCAGGACTCATGGATTCTCTGAGGCTCCTGTTAAGTAAATAAAGGACGGTAAAGTCAGAAAACTCACCATAAAAGATTCAGATGAATGGACAGAATCCCAGGAACGCCATTAACCACCAGAAACACTGGGGACTAAAACGATCCAGTTATAGCACTTTGGTTAAGTGTTGTGTGCTGTTTTCTTTCTGTGGCAGCACTTTTTCCTCAGTATAAACCTGTTTTTACCGCTCAAGCGCACACATTTTGACAGTGTTTGGGATAATTCTGGTGTACATTTTTAATAATTATATGTCTGGTTTATCACGGTACTGGTAACATCGATAAAAGCACTGATTCACTGTTTAACACAGACTCTGTGCGGCTGCATGTTGCTGCTTTGTCCTGATATAACTTCACACCCTGGAAGTTATGGATGATCTAATCCAGGAAACTCATTCCCAGTGGGAGCAGCTGCAGCAGGTGTGTTTAAGGGAATAGTGTGTATACAAATGAAGCACTTAAGGTAAATTCCACTTTGTCCTGTTAATAAAAACCAGTATTATTAAAGATTCACTATGCTGTAATTAAAGGTGGTACTCTGCTCTCACCAAAGCATTTAAATACAACAGGGTTGGAATATCAGACCAGGCTCATTTTCCCGGCTCATTAAAGCTGGAGTTAAACTTTAATGGGATTCTTCGAGTCTTGTTGTTAAAACCAGTGTGAAGACGGTGATTAGTGCACGTAATGTCTACACGACCTCGTTGAGATTAGTGAACTTTTTTAATGCTCTTTGTCGACATTTAAGCACTAGACATTTGTTGTGAGAATGCTGTAAAGATCCATATTCCATAGGTTTTATTTTGCTGGAAGCTTGTTACCCACTTTCATTTAGATTTTTTTTACTAAGAGTTGCCCAGCATGTACCCCGAGTACACAAATATGCTGATATGCAATAACATTTAAGTAATATTATTATTTAATTCATTAAAAGATATTTTAAAATGTACAGTATGTAAGGAAAAGCATGTTAAATAGAAAAACACAGTAAGGTTTTATTTTTTCACAACTTTTGTTATTGAGTTTTGAAACATATACAGATGGGCAAAAAAGTATTTAGTCAGCCACCAATTGTGCAAGTTCTCCCACCTATAAAGATCAGAGAGGCCTGTAATTTTTATCATAGGTATATCTCAACTATGAGTGACAGAATGAGAAAAAAAATCCAGAAAATCACATTGTAGGATTTTTAATGAATTAATTTGCAAATTATGGTGGGAAATATGTATTTGGTCAATAACAAAAGTTCATGTCAATACTTTGTAAGTACCCTTTGTTGGCAATGACAGAGGTCAAACATTTTCTGTAAGTCTTCACACACTGTTGCTGGCCCATTCCTCCATGCAGATCTCCTCTAGAGCAGTGATAATTTGGGGCTGTCGCTGGGCAACATGGACTTTCAACTTCCTCCAAAGTATTTCTATGGGGTTGAGATCTGGAGACTGGCTAGGCCACTCCAGGACCTTGAAATGCTTCTTACGAAGCCACTCCTTCGTTGCCCTGGCGGTGTGTTTTGATCATTGTCGTGCTGAAAGACCCAGCCACAATTCATCTTCAATGCCTTGCTCAAAATCTCACGATACATGGCCCCATTCATGTTTTCCGGAATCAGTCGACCTGGTCCCTTTGCAGAGAAACAGCCCCAAAGCCTGATGTTACCACCCCCATGCTTTACAATAGGTATGGTGGTGTTTTGGAGTTCAGTTTTTACCAAGAAGTTCTATTTTGGTTTCATCTGACCATATGACATTTGCCCAATCCTCTTCTGGATCATCCAAATGCTCTCAAGCAAACTTCAGACGGGCCCGGGCATGTACTGGCTTAAGCAGGGGGACACGTCTGGCACTGCAGTATTTGAGTCCCTGGCGACGTAGTGTTACTGATTGTAGCCTTTGTCACTTTGATCCCAGTTCTCTGCAGGTCATTCACTCGGTCCCCTCGTGTGATTCTAGGATTTTTACTCACCGTTCTTGTGATCATTTTGACCCCACGGTGTGAGATCTTGCGTGGAGCCCCAGATCGAGGTAGATTATCAGTGGTTTTGTAAGTCTTCCATTTTCTAATAATTGCTCTGACAGTTGATTTCTTCACTCCAAGCTTCTTACTTATTGTAGATTCAGTCTTCTTAGCCTGGTGCAGGTCTACAATTTTGTTTCTGTTGTCCTTTGACTGGTCTTTGGTCTTGGCCATATTGAAGTTTGGGGTGTGACTGTCTGAGGTTGTGGACAGGTGTCTTTTATACTGATAACAAGTTCAAACAGGTGCCATTAATACATGTAACGAGTGGAGGACAGAGGAGCCTCTTAAAGAAGAAGTTACAGGTCTGTGAGAGCCAGAAATCTTGCTTGTTTGTAGGTGAATAAATACTTATTTTACCAAGGGATTTACCAATTAATTCATTAAAAATCCTACAATGTGATTTTCTGGATTTTTTTTCTCATTTTATCTCTTACAGTTGAGGTATACCTATGATGAAAATTACAGGCCTCTCTCATCTTTTTAAGTGGGAGTACTTGCACAATTGGTGGCTGACTAAATACTTTCCTTCCCGCTGTATATATACACAGATATACGCAATTGGATCTTCAACAATAGAAGAGTAGTTTTAAGGAAAAAGACAACTTAATATTACACAAACTAAGCTTGGCCGTTTAACGACTTAGAGTAAAAGTTTTAAAATATACGCTATGATAGTCAGATTGTCCTCTGATATATCTGACGTGTTTATATTCACACAGGTGAGTGTGTGACTCAGTGTGAAAGGCTTTTAACAGGTAGAGTCTAACAGAGATATCAAAGCGGGACACGACAGGTTTGTGCTGACCTTTGTGGATCTTGTTTATCTGATGTAGAGGTAGTGCTCTCTTTATGTAGGACTGTATGTGTATGTGTTTGTGTGTGTCCATAGAGGAGTGTCTTTCTTCTGAGAGGGCGAGGCTCCCTGTGGAGAGCTAGGTTTACTCGCAGCTGTCAGACTTGAAACGGCAGTTCCTCAGGGGGAAAGTGGAGACCATCAGGTTCAGTGACACCACAAAACATCTGAAGGTTTAATTTGCTGCTGTCGGCGCTTTGAGGAGCGGCTCGGATGACCACAATGTGTGGTGAGAATCTTGTGATCCACTGACTGAAGTAGCCATACCTTCTGCTTGGTGTCCCCGAGCGGTTTCACATCAACAGGGTGTCGTCATGAGCAAACTCCAAACAAACTGGCATGTTTGGATGGAAGGAAGAGTAAATTTGTTCTGAAGCTGAAATACAGTTTGGCTAAGTAAACCATAGATATTTGGTTAAACAGGAAGAACCATGGTGTAAATTGCCGGTAACACTATAAGTTATATAAGTTATCCAGCTTTTTTTGCTTGTGGCTATTCATTGTTTAAAAAAAAAAACTCAGTCCCTGCTATAATCAGAGGCTGAAATCTGCCCTGACAGATGCTGGTGCTGATTGCCTCCCCCTGCCCTTGGTCCTTATGCACAGATTGCACAGCATTGGAAACTTAAAAAAACAACAAAAAAAACTTTCTAAAAGTAGCCAAAACCTCTCTTTTAACCTGCTGCAAAGACAGACGCACTATCTCAATCACCTTTAGTCGCATTAAGCAGAATCCAGTGAATCTAGGAACACAAGTCTCTCTGCATAGAGAGAGGAGTATATGAAACTGATCTCAGCTCCACTCACACCCCTCACTCATTTTTTCTCTTTTTAAGACGTTTCCTGTGTTTGAGGCTTGAACTTGAATCAGTACAGCTTCATAAAATCACCATTTGATCACGAACGTTTTCATTCTTCCGTGAGGTTCAGATTCGGACAATATCTCGATGAGTGTTGATCTTGGGAGCTTAATTATTTGACTTAACAACAGACTTGCATCTATTGTCTAAAATAAATCAAAACTGAAATGAACTACTTTGAATCTGGACCAAAAACTGATATGAATCTGGTCTAAAACTAGTCTGAGCAAAGTCTAAAACTGGTCCAATTTGGTCCACACCTGGTATAAAAAAGGTTCAAAATTAGTGTAAAACTTACCTAATCTGGTCTAAATCAGTTCAAGCCTAGTCTGATCCAATTCTAATCTAACACTGATCCAAAACTGCATTATTTGTAGTCTGATCTGATCCAAACCTAGACTTAACCTAATATAAAACTGGTTTAAATTAAGTGTAAAACTGGTCTCAACCTCAACTAATAACTAGTCTAAATCGAGACTCGGTCTATAACTGGTTCAAACTTGGTCTAAATGTGGTCCGAAGCAGGTCTAAATCTAATATAGAATAAGTGTAAAACTGGTCCGAAACTCGTCTAAAGCTGGTCTAATACTCGTCTAAAGCTGGTCTAATACTCGTCTAAAACTGGTTTGAAATTTGTCTTAAACTGGTCCAAACCTAGCCCAAGACCAAAACAGGTCTTAATCTTGTGTAAAACTCGTGTGACCCCCTTTCTAATTAATTCCTGGAGCTTCTGTGGACTTCTACTCCTGTGTTTGCTGATAGAATCACACATTTGGTCTCTTTACAGCATGCCACATTCCTGCCAAGTGAACATCTGCTCCGATTGCTGTCCGGTTCCTCATAACTGACAGGGCTTCACAGCTCTTATATCCACGCTGACACCCATCATGTCCCTGGGCCGTCATGACGACCACATTGCATCTGTTTTTCCTGCTGATATTGTAGATTTAGGTAGAAATGTGTCTGTTTTCCAAACGCGGGTGAACAGCATGAGTGTTGAATGGTTCAGCACACAGGAATAGTCCTTCCAGTTATGTCTGCTGTTAGTGCTAAATGCACATTACAGCAGACCACGGCCCTATCACCATCATCTGTCAACATGTCACAACCCTGCAGCAATTACTGTGATGTCTTTATTTTTACATGTCTGACTAATTCTCACTGCTTCTTGCTCCAAGTTCTCCTCTCTGCATTCTTTTATCCTCAATTAAATATTAAAAACGCTTGAAGAAGCCGCTTCAACTAAAAGTTCAGTTAGTCTTAGTCTAAAAGTTGCCTAGTTCTAGCCTAAATATGCCCAGATCTGGTTCATTTTCTTCCTTGTCTAAAACTGGATTAAATCTAGTGTAAAACAGTCTAAATACAGTAGAAGTAACCTCATCTAAAACTGGATTAAATCTGTTCCAAACCTTGTCTCAAACTGGTTTAAACCTGCTCTAAAACTTGTTTAAACCTAGTCTGAAAGTGACATTTTGTAGTTCTGTTTGTATAAAAATCTACTTTAAAGTGAAACTTCACAGAAAGTGTTTCAGATTTGGCCACAAGGGGGCAAAACATTTAAAGATGAGTAATATAATTCTCAGTACGCTTTTTTTTCCCATATATTTGTGATCAATATGGACATTAAAGGGGACATATCATGGTTTTAAATCCTTCCTTTTTAGATATAAATCATACAGTTGTGGTCTATATAAAGCGGAACTGCAATGCTTGGGTCTGAATTCCTCATTATTATAGCTCCACAGGCCCCTTTTCTACCCCTTTTCTGATGTGCTAAGAGCAACTCGTTTTGGTGCGGTCTCTTTAAATGCAAATGAGACACTTCACACCCCGCCCCCTCTCGGTTCAACTCCACCCTGCTCGGCCATTTTTGTAGTTTGATAGAAGAGATACGGCTATGTAGCGCCGCATAAACCTTTTATTCAGAGGTTATTTACACAATGTCAACAACAGAAGACTTGTCCATCCAGCCTTACATGTTCCAGCCAGAGTCAGACCCAGCGGAGCGAGATGAAAATGAAGATGATGAACCTGCAGAACCCTAACAAGTGAGCTAACACAAGCACCGAGCTAACGCTAGCGTCAAGCTAACGTCACAAAATGCATTTTAATACAGTCCTTTCCGAGACAAAAACGGCAAAATGAAATGACTAATGAAAACTTTAGACTTAAATTAAATCACGTAGGCCATTTCATCAAGGATCTAAAACGAGCACACAGCGCTAACATATGAAGTCTAAAGACGGTGCAACTGCTAAGCAACTGCTAATGCTAACAAAACAATGACAGAGACGTCATATCATCACACTTTTTAGCGTTATTTACAGCTTACTGAAGTGCTCTGTTCGTCGTCTCCAAAGATAGAAGGAATTGAACCCTCAATCAGACAAAGTCTTTCGGCAAATCCTTCTTTATACTGGTGGAGGTTGCAGAAGCAGTCATCCTTGAAGTGCTGCGCGCACACAATCTTACCTTGATCTTACCCACAGATGTGGGTACATTTACGTGAAAAATAAAACTCAACCAGGCACTTAGAAAAGATTCTGATGCTGGGAGACAATGTAATGAAGCGTGTGGGTTACTACATCCAACAACAGAACATCTTGACTTAACCTCTCGTAACTTCGGCATCCTTGAGCTTGGATTACAAAATAAAAGCGAGAAATAAAAATGGCGGATTGCTCGAAGTGTTGGACCTGGAGTCGAATTTGGCAGTTCCGCTGCAAATACTGTGACGTAATAGTTCAAAATATGTAATAGAGAATAGAAAAATTGAAACAGATTGAAAAATATGAGCAAAACAGAATATAAAGATATCAACGCAGCACCTGAAGAGACTAATTTGAACTTTTCTGTATTTCTAAATGCTCTAAATATACAACAAAATGCATTGAGGGCTAAAAAAGTGGATTTAGCATGATATGTCCCCTTTAAGGGCTTTTGGTTGGGGAGCATTTTTAGAGATTGATACATGATGAGGACGTCAAGAATGTCCTCATTTTGCAGGTGTGAGCGGTTCTTCATGCTGAGACCTCTGGTGCTTTGGTTTGGATCATTTGGTGGATGGATTTGTTGTGTGGAAACTTAAAGCCACCATGTATTGCTCTGAGGGCAGAACTTTGTGCACAATCACTGTCGCATATCATCTGACACAAAAAGCGTTGCATTTGTGACGGAGACAGGACAGATAAGAACCTGCACTTAATCTGAATTATGCATGTCCTGTTGAAAAGGATTTTGTTTTGTCTCTAGTGTAAAGTGGGACCTCAGAGGAACTAATGGGGCTTCAGCCTCCAGATAAGAGCATGGAAAGACTACGTTCACCAAATTTAGTTAAAAAATTTAATTGTCCTGCCGCGACGCATCAATGCTTGTGAGACGTCGGAGTGCTGACATCTGAATTTTTTGTTTGCGTCCCGTGTGTTCTTTTCCCATGGCGTACGGTGTGTTTGCTGTCGTCTGGTTTGTTTGTCCCCGGTCGCTGCCTAACTCGTCATTGGCTGATGCCAAACAGCAGAGTCCAATCTGTGCCGATGGAAGGAGGAAGGGATCTGAAGCAGAGACGTCTGGGATAACCATCCTGGGAGCAGATGGAAGGAGGAATCGTGTGTGAATGTTAGCTTTTAGCTCCTGGATTACCTAGTACAGACATTGGCAACAACTCCGCAGGCCACATGTGGCCCTCAACACAAATACACAAAATTACTCTGAAAGCACATAAGATGACAACATAAATAATGCAGGAAACATTGGCAAAAATGCACCTAATGACTAAAGACACTCAAAATAACAGAAAAATACACAAAACAAGAAGACAAATACACACATTGTCAACAAAAACACTCTAGATGACAACATAAAGCATGAAATGACAATATGAAAAAAATGCACAAAACACAAAAGAGCAAAAGTACACAAAACAAAAGCATGAAATATTACAGCAAAAACACAAAATCACTTCTATAACACACAGGATGACAACAAAAATGGACCAAACCCTTTGTTTTTTCCTGTTTAAATGCACAGATTGTGCATGACTACATGGATGTTGGTAATGTGGCTTTCAGAACAGAAGGTTATCTTTAAATGTCTATATTTCCACGTGATTTTATCAACTATAACATTTAAAAAGTCAAAAATAGCTGCAAAAGTGTCATAATACAAACATCGGAGGGTAAAAAGCTGTTATTTTTTATGTGCAAAATCATTCTAAGGGCAATTGGATGCTCTGAATGACATAATATAAGGCTTTTAATTTTATTGCAGTTGTTAAATACATCTTTTCTGGCTTTTTATGATGAATAAACTCAGATTTAATGTTTTAAACATTTCCATGTTTTGCTTAAAAAAAACTTTAAAACTGCTGCAAAGCAACTGGAATAAGAAGCAAAAAACAGAAGTTTTTGGATTAAAAAGCTTAGATTAAACGTTTTGAATTATAAAAATAATTCAATAATTTTTTAATAAATACTTATTTATAATTGTCTAAATATGACAAAGATATCTAAATATTGTAATTCAATATTATTTTTTTATATTAAAGTAAAGTTGTTTAATATATATATATATATATATATATATATATATATATTAAACCTACCTTTATTTTATTTGATGAAGTCATATTTTGACTTGCATATTTTACATATTTTTTTCTCAGGCCAGTTTGATGCTCATATGTGTATATATATATATATATATATATATTTTTTTTTTAAACAATTTCAGCTCCTAAATCAATTTATTGTGCCTTTGAAGGATGTCACTGTTACTAAACCTTTTAAATCTCCATCTCTTCCATTTCATATTTGTTGCTACAGTGAACATTAAAGTTTGAGGGTGAAAAGTATTTTCTTAGCTCAGAAATACGGACAATGAGACATTGTTTAGCTCAGTAACGACTGACCTCAGCATTAGACGCTGTTCTTTGATCTCTTCCTTCATTATCTGCCAGTCCGACTTCACTGTTTGTATCAATCAAAGCGTATGTTTAGCCCGCCGCTGGTGTTAGCACGACTAAATAACAGGAGGAACGCTCTGCTGTTTAACGACGCCACACTGTCGCAGCCATATTTATCTCTGCGCTGCATTAATCATCCACACGTATGGGAGATAAATCAGCACAGCAGCGGCAGCCTCCCATTTTAATCTGCTCCTTGATATTTCCCCCCAGCCTCTCACCATCTCATTTTCACAGCGTCCCATTAAAAAAGTTTTTTCGCACGCCCGTCTGGGTTTCCAGATGCACCTCGCTGAAACCTCCGAGCTGTTTACGAGTGACTATAAACACAGCAGAGCATCAAAGTGGAGCGATGATTGATACGACTAAGGGTCATCACGTGATGAATTAAAACGGTGTCATTAATTGGTGTCGGAGCACTATTTCTCATTGAACTCTGCTAAACTACACTGCTACCAAATGTCAGTATGAAATGGAAATATCTCCAGAGCAACAAAAAAGCTCAAATACTCGTGGAAGTCAGTCGGCGCTTACTTTTCTCTAGAGTATGTACACCTCTTTGTACATCCAACCTTCAAACACATACTCATTTGGCCATTATTGACAACTCTACTTAAGCCCCCACTATATGAATACATATTTCTGACGGGCACTGTACGAGTTTAACAAAAGCTAAAACAAAACAAAGGACAGAGACAGTTTGCCAACTAAGGAGGAAGATGTGTTGTCACTGGTTGTTTACCTGTTGGTGTAGCAGTTTAATTAGTGATCATTGTAACTGGTGACATATCACTAGGGATGTAACGATTCACTCAACTCCCGATACGATTCGATTCACGATACTGGGTTCACGATACGATTTTCTCACGATTTATTTTACAAAATGGGAATGTTGACAAATGACTGAAAAATATACCTTTATTTTTTTGGGGAAAATACTATACTATTTTCCTTTTATTTTTCATTGTCAAAAGAATCCCTTGATAAACTATTCAAAATGATGCAATTTAACTAAAAATAAATTTTGAATGAAATAAATAAAGGAATAATACAAATGAAGAAGCCTATTAATTTAAATTCTGGTTCTATAATAAACAATTCAAAACTGCGTAATAGTTCTTTTTCTTTTTAAAAGTGCAACTGAAAATGTATTTTGTGCCTTAACAATTAAACTTTAAAAAAAACAAAAAAAAACAGTAATTTTACTGTATTTACGTCAGATATTTGTTTAGACCAGCAGAGGGCGCTGGTAACCCAGTGGTCGGTTGGCATGCAGTTATTCCACCAGTGAAGAAGAGAAGCTATGCTAGCAGACAGAGTTAATAGAAAAACCTGACTTTTACAGATATTCAAGTAATATTACAGATATTCTTTTGGTGCTAAAGGAGTAAAGAATCATTTATGAGCATGTTTAACAGTAAATGGCGGCCAGAAAGAAAATAGTAGCAGATTCTGCCCGTCACGTCCGCTTCTGGAAGGATAAATATATAGCGCCCTCTGCTGGTTAAAAAAGTACTGCGATTCAATTTTCAGAGCATCGATGTGAACCGTGGTACCTATGAATCGATTTTTAACTGCCTTACGATTAATCGTTACATCCCTACATATCACAGTAGAAGCTAGGCTTTGGTGTAATGCTGTTGCATCTGAATCACTGGGCAGTAGGAAGGAGTGTGAAGATATCTCGATACGGCGATATATCGCGATATTTTTCGCGCCAAGTATCGATTTTTAAAATGTATTCATTTTCTTATTTTTCAAAGTCTTTTCAGCTTTTTCACTAAAATGTGCAGGTAGGTCTTCACAGAAATTTTGTCACTGTTTGTTGAAAGAACCAATATTTTGTTTAATGGAATATTACACTATAATGGTGTCACTGGTAAGAAAGGCCCTATTTTTTGTTTACAGAAAGCACTATTGGAGATACTTATTCATTTACATTGGTATGTTGACACTTATTTACAGAAATGTTGCACTAAAATAGTGTCTGTTCATAGGACACTTTTACAATTTATTGTCATTCAGAGATATAAAATAAAAATTGTATTTTTTTTACTTAATCTTTTTTTTTTCCTTGTTATGTCAGATTATCGTAGATTGATTTCTGACCAATATATTGATAATTGCAGTATTGTCATATTGTGAGAATCGTTATTGTGAGCTTTGTTTCATGTATCGTATTGTGAGGAACTCAGAGGTTCCCACCCCTACTGGGCATGAAAACTAGTTATGCATGCATTTTCATCAGAAACCACTCACAAGATAATACAATCACTAATCGAGCCATAACACCAACAATTACTCAGCGTGATCAAAGTTCATTGATTTACTGCTCCATAGAGTACAGTAGAAGAATGAGGGGAGACATTTGAACTCTTATTTTATCAGGAGCTGGTAACCATTCTAACTGGTGACGAGTCAAGAAGTTTGGCTTTCAGGCTGCCACTCAATATGAACCACAATAAAACACTTTAGATCCTAGCTTCCCAAAGTGGGGTATGCAAATTGCCATAGGGGGTACGTGAATAGAAATAAAAAAAAACATTGATTAATGTACCCAAGTTTGTACTTTACACAACTTATAAATCATACATAAAGTATGTAAGGCGCCAACAATATCCAAGCCATAAGTGACATATCAGTCCTTGCACGATTTTCTCTTTCAAATTTCATTAGTTTTGTGACCAATTCTTATTTAAGTTGTGGAAATTGTGTTAAATAGTTGCAGGAAAATTTACTTTTTTGAACAGTTTTAAATATAAAATGACTGCAGTCATGGGAACAATTCAATTCTCTAAATATTCTGGAATATACTTTGAATTTGTGTATTTAGAAATCTAAGCTATCCTAGCTGATTTATCTACAACTGAATTATTTGGTCATCTGGACAATGTTTTGTTTGTCTTTTTAACTTTCTCCTGCAAGCCGACTTTGATGTTGTATATGACATTACATTATTATGTTTTTAGGTGTGCAGGAGTAGGGGGTACATGGCTTCAGGTAAATGTCTGAAGGGGTACGGGACTGTGAAAAGTTTGGGAAACTGCTTTAGATGAAGTTATGAATTAATATTTGTTGTCAGAAACCAGTCAGGAGATAACATCACTTGGTGAGCCATAACATCCACTGATTTGAGTGCTTCTTGTTTCAGAATATGTTTGTGTCAGATTGCGCTGTTTTTTCACACACATTATTTATATTTATTTATTGGTTTATTTAACAGGGACAGTGTAGCCAGAAGTGATGCATTGTAAAAGTTTACTTAAGCAGAGGTTGATGTTTGAGAACCACCGCTAACATGAAGTCATTTAACATTATTTCATTAACCAGACCTAAGTGTGCAGGGCTGCAGGCGGTACACAGGTTGGTGTCGACACACAGATTTTGGACTCCGGCTCACCGTGCTGCCCCGAGGAGAGTAGAACGCAGATAATGCAACAGTGCTTTGGCTTGTCCTGACACCTGCAGACCATCACCTGCTCTGAATGAGCCGGTGTTTTAATTAGCAGGACACCGGGTCGCCACGAACATTGGAGCCAATCTGTGATGAGTGCAGACAGCAGGACTTTTGCTTTGGTGTAAGTGTTTTGAGGTATTCATTTTAGTAGCTGGTGAGAACTTGGAAGGTTAATCCCTTTTGAATCAGTCTAGACTAGGGCTGGACAATATGGACCAAAACTCATATCTCAATATTTTTTCTCAAAATAGCAACACGCGAAATAAATCTTGATATTTTTAAGTCAATTAAAGTCTAACCAGAAATTTGCCCACATGCCTAGTTATTTACAAATCGCTGCACATTATGTACCACTTTTGGATTTTTCTCCTATAAGGGACATCATGTGTGAGTGAGTTCTATATTGTGGCTTTTTTAGAGGTGGGTCTAGGTTAAGTCACATTCAGTAATCCATCTAACTGTGTTTTTCATGCTGTTCTTAGAAGTAGTAAAAGCAGCTACGCCTAAAACAAGTATACTGTACAAAATTAGCTATAAAATAAAAATATAGAAAAATACAATATCGTCTATATCAATATTTTGCTATAATAGAAAACTTGATATATCTTAAATCTCGATATGTTGCCCAGCCCTAAACTAAAACTAAACCATGTTATTCTGAGTCACTCACTATATAGATACTGTATTATCTATTTAACCAACCAAGCCTTCATAGCACCAAAATAAGCATGGATCAATTGAGTCTTTACTGTTTCTGGTAGTCCGCTACAGGGATTCTGAACCTGGATCATTTGAGTCCTTGTTCTTTCTGTGAATACGGATACCTGAGTCTGATAAGAGGATCTGGGTTGATGGAGACAAGACATCTATAATTCTTGATTCAGTACAAATATTTAGCTCTTTCACCTGAATCGTTAATGAAGTGAGCGGCTGTGATTCAGACAGGCTTTAATAAGACGTAGGTTTAGAAGCTTTGTGTCAGACTCTCTCTAAACGTGCTGACCCAGTTGTTGCTTGATTACAAATGCTCACATTAACAGTCATCAGAAAAGATGATGATTGCACTGATGAGGGTTTATTGCATTTAAATTCATCACCTAGATTAGAAAACCACATATTCATCATCATCTTTTCAGATATCCTCCACATGTAATCAGGCGACTCCTCCTCTCAGGCCCTGGTTAATTCTCATAAATGAGTGAGGTAGAGGCAACACCGCTGATTAACCAACGAGCATTCCGTAAGGAGAAACTGTACAACTGTATGCTGGATTAACAGCAAACTCCCAGAATCTCCATGCGGACACTTGAACCCAGATGGACACATTCATTCCACTCGGCTGTCTTTTGCCATGGCAACACTCATTAGACTGCTCAGTCAACACAGGCCGAGCTGGATGTGTCGGCCGCCTCATCCATCTCCTTGGAGTTACCACGTTCCAATCCCTATGTGGTCTCACAGCAAGAATTCAAGTGAGCTCAAAGCTTCACAATGACTTCTTAGAAGTAATTCTCCACTACAGACTTTTTCAACAGATCCCAGGACTGATAATACATATACAAACTACAACCAAACACATTTGACAATCAGATGTTTTACTGGAAAGATGAAAAAAGGCTCCACATCTTTTGAGGGCTTATTGCACTTATTGCAGAAAGTAAAAGGGCAGTTAATCATTTTGTGTATTTTTATTGTTCTTGTGTGGGTTTTATGGTGACATTTTGCGTAGTTTTTGGTGTGTAATGAGTTTTTAGTGTCGCCTCAAACCTCAACAAATCCTGAATCAGCTGTTTTAATACTCCTCTTTTCTTGTAAAATACCCCCCTTGTCTTGTAAATATCCTCTGTGGATTGTACAGTTTTGTAAGATTATAATGTCCTGCACTATTCTATTCTATTCTATTTTTTATTTTGCAGTTTTTACAGACTTTGATTTGATGTTTTTTGCACTAATTATCTTTGCACTACTTTTTATTCCCCTTTTTCTGCTGTTTCACACTTTTTTTTCAAGAGCTGCCATTTTTTAATTTTGTTGTGATTCTAAAGAGTAACAATGACAAAAGGATTCTGATTTATGTATTTTCCTTTATTTCATGTCTTTGGAATATTGTATTTTCTTATCTTGTAATAATTTTATGTATTCTTGCTGGAATTCTGTGTCGAGTCATCATACGGTCATCAACGCATTATTCCTGAAATAATCAAGCTCCCTGTGTTGTTTTTAATCATCACTGCCATTTGTTGTAGAGAATGAACAATACAAGCCGAATGTTTTATTCTGAAGGATGCAGCTCACATTCATTGAACACTGAGGTGTATAATAATGAAACTGACACACAGATTGCGTATCACCTGGTTGCGTTTTGTGCCTGGAAAGGACTGGCAGCAGCTTCAGTCGTCCAAAGCGCGGATGAGCGGTCGGGGCATTGTGCGCAGGTTAGCGTGGCAAATGGAAATACCTCAGCGGGCTTTGGATATTTCATCTGACAAAGAAATGGATTGAAGGATGATGCTTGAGATGCTGCAGTGGGCCTCAAAACTGTCTTTGAATGCAAATATGAGAGGCAGAGATTGATGGAGGTGAGGGTTTCAGTGAGTTTGTCCTCAGAAAGCAGCCAGTTGTCAAGCAGTGCTGGAAGAACATCTTTGTCTTCCTCCAAACAAAGGAAACTCCTAAAATTCTGCATTAGTGTTTCAACAAGAAAAATTAAATTAAACCTCAGTCGTTTCTATCTTCCCTCTGATTGCCCCTGCCTGCTAACGCACACACTACAAATGGTTTTTTCTAAATATAAGAGCGATTGGATGTATTCTATGCTCTCATTTCAATTTCTTGCATTGTTGTTATAAATGGGGATACCTTGAAAGGGAAATTCAAAATTGGAGGCTCTATACCAGTAATTACGAGTAAAGTACGCATTCATCCATACACCAGTGAATAAATGCTCCTAGGTATCAGAATGGTCCTCACTAAGTCAGGCTTTTGGGATTTTTTATTGATAATATTGATCGTTTATTGTACTGGGTTGGGCTACATAGTCCTGTGTTCCTGGTTTTCTCCTAGTTTGTTCGAGGAAAAGCCAACCTGGTATGTGTAGAATTGGCAGAACTAAGCAGACAAACAACAGACAGATTTGTGAATTATTAATCTTTGTCTTGTGTTTCATGAAAATGAGACGCTTTGATCGATGATCTCCATCAGCGCTTGCGAGCCTCCACATAACGTCAGTGGAAACTCACTAAAATGACAATAGCTGGAGGAAAGCGGCTTCTCTTGGTTTGTATTCTGCCTGTGTGAACTCGGCAGCACGTCCCTGGTAAAGCCACAGCCACGACGCTTTGCTATCCTGCTGATTGAAAATGTCAAATAATCTTTCATCGATCTGCGTGTCTGTTTGGTTGGAGGCTCAAAAGCTGTCAGCAGCAGCAAGGAAGATCCACAAAGCTGATCACAACCCATGCTTGACACATGATTGTTTTGATACGTGTCATAAAGCAGCGTTCCAAACGTCTGCCTAATCTATCAGTTTACTGATCTGTGTTCCCAACACTGCTGTAGGTATAAGGTATAGATTTGTTCCTGTCCTTTGTCAAAGTTGTTTATGACAAATGACACAAACGCATGACACTGGATTAGCTTAGCACGTAGCGGCGCTGGCTGAGGAGGGTTCACGGCTAAGAGTGCAAAATTAAGGAATCTGCTTCATTAAATTGATAATTTTCCTCCTAAGAGTGACTGGATGAAACCTGTGCATCGACGTTGACGTACTTTCCAACACTTTGGGTACATTCACTGTTAGCGCCTTGCCATGGAGAAGTGTTAAAAGTAAATGTGGATATGGAAAAGCGAGCAGTTTTCCTTCAAAGCGTGAGAAAAGCTTGCCACAGCACAATCACACACTCTTATTTACTCGCCCGTGTAGCTGTTTACTTATGCATGTAAAGTATCGGATGCCAGTTTATCTCTCCTTTATTTCCCACTGAGGTTTGCTGGCAGAACCCAGGCTTTAAATTTAGATGAGGATACGAGGTTGGTATTGTGTATCATGAAATTGTCATAATGCCTGTGAAATGCTGCATGTGTGCGCACGTACTGTATGTCGGCTGCTGGTTTCTTGTAGGGTTACAGATGCAGTAGTGCACAATATTTCTATAGTAGGGCACACAGTGGTGTAGTGGCACATCTGACTCACAGCAAGAACGTTCTGGGTTCAAGCCCTGGAATGAACCCTGGGACCCTTTTTGTGTTGAGTTTGCATGTCCTCTCAAAGTCCAAAAACATGACTATTCGGTTGATTGGAGTCTCTAAATTGCCTGTAGGAGTGAATGGGAGTGTGTCTGTCTGTCTGTGTGTGTGTTGCCCTGCGATGGACGAGCACCATGTCCAGGGTGTATCATCGCCCAAGTAAAGCTGGAGATAGGCACCAGTAGACCCCCACGACCCTGAAAAAGAGCAAGTGGCTCAAAAAATAGATGGATTTCTACAGCATTAAAAAAAGGAAAGATAAAAAATCTAATTGTGTCCAAGAAACAAAAATACGGCAAAGAAATTCAATACAGAAAAAGTCCTGTTTGTTTTTAATTTCCCTTTGAAGACTATATCAAGTGCAACAAAAAGGCAGCCACTACTTTTCTCATCATTTTTCACCTACCATTAGACACCACTTGGATCTCAAAAAGTCACCCAAACCACTATTATTATACTTTTATTTTGAAGGTAATTTATTTATGCAGCTATGGGCTAGAGATGTCCAATACTACCAAAACTATCATAGGTCCCATCATGGGTCCCAGAACTTCTGCCGTTGGGAGACACTAGACTTGTTCGGAGACGCACAGTGTGTGATGTTGTGATGGATCCACATCCAATACTCAACACTCACACAAGCTTACTGACCTGCACGCGCGTACCGGCCTAAGCGCCGAACAGTTTTTTTTAAGTGTTTACATGTCATGCAGAGGGTGCTAGATAGTGAGGCGCACCACACCACTGTAGCTTCACTCATGCCTCACCTGCCACTACACTTAACTACTTCAATTAGGTATGTTTAGTGCAAGTTAAGCAGGCAGGTACATGTGTGATGGACTGGTGCACATGAATTTAGAATGAATCCACCCCCCCATATGAGGGCACATGAAATAAACATGCGGACGTGACTTGTGCATTTTGCTCGTGGGCCCATTCTAAGTCTATGGAAAATGTAGATGCAGGCGCAGGGTATGTGTTTGAGTGTCTGGTGCGCATGAATTTAGAATGAATCTACCCCCCATAGATGAGTGGCCTCAGTGGTGTTATGAATGTACTGGTAATGATGTTAACAGGTGACTGAGTCTAAATGTCTGAAGTTAGAAATTATTAAAAAGGACACCAGAATAACCAAAACACCCATAAAATTCTGACCTGTTCATCGTGTTTGATAACCTACAGTGAAGGGTTTTCCCTCCGTTAATGTCAGATTTGATTGAATGAACTCCTCTGCCTTTATACTGGTTTATACTGGTATTCCTCAATAAGTCTGACATTATTGAAGAAACGTTGATGATTAAAAGTGTAAGCTAGGTAGTTAGCTGCTGTTGCTCCCCTACAGATCTATCCTGACTTGTTGACAATGATGGATCTGCCAACCTCTGGCACAGAAGGTTGGAGTAAAGCTCTGTGGGTTAGCTTTAATAGAGTGTGGGTGAAGGCGCTGACCTGAGGTAATCCCAGCCTCCCAGCTCCTGCTCTCATGTATCATTGCCCTGTCATCTCTATTCACCCAGTACAAGGTGGAGCTCCGCCACTCACCTCTGACCTCACACATACATCACAACCTTTATCGGACTGACATACTAATCAGCCTGTACGGTGTATTTGGGTCGTGTTTTTGTCATTTCTAGCGAGTAAAGGGGTATTGATGATTCTAATGGGTGATACTACTTTCAAAGGGATTTATTTTGTTGTAATTAAATAATATGTTTGGAATTATTAAATCTAACAATCTACAAATAAGATGCCATGATCTCAAGAGATATAACCAGTGATTAGCAGTAGAACTAAATAATAAACTCCTTCCTACTTTACATTCATACACACATCAGTGTATATATGCTCTTGAACAGCACTATAGTAAATTTTAAAAGATTGTCTACAATACAAGATGTTTAGCAAGGTAAAGTTTGGCAAAAAATGACAATCCTGTTAGTGTCACTACAGAGGAAAGATGGCGCTGACCATAGAGCCCCAGACAGTCTGACTCTTAAATTTACTTTGCTAAATTTTTTGTGTTATACACCATCTTTTGATGGAGCTTGTAAGTTTAATTGCCGATAGGTACCCTTTGAAGAAGAGAAGGGGCGTCACCAAATCAGGCATTTGTGCAACAGATGTTTTAAAGGGGACATGTCATGGTTTTAAATCCTTCCTTTTTACATATAAATCATACAGTTGTGGTCTATATAAAGCGGAACTGCAATGCTTGGGTCTGAATTCCTCATTATTATAGCTCCACAGGCTCCTTTTTTACCCCTTTTCTGATGTGCTTCTGAGAGCAACTCGTTTTGGTGCGGTCTCTTTAAATGCAAATGGGACACTACATACCCCGCCCCCTCTTCAGGTGACACTCGGTTCTACTCCACCCTGCTCGGCCATTTTTGTAGTTTGATAGAAGAGATACGGCTATGTAGCGGCGCATAAACTTTTTATTCAGAGGTTATTTACAAAATGTCAACAACAGAAGACTTGTCCATCCAGCCTTACATGTTCGAGCCAGAGTCGGACCCAGCGGAGCGAGATGAAAATGAAGATGATGTAGGCCATATCATCAAGGATCTAGAACGAGCTCACAGCGCTAACATATGAAGTCTGAAGACGGTGCAACTGCTAATGCTAACAAAACAATGACAGGGACGTCTTATCATCACACTTTTTAGCGTTATTTACAGCTTACCGAAGTGCTCTGTTCGTCGTCTCCAAAGATAGAAGGAATTGAACCCTCAATCAGACAAAGCCTTTCGGCAAATCCTTCTTTATACTGGCGGAGGTTGCAGAAGCAGTCATCATTGAAGTGCTTAGCGCACACAAAAATGACCTTACCCACAGATGTGGGTACATTTCCGTGAAAAATAAAACTCAACCAGGCACATCGAAAAGGTTCTGATGCTGGGAGACGGTGTAATGAAGCGTGTGGGTTACTACATCCAGCAACTGAACATTTTGACTTATCCTCTCCTAACTTCGGCATCCTTGAGCTTGGACTACAAAATAAAAGCGAGAAATAAAAATGGCGGATTGCTCGAAGTGTTGGACCTGGAGTTGATGTACTAATTTGGCAGTTCCGCTGCAAATACTGTGATGTAATAGTTCAAAAAACATAATAGAGAATAGAAAAATCGAAACAGATTGAAAAATATGAGCAAAACAGAATATAAAGATATCTACAGAGCACCTGAAGAGACTTATTTGATTTTTTCTGTACTTCTAAGGACTCTAAATATACAACAAAATGCATTTAAGGGCTAAAAAAGTGGATTTAGCATGATATGTCCCCTTTAAATAGGTTATTTTACTTCAATAGTATTGTACGACTTTTATCTCCGCGGGGGCCACAAAAATGTCATTTTCTGATCTGTGGGCCATGTTATAAAATTTTATCAAGTATTAGAATAAAGACCAATCTGAGCATTAATAAGGAAAAAACTAAGGATTTGTGTGTTTTTGTTATTTTTTAATTAATTTTTGGAGTTATTTTGTGTATTTTTGTACTCTTATTGTGTGCTTATTATGTGCTTTTGGATGCATTTTTGTATTTTTTGAGTAATTGTTTTTTTTTTTCTGTTATTTTTTGTGTTTTTAGAGTCATTTGTGTATTTGATATGGGGGTCACAAAAGTAGACCGAGGGCCACCAGCAGCCTATGTTTGGTTCAAAGTATCGACAAAGTTAAAGACACCAGTCCTCTTTTTTTAGCTCGTTTTAACTTCACCAGGTTTTGGTTTCGCAAAAACTGAATCTTGTTTGTTTACATGAGAATGAGAAAAACATCGCATGTAACAGTGACCCAGTGTATGAAATGACCCATCTTGCTCTCTGTTTCCTGCAGGGTCAAAGCAAAGAAAGGGGTAAACCTGATCCAGACCAAGTCCAAGAACGCCCAGTGGAAGGTCGACTGGGAAGTTCAGTCCGGGGCCAAACACTCCATCACCACCATCGACGTGAACAAGAACAAAGCAGCCAGGCAAGGGTAAGTCCCACAGCCCGAGTCCCAGACACATCCAATCTGTCCACATGGCCACTGCTGGTTTCTGCTGCACTCAATGAACCATCGCCCTAAACGGTTTCTTTTTGCCTCCAACTCATAACTCACCTTTAAACGCTCCCATCCTGATTGTGTGGGTAGAAAAACAAACCTTTGGCCACCCATAGTAAGTGAAGTCGCTTTAGAGGCAAAGTTAAAGGAATGAAAAAGTTATTGGCTCAGTGTCACCAAAGGTCTCTGGCTTTAAGATACCTTTGAGTGATGTGGTCTCAATGTGATGATAATGCAAAGTTAGGAGAAGGAAAAACCACACAGTTGTGTTGCAGCATAGTCTGCAGGGACATTAATAGACCTTAACTGGTTCTATTCTATCACAAATGCATCTTTATGGTAATAGTGAGACCAGAGTTGCTCGATGATTTGAAAGTTTAATGCAGTCTGGATGGTCTATAGCGCTTTAATGTATGCCGTTTTTAGGAATCGCGTGAATGATGGGGCCCATTGATGAAAGCTGTGAGGTAAATCATGCAGAGGAAGTTCTTTTTATACCCATTTTAAAGGCCGGTTTAGCCAAAAACGGCCCCAAAGATGGGATGCAATGATGCAGATGGGTTAGTTTCAGTGTTTTTAAAAAACGTGTCAGAGAAGTTAAAGTTCAAACGGGGAGAAATCTGAACATCTACCAGAGCCAACTGAAATGTTGTTAGCTTTAACATTAGTATGCAGAGAAATTAAACGGTCCTCTGCGTGACTAGGTTGCAGTACATAGCCCAACAAGACAGTGATATGATGGCGGTATTATAAGTGAATAAAATATATGTAGTGAGAGAAAAGGTAAAGCTGTATAATGCTGAGCCATGTGATTTGTTTTATTGCTTTTGTGGTGAAAACTACAAATGGACTATCATACTGTATGTGACGATGATAGTACAATAGGTCCAGTCATATTTTAGCACTGCAGCAGCAGAGTGTCTATTAGGTGGCTAAGCAAGCTAGCCAAAGTATGTAAATAGCTATGTGTTCATTGAGACTTGTTTGTTAGCCAAAACACATGTATTAAATGAGCAGTATTATTAAAAAACTACTTTATAAAGGTTTTTCTACAGTGATATACATTCCTTTAGCTTCATTCAGAGGTTTGAAAAAGTTATGTTTCCTCCTTCCTTTGCTATTCCACATTATGTAAAAAGTCAGCTCCAAGTTGGATTTTTCTTGCATGTGACGTCACATGGCGGAAACTCCTCCTCCTGACAATCCTGGCTCCTCCTACCCTATAAGAATGTGAGCTCCTCCCTCTCAAACTACCTCACAGGTAAAACAAACACTGCAGTTTATATAATATAGAACGGTGATTCTCAACTGGTGGGTTGGGTTACTGGGTGGGTCGCAGACAGCTGGTCAAAAATAAATAAATACTTAATGTCTCTCATATTGGGTTGGACTTGTCTTTTATTTTTTAATAAGCTTTTCTTTTGACAGGCTTGTTGTGAAATGCTTGTTGCACAGGCAAATATAGATTTATGTTGAAAAAAAAGATTAGGTCGCGATTTAATGACGGTGGCAAAATCGGGTCACAGGGTGAGACCAGTTGAGAACCACTGATATAGAATATACATTATACTTTGTCATATATTTAAAGCTACATACACAAAATGTGTTCTCCCCTCCCTGACAGTTCCATTTTTAGTATCCGTTACACTTGGCTTAACATTCTAAGAGACTCATGGAGCAGTGTCAAAGCATCCAGTTTTTGGTTGAAATTGTCTTTATGTCCTTAAGATCTTATGTGCTCTGAAAAAGGAATGAAGAAAATCTGTCAACTGTAGCAGCTGTAAACCTTTTTTAACTTTGACCAATGGATCATGTTTCCCTGCTCGTTCTCGACCCTCTGCTTTCACGAGCTCACACTGAATGCGTAGGGAGGGGGTTGGAGGTAACGGCAGAGCCATCGGGGAGGCTACATTCAAAATCATGCTAGCTTTTGAAAATAGCCTACCCTACCTTTAAATTATTCTAAATTACGGCAACTTTTGAGCTATGTTGGCATTTGTTGGGTTAAGCTGTGTCAAAGCTTTAACCTTGAAAGATAAATAAAGTTATCCCACAAACATCCACTCTAAGCAAACATCTTCTGCTTTTACTTAATGCTCATGTTCACCACTGAGGAAAAGCTAGAAATTTGAATCTATAAATTACATTACGCTTCGCGCTCCGTTCATTAGGAGCCCAGGCTGTGGGAGCCTGGGGCTGGAGACACTAGTGACTGCCGCTCTACATGCATGCATCCCTAGGGACGGCCCTCATGGTCGGGAAGGGGAAGCAAACAGAGTAGCCTTACCTGGAAAAGGAGCCCACCATTCATCGTTTGTTTACTCCTCAGTGACAGGCTGTCCGCTATATTTAGTGACCCGTGTCTTGTAATCTGTCACCATGTGGGAAGTGTACAGTAGGGGCTCAACACCAGGTACAGGCTCTATATGTCAGGCTGCATTTTGTCCAAACTCCTTATTTTTTTCCAAATAAAGTTTGCATGAGTTGTTTTTAGAGCAGTGATAACTTCAGGTGACATCTTACCAGCTGCAGGACAGACTGCTCATGTGGAAACACACGCAGCTTTTAAACCTTCAGTGTTTGGAGCTGCACGGTTATAAATTAGGAGGTGGTCACTGGCTTTGTTGTTGTGTGATGAAAAAATATAAAGCAAGGGTGTCGGTGTCTCCTATTCTCACTGCAGTAGATGTATAGACGGACCAGAGGTGTCCATTATGTGCTTGTTGGTAATCGTAAAAAAAGTCTGCCTCACAACAAGAGTGTGTTGGGACCAAGCCCTGGGCTGCTGTGTGGAGTTTGAATATTGTACCCAGCTGCACAATATCAACATGTAAAAACTCCTGAGAAATATACAGTCTATATATATATATATATATATATATATATATATATATATACAAACTTCACTGCATAATGAAATATAAACAGATACAGAGCAAGGATAAATAAAGCCTACCTTGCTCTTCAGACATATGGACCAAATCTTTGCCACTGTTTTAGTTCGTGTGACCCACTTCAGTCTGTGTCTCTCTAATTGGCCGGCAGCCCAGATAGGCCACCATGCATTCGAGACAATAAATTGAAAAAGTTTCCTAACAGTGACACTATTTTAGTGCAACATTTCTGTAATTAAGTGTCAACATACCAATGTAAATGATTATGTAAAAAATAGGGTCTTTCGTACCAGTGACACCAATATAGTGCAATATTCCAGTAAACAAAATATTGGTTCCTTCAACAAACAGTGACAAAATTTCTGTGAAGACGTACCTGCACAGTTTAGTGAAAAAGCAGAAAAGGTTTTGAAAAAGAAAAAAAAAAACGATAGCATGACCATGTCGCTAATCGATCATGCGAAAAAATTAGATATTGTCTTTCTTTAAACCCTTGGGAAGTCCTGATCACGTTATTGAGTAGGGATGTAACGATTCACTCAACTCCCGATACGATTCGATTCACGATTCTGGGTTCACGATACGATTTTCTCACGATTTATTTTACAATATGGGAATGTTGACAAATGACTGAAAAATATTCCTTTATTTTTTTGGGGAAAATACTGTACTATTTTCCTTTTATTTTTCATTGTCAAAAGAATCCCTTGATAAACTATTCAAAATGATGCAATTTAACTAAAAATAAATCTTGAATGAAATAAATAAAGGAATAATACAAATGAAGAAGCCTATTAATTTAAATTCTGGTTCTATAATAAACAATTCAAAACTGCATAATAGTTCTTTTTCTTTTTAAAAGTGCAACTGAAAATGTATTTTGTGCCTTAACGATTGGACTTTAAAAAAAAAAAAAAAAAAAAAAGTCATTTTACTGTATTTACGTCAGATATTTGTTTAGACCAGCAGAGGGCGCTGGTAACCCAGTAGTCGGTTGGCATGCAGTTATTCCACCAGTGAAGAAGAGAAGCTATGCTAGCAGACAGAGTTAATAGAAAGACATGACTTTTACAGATATTCACGTAATATTACAGATATACTTTTGGTGCTAAAGGAGTAAAGAATTATTTATGAGCATGTTTAACAGTAAATGGCGGCCAGAAAGAAAATAGTAGCAGATTCCGCCCGTCACGTCCGCTTCTGGAAGGATTAATATATTGCGCCCTCTGCTGGTTAAAAAAAGTACTGCGATTCAATTTTCAGAGCATCGATGTGAACCGTGGTACCTATGAATCGATTTTTAACTGCCTTACGATTAATCGTTACATCCCTATTATTGAGTGGTAACAGAAAAATAACTCATTCCCAGTTGTGGTTTTTATGATGTTTCTTTTATGACCCTAAAAATGCTGTTTATTACTATTGTGATCACTACAGACTAAACTGATCTTTCTTGAAGCTATTTCTGTATCCAGAAAATATGCAAACCAAGATTGTTATATATCAAATTAAAGTTTATTACTTCAACAATGTGCTGGTTTCAAATGTTTGGCACAATCTTTGACTAATATCAAAATAATCCAACACAGTTACAAGGCACAAAATATCTCAACACACAGTCTCTGTGCTATCTTTGTTGTCGTACCTTCAACCTACCAGAATGATGTTTATTTTCCATAATTTAGGTCTAGAAGACCAATTTCTAGATACCAGTGCCCAAGCAGCACAAACCCTCAAAAGTTTGGTTACATTTCACAAGATAGGATGACAACAAGGCAACCTGCAACACTGACAAAGTGGATATTTCAAATATTTTTCCTTCATAGCTCTCCAGGACCATGTAGCTTTGGAGCTTATTCATTGTCACTTCAAACACTGAGGAGAAGTTTGGTCAGCTGAGATTTGTTTTTGTCAATACTTCATGGTCATGGGTGGGTCTCCACAAAGAGAGGACTTCATCCTCTGTGCTATAAAGGTGAACGCCAAACATCAAATGTGGAGAACATTGTGCAAGACCAACAAGATGCTCACAACATTAAAGACTCGTACTTTGACATTTCTGGGGCTGAGAGTGTCTGTTTTGTGGACACGGGTAGTTATTTTGATTGATTGATTAATTAATTAATTATCTTCATGTAACTTTATTTAAAGATTGGTCTTCTAAACCTCAATTCTGAAAGATAAACATCATTCTGGTAGGTTGAATGTACGACAAATAAGATAGCACAGAGAGTGTGTGGAGAGATTTTGTGTCTTGAATACTGTAACTGTGTTGATGTGGCTTACTTTGATATTAAAGTTTGTGCCAAACATTTGAAACCAGCACATTGTTGAGGTAATAAGCTTTAATTTGATATATAACAATCTTGGTTTGCATATTTTCTGGATACAGAAATAGCTTCAAGAAAGATCAGTTTAGTCTGTAGTGATCACAATAGCAATAAACAGCATTTTGAGGGTCATAAAAGAAACATCATAAAAACCACAACTGAGAATGAGTTATTTTTTTGTTACCACTCAATAACGTGATCAGGTCATCCCAAGGGTTGAACAAAAATCAAGTGGCGAATTGTTGTGGGGGGGCTGGATGGGCTACCGGCCTATAAGGGACAGCACGTGCCTGAGTTTTGTGTTGTGGCTTGATTGGGGGCAGGGGCCTGAACAGAATTCAATGTGTAGGTTGAACACACTCTTCCTATTGTACCTAATGTTGCTGTTGGAGATGATAAAAAAAAAAATAACAATGGAGATAAAATGATTATATAAAAAAAAATTAAAAAAATGTATTTTTTCTTTTTTTTTTTTAAAATATATTTTATTCGCTAAATAAAACAAACCCACGATTTCGGATATCTACAAATACTAAAGCCTGACACACACATGTTATTAATACTAACTTTGAGTTGTTTAATCCATGCACATGCGAGCTCCTCCTCTCCGCCCCGCCCCTCTCAAAGCTAAAGCTAGCCTGCAGGCCAACACGAGGAAAGTTGTTGCTAGTGGTCATTAAACATGGCATGAAAAACGCAGCAACAGCGCTTGGTAAACAAGGCAACCGGACTTGTTTGCCGCACAAAACGTACCGCAGGGTCAAAAAATGTCCCCATTTGCTTTATACGCACGTCTGAAGCGAAGCCCCACCCACCAGCGACACATCCAACAGATATGCATAAAATCGGGAGTGCGCTCGCACGTCCAAAGCACTTGACGTGCAAATCGAACCGCACCGCCGCAATGGAAAGATTTTGCATCTGTGACACATCTATCCATTGACATTGAATGTAATGTGGACGTACGGACATTTTGTGAAGCATCCGGTGTGTACGCAGCATTATAGGGGAACACTTTGTGTTTGATGATGAAGACCTAAAGCAAAGACACGTCACGTGCAAGAAGTGTTTTGCTTGCGCAAAAGTGAACATACTTGATGTTAGTGTTTGAAGGATTTTATTTATGTTTAAAGAATATATTTTGTTTTTTTTGTACAAAAAATAACTTTTTGGTTGACAAATATTTGTTTGAATAGTCGTGATTTCAATTATGACTAAAATAATCGTGATTATTATTTTTTTTATAATCGAGCAGCCCTACCCTCAGCTCTGTTTCACTGAAAGTGGAGGCCAATAAGCATTGAATTTAATTTATTTTTGTGCTTTGCTTTGACAAACACACCACTCATTACCACTTACACACAACAATACACGCGCACACACAGTGATGAACATGTGAGCCCCAACTCTGAACATCTGCTTTTGTTTACTGAACATTACCTGAGACAGAGGAAATGAGGTGACAGCGTTTTTCCCTCTGCGGCGTATCGTTGATCTCTTCATCATTCTCTCTTCTCGTCTCAGGCTTTCTACTTTTCTTCTTCATCTGATCACACTTCAGTCGACACTGGAATTATTCAACACAGTTTTTTCTCCGCGACCCTTCATGTGGAACATTCCCGTCCTGGCGGCAGTGGCGGCGGCTCGTTGATAACGCCCCACCAAGCAATGCATTATTGATTGCGGTCAACGGCTCTCAGATGAATAATGTTCAGAAAAACGGAGCCTGAAAAGAAGCAGACTGTTTGATGACTGGGTTTGAATCTGATGCTGTGAATAATTCAGCTTTAAAAACAAAAAGGTGTGAGAGCTCATTTCAATCCAAGCTCCGGCTTCAGCTCGACCATAAACATGTTATATACAATATAATGATGTAAATATAAATGCACTCTAATCTCATAATTCCTGTGAGCACTAAAAAAGAAGAGGTTCCTAAGTTTGTCTTTAGTTACTAAAATCTGTCATAACTGTTGTTCGGGGTGTTGCTGGGTGCAGTTTATCAGCCTGGTGGTTGTAAAAGCTCATACATTTACTGAAGCCTGAAATAGCAAATACTCCTACAACTTCCCTTCACTGGCATCACATACGTCATCAACGGCCTTTGGTTAATATCATATTTACTGAGGAATACCAGTATAAACCAGTGAACCAGAAGTGAACATCCCTTTTCACTAATGTACATGTGCATCACAAATGTCCCACCCTTTTTGGAGCTGTCCTCTCTGACAGCAGTGGTAATTTTGACAACAAATTTAGATTTTGTTTAGTCATAGTTTTTTTTAATTATTATTTTTTACTAAAATGCAACTTATTTTCAATAACAATGTACCAGTAGTCATTATGACTATTTCAGTAATAGTCTAGTTTTAGTCAACTAAATGACATTAAGATTTTAGTCGACTACCTGTAAGCCTTAATCAAGAAGAGTCTACACCATATATGGGCTTCTCTTTTTGAAATGAGTGACACAAAATATTGAACTTTTTCATATGTTTTTTTGATATACCTCTACAAGGGAAAGAGAGTTTGGGAGGGTAACAAAATGAGGGATAAGAGCGGAGCCTTATTTGGTTGCATTATTGATATAACGTGAAGTGTGTGTGTGTGTGTAGTGATCAAAGTGGAGAGAGTATCAGAGGGAGAACATCCCACTGCTCAGACATCATGTAGACAAAAGTGAACAGAGGGGGTGAGTGTGTGCTCACAGGAGTGACACAGCCATTTCTCAGCTATGTCACATCGTAAGCTATCTTGAAGTCCCACACATGCCTGTGCGTTCACAGCAGATGTGTAAAAGCCGCTATTGGAGGCCATCGCGCCGCCACGGACCAATGAGACACCAGCGAAGGAGACCCAAACTTGTTTTTTTTTTTTTGTTGTTTTTGTCATGCTTGTGATTGTGGTCGTGTATATTTTAGTTGTCATTTTAAGTATATACTTTCGGGGCGGCTCAAATTTTCCTGAGTGCCGCATGTGGACCGCACACCACCTATTGCGCACGTCTGCCTTGAGTGACCAGCGATCCAAGGGCTGTTATCGAGCGGTTTGTAATGAGCACTTTGATGTAGGAGTGATTTCTTCTCACGTCTCTCACAGAGCAGCAAACAAGAGATGGGGGATAGTTCAAAGTAGTTCTTTGAAGACTGCCTTCAGACTGGAAGCTCTCCTAATTGGACACATTACAGATTGAAAAACAAACTGATAAACATTTGTTTTTCAGAAAGTCCAGACATGTTGAAATAGTCAAATGTCCAACCACCAAATCCCATAAAAGCCCAAGGGATTGTAGACCTTAATTTGACTCTTTGTTCTGCTGTTGCTACTCTGGCTTTTAACTCTCCTTGGAAATTAGTGGAAACAGACTTTGGATCAAAGAAAGATTTTCCCCAGCCCAAAGCTACGGCTAAGGATCTCCCAGAGACTAATGAAAATAAGTCTGGACTTTCCTTAGTGCTGTTTATGCTCTCCTCTCTGTATGAGGCCTTCATTTAGCTTTTCTTCAACAAACGATTAAAAATAACTTTTGTTTTTTAGATTTTTATCAACTTTAATCAAGTTAAAGTAAAGGATTTGATCTGAATTGATTTAAATCACTTTATTTCATCATGAAAGAAATTTTAAAAAAAAATGTGGACGACTGGAATATTGCACACTAAATAAAATGCCTCCAAAAACACACAAAATCAACAAAATGACAATAAAAAAGACTAAAAAAACACAAAATGACACTCAATTCATCTGCAAATTTGTGCAATGCCAAGATTAATCTTCAACTTTCCTTACCCCTCACCAGAAAAGATAGAGAACATGTTTGGAAGGATAATGAAATGGTCACTGCACAGACTGTCAGAAATAGCCCTGAGAAAATACACAAAACGGCACCAAAAAGACACAAAAACACACAAAACAAAACCAAAAACACAACAATGCACAAAACAAAACCAAAAACACACAAAATGACCACAAAAACACCAAAAATTACAAAACAGAATTAAACGAAAACTCAAAAAATGACAGCAAAAATACACTAAAAGCATAAAACATGAAACAACCAAAATACACTAAATAAATCCCAAAAAATCCAAAACAAAATACCACAAAAATTGGTTGCACCACACAATGTATGTATCATCTTGTCTTCATTTACTGTATATCAAATTTAAAGTTTGTCCACACACATGTTCTTCTTTCTGGTCCAGGGTGTGATATTTTTGTCATACAGTTAATTCAGTCTTCTATGTGATTGGTGCCAGAGATCACATGAGCCATTTTACTTTCTCTACACGCAATCAGCTTCTTTACTATTGGATCCCTTACCGGCTTGTCCCTCCTTTTATGCAACAAAAGTTGTTTTGATTGGATACTTTCCTGACTTCCCGAACATTATAGTTTCATTTTTATTTGTTAACAAAAGTATCAATACATATTGGTATTGTTTTTATTCACATGTATTTTAAAATTCTGTCATAATCTTTTTTTTATAAAATCTTGTCAACGTAAACAATGACTTTAATTTTTTGTCAACAAAATTATCAATTAGCATTGGTAAGGAAATCTTTCATAGTCTCACAGGAAAACAGCAGATTTACTGTCCACAATATGAGAATAGATTCATCTTCAAGTTTCCCTATTCCTCACCTGGAAAGATAAGGGATAGGTAAGGTGTTTTGAAGGAATGAAAGAGCCGCTGCATTGAATACATTTTTGAATTATTTATTTTAGATTCCTTTTTTAGAAAACTCTGTCAGTGCCTCTCGTGAAGTTGTTTGAGGGTTTTCCTTTATAAGTCTTTCCACATTCAATCATTCCCACCAAAAAGGACACCTGAAGTTGGTGACGACAACAATTGAACCGTCTCTTTTGACACAGCTTTTCTTTTCATCCACGTCTCAAAGCCAGAGTCAAAACGCGGCGTGTAATTCAGGCTTTATGAACAAAGCCTGGACTCTCTGTGCATGTTTAAACTCCACATGTTTACAGTCACTCCTCTCGCTGTGATGAAAGGCAGCTTGTCCTGAAAGCAGAGTCACTGCTCTGTGTGCATGCTCGTTTTTTCATCCAGCATGGAGGCCAACAGTGGCGTATCGAGCGCCTGCATTCGCTCCGCACTGATGACAGACTCGGTGTGTGGCAGACGGACAGGAGCGTTTGTTTTCACTGAGACAAATAGGCTGAGATCTCATCACGACGGCCCTGAGAGGGTCCTTTTGTGGGCGGACGGCAGCACGGAGAGTTTGATCCGCCTTTCATTAAAAGCCTTTTGCGGCTCTGCTTCTGTGAGGGACAGACGGAGAGTGTTTGGCCTTTCCGACGTAGGTGAAGCTCGGTGAGGAGTGAGACCAAGTCGATCTCAAGAACAATAATCTCATCATGGCGGGAACATGTCTTTAAAAGCTTGACCTTGCATGCCTCAGTATCAATGTTTCTAAAACCACTATTGACTATCTGTATGAGCTTGTTATGTAATGTTATCAAAGCACCAAATCATTGGCCTTTTTGCCATTAATCTCACCTTCTGTTACTCCCAAAGTCAGCTCTATGGGTGCTGACGTGGATATAATGGAGGGAGCACATCACGCCAGGTTTTCTGTCCGTGAAGGATTTATTGACTTACAATGTCTTCACGGTCTTGAGCCTTTCCTATTTATCCGAATGGCTTTTATTGTGTGAACCCAGATAGACCCTGTGGTGCTCTGGCACTGGACTTTTCATGGTTCTCACACAGTCGGCAGAAATACTTGCGTTGAGGCCTTGCTTTATCACCACAGCCTATGACTGTGAAGCAGCCTTTGGAGTTTTTTTTTTAAAAAATAGGCTCAATACTCAATACCTCTCTAACATCTCCTTTTACGGTACATGCCCAGGACCAAACATGTGACCATGGAAGACCGAGCCCTCAACGATGCCTCTTGATAATCTCAAGGCAGCACAGACTGTGGAGTCGTTTGAAATAAGCTTAAAAACTTGTTACAAGATGGAATTACGCCTGTCTTTTCCCCGTGTGTTATTAGTTAGTTATCAGTGGCCAATTGCAGCTTTCGGGCTTCTACTTGTTTAGTGGGAGGGGCTAAAGTTGTGCATGTTAATGCAGATCAAACCGCGGGCGCAGCATAGGCCTGCTGTGCATCCTCTCAAAGAGGAAGCCAGTGAGGTATTTTTTAACAATCCGGTTATACACCAAAAAACTATTGATCGGCTCCAGCAGCTGCTGCTATGAGTATTCAGATGCAATAGGCACAACAAAATATGCAATACCCTTGCTCAAGGTCTGAGCTGCGGCTCCAGGACAGACGGAGAAGGCTGCTCGCTGCGATTAAGGAGCTGTGATTGTTTATTGACAAGAGCTGCATGTTGTTTTCATCCAGACACTGTTCACTATGCTGTCCTCACACTGAGGGGGAGAGTGGCAGCGACTCTGTTAGCAGCTCCTCTTAAACAACTGTATTGTCCCGTCAAGAGCTGATGGGTTAATCAACGATCTGGGTCATAGAGTCAAATCTTTATGCTGACTCACTGGCTGCTGCTTCTAAGTATACAAAGAATGTAAAGTCAGCAAACTTACCTTAAAGCCGGAGTTTCTGAGAAATCTGTTTATGAATTATTCTTTTTAAATTCATAAAAATACCTAACTAGTCTTTTACTATGGGCTACTGCCGGTGGTCATTAATATACATTAATGTATGTGTCCCTCCTTCGTCCTATAGACCCCTATACAAAGGGAAACAATCGCCAACTGTGCACAGCCAATAGGCTTTGATTTCGTGTTTTTGAGACTGTCAATCAAAGTGAATGCAGAATTGTGCACGGCCGCGGGTCACAACAGCAAACAGGTAAATATGATTTTGGCTCTTACCTGACCCATAGACCTATATCAATGCGACCCGATGCAACCTTGTTATGTTCCGCGATGCACGTGCAGAAAAGTAGAGGTGTGGCTTCTGGTAGATTGCAGAAGCAGGGGGGGAACTGGAGCTGTTGAGGGTGGGACATCAAGACGTCCTCTCAAACTCCAGATATCAGCTTTAAAGGTCCAGTATTATGCAATTTTTCACCCATCTCCAATTGTTTCAGGAACCCCAACAACATAGTATTTGAGGTTTATTTTCCAAAACTCTCCTGTTTTCTGGAGTTTTAGCCCTCTGAAAAGTCGCTTTCATGGCCGCTCCTAAGAAGAGGCAGTTTTTTGGGCCTTCATGCATATGCATGAGTAGGCATAAACACCCACTCTGCTTCAGCATGCGTCTTTATCACAGCAGCAGGAGAGTAAATCATTAACAGTCCCTTCCCTCTCCTCTTCACCTCTTCTGACCACAGAAATAGTTTATTTAAGATGATAATCCATTGTTTTGTCCAACCGCTGTGTCGCATTGGGTCACAAACACGTCAGATCATCCCATAAAGGCGATACGAGGCGGTATAACGGCTGCTAAAAGTGAAACTTATTGTGAGCACTTTCAGCTGTCAGCTGTTTCAAACACTCACATGAGCTGCTAGTTGAATGAATAGTCCATTTAAGATGATGGTCCATTGTTTTGATCTACTGCTGCATCGCATTGGGTCACAAATACGTCAGATCATTCCATAAAGGCGATACAAGGTGCTATATGGCTGATAAAAGTGAAACTGATTGTGGGCGCTGTGCTTCGGAATATCTATGTATATACTAAACGTAAAGATATTAACTGTGACATCAACCTGCCTTCGCTGTTTGTTTTTACTTATGAGGTAGTTTGAGAGGGAGGAGCTCACATTCTTATGTAGGATAGGAGGAGCCAGGACTGTCAGGATGAGGAGTTTCCACCTTTTGACTCATAAGGGGGACTTTTTATAAAATGTGGAATAACAAGGGAGGGAGGAAACAGAACTTTTTCAACTTTGGCCCTCTGAATGAGGCTAAATGAATGTATATCACTGGAGCAAAACCATTATAGAATGAATTTTTCATATGACTGTCTGTTTAAATATGATGAGTTTAAAGGATTCAGATGAACCACTTCATTTGCTGAATTAATTTAATTAGTGAGTCTGATTAACCTTAGTCCATACTAGCACTATTCCCAACCCATGAGTTTAATTCCTTTGCTGTAGTTGTTCATCTTCTGCCTCATTTTATACATCAAACAAACCAAATTCTGTATCTTAGAGAAAAGAACGCTGAGAGGAAGTTTCCTTGAGCGTGAACTCTGTGTAATCTCTGATGTATGAGCAGAGCTGCTTTAGCATATGTAAATCTAGAGATTAGCATTGAGTGAAGAGCACATATTGGAAAAGAAACACTATCTAACAGAGAGGATGCTCTGCAGACTGCAGGGCTTCCCATATACACACAGATTTTTCTCTCCAAGCCCAGGGTAACTTGAAGGGAAATTTAAAAAAATAAATGCGAAGTGAGTTGACAGCTGACTAAATGGCTGGTTTAAATTTTAAACACTACCCTGTAAGCTGTTACATCCTCAGAATTAAACGTGTTGCTGAAGTTTCAAGTGGCTTGGCCGGTGTAAGGTATTTGTTGGTGCGTCAGCTAAATGGTGACAAAGATGACAACAGAGGTGCTCCTATCAGCCCTTCAACAGGTCTCGGTTAAGATTTTTAGAATATAAAAATACATATAGTGCATCTGGAAAGTATTCACAGCGCTTCACTTTTTCCACATTTTTTTATGTTACAGCCTAATTCCAAATCGGATTAAATTAATCTCTTTCCTCAAAAATCCTGGAAAAAAACCTGCTCCAGAGCACTCATGACCTCAGACTGGGGAGTTTATTTTTCAGCAGGACAATGACCCCAAGAACACAGCCAAGATCTCAAAGGAGTGGCTTCAGAACCACTCTGTGAATGTCCTGGAGTGGCCCAGTCGGAGTCCAGACTTGAATCACATCTGAAAATGTCTGTTTACAGATCTCTCCCATTAACCCTATAGAGGTTGAGAAGTACTGCAAAGAAGAATGGGCCGAACTGCTTAAAGATCAGTGTGCTAAGCTTGTGGCATCATATTCAACAATAGTTGAGGCTGTTATTGCTACAAAAGGTGGATCAACATAATATTAAGCACAGGCTGTGGATATTTATTTCAATTGTATTATTTGGTTTTCTGTTTTTCAGAAATTTGAAAAACTTGAAATAAAAAGTGTTTCACAGTGTCAATATGGGGTATCTAGTGTAGAATTTTGAGGAAAGAGATTTCATTCAATTCAACTTTATTTATATACGTAGCACAAATAAAAACATAGTCATCTCAAAGCGCTTAACAAAATATAGTCCATAGTAAGAAAGAAAGAACCCAACAAGATTCACATGAACAAGTAGTCAGACATAAAATCTCAAAAAAGCCTTTATGTGGCCGAGCTCGTCACATTCTCAGTGAATCGTCACATGCTCTATCCTTAACTTTTGAGCTGCTGTCTTTAGGATGTAGGTTAGGCTGTCCATCCTGTAAGACCCAGAGAAGGAGGGTGACATTAGTCCCCAAAGCTGTTGTCCTCGTGAACACTAAAGGGTTCAAATAATATGACTATTTTTTTCACTACAGCTTGCCTGCAATGGACCTAAACATTTGTTTAAATATACAGTATATACTTTATTTATTTGTATTAATTTTTATTTTTAATAGTTTTGCACTTTATCATTCATTTGCACATTTTCTCTATGTAGTCTTGTTTGTTTTTCTGTGTGTGTGTAATTATTATTAGAGTTTTTTTTTTTTTTTTTTTTTAATATGCCGCTCTTTGCCTTTCTATTTACTCATAGTATTTTTTGATTCTGATTATTCAGGCAATGAGGAGTGCAACATTTTATTATTTTTTATTATTACAAAATTATAATTATTATTATTGTTTCTGCGTATCAAGTTAAAGAGCTGCTTCTATAGAATCAGTGATTTTGGGCAGCTGAGAACAGTCAAAGTGCTTTATGGATAAACTTACTGTTTGTGATGTTTCCACAGTGACTCTCTGGGGAACGTGGAGGTGATGCAGCTGGACTTTGAGATGGAGAACTTCACCAGTCTGTCCGTGACGCGGCGCATCAACTGGAACATAGACTACAAAGGTCAAACGCCGCTGCCCGACGCAGAGAAGGTGGTGACGGAGCTGACGGTGGTGCAACGCGACATTCAGGCCATCATTCCTCTGGCTATGGTAAGAATACACACCAACAGTCTATTAATATTACTGGTTTCTCAGTAATACTGATACAAGTAAACAGTATAACCAGATTGGGTAATTTCCTGCCTTTTGGGCAGTTTACATCATTTTGCAGGCAGAGAATGACTCAGTAAACGTCTGTGAATAAGGCAGTAACTCTAAAAGAAAAATTATCAGTTTTGACGTAATTTTAGGGACATTGGTCAGTTTTTCGGTGGGGAATTATGAGCTTTATCTGGCGAAACTGGTCATCAGTGTACTGGTAGGGATAAAGTTTGAGTTTTTTACTCAAATACATTAAACTTTCAAAGTGTTTGGACATAAGTTTATACTGTAAATGAAAAAAAAAAAGTCATTAGGGCCTAAAGTTTCTCATAGTAATGAATATTTTTCTAACCACAAGATCATCAGATGGTCTGATCATCATAATATTGAATTTATTTTTTCGTGTGGCAGTGAATGCCCTACAAGTGCACAATAGTTGTAAAGTGCTGTTGTAGAACTGTATAAAGCTTTGTGCCGTCAAGCTTGTGAAAACGTGGGGGTGTCTGGAATAGTCATCTTTTTTATCTGTAGCGCTGAGATTTTTCCTAATTTGTGATTTGATATCAATTAGAAAATGGGAAATATCACTTATGCTGCTTTGAGACGCCTCAGCAACAATTAGAACTGCAGCTTGTTGCGCATCCATATGTCCTGGAGGTCATATAGCACTTTATTATTACCAATGTTGTTCCGTAGTGTGTGAGGAGCAATAACTCTTCGTTAACTGTCGAGTATTTGCATAATCGCGGTTGTTTCTCGTCCAAGGCTCTGTTAAATGGGCTTGAGCTGCAGTTATGACTTTGTGTCGTGCACATCTGTTGCAACATAAGGTTCACTTAAAGTCTGTGCGTCTCTTTGACGTTTGGGGATTGTGTGCATGAGAGCAGCTGAATCATATTTTGTCACATTTTAATTTTCATGCAGGAGAAAGAGCGTCAGCGCTGCCTCTCAGTGTCTCGTCACTACCGTTAAGTTCCTGCAGACAAATGACTTCCAGTGGTTGGTAATAACAGGAACATTGACAGCGTTGTTGTATAAAAATTGTGCTAGTCTTTTATTTTGAAAGGTTTTCACAAAAAATTATTTATGATTGCGATAACTCATATATCCTCAATTGGTCCAATAATTCTTGCCATTATAACCTCATATCTGCTATTTGCTAAGCTAACCAGTTAGGATAGCAGAGAGAAAACATCTTCTAGTTTTCTTTCCCTCACCTGAAAAGACACAATCAAAGGATGACGATTGAAAGGAATATGAAATGGCCGCTGTCAGAGAAATTGCTAAAATAATGTACAATACACAAAATCACCCACAGAAAAACAGACAAAACATCAACAAAAACACAAAATACCAAGAAAAGTTTACAAAATGACTCGAACAAGACACAAAACAACAGAAATACACAATAACAGACAAAACCACAAGCAAAATACACAAAAACAGACAAAACAAAAACTGAGGGACACATTGGCTAAAGAAAAAAGACAAAACAATATCAAAAACTCAACAACACATTCAGTCTCACAAATATTCCCTGAGGAGTCCTATAAATATTGCTGTTGTGGGGCAATTAGCATATATGTAAACTAGTGATGATTACTGATGTTTACAGACTTTCACACGATGAGCCAAGTGTTTGATTGAGCCATTATTTCATGACATCAAACACGAACAGGCCTGATGTCTTCAGCTTTAGCGAGCATCTTACAACATGAGCTTTTCTGATTTCAGCAACAATCAGCTGAAAGTCATGCATTTTATTTATTTGTTGGCGTTAGCGACAAATGCTAATGTAGCAGCACCTCTTTTAAGTTTCTGCAAGCTGGTAATTTCATAGGTAAGAGCTTGCCACATCATGGAGTAAGGCCACATGATTTTGTACTAACACTATATATATATATATATATATATATATATATATATATATAAAACCCTAATTCTCTTACTTTTCAAATTGTATTTTTTTAATTAAATCGAAAAGCACCTGGCTTTAAACATGTTTTTGTAAGTAAACACTGCCATTGCTGCTTTACAGTAATGCAGTAATGGAGGGAAACGATGACTCAATTAGAGTGCCCAAAGCGGCACATGTTTAATTGTGAAGTGTTATACCAACCAGATGCTCGGCAAGGATTCACTTCAATGATATTTTACCCCAGAGTCAATATTTAGAAAGGTGAAGTTTATAGAATAAAAGCTGGCTCTTTCACAGCTTTAAAAGTAATTTAATAATACATTATTACAGTAAGCTAATCCCATTTTGGAATAAAGTTATTAGCTAATGCTTAAATGTCACTGGTTTGTGTCCTGCATGGGCTTATGTTTTCATTTGTAGGCAGTTTTACATTAATTATGTCTGTAAATTGACTCTATAAATAATTTTGTTTTTTTTAAATTTTGACGCAGTGTTATCTGGATAACACTGCTGCTCAAGGCAATGACTTTTATATATAACTGTCACTAGAGTCATTGTGTTTCTTTTTTGTATTTAATTGTTTCTTCGTACTTTTTTCTGCTCATCAGAATTGAAGGTGGAAAGTGCAGGATAATTATGCTGCATTATGCCGTATTTCTAAGTTTTATACCTTTTACTTTTTTTTTCGTGGAAGATTTTGCCATTTGTTTCTAACAAGGATTTATACAAAATTTACATCCAAGATAACCTACTTGCGTCAAAGAACAGAGTCATTGTTGTGGCAAGGTATAAACAAACGTTCATTCATTTATTTTGCATTTTAAAAAGGCGTTCCACTTGCTGCAAAGTTCCACTGGCACAATAACCAAAATTTCCATGAAATTGTTTTCAATTTGGTAGAATAAATCAACTATTGTAGAGGTGCAAACATCTCCAGGAAACCTTCACGTGTGGTTCAGATTCTGACTGATTTAATTAGTGTTTCCTGCCACGCACTGAAAAGGTGTTAAACAGTCATGCTGATGACAGCAGGGACAAAGTAAAGATGCGGTGAACCTTTGGGACGTGACAGTTTACTCGCGTCTCACTGCACAGCAGCAGCAGGGACACTTCCATCATCAACCTGCTCATTATTGTGCCTCGACATCCTCCATCTGCTTTAAACACCTTCCTGTCCTGATTTTACTGGCTGTCAGCCGCATTCGCTGACAATTAAAAGTGAATACGAGCATGCAGATTAACACAAAGCATTCAAGTGCCAAAGTTGCAATAGTACGACGCAGTGCAAAACTTAAAAATGATAATTCAGCTTCAGTTTTAAAATAAAAGCTAATCAGGAAGTGTTTAAATTCAATCTCTTACAAAAATAATGGCCTCAAAGGCAGCTAGAGCACTGTGTGATGGGTCTCCAACATTTCATGGGACACAACACAATGAGATTTATTTATTGTAATTTACAATACGAGTTTATATCCGACCATTTTAAAAATTCAGCCTTTGGAAATCATCAAATATTAACACTAATACCAACCAGGCCTTTTGAATTGTATTAAAATTTCTTTTATTGCTGTGTTTGATGGAGTGCCTCAAAGCTTAGTGCTGGGTCCCACTTTATTTCCTGCACACATTAATGATTTAGCAGCAAAGGAGCCGCTATAAATACAATCGTAGGCTCTTTAGTTAAACTGGGTTTTAAATCAAAGCCCAGTTGCTTTTATAGAACCCTTCTGGGAAGCCTATAAAGAGCTATTGAAGCTCAAAGAGCACATTAGCAGCATTTAGAGATGGTTACCTATACATGGAGATGTTTGGATTCATTTATTGATTTTGCACTTTCATATTTTTATATTCCTCTTTCTAATTTTGTTTCGGCTCGGTGACCAATCCCATTGTGTCTCTGACCATCATTGTCTTCATCAGGATCTTATGGTTGAACACAGTAATGTACACACAGTGAAATTTTAGCACTAACAGAGGAGACTTTTTACTACATGTCAACTATAGATAGATACCCCTCATTAAATTTAACTGGCGTTAAGTTTTGAAAAGTTTGTCACCACCTCCATAAAGTAGCTGACAGGACAACACTGGGCTTATCCTGAGTCATACTCTGTCTACCAACGAAAACAAAATATACACAAAAAACATTAAAAAAAAAACTCACACAACAATGGAGAAAAAAACCCACAAAAATAAACAAAATGATAAGTAAAGCATGCAACGGATATCAAAAAGGCTTAAACAGCAACAAAAAAAGCACTAAACAACTAATATAATTAAACAATTTGGACCAAAAAACACAAAATAACAGAAAGTTACAAATCAACTCTAATAGACACAAAAACAAATGAATGAGAGCCCACTCACGGCGAGTATTGATTAGTTGGCAGGCTCATTCTGAGATGCACTGATTTTGCAGTGAAACTCACTTAAAGCTGCTGCTGAGTGACTCTAGAGTGATGTTTTAAAACCACAGGTACTCAGAAGTAAATCATTAGTTTAAATTGACATCAGTTTACCTGCTGAAATGCGTTTTTTTTACGGTGAAAGGTTTGCTCCCTTTGTCTTGTAGCAGACAAATCAATTTGACCTCTGAACAGTGATGATAAATAACTGATGGATCTATTTATTTTTGTGCACATAATATTCATTTTTTCCTCTAAACTCAATAACAATACTCTAATTCGGCAGTTGAAACGTGTCCACGTGAGTTTTACTTCAACAGTGGCACATAAATGAAGCCCTGACTCAACCCTTCTGCTCATTAACTAAGACTTCTCATCCTCGTGGTATCAGTGAAAACCGTAGGCGAATTTAAGTTACACTCTTTATACTCTGCGCCCTCATTAGAGCACAGTTGTAATTTAAAACTACTATTCTAGAGTTATGGAGTCAGATAAAATTTCCATTGCTTTAAATCTCCTCTTGTAGCATAATGTAATCCCCACAACAAGCCCGCATTAGGAGCAGCTTTGTACTACTGGGTGCTTTAATTGGCTATTTGCATTTAAAATAAAGAATATATGTTGATGGCAGTGACAACGTTCATCTCACTGTATTCCAGCGATTGTTGTTTTATTCAGCATTGTACGCTTCTTTCAGGATTCATTTGAGTTTTATTCCTGTTTGATATTCAGATGTTTCACCACACTGAGATATTTAGGGCGGCCGTGTAATGAATGCGCTCTCCGAGAACTCCAACACGAGTAAACACTCGCCTGTGTGGGCGTTTCAATTATAGACAGGAGATAGAAGTCTCAATGCTATGCTAATTACCCATCATCCCTTATTAGGTTTGACTCCAAAAGGTTGCTTGTCATTCACTAGCACACTGTGTGCTGTGCAGGTTTAGGTCCAGTAAAGTAGCTTTTCATGGCTTTTTAATCTAAAGTATTTCAATAATACATGCCTGTGTCCGTCACTGACCGCGGGCAACAGCACACACACACACACACACACACACACACACACGCACACACACACACACACACACACACACACACACACACACCCGCAGCGCGGAACAGAGACAGCTCTAAAGCAGACACGTCATCCTCCAAACTTTTCCCTTCTGACAGCGGTTCTGGGTGCAGACAGTTAAATACCATAACCTCTCCTTCCTTCCCCAGTCATAGCGCAACCAAGGGTGCACACTTGGAAGCTCTAGTTGTTAAAGTGCAAACATTCAAAGCGCTCTTACCTGCAGTCGTCCCATGTAGGGATGAGGAAACGGGGCACATTACTTCCGCCTTTTTTATAGTTTATTGATACCACTAAATGGTCACATGATGTGGGTAATTTAGATATTAATTATTCCTGGGGGAAAATAAGTGTTATTTGGGGTTTTGATTGAATTTAAAATAGGTAATTAAAAAACCTATAAATTAATGATGGGGATGACAATGTGTGGAATGGTTTATTTAGAAGAAACTATTCTTTGGGAAAAATAGATCATGAGATTGATGACGCCCAGTAGGAGGGGCTTTTACTTTAAATACAGGCTGCTATGGCCTAGTGGAGGGAGTTGGTTCTGGGTTACAGAGCAGGTAACACCAGGTGATGACAGAGTTGGTCTGATGAGTCACAGAAGGACTCTATTCAACTTGTTTTTTTGTTTGTTTTTGTTTCATTGTATCTATTGTAAATAGTATTTTCTCATCATTGTTTTTTTCCTGTGCTACACCTTTGGAGGCCGGCTGTAAATAAATTCAACATCACTAAAATCTTCTGACTACGCCTGTGTTTTGCCCACTCTTTGGAGTGTTTTTGGGAGGACCCCACGACAGCCTGATATTAACATAATAATCTAATATCAGTACATGTTGATGCTTTATTGGAAAACCAATATGTGCAGCTCAGATTTTGGAGGTAATGGCACCACTCAGTGTTGGCTTAATGATTTTCCTCATGTGGAGTTTCAAGATTTATTTTTAACCCTTTGTATTGCTGTAGTTACCCATGGTGCACGGCAAGTTTATGTTCTTGAATTTCTGAAAGTACAAAAATACATGCCTGTAAATGTGTACATAATGTCTATTCCTACTGTTTAATGTGTTATTTAGTTACTGTGATGTGTTTATAAGCGTGACGCTAATTCCATTAGCCCGACAATGGGATTTCCTCTTATAGATTAGAATTTTTTACTAATCTGTTCACAGCTTTTTAATGTTGGTAACGGTGATTATTGTAGGATGTTATGTAAACAGTTGTTTATTGTGCGTTTGATAGTTTGTCATTTTGAGGTGAGAATAAAAACAAATCGGAAAAAAAAGCCTGTTTTATTTCATATTGGTTGAAATAAAATTAGGAATTAAGTGCTACGTAGTATTGGTGTATCAGCAAATAAGTTCATATTGGACATTCAGGGGATATGGAAGTGTCTCTTCATTGGGGAATGGAGAGGCACCATAACAGGGTGGTGGGTAACTTCACACAATTGGGCCTGTCGGGTGGGGGCCCGGCCCCTCTGTTGATGGCTGGGCCGCTGTGTGAGGATCAGTAGGGTGCGGTCAGGCGTGGCGGGATGCGCTGGGTGCTCGGCTGCTTGGGGCTTCCTCGGATGTGTGTGTGGGGGCGGTGGCTGCCTCTCGGCCTGGGATCTTGAGGGCGTCTGGGGGGTTGCTCGGCCGTGGGGGGGTGACCTGGGGCTCCCTGGCCCTCACTCTTTCTGCTGGCCTGGCTGCATCTGCGGGCCCGGGGCAGTTCCTGGGTTTGCAGTAACGGTTTTTGCACATATACTGGTATACGATGCACTGGCACGCCTTGGGATGTGGGATAAAACTCATACTGGGCTTAACTTTAGACACGTTAATCCCAAATACCTTTAGGTACTACCACTCACTCATTCCCCCTGTCCACAGCCACCACCATTATAGCTAAGCTTCACACTATACTGGCTTGATTACACAACATAATAAGCACAATATATTCTACAACTTCACATCTCACCCTCACTGTATAACAATCTATTCTTCCCCACCCTTTTTATTTCCTATCTTGAGTCTCTCCTCCCTGCTCCCTTTACCCTCCCCCTCCACTTAGGTGTAACACTGCTCTCCCTTTTTATATCCTCCCTGTAATGAAAGATTTCTTACCGTTCCTTAGGGAGGGCTGGTGATGGTCACAATTAAGCAATAAAATAAATCAATTTCTTTTATTGCAATAACAAAACATGCGTTGCTGTCTCATAATGATTGCACTTCTTGTAGTGTTGACCTTTGACAGCATGTGCAGACAAGGGAAAAAAATAAATAAATAAATCCATGGACATTCCAAAAATATCAATCGCCTTTGGTGTCACAAGTAATAAAAACTAGCATATTTTCCTAAACAGAATAATTTCTAAATCCAAATTGGCACAGCCTTCTGCTCAACCTGGACAGACTCCAGCATGTCTAGAGCTTTGCTGCCAAGGGTCTTCACCCCAACAAATTCACCTTCCCCAGTCCCCAGTCTTTGGCACCTTTATTTTTGGGGTCACGTGCTGAAAAGGTTGAGAACCATTGTATTAACCCACTAGCTGAATTACTGAGTGAGCAGCCTGATAGCTGACTTAACTTTCTAATAGTAGACACGTTTAGAATCCGCTAACAGTGCTGTCAAACATACAGGAGCTGATCATCAGGATATTTGTATGCAAACACATCTCTGAGACACCTCTCTGTGTTTCATGTTTAACCTTGTATGTTTGTTTTTTCCCTCGTAGGACACCGAAATCATCAACACAGCCATCCTGACTGGCCGCACAGTCGCCATTCCTGTCAAGATGGTCTCCATAGAGATGAACGGGGCCGTCACTGATGTCTCCGCGTTCGTGCAGTGCAAGTCATCCAACGAAGACATCGTCAAGGTACTGCCAGCACAAGTACATACATAGTATACTTCAGTAAAAGTAAAAGACTAAATTCCTATTTTGTCCGTATTTAATTCCCCCACCCCCTGAGATTTCCGCCTATAAGCTTAACTCAGCATGGGGTGCAGGTTGGCCGAAAAAACTCTCACCTCGTCATGTTTCTCTCTCATGTTGTTGTTAGCAGCAGAAAACTGTTCCTGTAAACGCTTCTGACGCCTCAGAGCAGACACCAACGACACCTTTTATGCAGATTGAGCAGAAACAAAAGAACAAAACACCCAAAGGTGCCGCTTCTTGGATACAACTTTTAATTCTCTGCCAGTGTGTTTTTCAACAAAAATCACCATGGAAACTTATTTAAAGAGCATTTACTGATTATTATGAAGGAGAAATGCAACAAATACATTAATAAACGAGATGCATAAAGTGACATCATACACTGTATCTTACCTTTGCTGTTAGAAGGTGAACAAAGGAGAAAGCAATTTATCTGTCAAGCATTCACCCAGATTGATGACCTGTATATATCATCTGGCCATTCCAAAGGTTACGTCTTCACACAGAACGTGATTAATGTGTATAATATGTGTCTGATTGAAGGTACAAACTCCTGTGATTGTAATTGACTGGGATGATAGTAACAGCGTGGTCACAGCTTCCTGCTGTTGAAGTAAAGTCTCCTATTTATCTAATCTGTGAACAAACTTCCTGATATTCCACTCAGAGATTCCTGCTTTGCATCCAACGTTTGTTTGTTTGTTTGTTTGTTTGTTTGGTGTCCTAATACAGTATATCAAAGTTTAAATAAGGTTATACACATGTGATGGTCACACTGATGATTAATGTAAAACAGTGAGCCGAGAACCATCTGTAGGGGCTCTTAGAGCCAATTAGTATCCTTATTGAGCTGTACAGGGAGTGAGAGCAGCATCAGATGATTGTATCTGAGGCCGTCAGCCAGGATTAAATCACCCAAACACATGGAGCTGCTGGAAAAATGGCATCTTAGGCCTGAGGCTGTGCAGCTGTGATTGCATTTGCTCATTGCACAGACAGCGATCAGCCTCACAGTCAACTTATACCCATAGATATAGAAACATAGATAGGACACATTCGGTATCCAGCCTTTGTTTTAAATGAGCCGAGCCAGCGGCCATCTTACTGTAGACTAACTGCTCACAGCATCCAGCGTTGTGCATGGAAACAAACAAGGGCTGCGTCCGAATAGTCCCTCCTATCTCCTTTCCACTTTTCCTTAACTCATTCACTGCCAGCCATTTTCAGAACGGCTACCTACCTCACTGCCAGCCATTTTAGAGCATTTTGACAGATTTTTAAAGACCCACATATTATTTTGTACTATAACAAACTATTAGAATCTGAAAGATTAGACTTTACTTTCATCAGAATTTTAGTTTTTAGCTTGTTTCATTCTTCCGTAATCAGCAGTTGAATAGAGGCAAGTTTCACACAAATCACCAGTTCCTGACAAAAAGCTGAGAAAAAAGGCTTTTCCTGAAAAAGTTTTTTTTTTTGCTTTAGTGACACCAACATTGGTTTCCTTCTATATAACAACAAAAACAACACAGAGCTTTGTTGGCAAAATTGTTATTATTTTGTCATCTTTGTCAAGAGTTGAATGGCTATCTCACTGTTTTTTGCCGGTCCTCTAAGTTTCTCCCCCTCCGTTCCCACACACGCCACTTCCTCCTCCTCCCAGACATGCAGAGTCAACCCACTTTCCCTGGTTTGTTGATCGTTTTGTCTCACGATGGCAACACTCAATAGTCCAGTTAGTTCCACACATGCTCTGCAGTGTGAGCTGCTGTGAGCCTTCTTCTCTCGTAGCCCCATCATCCAAAGGTGCGCTCCTGCCACCTCCATACCACCAGTTGGTCACTACATCTTAGTACAAGCCTGATATTCACAGGAAAACTCCGTCACACTGTCTCCTAGCAACCCCAGTAGAAAAACACAATTGACGTGTATAGACGTCATTGGCAGTCAACGTTACTAAACCAAATTACGTCTGTAGACATCAATGGCAGTCAATGAGTTAACCCCGTGGATGTCGACACAGGTTAAGGAAAGATCTTAGGAGACTTCCTAAAGGAGTTAGGAAAAGGCCATCCTGTTGATTTGACAATCAGACGCACTTCCACTAGGTGACGTAATAATCAGACGGCGGTCATTTCCAAAAATGGACTACTAAGAGCATTTATAACACTTTCCCCTGTGCCTCTAATCGTTGATATATCTCAAATATCACAAGGTTTGAATATAAATCAAAGGAAAACAGGCTACCAGGCTACGAGGAACAAATGTGAAACTAAAAATGTTACATTGAGAATGGTTGCTCACACTCACCGTCCACTCAGAAATCAAACTGAATCCAAAATAAGTATGATTTTATGAAATTGTTACATTTATGCAAGATATAGGCCTACATAACATTGTAGGCATACACATGTACAACCGCATAAAGCATTCCTAGATAAATCCACTATGTTGAATAAAACATAATGTGGCTAAAAATGTCTCTGATCCCCTTTTCTTGATCGACAGTCAGTTATAATCTGTTAATATGGCTTGCATAAGATATAGGTTTTAGATTATTTAAAGTTGTTCAAGGCATATTGTTGCATTGGTAACTTACATAATATGCTTCCCTTTTCAGTCTTCATGAGTTTCTGTGAGCGCTCGGATGAGCGGGTCCCTTTAAATTTAGTCACCGCTAAGAATTGTGGGGTACCATTATCTGCATCAGTGTTGGAAGAGAATTGGAACGCTCCTTTTCATGGCCACCACCTAAACACTACTGAGGGTTAAAGAAAAGTGGATAGGAAAGCAAATTGGAGAGACTATTCAGACTCACCCAAAACCACTATCACGTCTTTCATAATGGAAAATAAACATTCTGTTATATTACTGTACACAAAATAACAAACAAGTGTGGAGTACAGAGATGGCTGCTCTTATTACTGTAAGGGCCAAAAAAAGTGATTGCTTTTGATTCAAGGGCCACATTATCAGCATTAATGTCAGCATTTTGAATAAAGCATTAATACAAGAAAGAACAAAGGGTTTGTTTGTTTTTGTTGTTGTTTTCTAGTTGTTTTTTTTAGTTCAATTGTTTAGTTTTGTTGTTGTTGTGTTAGTCCCTCCAGAAATGTGTAATGTTGTGATTGCAACTATTGATGCAAATTCAGCCAATCCCCGTAATTATGTCCGATCACTACAACATTTTGGTCATTTTGACCAATCTGACGAGGCCAACGGTGTATTTATTTGTAATAAAAGGTCCAGACAATTCTTGGTTTGTCAGTAACTGATAATAGAACATCCTAATTTTAGCTTTCAGCAGCATCCTGTTGTATGATTTATGAAGTCTGTGCAGCGGGCTGATGATGTCAGAGAAGGAGCTCATGCTCAAACATACATGTACTGTATGTAAACAAACAACATGACACTTTCTCTCCTGGAAATCTGCATTTATTCTATGTTCATCTTTCATGCTGAGATGCTGAGTTAGGAACAGACATTCACGTATATCAGTATGAACCCCATAAGTGGAACATCGACGTAAGATATTTGGTTATAATGAGAGGTTGTAATAATTGCTGCCTGTTTAGTTAGTAAAGTGTAACAGACTATAGTATTCCGTGGATTGTTTAATGAATGAGGAATCTCTCCATGTAGGTACACAAACTGGGGGCCCCTAAACAGTGCCCTGCACTGGGCCCTTACAGAGCTAGAAACAGCATTCGTCGTTTCTCACTGTCCGATATGGACGAGGCGCTGAGCCGTGTAATATTAGCCGTGTTCCTGCTTCACCGATTCTGCCGTGGAGCGATCCACACTGATTTGGATCGAAGCTTTGGAGCTGAGGAAATATGTCGTCTCGTTACAGTTCAATGAAATCTCCCTGAGGACTCAGAGAGACGGGAGTTTGACGGACGAGCGACACCTCGTCTCTGTCACTGAGCTCATTGATCTTCTTCCAACATCGCTCCACTCTGTGCTAATTAGATCTAAAGCTTAAATTCAGGCTTTGTCAGAAAATGTCTGATGCAGCACCTCAAAATCTGACGCTAACAACTATGTTTCATTTATAAATAGAAATAATATAAACATGTACATACATGAAATAATGAAAGGTGTTAAAAAACACTATATGATCAAAATCCACAAAATAGGATGTGTGAATTAAAAGAAAACACTATGTATTATGACAGAAATAAAAAGAAATAATTAAAGGAACACTTAAAAATAATCAGTTAAAAATCTTTAATTTGATTACGATTTTGAAAATAATATTGAAAGAAAAAAAATTTAATGTAAAAATGATGAAAAAACTCACAACTTCATTCAACTTTTGTGTATGTGTGCACATACGTGCGTGTGAGTTACACACTTATATACTGTATCAGTGTCACATTTTCAGTGCAGATCAAAATTGTAGTGACTCAAAGATGTGAGCGGTTAGCAATGTGTTTTTGTTCATGTGTGTATTTTTATTTTGTTATTTTGTGTATTTGTTTTTTATTTTATGTGTTTTTGGAGTTGTATTTTTGTTGCCTTTTTGTAGTTTGTGTGTTTTTTGTTATTTTTATTACTTTATTTTTGTTGTTTTTTGTGTATTTAGAGTATAGAGTCATAGAGGACTATTTTGGTCTTATTATTCTTATTTATGTATTTTTGATGTTTTTTGTATTTCTTGTCCTTTTGTGTATTTTTGTTTTCATTTAGTGTTTCTTGAGTCCGTTGTCCTTTTGGACTCATTTTGTGTTGTGTTTTTGTTTTATTTTTGTGTGTTTTTAGAGTTATTCTGTGTATGTTTGCTGTCTGTGTCCTTTAAGTGTTATTGTGTAATGTTGTTTTTTATTTTTTTAGTGTCATTTGTGCGCTTGTCATAATTCTGCATGTTGTGCTTCCATGTTCCTTCCAAACTCTGTGATACTTGTCGAGACACAAGCTGCTGTGTGCAAAGGATTCTTTAGTGTGAATTAATTCAGGTAATCTTATGGAATGAATGTTTCTGCCTTCGCAAACCCGGCTGCAGCTTGTCCCCATGATGAGTCTCCGCCCAGGCAATCTGCTGGCACGGCGGCGGATGCCACAGCGCATTAGCGGCCGTGTGACGCCGTGCGGCGCCTCTGTGTGTGAGAGCTGTGCTTCACGAGCCCCTCGGGCCACTGACACCCACAGTCGCTAACAGCTTCTGACTTGCAATTAGCCAGCCAAGTTTATCAACAGGAGGTGTGTGTGTGTGTGTGTGTGTGTGTGTGTGTGTGTGTGTGTGTGTGTGTGTGTGTGTGTGTGTGTGTGTGTGTGTGTGTGTGTGTGTGTGTGTGTGTGTGTGTGTGTGTGTGTGTGTGTGTGTGTGTGTGTGTGTGTGTGTGTGTGTGTGTGTGTGTGTGTGTGTGTGTGTGCGTGCGTGCGTGCGTGACTAGAACAGTGCCCGTCTGAAGTATGTATTCATATAGTGGGAGGAGCTTAAGTAGAGTTGTAAATAATGGCCAAATGAGTATTGTGTGTTTGAAGGTTGGATGTACAAAGAGGTGTACTGTACATACTCTGTAGTGTTATAAAGGGCTATATTTGCAGGTGCAAAGTAAAATAGTGTGTGCGATTTCCCTGGTTTAGTTCTATGGGACAATAGCACGATAAACGTTTGTTTTTTTTACTCATTTATATATATTTTTTCATTTGGTGTATTTTTCTTTAATGTATGTTTTTTGGAGCGTGTAGTTTTGTATCTTTCTGTTGTGTTTTTGGATTCAAGGATTCAAGGATTCAAGGTTCTTTATTGTCAAATATGCCCCATGTTAAACATACAGCACAGATGAAATTGCAATCCCCCCCAACCCCCAGTGCAAACCTGCAGTGCATAAAAAGAGCACTTAAAACACACAACAAACACACAAAAAAACAAAAAAAAAAACAACTAGCAATACTATACAACAAATAACTTAACTAAAGACATACGGACAACAAATAACAAATAACGAACAACAATGAGGTAGAATGTGGATAAATTACTATGAGGTAGAATATAAATAAATTACAGTATTAATAATATAAACAGAGTGCAGATGAAGTTAAAAAGTGAGGTAGTGTGCAAATAGCATAACAATACAATGACGGCTGTGCAGAGTTTAGGGTGCGTGAATTAGTGGAGCACGCAGGGGGTGGAGGTGGAGGGGGGTGATGCCAGGTCCTGTAGGGGCAGACTGTGGCAGGATGAAGGGGTGGGGGTGGAGGGCAGAGGGGGCAGAGGGGTGAAGGAGGGGTGAGCATTTTTTGTATAATTACTGTTTTTTGTTGCCATTGTAGTGTGATTCTGGAGTCATTTTGTGTATTTTTGTATCTTTTTTGGTGTAGTTTTGTGCATTTCTGTTGTCATTTTGTGTATTTTTTTGTATAAATATTTAGTTTTGTGTATTTTGAGTCATTTTCATATTTTTGTTGTTGTTTGGTGTGTTTTTCTGTCATGTATGTTTTTGTGTGTTTTTGGAGCCTTTTTGTATATTTTTGTGCATTGCTGTTGTCGTTTTGTATAAATATTGTTTTGTTTTGTTTTATTTTACTCATTTAGTATATTTTTATTATAAATACCTTATGTGTGGTGAGGGCATGCGTGTGTTTGTGTGCTCCCATGAAATGTTTGAGACGCTGATAACCAAACTCCATAGCCAGTGTAGTGCCAATCAGAAAAGTAACAAAACTGAGCAAAACGAAATGTAAAGCTCCAAACTACAAGTCAATTAAAATATTATCTACAATTCGGCTGTTTTGCTGCTTTATAGATAGATACTTGAATTTGTATACTTCAGGTATAAAAACAGACAAAAACAAAGAAGCAACATAGTATAGGAATACGTAAAACAAAAAAAACAACTAGGCAAGCAGCCAAGATGGTAAACCAGAAATGATAACAAAATAATAAAATGTTAGAAATAGACATATTGTAGTTAGTCGTTAACACACATCCATATATTGATAACATATATAAATTCTCCATAGAATCATGTGTAAAGGTAAGGTAAACAAAAATCCTAATGACAAATAATAAAAAATAATAGAAACAAAAGGAGGTACATTATAAATCTTCTCCATCCAAAACTTTGATATATAGTATGAGCCCTCGTTTTGATGGATCCTTTTAAGATGACAAATATTTATGAAGACATTTTCATTATTGCATTTACGAAAAGCCGTAAATAATTGGTGAGAAACATCAATACTAAGGTCAGGGTTCCCACGGATCCTTAGTCTTAAAAGGCATTAAACTCATAAATGTAAAAGTAACGCTTTAATTGTCATTAAAATGTCTTAAATCAATGTTTCAAGAGTCTTATATTTATGATTTATTTATGATTGTAGGTAGTCTCACATTTCAAAATAAATGGTAACATTAATGTTTTAACTTTTGTTAATGGTTTTTATTTTTTGTATTGTTGTTGTTTTATAGATTTCTGGCTATTTTTGTAGTCATCTTGTGTGTGTGTGTGTGTGTGTGTGTGTGTGTGTGTGTGTGTGTGTGTGTGTGTGTGTGTGTGTGTGTGTGTGTGTGTGTGTGTGTGTGTGTGTGTGTGTGTGTGTGTGTGTGTGTGTGTGTGTGTGTGTGTGTGTGTGTGTAGTGATTTAGATGATTTTAGTCGGGTTTTTTGTGTATTTTACTGTCATTTTGTGTATTTTATGTGTTTACTTTGGCGGCCTCCCTCCCTCCCTCCCTCCCTGCAACCACAGGTTGATAATTATTCTATTATCCCGCCCTCCGCCCAGTTATGATGAATCCTCTTATGGTAAAGACTAACCACAGATTAGGTGCTCTGAATACAAAACCAGCTTCCGCCCACCACTCAATCTATCTTTAGTGGGAGCACAGAAGAGACTATGTTTAGGCCCAGTGCTGGTCATTATGTAGTGCTAATGGGAGAACTGGTATTTATCATCACACGCGTGGAAATGTAGCTTCTGCTCGAAACAACTGCCTTCAGTTAACTGTTTATCAGCCAATGGAAGCTGTTTGTCACTTCACAAAGAAATGTTGGCTTCCATTAGTGGTAGAGTAGGCAGATAGATAGGGTTACGTATTTATGTAGATGGGTAGCACATAGATTGAGGGTTGCCTTTGCATGATTCTGGTATATTTATATGTTCATTAATATGCACTGTCCCTTTATAAATAAATAAATGAATAAATAGGTAGATTTGAAGGTAGATAGGGCAAGACGCAATTGAAACTCAGCTCGATAAATGATAGATACTTGTTATATCTAGTGTGGAGCAAAACCCAATACATTATTGTTATTATTATTATTATTATTGTGCACTATACAGTATATTAAATCGTTGGATATATAGATATATATATATATACTTGATTGATACTCAATAGACATCCGTTATAAACATGATACTCCATCATACTCTGTATATGTGCAATGGGAACTTGTTAATATGCAACACTGGATATTATCTCAATGTATTATTGATACTCCTTAAATGCGAGATAGGCAATCAAATATATACAATGTATTTGAGATACAATATAAACATCTATATACAGTATGCCTAATGGATTTTGTGCGTGATCACTAATAGACACCAAATAGATACCAAATATTGGTTTAATGTTTTTAATAATAAAAATGCACTTTATATTATATTTATTTTAATAAATCTATCAAAGCTTGACTTTTTTTTGTTCATGATAACAGTAATAGGTCAAAGGTGTGGTATATTTTAGTCACTCAATATAAAATCTCACAGAATAAAATCATTGCGTTGAGATTTCACTATGAATAAAAGTACACACTGCAGAGTCAACATGATCATTCTTACGTCTAACCTCTGCAGCGGTAAATGATGTGTTTGCAAACTGAGGCCTGCAGAAAGGTGGCATTTGTGGAAATGTTTATTTGTGTGCCGAAAGTGTCGGGATCTAAAGTTCATGTGAAATGTCACGGTGCTCTGCTGTATGAATTCCATGTTTGGCTAAAAGCTCTCTCCTGCTGTATCATTTGTCTGTGTAATCGTTGGTAGATGATTATGATGAGTGTGTTTGTAGCTCTGTGGTGGGACGTGGGGTGGATGCATAATGTTAGTCACAGCCACAGAAGGGTCGCACAGTCTCCTGTTCACGTATGTGAGATAAATCATGTCAAATCATGTCAACTCTAAAGAGTCATCTACAGCAGAGGTTCTCATCACGGGGGACACTGACCTGTTTTATGTCGCCCTAAAGCATTTGCTTGGACCCATTGGTATATAGTTTTTTCCAACAATATCTATTTATTTTTTTTCCCTAGTTTCTGCCTTTGTTGTCAAACAATATCTTGTGCAATATTTTCTGGATAAATATGTTTTGTTTTTTTGGAAAATCCACCAAACTGAACCTCCATCAGCCCTTCTTACAGAAGGGTATAAAAAACATTAATGTGCAAAATTACCGGTACTTAAAGACAAATATGTTTTTTCTGATTTGTGCTGATGTTTGAGACATGTTAAGATAAATATGGCATTTTTTTTCAGTAGCAAAGGGACAAGGGAGCATTAAATTAATGTGTTTTTCAAGAATTTATGTAGAATAAAAAGTGACTAATATTTGTATTATTGTTTTATGTTTTAATAAATCATATGTTTACTTAGCGGAACAACAACTATAGAGTTCAACACACCTGATTTAGACACTTCCTGACTCCTGACCCTTGTGTTTTCCAGGTGTCCATGAATTGCGACTACGTGTTTGTGAATGGGAAGGAGACGAGGGGCTCCATGAATGCCCGGGTGATCTTTAGCTACGAGCATATGAGTGCGCCGCTGGAGCTCACCGTCTGGGTTCCTAAACTCCCCCTACAGGTGGAGCTGTCCGACTACAACCTGAGCTTCATCAAAGGCTGGAGGGTCCCCATTCTGCCCGACCGGAGGTAGGTGCCAGCACTGGGAACGTCCTTTATGATGTTCACATAGTTTTTGGTTATTTGTGTCTGTGCATTGATCTGTGTGTGTCTGTATTAACATCCATGTGCGTGTGTCATCAAACCGGGACATTCTATTAGCTCTCTCTGTGCAGGCCACTTTTGTAACACATTTGGCAAATACGATCTGTAACTTTTAAGTACCGCTAGAAACCAGCAGTTGTCGCCAAATGACAGACGGAGGGTCTGTCATTTGGCAAACTTCACAATACACATTCTTTTATTTATTTTTTTTATACTTTTTTAATCTTATATCATATACGTTTCCCAGATAAGCAGTGTTTTTTCTGTTTTCCAATTGAAAATCTTAATGGCGAAATCTTGTTCTTGTTGTGAGATAATTGGATATTTACGGGGAAATTAGAGCGAGAGCTTCAGCATGTCACATTCTGAGCGAACAGGACCACTACACTGCACCTGGTTTCACTCCACAGGTCCTGGACCAGGTCTTCACTCACAATAGGACTGTTTAGGTTTATTTCAGCAGTTTTCAGGTTCTGCTCCTGTTTTCATTTTGTCTGTGTAAGTTTTTGTAACAAGATGCTCACGTTTAGCCATCAACACACACGGAAGTTGATCACAATAAAAAAAGGAGCACCAGTAGATTAATTAGACCACAGAAAACCACTGTTTGTCTGGCTTTTGATTTTTCTGTATTTCTGTTTTGGTTTTAAATTAGGAAAACAAAATAACCACACAGTTTATTTGTTATTTTAATTCTGTTGTGAAAGGAAACAGATTGTGTACTGTTGTGTTCAAGGAGAGTGTTTGTCTGCTCCACCTTTGATGGAATCTGCCTCACTGTCACAAGAAGCCAAGTCATCATCTAGTATCCATAGAGACACCTTGTAACTAATCAGCTTTATTAGTTTAAGACAAATTGCGAGTGTTCATTCCCCTCTTCATCTTCTGATTTTTTTTTTTAGCAGCAGTTTCCTCTTCCTCTTTTTCTGCATTTTTGGAGGTGGTTTGGTTGGCAAACAACGTGTCTTATAAATGCGTATTTTATTAATAAGTTATATGGCTTGATTAAATAGCGTATATGACATATACGTTACAGTTATATAATTATATTATATGTTAAATAATTGAAAAAGTGTATTATGAAGTTTGCCTTTGATTGGCGAGTCTGTCACTTGGTACCAACTGCTGGTTTCTAGGGATATTGGATGAGATACAAGTACTAAAAAGTTACAGATCGCATTCGTCAAATGTGTTCCAAAAGTGGCACGCACAGAAACAGCTAATAGAATGTCCCACACATACGGATGTTAATACCGACACAGATTGGATTACACACAGTAAACTTTGTTTACAAATCCAAATTCTACACACACGGATTGAAACACACACACAGATCATTGTACAGACACACGGATTGTATTATGCACGCACAAATAGTTCTGTTACAGTAAAGGCCCCATACTAAATCACTACTCTGTGCATTTGGTAGTGATGTATTCTTATATTGTGTATTGGAAAAAAAAAAAATGCTAAAAATTGTGGGATTTTGAGAAAAATTTGGTTGGTAGAACACCTTTTAAGAACAACGCACACATTTTTGCAACAAAGAAGGCCCTTGTAGAATTACAGAGATTCAGCCCCATGACTTTTCAAGACACATACTGTAGTATACCGGTAATCTTCATAATATAAAAGTGGTTTTAATCATTTTAGAAAAACACCTATTTTGATTGATTTGGTGTATTTTGCTCTAAACTGAGATTGCTTTTATTAAAGAACTTGCCAAATTGGTCCAACTGGGTATCTTTTACTCATAATTACCTTTTACCAAAACACAAATTCCTTCACTTTTTTATTCATTTATTTATTTATTTATTTTTATTTTTAAATAAACTCAAAAATTCACAGAATTAGCCCTATAACTTCCCAATCTTCATTCATGTTATAAAACTAACCTTTTTCTACCAATTCCACATTTTTACATTTGATCGGGAACCTTTGAAAACCTCTTACACATTTTAACACATCAGTTGTAATTCTGTGACTTCACAGGACATACGTATATTGTGTCTCTCTAGGCATCTTTTTTTGGGATAACAACTTTTTTCACAATACACAAAAGCACAAAGCACTTCTCAAAACAAACAATAAAACAGAAGCTATTATCGTATATCTTTAAAGTTATAGTGCTAAATAGTTGTATTTGTATGAGTTTGCCAAGAAATATGCCAGATTTTGTGTGCTTGGGGTGTTGTGAAAAAGGTAGTAATACATAGTAAAAGAAGATGAGTGAGTAGGAAAAATGGCTCTTTTTATAAATATTACGTATTAAATTTGTGATTAATTTAGTGCAGAATATGCCAAAGTAGTTTGAAAAAAATGGGGTATTTTTATTGAAATATCAGAACCACTTTGATATACTAATGATTTCCTATAAGTGTGGGATTATAGCATTCTGCTTATGAAGTTTCTTCTGAATTGCTACCAGCTTTCTAAGAAATGTGCAAGAATTTGTGTTTTGCCATGTTGTGATTTTGTCTAAGATAAAAAATCAAAGAGAACACATGAATCACGGTAATTTGTAAATGACTGAATGAGACACTTCCAGATTTCTCAGTTCCTCCAAATTTACAAATGAAATGAAACGCCCCAATTTTTATGTCACAGAAATGCTGTAATTTCCTATCGCAAGTTGTCAGGACTCTCCACATGCTCTAACAAAATCACACAAAACATTCTAGAAAATTGGTTGCAAAACAAACTAATTTTGACCTAAAAAATCCAAATAGTGTTGATATGCATGACTTATTGCATGGATATTGGAGGTAACTTAAATACATTGTTCGTAAGTGATGCTGTAATGATGAAATTATTTTTTTCCTTAAAAGTAATCTGAATTTTTCTGGCCCCTGAACCAAAGTCGGTATGACACCCCTGATCCAGAGTAAAATATAGATGCAGATCCCCTTAATAAAGGTATTCTGGTATATATTTTGTCTGTGAAGGCTTTCAGCCATCCAGCTCATGTTCATTCTCAGATTCTGATCTTCTTTTGTGAAGATTTCCTCCCTGTTCTGTGTATTTGCGTCTTAGCCTCATGCAACAATGAAACAAAACATTGACTATGTGCCTTGCATTAAACAAACAAGCATATCACTCATTAGATTACACATTGGCTGCTCTAGAAGCTTCATTAGTCTCCTTGGAGAAGGCAGTCATCTTTGTTTGCAGCAAAGCACTAAAGGGAAAAGTAAATAATATCCCACACTCAATGTAAATTCAAATGACAGCATGCCAGAGACGACGGCTTCAGCTGCAGCGAAATGAGTTCCAGTGTAGACACTGGAGCAAAAATGGCTCACAAGGGGTCTTTGATTACTTCCTTCTCAGCAGAGCATGTATATGTAGTGAAAATAGGCTGAGGGAAGCACAGAGCGAGCAGTCTCAGAACAACACAGCATGTGATTCACGCCGGCCGTTTGATATTCAAGGAAAGCTGCAAAACAAATGAGTGTCGGACGAGATTGGCTGGTAAACAAAGGCAAATCTGAAAGCTCCAAAGTCTGATGAAAGCATGCGGCGAGATTCTTCCTCTGCAGGATATAATGGCTCTGCCTTTAGCTAACAGAATGAATGAGTGAATGACGCTGAACTGAGCTTTTAAAAGACAGTTAACATGTCTAAGGAAAACACAATCGAACGCCCAATACAATCCAATGCACTTTTGTGAAAAATGAGGCTACATGAGATGACCCTCTCTGTATTCAGGCTGAGCACAAACAAAGTCCATGCACACCACCCATGGACACAATAATGCCTCTGATATACATTCAACATGGGGTTGTTCTGTTAGCGCTTTGTGCAAGACTGGAAGAATTGTATACATCATTCTCCAACGAGGTCCTAGTTCCTTTCTTTATGCTCCTAACGGTGATAACGCACCGCTACCAATGCCCACAGCGGCTGGTGCTGAGTAAGATGATTCATAACTTAGAAAATAAGGACCAAAATGGTTGCTGCTATAACACAAATTGTAATATTTTCTGACTAATAAGGATAAATTGGGCATTTTACCTCAGCACATCCGTCGATCTGTGTTAAAACCATTGTTTTAATTAAAAAAATGATGTGATCCAGTATGTCGACCAACTGTGATGTACATTATAATTCATCTTTCACTTTTAACAATGGTTGTCAGTGTGTTAGAGCAGTGGTTCTCAAACTTTTCAGCCCGCGACCCCTAAAATAAAGGTGCCAGAGACCGGGTACCCCCACTGTACCTGAAGGTGGTTGTACAAACGTGAAAATTGAAGAACAGTCATGTGGGGACAGGACCATCTATAAGGGGGGATAAAGGGGAGAGCTTTTTGGGGCCCATCCATAAAGTCATCAAAATGATGGTCCATTGTTCTATGAATCTGTGATAACCACATTCATCTATTTATCTGAGTAATATCCACTGTTATCCAGGAGCTTTATTATTATTTAGGCCAGGGGTCCCCAATCCTGGTCCTCAAGGGCCACTATCCAGCATGTTTTAGATGTTTCCCTCTTCCAACAAACCTGATTCAAATGATTAACTCATCATCAAGCGCTGCAGAAGCCTGATAACAATCCTGTTCATTTCAATCAGGTGTGTTGGAAGAGGGAAACATCTAAAACATGCTGGATAGTGGCCCTTGAGGACCAGGATTGGGGACCCCTGATTTAGGCCATAGTATATAGTCATCTTAAAGATGGAAATCCTTGTTTTAATCGGGAAAAAATGGGTTAAAAATGACTAGAAATGGTGGAAAAGGTGGTGAAATGGGATTTGAAAAACCAAATATGATGAAGTAGCAGAAATGGGAGTAATGTCTAGTGCCTTAAAAGGAGCAAAAATATGGCAAGAACAAGTGATGAAAATAGGTTAAAATATGGCGTGTTTGGTGTAGTTGCGGAAATGGGTTAAAATTGTTCAAAAAATGTTCGTAGTTTCTTAGAGGTATCTGGCAACCCCCGCCAAGTGGCTTGCGAGCCTAAATGGGGTCCAGACCCCAAGGTTGAGAACCCCTGTGTTAGATAATCAATTCTGTTTTGTTATTTAGTATTTATGATACTGTTACTGTCCTTGTTTTCCATCTGTGGTTTGTTTATCATCAGTCGATTAAACACTCCATCACCATGTTTTTATCAGCGTCTCATCCACACCGTGACACTCATTTTCTGACCTTGAAGTTTCCCGTGCTGCCACAACATTAGGGCTTTATCAGGGGAAGCAACATTTCACACTGAAGCCCCTCAGGCTGGGAGATACCATTCATGTGATTGCACGACTCCTCGACGAGATGCCGCCTACACAAGAACCAAATCCCCTGCAGGGATGGACTTGTTTCCAACACACAGCGACACTATCACATAGAGAAGCTTCAGTTGTTTGGGATCGTTAGTGAGACAACCTGCAAATGGCCATTAAAACCAAAACATGTTTTTTTGTAGTTCAATGCTAGGATTAGTGCCAAAGAATCAAACCAAGGACTTTTTGATCTTGGTTTACTGTAGAAGCAGCTCAAAGGACGACTTTTTGGACACAACACTAAAGTTGTCTTTTCACCATGTAGACAGAAAGGCGTAGGTGTTACCTTAAACAAACCCTGCTGCTAACAGCTGCGGCTTGAGGTTGCAGGTTGTGTTCCTCGACCTTGCTCTTGTTTGTTTACCGTTGTGATGAAGTGCCGTGCTAATGAAGAGAACACTGTTTACAAAGGACTCTCAAAGCCCCATAAATACCGCCTTAGAGCAAGACAGGACGCCAGAGGTGATGTGTAATTCTGCACATGAATCATCCAAAAACCAGAATAATCATCCGTGTTATTGGATTGTATTCCCATCCTCTCTTCTTTTCACAACCTTGACGTCTGAATTCTTGCTCGTCTTCACAGTCTAACCTAAGACATGTGAATGAGGAATCTATTTAAAGTCTACCTTTTGTGATCTTTAAGTACAAGTTCTATTAAAGATAATAGGAGAGGTTCAGTCAGGTAATGTCCATCATAGTCTTTGTCGATTTGCCACGGGTTACAAACTGCTCCCTCCTTAATGGGCGTGTGTTTACAACGTTGTTTTAGATCAGCTGCACTTCTTCTGGGGTATTCCCTTGTGGTAATCACTAAAAGATTCTCTCCATCTCCTCCTCCAGCACTTGCAGTCTCTTCGTTTGATGTCTACTGTAATTTTTACAATAGGAAAAATCCCCCCTCGGGCAAAATGAGATGCCCCGCAGGGCCGGATTTGACCCATAGGTCCTTAGGTTGACACAATCATCTGTGCTCTTGACGTTTTGTGCACCTTTGACCATCGTGACCAGTTTGGATCCTTCTGATGAAAGTCTTTAGGAAGCTTTATTATTGCAATGGAGGAGCTCTTTGGGGTTCAGTTAAAGACAGAAGGCACAGGTGTGGATAGTTTTCTGACTAAACGTAAAGGTTGGTAAGTGTTCTCTATCTCCTCCTTGCTTCATCTTCTCCCTGTGGCGTCTCCTTGTTTTTCCAAAGGGACACGTTTTGAACCCTCGGCCTGCAGTGGACTTTCACCACAGCGCTGCAGAATTGCTCACTGGCTGCATTATCCAGGAACACGCAGTGGAAAAGAATAAAAGTGCAATCGGGCGTCTCGTGTGCTTGGAAGCCTCAGCTTGTATCACAGACTCTTATAGGAACTGACAATATTCTGTGGAGGAAGAGGAAATGAAGTCAGCCGTACTCTCAGGTGCAGATTTTAGGGGAGTAAACTCTGGCTGACCTGAGCTGGCAGCCGAGAATGAAACAGAACAAGTTTTATGTTCTGGTCGGGTTTTTCCTTTGCCTCTAACCCAATAAGATCTCAGCCTCAGAGTCTGCTGCGTGGTTAACATGCTTACCTCCAAAACACAGCCGCACTTCCTGTTGCTGTAACTTATAGACGCTCGCTGACGATCTGATCGGAGACGAGAAAGCCGTGGTTTCTCCTGCTTACATTTCAACGTTTCTCATCATCTCAGTCCTGGAAAAACTAGTGAGTTATCATGTTTGTGAAGAAATATTTCAGAAATATGTACTATAATTGAAAAATATATAACTATAATTAAAAAATATATAACTATAATTGAAAAATATATAAACTCAGGATGATTAAAGTAGCAACTAATGAAAATACTTTAATAGATCCAAAATGAATGAAATGAATTAAATGATGACATGATTTAGTTTAAAAATAAAAATAACAAAATAAAAGGAAATTTATATTAAAATAACTATTTTAAATACATGTGTATGTGTAATATTTTTAATATAAACCTTTGTGTTTTGTCTCGTGGAAGTTTGTAAACAGGGTTAGGCATAAAAAGTATGCACTTCAGCCTAAACCCTTTTGGTCATGCTGTGCACAAAATTATAGAAATGTTTTGTTTAATGTTTAATGGAATGAAATGACCAAATAAAAACAACTACTACTACTACTAAAATGAACCCAAAAATCCTCCTGTGACCCATTTTAATTTGTTTTAATGCAGAAACACAAAGTTTTCTAATTACAATCCAGTTAACAGCTGACAACAAGGGCCGTAAAATTACAGCTAATCAATAGGAAAAAACACACACAAATGAAAAAAAAGAAAAAGTACTCAATAAAAAAAAGAATGACAAAAATACAAAAAATGTCTCCAAAAACACTACAGTGAGATTTCCACAAGAGGGAAAAGATCTCCTTATCGCTCAGCTGGACTGCTACAGGAATCTGAAACAGCCACTGCACACACTGTCAGAAAAATACCCAAATTTTGAGTGTGTTTGCATGGACTGTGAACAGTATCCAAACTTTTGCCTCCATTATCACGTAGGAGTAGAAGATGAATGTGGTAGACTCTCTGAAACGGTTCCCAAATGCTAATTTGGATGCAAAGGAGACCCATACACAAGATTAGCGTAACCTTGTAGGTCAATTAGCTCCATTGTAATGAATGTGTCATAACCTCATCAGCCATTAAAGCCTCTTTTCATCCGTTCCAAAGGAGCTGATTTACCAAACCTCAGGCACAGCAGTGATAAATCTGTGACCTGCAGAGGGAAGAGCCAGTGGCATCACGGTGCATGTGTTCAGAGGGATGAAGCATTAGATTGTACAGGAGTTTAAAGTTAGAGAGGAACGGAGAGTCAGGAGGTCTCTATCAAACCCTGTGATGACCCCTTTGAAGGTCTACGCTATGGCAGAAGAAGGACAATGTGCTGTTACATTATTTACAAATTAAAAAATGGCTACACCAAATTTAGCATCATGCTAATTTCTATCTGTATTCTTTAACTACCGGTTATCTTTGTTACAAACGTATGAGGAATAGCTCAGTTCCTGTTTTTTTAAAAGACATTTAAAGAATAGATTGGTTCTTGTCCTATGTTACATACATTTAAGTAATGAATCTGTTTGTCAGGGTTGGGGTCATCTACCATTTTCAGTTACAATTACATTTTTAATTATCCACAATTCAATTGCAATTACAGTGACCAGCATTTTTTCCAGTTAAACGGTAGAATTAAATTACAATTATTTTTTTATCCCCTATTTTTTGTCAGTATAAACCTCGGTTATAATTTTTTTAAATAATAAAAAGTGGGAGAGCTTGATATTTTATTAATTGTTAACTAGATATGTGTAGAACTGTTCATAAAACTGTAACATAGTTCCCAAGTTTGCGTTAAATTATAATTGACAATTTTTATAGAATTTTCATGCCAATTACAATTACGAAGTCAATTATCTAAACTCAATTACAATTTAAATACGATTACGACAGCAACTGATTTTTAAAATTACAATTATCATTACGCCATAATTGTAATTAATCACCAATTATTCAATTATGATTATAATTGACCGCAAACCTGCTGTTGGTTTTTACAGACCTATAAAGAATAGATAGGTTCCTGTCCTTTGTTATACGTGTAAAGAATAGATTTGTTCATTTTCATTTAAAACCATTTTTGTGGTCAAAGCTTAGAGTCAGAGTTAACATTGGAGACATTTCGTGATTCCCACAAACTGATGGTGAGTTTCTTTCCCAGGAGCGCCAGAGACAGTGATGCAGACGATGACGACGACGAGCGGCGGGTGAGTCGTGGATGCACACTACAGTACCAGCGCGCTCTGGTCAAGGTGCTGACGCAGTTCCACACCACTTCCACTGAGGGAACCGACCAGGTCATCACCATGATGGGGCCCGACTGGCAGGTGGATGTCACCGACCTCGTCCAGGACTCGCTGAAAGTGGCCGACCCCAGGATCGCAGAGCTGGTGGACAGGACAGTCCTCGTAGGCTTGGAGCTGGGATCCACAGTGCTAAAGGTACACACACACACACACACACTATCTTTTTTGGATCGTGACCCTGTTTCGATATCACAAATTTTTGGCAACCCTCGAAGACATTTTTTCTTCTACAATTACATTTTGATCATGTTTGTTATACTGTGTTACAAACACAGAGTACAGCCAGGATTAGTGGCAAGTTGTGCCAGCTTAGATATTTTATACTGCATTTAATTTGAACTTGATTTTTATTTGAGAAAGTTAAAGAATAGAATACAGTTGTTTAAGACTGTGTTGTGTTTTAGTTTAAAAAGAAAAATAAATGAAAAAAATCTTAATTCATTAAAAAAACACTTTTCATACAAATAATTCAGCTCAAAGTGCTTTTACAAAAAGGGACCCGAATTAAATTCCAGGCGACCTCAAATGGGGTCACAACCCCATATTTGAAAAACACTGATCTAGTATCTCCTTCCACTTCAAACAGCCCCTGTTATTCCACAGTAATGCCCACAGACAGCCTGTTGAGAGGCTGTATTTGGTGCTAATGTCTGTGTTTACCAGTATTCTCTCCTCTTTGTTCAAACCCTGTTTAATGGTTTGATTACATGTTTTTCTCACCCTCCAACCACATATTCCCTATCCCAGCAATTAGACAACAATGCACGTGTCACAAACCTGTTGTTCTGCCAATAAACACACATTGTCGCTGTCGCACAGAAGTCCTCCTTTCACTGTCCACAGAGCGTTTCTCAGAGTTTGGGCCTGTCAGGAGAAAGAAAGGCGGCCTGATGGATTCATACGATGATGCTCAGTGGAGGAGGAGAGATATGAGCTGTGAATCCATCATTTGAAACGAGCCGTGGATCATTCATAATCAATTTAACAGCACACGCCGCTCCCCAAAATGACACAGGACAAATGTAATAAAAGGCGGCGATAACAAAAACCTCATGAGGTTATTGATCTAGTTTTACCATGCAATGAGGAGGCGTTTGGTCAATCAAACTTTATAGATGAGAAGCAAAAAGTCCTTTACTTTTCTTCACTTAACACAATGTATAATGTTATCAAATGACGCTTGGTAAGAACACAACAATACATGAGTGTTAGAGCTTAAAAATGATAAAGTAACACTCTCTTCTATATTGATCATGTGCAGGCTTTGTTTCATTTCTAACAAGGTTTTGGGAGAGAAAAAAGGTCAATAAGCTTTTATGTAAACCATGCTGACAATCAAAACAAAAGCTCTAACTCAGACATCTGCAACCAGCCCTCAACACAAACACACAAAATGACAACACAAAATTATAAAATGACAGAAAAACACACAAAATGACACAAAACCACAACAGAAACAGACCAACCATTTGCTTTTCCCTGTGTTAATACTGAGATTAGTCATTATTAGCGATGTAACGATTAATCGTAAGGCAGTTAAAAATCGATTCATAGGTATCACGGTTGATATCGATTTTCTGAAAATTGAATCGCAGTACTTTTTTTGACCAGCAGAGGGCGCTATCCACAAGTGTAGGCGGCGGGCGGAGTCTGCTAATACTTTCTTTCTGGCTGCCTTCTACTCTTAAATATGTTAATAAATGATTCATTGCCCCTTAAGCACCGAAAGAATATCTGTAATATTACTTGAATATCTGTAAAAGTCACGTTTTTCTATTAGCTCTGTCTGCTAGCATAGATTCTCTTCTTCACTGCAAGATATCTGCATGTCAACCGACCACTGTGTTACCAGCGCCCTCTGCTGGTCCAAACAAATATGACGTAAATCAGTGCAATGACGGTTTTTTTTTTTTTTTAAGTCCAATTGTTAAGGCACAAAATACATTTTCAGTTGCACTTTTAAAAGAAAAAGAACTATTATGCAGTTTTGCATTGTTTATTATAGAACCAGAATTTAAATTAATAGGCTTCATTTTCATTTGTATCATTCCTTTATTTATTTCATTCAAGATTTATTTTGAGTTAAATTGCATTGTTTTGAATAGTTTCTCAATCGTATCGTGAACCCAGTATCGTGAATTGAATCGTATCGGGAGTTGAGTGAATCGTTACATCCCTAGTCATTATTATAATGCTGACATGAATGTTGATGATGTGACATCAAACAATGACATTTTAGTGGCTCACGCTGTGATAAAAGTTAGACTGAAAAATGACCTTTCCTCTCCATTGTTCACACAGATAAAGAATAGATCGGTTTCTGTCAAAGTCGTCTGGTGAAATGCAAAATAAGCATTTCGGTCACTGTTGGCACGTTTTACTCATTTCTTAAACCTTAAAAACATATTTTGATGATTTTATTGACAGTCTGTGCAGCAGCCATTTCATATTTATTCCAAGCGTGTTGTGTGACCAGCAATCAGTACTACATTTTATATAGCTTAGCACGTAGCAGTACTGGCTGAGCAGGGTCAAAGAATAAAGGGGTGGGGCTTTGCTTAGAATCATTTGGTTATTGTACTGAAATGAGAGCTTTTCAAGGTGATCTTATGGCACAGTTGAGGAGCTGTGTGAGGTCTCACAGAGATGACACTCGTCTGCAGCTTTTTTTACACATTTCCCCCTGAACGCTTCAGTCCATCAAGGCTCGAGTTAGTCTTTGAGTCTCACTTATTGGATTCAAATTGTTAAGTAAGAATAAGAAAAGAGAGCAACTTTGTCCCAGACTGAGTTATTCTGACATCAATGGACTTCCTTTCTTACGGGATAAGCTGTGATTTAAACCCCTTCACACTCCATTTCACAGGTCGACATAAAGGGAAGAATCCTTACAATTGAAGGAATATTAGCTCTATTTCATCCTTCCTGACCGCCAGAGGCAGTGCTTCAAGCACTGAATGATACAGTGTTGTATATGCGGAGGTTGAGTATTATTCCAACAATGTTGCATGTTTAAAGAGGTTTTTTAATGTATTTGTGTGCTCTTTGTTCAACATCACCTCTCTAAATAAAAACATTCACAGTTTAGAAAACATTAAAGTCCAAAGAGTGGCACAGCCATGTCCTCAGTGTGTTGAGATTGTGATAATTAAAATACATGATGAGCATCATCTTTCCCACCTCAGGACACACAAGAGCATCGTCTAATCTTTGACATCCAATAAAGTCCAAAAAGTTCCTCCCAGTCCATTTTTCTGTAGTGAACTTTCTGACTGGAGACGATAGGATGGTCAGTGTGTTTCAGGGGAGGGACCCTGTGTGTGTGTGTGTGTGTGTGTGTGTGTGTGTGTGTGTGTGTGTGTGTGTGTGTGTGTGTGTGTGTGTGTGTGTGTGTGTGTGTGTGTGTGTGTGTGTGTGTGTGTGTGTGTGTGTGTGTGTGTGTGTGTGCGTGCGTGCGTGCGTGCGTGCGTGCGTGCGTGCGTGCGTGCGTGCGTGCGTGCGTGCGTGCGTGCGTGCGTGCGTGCGTGTGTGTGTGTGTGTGTGTGTGTGTGTGTGTGTGTGTGTGTGTGTGTGTGTGTGTGTGTGTGTGTGTGTGTGTGTGCTTGAAAGGTGACTTGTTTCCTCAGGTGTCTTCTGCTCCAGTGCACGTGAAGTGCTGCTGAGAGCTGCAGCTTGTGTGAATAAATATTTTGTTGCCCCTTTCACCCAAAGCATGATTTAATGAAGCCACGTAAGGAGGGAAGTGCAAAGGTGTGGTGTTGGGGACGGTAACGCGGTGCGATGTGTGTGCGAGATAGAAGAAAAGTAATGAAAACATCTGGTATTACAGGATAGCCTGATAGCTCAGGTGTGTAGCACATGCTTCATTAACACTTTAAAGTGACTAAGAGAATCCCTCATGTTCACACCACCTTTCCTTACGTGTGCGTGCGTGCGTGCGTGTGTGTGTGCACCTGCTCTGCTGTCAGTGCTTTGGCAGGGGCTCACAGCGCCACCTGCTGCTCTTTGACAAGAATCATGATGATGATAAATCTTAAAGAGGCAACATTGCTCTGATTGTCCCACAAGATGTGAATTTACTGACATCACACCACAGGCCTGTTCTTGCTTCATGTCGTAAACAAGTTCAGATCACGGGGAACAAACTTTCCCAATCATTTTGAGAAAATTGGCCCCGATTCCATCCAGACATTTGTAGTTTTAATGGGTTTTATTGTGAATAGCTGTGAGAAACACGACTATATCAAAAAACGCTGCTGGCAGCGAGATAAATCTCCATGGTAACTGATGTTCCAACACTATCTTGGCTAAACTCATCCAGGGTGAAAAAAAGTCATTGGCTGCTGTTTGCACTGGTCGGGCTGTGAAGCTGTGTGATGTGACGACACACTGAGCAAGCACACAGAGACGCTCTGGGCGGCGGAACGTGTCTAGTGTGACTCTGCTCCTGCTTCACTTCCCATGCATGCAGCGCCAACGGCGATTTCAATCATAGGCCGAGCAGCATGGAGCTGCACACCCACGGATGACCTCCTCTGTTGCAGAGAGAGCTTCATTATTCACGAGACGTTCCTCTTAAACCTTCATCAGAGAATGGGGGCGAGTTTTTACAGGGAAAGGCTTCACAAACATCAAGTTTGTTCTCTTTTATACTTCACAGAGAACAAAACAACCTCTAGTTTATTGTGTGAGTGGTCTGAAATCTGATGTAGGCGTTGTTTGTTTTATTGTCCTCCCCCTAGGCAAATCAGCATCGTGTGTGTGTGCGTGTGTGTGCGTGCGCTGAAAACATGTGTCCCCTCGTGTTTCTCCTGTATCTGTACGAGCAGGAAAATGATCAACTTCAATGACATTTAGCGCTTGTAACGGTTTGTCTCGTGACCGTGTTATCCTGTGACTGGTTATAAACACAGATTTAGTAAACACTTAAAATCATCTGAAGTGTGTTTTTATAGTGTTGTGATTAAACAAGTGGTTCAGATTAATGTAAACACTGAGTGACAGCATTGAACGCTCACCTCTGCTGTGGCGCATCACCAGTTTAAATGATGACTAGTTGCTACACCAACATGTTCTTTATACATCAGCGACAAAAATCCTCTGTATTATCATGTAGCAAAGTTCTAGCCTCACATTTAAATTTGAAATATCACGGAATCCAAAATGACTCAGACTAAAAGCATTTGGTTTTAATTTAATTTGAATTTGAATTTATTGATCATTTAAAAGAGACAATGTGCATTAATAAACTGAGCCAGAGTTGGCCATAAGAGGCTAGTTTTCATCTGGTGTCCCTGCTCAGATTTTAAAAGGCAACCTAGAATGTGAAAGGTACTAAATACAGAGAGAATACAGCATGATAAAAGAGAACAATTTAACAAATAACAATAATTATTTAGGTTTGTATTATTTTATTTCATTTTTCATTCCATTGTAAGTCCTGAGTCCTTATTTTATAGAACCAGATGTTTGAGTTTTAGCCTGAACTTTAGTTCTTGGTATTTGCTAACAAAAAAATGATTCTGTATAATAGAATGACCAAAAAAAACCTGACAGTACTCTTCTGCTCCACTCTAATTTACAAAGTGCTTCATGCTGATCTGTCCCAGGATGCTCTGTGGGAAGTAAACCTGGGAAATCAGCCTCTGTGATGAAGAAATAACTAATCTGAGGAAAGAATGAAAAGTAAATTGCAGCAGTTGATCAGAAAGCTCACAGAGGAACATGTTACCAATGCTCTCAAACCAGAGGAATCCTTAATCTGCCTTATTACTGCTTTTGTTTTCCTATTGCGTTTTTGTCCTCAGGTTAGATTGCACTCTGAGAGTGAACGTGTTTTGGCTTCCTGAGCGTTATTTCATACAGAAACCCTCAATATTCCTAGATTTTCTTTTGTCTCGTGATCCAGGATGAAGAGTTTAATGTGTGGCACAAGCTGTCCATCAATCCTTTACATAATTTTCCTTTTTGTAGAACTAACAAAAATATTTCTCATCCGTAGAATAACAACATTGTGTGAACATTAAAGCAGAGTTTTCTAAATCTGCTCCTCTTCTTTTTAGCATGAGGACTTAATTGATTGAAAGTTATTACATTTCCGTGAAATGCTGCTGGCAGGTGAAAGTGCTTTGATTAAAGGAAGCACAGTGTGGTGTTTGAAAGAGTTATTTTCTGTGAAAGGACTATTTTTCAACACATAATAATTAAAAACAGCCAGCAGTATAAAGGAGTAAACAAACAAAAAAGCACAAAAACAACACGCAAAATTACCAAAAAAAACAACACAACCTAATTCAAAAAGCAAAAACAAAAACATTTAACAAACAAAAACAAAGAAAGAAAGACAAAATTACCAAAAACAATATAGAAAAACTAAAAAGTACAAAACCAAAATCCAATTTAAAATAAAAGTAAGTAAGAAAAAACTACAAATACCAAGACGAACAACAAAAAACCTGAAAATAAAAATAGTTTTGAATGCAAATGAACACTGTCTGCTGCCTGATATTTCCCTCCCACTGACAGAGCAAAGGACACACAGATCCATCCATCTCCCAAACGCACAGTCTGGCTTTTATAGGTGGCCGATAAAGAGAGAAATATGAGCGCTGCGCCTCGATTCCTGTCATTAAAACACATTTTTCGGGACATCCTGATAATAAAATAATATCAAACAGCCTCATTTCAAAATGACAAATACAAGTAACTTTTCTTGCGTAGGTTTTTACTGTGCGAGTCGTTCTGGGTGTAATTTATACAGTGTGTGAATCTAAAATGACAAAGTCAAAGGAGAAACTTGCCCACAGCAGACTGGGAGCCTTTACGCACATTAGGCCCACAGAGGTTAAAAGGACATTAGCACAGGACGGTCTATCACTCCTGTAATCGTCGAGTGTGTGATTGGTGCGAGACGGCGTGCTGTAACGACGCCCCGATTCTGAGGATTCAGAGAGAGAGAGAGAGAGGTGAGGCTCTGAGTCATGGAGAGACTCACCAAAGAAATGTAAATCTGATGCAAGCAAACCATAGGACTTAGAAAACAGGTTCCTGTCCTCTATTATGGAGTTGCTCCTGTCAAAGTGAAATAAATAAATGTACAAACATAACCAAAATCATCCATGAAGGAACTTTTGATGTCTTGCAGTCTGTGCACGTTTCATCTTTCTAGGTGAGTGATAAGGAAACTTCAAGATGAATCTTTGCATTCCACATATTGTAGACGGTAAATGTTCTTTCTTTTCTGTATGTTTTCTTTGTGTTGTTAGCTTAGAATGTAGCAGCCCTGGATGGGCGGAGTCAAGGGGTAAAGGGGTGGGGCCACGCTATCAAATCAAGTTTTTAGTTTAAATTGTCTTCTAAAGATTAATAATGGTTTTGCTTCCTTTGTTGAGAACCTTTACTTTGAAAGGCTGATCGCAAACATCATGTGGTTAAACAAATGCTGTTTCATGAGATAATGGACACATCGTCACCTTGTTTTGTGATAGAATTAACCTCTACCCCAGGGGTCATCCACACGGTGCCTGTGGGTACCATGTGAGGTGCCCTCAGGAGCTCTAGTCACCAATTAGCTCTATCTACAATCTGAACTACTTTCCAGGATTCAAACTTACAAAGACGAATATATATGAGAGATGTAGTTACTAGTTAATACTTAGTAAAGTTAAATACTGGTGATAAAGTATTAACCATCTTTTAATGTTTATTTTCTCTGAAACATTGTGACAAATGTTTTTAAGTGTTGTAGATCTAGTGTATGGTCAGTGGTTTGTTATATAATATGTTATTTATAAGATATATCTTTAAAAATGCATTTTCTATCAAATGTATTGAAAATATAATAGATTAATTAGGATAAACAAGTTGTTTCATGTTAAAACTTTAACATTGCCTACTTTTTAGGTCCGAGCGCCACAAGCTAGCTAAGGGCCTCTTGCTCACTACGAGGGAAGGGGCGGAGCCTATGCAAATGACATGTGCCTGTCAGTGACCAGGGACCCTTGTTATGTTGTAGGCATGCCCCCGCGCTTTCCAAAAATGTATAGTTGGAGGTACTCAAAAAGGGGGAAACATTGTTATTGGGTTGGATTATTAGGCCCGAGAACCACGAGCTGGCAAAGGGCCTCTAGCTCTCGTACTGGCCACATTACGAGGGAAGGGGCGGAGCCTATGCAAACGCCACGTGCCCACCAGGCACCCTTGTCACATTGTAGGCATGCCCCTGCGCTTTCCGAAAATTAATAGTATAGCGGTGAAGGTGGCGCGGAAAAAGGCGGGGCAACAAAGGCGAGGGCCGTTTTTCTTATTTTCTTACCCTCTAATTAAAGTGACACTGTGAAATTGTAGCATTTAAGAAGTGCTTTTCTCACTGGTAGCCATTTGGACTATACAGTACCTATGAAGTAGCTTACAGTTTCAGAATGGTTGGTGACCCCTCCTCTACCCAGTTGTTTTTTCTTTCCGATAGACAGAACTTGTGGACTCATGTATTCTCAGATCTAGTCCGTGAGTCCCAGAGAACCATAGAGCTGCACCATGCCCCTGGCTCACAGCAGGCGTGTCCTCTTCTGTCCCTCTGTGCAGGTGGAGTCTCCGCTGGCGGTGGATGCAGCGTTGGGAGAGGCGGCGTTCGCAGTCACAGATGAAAAGGTTTCCATCACTGAGCTGCGTGTGCACGCTGTCTCTGGGCTAACGCTGTCGCTGCAGCCTAGCCCGGGAAACAGCCACACCATGGTCGCCAAGGCAACCGGCCTACAGACTCTCACAGCACTCAAACAGGTAGGAAGAGACTTTTACATTCAGTGACATTTACGATAAGTATAAGGTGTTATTCGGTATTAAAGCCTTAAAGATTAAAGCCTTTAATTGTTTAAAGGTTTCTTTGTTCTTTTCTACATTTCACTCAGTCTAGTTTAACCACCTTAAAATATCTCTCACAATAAGTCCTCACCAGTCCCCCAGAAAACCTTATTTAACCCCTTTTTACCTCTATTCTTTGGCCATTTTGGAGCTTCCTTTTTTTAGATTTTAGTTATCTTTTGCTTATAAATATCCCTTTTTTCTTATGTTTTGTCCTTTTTGCAAGTTCGTTTTGACACTTTTATCAAATTTTAGTCCTTGCTTTTAATTTTTCACCGCTTTTATTTTATTTTTTTCCAAATAAATACTACTTGTTTCCTTCTTCCCTTTATTTTGCCTCTTTTTGTTCCAGATTTTTACACTTTTTCAATTTTGTTTGCCGCATTTTGTCATTTTTCACTATTGTTTGCCACATTTTGCCCATTTAAGCTACCCTTTGCCATTACATACCACCTGGTTCCTCTTTATTTGCCAATTTGTTCACTGCTTTTGGGCCGTTTTAGTCACTTTACCCTTTTTTTTTTTTTCCGTGTGTTTGCCATATTCGGACCAATTTTGGCTACCTGCTACCATGTCTGCCTCCAATTGCTCATCAAAAAAAAACGCAGCGGACTGGACCGGCCCACAGGTACGATGTCCGGTGTGCCCGTTGGCCAGTCCTCTACAGAGGCTGATGTATGGCTTCAGTTTACCAGTTGTTGTGGTTGATGTCTTTTGGTTCACACATAGTGTCTAGAAGAGTAGCTGTCATGATGGTCGTGTCTTCTACGTCCTGTCCTTCCAACGTTTCTATTTATAGTCAAGAAGAAAGTCCGACAGCTCTGTACACTTTATATTCCACTGCTCCACTCACTCTGTGAGTTCCTGGTCTAATCCAGCATCGTCAGATATCGTACTTCCTGGTACTTAAAGTCTTTACACGGCTCTAATCCCTCCCTGCTGATGGTATCTGGTTCAGATGCTGGGAGGTTCTCTACAGGCTGATGGAGGCCTGCATGTTGTCTGAGAAGGAGCAGTGTTGGGCCACATCAGAGAAGTCAGCAGCATGGTGTCTGGTGTAGATCCCCACACTGAGTTTGACTCATTCAAATGCAGGGAGAGAGAGAACACTGTGGATGTGAGCACACAGCCTTGCTTGCGATAGAGTACATCCAGTGGGGCATCATGTTAAAAGTAGTCCTAACGTGCTCACATATATATATACAGTATTTTTATATGTATATTGAGATTTTCTTCCCTTTCTGTCGCACAAACTCACGCTTCTCTCCCTTGGAGAAAACTTCCCCGCCCTCACTTATAACTTTACAAAGGCGACTTTTTTTTTTGTCTAAAACAATGACATTATCATTGTAATTTGTATATTGTAAGTTTGCATGTTTTTGTTTATTTTTTGTTAGTTTATTTCTATATATTTGAAGTTTGTTTTGGTGTTTCAATTGCAAGCTTTTGGGTTCTTTTGTATGTTTTTGTTGTCATTTTATGTATATTTTGTTATGTTATGTATTTGTGAAGTCATTCTGTTGTCGTTTTGTTATTTTTGAAACATTTTTTGTGATTTTGTTTCATTTTGTTTGTTTAGTTTCTTTTTTTTTTTTTTTTTGTCATTTTGTGTGTTTTGTGTGAGAAACCGCAAACTGACCTTCAACATAGCGGGCTTAAAGGATCCAGAATTAAATCACAGACAGAGTCCCAGTAACACCATTAACCACCGGGAACACTCAGGACTCAAAGAATCCAGTTATAGGACGCAGGTAGAGGACTCACTGGAAAAGGTTGAGACTACTTGATCAATTTAGTGAGTGTGATTTATCCAGACTGATAGCAATACACATTACTGCCAATACCAAAAGAAAAAGAAAAACGTCACTGAAGATTAACTGAGCTTTGAACCAACAACCTTCCAAATAATCAGCCGTTTTAACAACTGAATATTTGTCATTGAAAATAAAAACAACCCACCAACCGTGACACCCTCAAGTGTGAGGCATGATGTTTGGTTTCTCTCTTCACACTCAAGGAAGGACATCAGTAATTTCCACAACATGATTAATTATATCCGCCGTCTGAGCTCTGGAGAATCGTGTATGTTGAAGTTCCCGGCTGGGCCGTGCCCTTCCATCATGGAGAGTAAGTGAGAGAAGCCAGCGTTAAATCCCCATTTTTCTTCCTTTCCGCTTCTTGGGCACCTTGAAATTTAATTGTTGTAATGTATTGTCCTAAGTGCTCTTCGAGGCTGTGCCGGTGATGCTCTCAGCGTTCCGTCGAGGCTATTTCAAGCTATGTGATTTGGTTTGGTGGGAAAGCAGCACAAATGTCTTCTATTACTGTAGAAATGAGTAAAATACTGGACAATCAAGGTCTGTTCGCGTCGCTCTCATTTCTCCTCGACACAGTCGAGTCTTTCCGAGGACGTCTCCCTGTAACCATTGATCTGCTCATGATTACATGTGGACTGTTATTTAATCTTAGTGGTGCCTGAAAAACTCAGTTGGTTCAAACATGTAAGAATTACATATAACTGATTTACTAATATCAGATGCTCCCACATACACAGTAACTTTAACACAGATCCACAAAAAAGACAGACATACAGTTAATTACATTTTTTAATTTAGTTTGTGTCCTAATTTTAAAAAGTATGACACAAATGGGCTATTTTTACGAGTGCGCCAAGACACAAAAACTTAATTTTGTGAGGACTCGCTGGATGCAGATACTCAAGCCAACACTAGGGGGAGGGATTTTGTTCAGTCCAGGCAGTAAACGGTAACAGGAAGTGACAGAGACAGCAGACTGATGCCCTTCCTGTATCACAGACTTCTATAAGCAACCCATCACTAACTCCATACTGTACATGTGCACTGCAACCGGCAGCGTTCCAAAAATCAGCCCGAAAATGTTTCTATGCTTCAAAAGTTGACACGTGTTGCTCAAATCCCGTGAAATCGATAATAGCCCACAGTCTCACAAGATTTCTTAGCACATGACTTGACAATTTTGTGTTTATTTCTTCAAAATGTGATGACTGTGTGATTTTTCTCTAAAACATGTAGGTCATATGTGTAAAATATAGCTATTAACATTTCCGAAAGTCATTTTAGGGATTTTTGTTAGTTGTCCATAATCGCAGAAAATCCAAGGCACTTCGTACATGAGATTTAAACACATCTTTACCCTCACACACACAGCAACACACCCCCAAGTGAAAACAAATTAGTTCCCACACGACACACATCCTCAGCCCATTCATTCTCACACACATCCACAATCACACACAAATACCTCCAACCGTTTCACCGTCACTTCTCTACTACTTCCTAACTCATATTTACTTTAGTTTTCTGAGACAGAAGAGAAGCCTTCATCTCAAAGACATGGATGTTTTTTATTGTGTTTTGTGTTTCTCGGCCGCCTGTTGCTTTTACCACGCTGTGAACTAAAGGGAGCCATCAAGCACTGCCTTGATTACATGGACACTGGTGTTTATGCTTCTACAGATGAAGGATGTCAGGTAACCAGCATGCAGGAGCTGAATGTTTTCTACAGGAGAGCGAGGGGAAATACACAATGGGTGAATCACAGCCAACACATGGAGAAAGTCGTCCTCATCTGCCTGAACAGACAATCATTCCCTCCTCTGCTGTTTGAAACTGGGTTGCTCGTGTGTACATCAGAGACAGGCTGTGTGCGTGCCTGTCGAAACTCGCACTGAGCTCAGGGTAGCGAGGATGCTGCCGAACGCGCTGGAGATTTGAGGGATTGGAGCAGGTGCCGGACTTCAAAGGCTCAGTGGGAGGCAGACATTCAAATCATGGTCATTCCCTGGAAAGAAAAGGATTCAAGCCAGAGTGATATTCCTGAGAGAGATATAAACACACTGTGTTGAAATGAACACAACGTGTGGTTTATACAGTCTGGAAGCTGCTGCGCTGCTCATCCTTTATTTTATTTTTTACTGCATTTCTTTTTCCAATGGCAAACATTTCTAGATGGACTCTGAATGATGATAGAAACAGGATGTAATGGGACTAGCTAAACAGCTTTCACTATATTGTAATATTCTTCCTTTAACCAGAAGTCTAAGTATATAAAAAAAAAATATTTTTCAAGAGAGATGTGGAGATGGAAAAATGGTTTCAATCAACACAATATTTTTCATAAAACACTCAAGCAGTGGAGTAAGTGAGCAGATAAAACACGAATGCTGTATTCGACAAGCCTCACAAAGTTGTTGCAGAAATTGTTGAAAGAAAAAGTCTTTGGAGTTCAGTGTTAGGGTTGTTGGTTTTTAATTTGTGTGTTGCATGATGCGGTCCATCTTCAGCAGTGGAGAGAATTCAAATGCTAAAAAAATGTTTTTGTAGGTTCTATACTGAGTGGTTTGTGCTGAAACCCATATGTTTATAGAAGGACTGAGTTTGACTCCATCTTCTCTTTCTTTCTTCCAGGAAGCCAGTTTGTCCGTCTGGATGCTTTTCAGTGACAACACCGCTGCCACGTTGACCTATTTTGACCCAAAAGACTACAACTTTAACGCCTCCTCGCTGGACGACAAAGTGGTGTCGATATCCCAGGAGCCTCAGCAGCGCTGGCCTGTGGTGGTGGCTGAAGGGGAAGGATCTGGAGAAATGCTGCGCTTGGAGATGACCATCTGCGAAGCCTGTCAGAAGACCAAACGCAAGAGTGTCATCGCCTCTGCCTTGGTGTACGTCAAAGTCCGCTTCGGCCCTGAGGAGGACTCTGAGGAAGACGTAACTACTGAGGGTGAGATTGAGCTGATTCCCATTACCCGGCGACCAATCATTGATCCCAGCGTCAGCGGAAAGGTTTATGAGACATCTAATGAACAGCCTGCCAGTGTTCCTATTGACTACACCAACTTCCCCACAATTAGCAACCAAGAGCCACCGACGGAGAGCGACGAAGAGGAGGATGATGGCTTTGTTCATTCACCTCGGAATATGACGGACCTCGAGATCGGCATGTACGCTCTTTTGGGAGTCTTCTGTCTGGCTATCCTGGTCTTTCTCATCAACTGCATCGTCTTTGTGCTAAAATACCGACATAAAAGGATCCCACCTGAGGGTCAGGCCAACATGGACCATTCCCACCACTGGGTGTTCCTGGGAAATGGGCAGCCGCTTAGGGCCCAGTGCGACCTATCACCACAGCAGATAGAGAGTCCCAGTAACCCCCTGGAGGGCGTACAGACTTGTTGCCACGGGGATCACCACAGTAGTGGCAGTTCCCAAACTAGTGTCCAAAGCCAAGTCCATGGGCGGGGTGATGGCAGTTCTGGTGGCTCCACCAAGGAGAACGGTGAGGAGGCGAGCTCGCCCACCTCCAAGCGCAAGAGAGTTAAGTTCACTACCTTCACCACTCTTCCTACGGAGGAGCTGCCCTATAACTCAATCCCTATAGCCGATGAGGAGGACATTCAGTGGGTGTGCCAAGATATGGGCTTTCAAGACCCAGAGGAACTGCACGACTACATGCGGAGAATAAAGGAAATAGCCTAAGATAAGAGTTGGGGACGCTTACTCTGGGCTTTCTATAAAGGACGCTCCTTTCTATTTTTCTCACCTTAGTGAAGACAACTCTTCACAGACTGAAAGGCCAGCTTTTGTTTCAGTTCAGGTTTGTTTCCTTTAGTTTGCACAGTGCTGTAATATCATACACGCTCACACCTGGAGGACGCAAAGAAGCCAGAGACTCCAGATCTACAGATCTTGGCTATATGAACATGTTTCACTGGAAAGATAAACTGTTAGGTGGCTCACTAGCCTGGCATGAACAGGCAGAACTGTACGGTACTGCACTTCTTTAAACAAAGAGGCCTTTGATGAACATGAACTTGTCAAAGACTCTGGAAGCTATTTTGTTTGGTCGTTTTGTTTTTTGCCAAAGTAGAAAAACTCCTTTTAACAGCTCCTTCATGGTCGCATCAACATTCAAACTCACGGTCATTCCCCACACTTTTCTACACATCGTAGGTAGTCACAGGCAGTGCCCGACGACAAATTGTCAATCAGAATCCAATGCCTTATAAAAACGGTCAGTTGGGGGGCTACATACAGTGTAAAATACAACGACTGGTTCTGGCGCATGAGGTTTGTGCATTGTGAGGTCCTCCAACAGTCTTGGAAGAGGATTCGTTTCCAAATGTGTAAATGTTTGTATACTCATCTACAGATATTGCTAAGTACATGCATCTCACACCCATGCAGAGGCTACATTCTACTGCATGTGCAGACCTACATGGGCCGGAGTCCAACAACATGCTTAGTCAGAAACTAGTCACAGTGTCGGTAAAACTTTACAGAAAGGTGATTTCACCCTCACATACACCAATCTGCATAAGATACTAAATGATAGCTGAGCTGCACATTAAACACAACATCAACTTTGTATGTTAGCAAGAATATCTCCTCAAAATGAAAAAAAAAAAATTCATGGTTCGTGATCTCCAAATTGACCACTGACGTTATTGCCACTTGCAAAGAAGGATTTTTAACCAAATTACTTTCTTTGTGATACAATGCATTTTGGTATGTTTTCTTATATTTGGTTTATTTAATTTAAAGGACTGACACTTGCACATTGTGTTCCATCAAGGGATGTCCCGATACCACTTGACCTAAAACGAGAACAAACTCTTTTATTCGGTACTCAACGAATACCAAATACAAGTATCTATTAATGCAAATACAGATGCTTCAGTTGTGCTTGCGAAAAATGTTCACAAGTTAAACCACAACCCTGGCTGGAATCTAAAACCACTTTCCAATCCTGCGCCGCAAAAAGTGGTCTGCACTAGAGCTGTAACTGTTAGCCGCAACTTCACACCAGTCTCTTTAGCTCAGGGTTTTTTTTCCCAGAAAGTCTACCTCAATTGTTCATGTGTGAACATGCAACTGTACTCGGCTATGAATCAAAGAAGCAGACTCTAGTCCAATTGTGGACGGGACTTTCTGTACAGTTGCAAACAAACTCCGAGTGATTTGTTTGTTGTATGAACACAAACGTATAAACGCAACATATAAAGTGAACCCAATTTCACGTAAACTGCATAGTATTGTGGGTAAGGCAAGATAAAAAATAATGTAGTGCAATGGGGGATGGCGCATGGACAATGTCATTTTAACAAACATCCACGCACGCTTGTACATGAGCTGTTTTTATTGTTTTATGGTGTTTTATAATATTTTTCATGCTGCAGCCTATCAGTCAGCTCAACAGATTATTCATTTGTTAGCAACCACTCCAAGATCACTGCTTTTAACCGAAGTATAATTAGTTTATCTGATCCACGCTTCAATTGCATGTTCACACAAGTCCAAACAAAGCAGACTTTGCAGGGAAAAACAGGGTTACGGTCCGTTAAATCAATGCTAAAATGCCCTAAGACTCTGTTACTTCACCATCCACGCGTTGTTTCTGCAGCGCTGTCATTGGCTGTTCCAGTTTCACTTTCTTTCAAACACTTCCACTCATCACATATGGCTCTTTCTTCTCCAGCATTGTTTGCCACACAAACAAATGTATTTACAAAGCCGCTGACGTTGCTTTTTCACCTTTGAACTGCCTCATTAACAAAGACATTTACATCGGTCGAAGCTATTAATAGGCCCGTGGTATCAGTGCATTTTCACGTGTACGTATACATACCTCGGTATTGGGATCAGGACATCCTTAGTTCGAACCAAACTGATTATACTTCAGACAGACAGCCCCAGTGTGAAGATGACTCTTAGCTATTTTTCTTTGATGTCACCAACTCAATATCCTAAAGTAAAGTCACGCCACCTGCTTCTTCTTCAGTGGTGTTAATGAGCAGCGCTCTATTAGTCATCACAATGTGCAAACTGCATTATTCCCTGATCGTCAGCCTTTGTGAAGCTCAAACCCAGAACAATGCTCACAGTGACAGTTGCTGTTATTATAGAAACTGTTTTACAGCAGTTTGATCTTAAACATAGAAAGCGTTGAGAGCGCTTCTCTAGTCAATGACTCTGATCTAATATGAATTGTAGATATTTTTTGCCCACAAAGGAGAACGCTGCTGTCAGTGATTTATACCCAGCCTCTACACAGATTGACAGCTGACACACAAACCTCAAATTATGGCTCCTGGAGGCGGGAACAATCACTCGCTGTACAAGAATCAGTCCAACAATCGACTCAATTTTCGTCTATTTAGGGAGATTTAATCCAACTATTCATACTCCCCAAAAATGTTTTACACAACAATGTTAGAATAAAGGTAGCAGACATTTTCTGCTTAATTTAACCCCACTACTAATATATTAATAAACTAATCTTGTCTTGTCAGAAGTCTAATGAAAAAAGACAAATCTGAGAAGAATCGTGAATTTACCCCAGAAATCTAACATTTATTTCAGATTAGAGCCCGAATTGACTGACTTGTCTGACTTATTTCTTAGTATTCAGAGAATAATATCAGAATTCTGACTTCAGTATAAAAAAGACTTGAGGAAAGAAGAAAAAATTGATTTGCAGGCAAAAAATCTAGATCATGAGACAAACATTTGGTATTGTTATTGGGGCAATGGTGGCCTATAGTGGTTAAGGAAGTGGTCTTGAAACAAAGTCACCTGTTAAAATCACTGTGGGGTGTTGAGCAAGTCCCTTAAAAGTTACCCCGACTGTGAGGACAAAAATATACTTTAATGTTTTTCTTATACGTGTTGTTGAAAAAGCATGAAGAATTGTTGTTTAAAAATCGCAATTTAAGACACACATTGTAATCTCTGAGCATTGTTTTACTAGCGCAAGCCATAACAGGTAATGACGTTGGGTGGTTGCACAGTACCGAGCCAGCACATTGACTTTGATTAACCACTGGCTTTCAGGAACAAGAATTCCCTAAAAATGCACCATTGTGCAGCTTTTGAGAAACAAAGGGAGTGATGTGAGTTTACAGACCGCTTCAGTCTCTGTCGTTTATCTTCATAATGTGTAAAACATACAACAGCAGAGGATTCTGATCAGAGAAATCATTTCTGATGACAGTAAGTGGAGCTCCTTACACAAATGCTCCCCTTCTCGGTTGCCATAGCGACGCAGTTGCCGGACGCTCACCAGCTAGTTTGGTCTTCTTCATTTTGATGCTCACTTTGACTGGTGTCTTCAGTGTTGTCCTGCTTGCTTACGTCTCTGCCAGGTTAAAATGGGAAGGTTGATCAGCTGACATGGTTCTGCACCATGGGGTTAAAAGAATAGGGCGGAGCAACCACTTGACGTTACTACCTGTTTAGCATTGCAATGCAAACAAGGGCAACCTATGAGTGAAAACGGCTTTTGCACTTTTATACAAAGGAAGATATGTTGAATGATTGTAATACAGGTTCTATGACGCTGGTACAAACATTGACCATATTGGACATTAACGTCCAGGTAGCCGGGGTTCCCTTTAACCCTAACCTAACTGCTCCCTAGGCTCTACACTGTGGCTACCCACTGCTCCTCAGGGATGGGTTAAAAGCAGAGGACACATTTCATGTATGTACCTGTACATGTATAACACTAAAGGTGATCTATCACCCTTCTTATTCTATCCTCACAAATAAAGTCCAAATTGGGTGGGAAATCTGGATTATTATGTGGGTTGGGGGGGTATCTGGATTATTTCAGGTGTCTGATCATTGGATTGAAAAGAGGATAGTGATTTTACCTCAGAAGGCTGACGTTATTCTCATGTTAAGTCAAAACAAAAACATAAATTGAGAAAATGTCTCACTTATTTCTCCGTATTCTGACTCAAAGCGATCCTCCACTCTATTTACAAATGTGTTTCTCAACGTTTCAGTCCTTATAAGAAGACCTGTGCTTAAAGTAACGCCTTGCATAAAAGCATGTTCTCTGTCTAAGCTTTCAAAGATGACACCATGTTGAAGCTCCGCCTTTACAATTACTGCTAAACCCTCGTATGTACAGCAGCATCTGGCCACAGGGCCTAGCTTTAGGAGACAAAAAAACACAACTAATTTGGATTCAAGTGTTTATCACAATAGGAAGGATTAAAGAGGAAACAATGTAATGAAGAGAAAACAACTCAAAGGGTTTTTCTTTATTGCCTCATGTGATTAAAACATAATTTAAAAGTAATTTGAATGATTTAGATTGAAATGAAATGTCTGATGGTTCTAGCCTTTCATTTACATACTCGCCATGCTTTGCTGTGACTTTAAGCGGAGCTACCCTTGGTGTTCCCATCGATGGGTTCTCAGGACGAAAGTATATAAACCTGCTTCTTTTGTGTCGGTGTAATCGTGTTTGGATCGATAATGGTGACATCACTAGAACAAAGTACGTTTTCAGTAGCAGCTCTGCTACTATGATTTCCTGCTGAGTCGTAGAATTTATTTGCATTTCACAGGATGAAAACTTTATCAACAGGTTTTTTTGTAGCCTTTGTACACCTTATGATCCGTACTGTTTTTGTACTGCTGCTTTGGTACCAAGCTGCTCATAGAAACCTAGTCTCCTCACACCATGTAAATGAAGATCTTTAGTCGTGCGCAGCGTGCACGGCTCAGCCAGCCGTGACAAGTAACCACCACAGACTATTGTGATGTACAGAGCACTGTTAAACTCCCTGTATTCTCCTGCAAACAGACCCTTGTATTTCCCCATACATGTAAAGTACTAAAGAACCGATATACACAACTTGTGTGCTGTCCTTCTTCTCTAACTTAGTGAGGTGTTTTTTGCAGCATTGCACTTGTAATGACTCACTTCAGGTTTTTGGCTTCACTGGCTTCATATATGACGGAATGCACCGACCTTGAAAGGTTTCAGCTCATTGAGCAGCTAATTAGTCCCGAGGGGATCCATGCAGGTTTTTAATTAAACCAGGCATTCATTTAAGACTTCAAGAAAAGGATCTGTTAACAGTCAGCAGAGGCCGGATTATTCACATTTTATAATCCCTAATTTAACATTTACATTTTATGTCGTCAACATTCACCTGTAGCACCAATAAACCCAACATTCACTGTAAAGCAGGTGAGAGAAAACTTCCAGATTATAGGAATTTACATACGCATATTCTTTATACACATAAATGTATTTATATGTCTAAGTTCTTCATGAATATATGTATATATACATATAATAACTTGTCTTCATGAAAAACTTAATGGGAATTTGGAAGACCACCCTAGAAGCCCACTCAAAACCCATTTCCCAATTCAACATCATGTGCAGCATATACAAGATGCATCAAAGTTCTCTAAAAGTGTAGGTTACACACAGTCTAAAAGGCGAACACTAAAAGTACATCTACACAGATGTGTACGTTTGCCTTTTGTGTTTATGACGTGTGTTTAAGCCGTTTGTATTCATCCAAACAGAAGCGGAAAAGGTCAGGTTGGGCTCCGTGAGTTTCTTTTGCAGTTTGTTACACATCTATCTGCGCCATGTGCAGTCAAACCTTGGCTCGGGATCTCCTGCCAAGAATAACATCACTCTAGAGAATACATGAATTTCAAATGCCAGCACTGTTTGAAGCTCGTACATCACTGCCTTTTCCTTCTGATGAGTGTGAGGCTTCTCTCGTCATCGACTGCCCATTCCCACAGGAACGCCGGGATCCTGCAGAGAGACTCTCTGTGATTGTGCAGGCACTGCTGTCCACTAAGGCCTGGAGCTGCTCTCGTTTGCTTAGATTTACTTCTTCTAGATCAGAGACATCCTACTTGTATTATGGGAAAGGCCACAGAAATGGTCTGATTAAAGGCCCACGTTATCAACATTCATGTCAGCATTTAGAATAATGACCTATCTAAGCATTAATAGAGGAAAGAACAGAGGGATAGTGCGTTTGTTATTTAGTGTTATTTCCTATCATTTTTGTGTGGGTTTTTTGGTGTCTTTTTTGCTTTTTTTTTGTTTCTAAAGGTATTTTGTTGTGTGTTGTTGTTGTAGTTTTGTGTATCTCTGTTGCACCATGTGCATTTTTTGAGTCAATTTGTGTTTTTTCGTTGTTTTGTATATTTTTCAGCCCATTCGTGTGTTCTGAGAGTCATTTTGTGTAATTGTTGTGGCGGTTTTGGATGAAATGAGACAGAGTCTAGTTTTAGGGTTGCTGGTCAGATGCAGACACAGGGTTTATTTGGTCTATGGGTTTTGGAAGCAGACTGGTCTGGAATTCAGAGTTTTAAGTGTGTGTGTGTGTCTCAATGAATCTGAATTTTCTGTGCTCTCAGGGTTTTGTATGTTGCTGATAGTGGTAGTCATAACAATGACAGAGCCTCCAAGAAGAGACCTTGGTAGATGCAATCAGTGTACGATGGTAGATTCTGTAATCATGTGTTATTAGTTTTGAGGGGGCACATGTGGCACTACAGGTAGTTGTCTGTTGTAGATGTTGAGATCAAAGTTTGGTTACCAGTAGGGTAATGTTCATCCTACAGGAGTACATAATGTTTCACAAGTGTTGCTGAGCCACTTAGGAAAAGATTGAGCTTCGTTGGTGCAAAGGTACATCTCGACGTGTTTGGCGGTTTGTTCTCTTTTACACAGAAAGTACTAGATCCTGTGGAGACACGTCATTGCTAACCTTTGTGGTATCGTGTCTTCATTTGCCATCATGTGCTTCCTGTTGTGTAGCAGAAACGTCTTTGAGCACAGGCGCTGAAGATATCAGACTTTGTGTCATTCCCTCCGTAGGAAAGAAGAAAGCTTTCTTCTCCACTGTGTCTTAAAGCAGTGGGCAATAATAATAGCTTCCTTCTGACAGCTCAGGAAAGGAGGAACGCCTCCACTCTTTACGTACCTGCTGCTTGTTTGGTTGACGTTTCTTTTTACACGTATACAAACCTCAAGCACAGTCTCTCCAAAGTTAAGACACCATTACCCGAAATAGAAGGGGGGCGACAAGCGGAGGATGAGAAAATCAAGCTCGTAACAGATTTCAAAGACGTTGGTACCTGTGACGACTTTAATGCCAGACCCGATCACCAGGCGTGATCAACAACAACAGGCAGCGATTACACAGGAGAGACCAACTTTTCCTTGGAGTATATCCAAACAATGTCAGCAGCAGCAAGTTTCCAGGAACTTCTGCAAAGATGACTTTTAGATGTCATAACATAAAGTCAGAGGAGCAACGAGTGCAGCTGGTTATTGACAAAATCAGCAAAATGCAGATAATGTTACAGAACAATCAGATTATTGTGGTCGATTTTAGTTTTAGGGATGTCTGATATTTGCTTATTAAAAATATCTGATACTGTCCTCCTGCTAGTTTCTGCTGGTCCTACCATGGATCTCTAATTCATGTTTTCTCTAAATTGGGCAAATAGGTAACAATATCCTAACGTATTGATCTGACTTCTTTATTTCCTCATAATCACTGTTACTATTAAACAATTTAACACAATGTCCATTAGTAACCACTGTTAGAAATACTTATTTATTTATTTATTTTTGTATCCCTTATTTATTATTCTATTGCCATATATAACACAAAGACGAAGACAATTACAGAAAAAATGCCATAGAGCATAGATAATATTCAAATATCTCATACATTATAAATGTGTGCGTGCGCGTGTGTGTGGTATAATGATGGTATTGTGCTATCAGAGGGTTAGGGGAGGAAACAATAAGTTATTAATAGTCAAATATGTGGGTCAAAGAAACAATATACAGTATAAATATTTATATATATATACATACATACACAAAATAAAATTGAGAGAAGAGAGGGGGAAAAAGAGAATTAAATGAAAACAAATAATAAATAAATACAAAAAAAATAATAATTCAATTTGAAGGGAGATCAATGATAGTTTCAACATGGAGTGTAGCACCCAGTCTTACATGGACCAATAAGCCATTAATTGCCATTTAAAGATGAACCTTAATTACAGTTAAAGAGCCAGGAAACCGTCATCTTAAATGGCCTGCAAAGCATGATGGGTTGATGATGTCATCCGGGCAAGCTGCCTCTTCCACTACCAAGCCCATTGTGTGTAATGCTGCATCAGCAAGAAAAGTATAGTGGCGCCAAAACGTCACTAAAAGATTTAGTGAAAATATATTAATTAAATACTCGTACTTGGAAAAAAACAAAAACACGTAAAGGAAAATTAGATTCAAAACATAAAAATAAATAATAATTTAAAAAAAACACATTTTGAAAAACACTCCTACTTTAAATAAATACAATAAATAATTAATTAAATGCATTATATATATATATATATATATATATATATATAAAATAACAAATACAATAGATCAATAAGAAATAGTGCTCCAGGACTAAATAAAAGCTTTCTAGTCAAACAGCACTTGTAGCACTTTAGTACAGCTGTGTGTGTGTGCGTGCGTGCGTGCGTTGAAGCTTGTTGAGAACCTATTATTGGTTACGCTGAGCATACAGCTCTTTAAACTTCTGCTGAGGCTGAGCTGTGATTTTGTAAACATGTCCTGTTATCAGCTACGGCCCAACAGCAAAGAGCCGAGGTTGTCATCGCTAAAGATTTATAGTGTTTCTGTTTCAGTGCCTCCTGAGGTCACTTTGGCTCCCAAAGTTTTTCCTCCGAACCTGAAACTTAGGACAGCAGCAAATATTTGTGACTCTAAAACCTCTTTGCTTTCGGAGGGTTTGTTTCTGCAGGAGCAGCCACTGTGCTGCACAGAAAACACACGTGCATGATTTATAAAGTGTCCGATGAAAAATTCACAAAGTCGTTGTCGCCTTGTCCTGTCCTACAAGGCCACAAATAATCATTCATAGGACTCGCTGCATCTTATATTTGTAGGAATCATGCATGAAGGTGCTGTTGTAAAATGCCACACAGGCACATTTGTTCACCAATAGCTGCACAATATGCGTTACTTTTGGCGTTTTCTCCTAGAAGGGACAGCATGTGTGAGTGAGTTCTGTAGCATTGTTTGTTTAGGAGAAGCTGTGGGTTAGGATGCACTCAGAAATCCATCTAACTTTGCTTTTTATGTTGTTCTGAGAGGTGGCAAAAGCAGCAACTCCTACAATGAGTATTTTAATACAAATTTGGGATTTACTTGCTGCGTGCTGTTTGTAGACCTGCTGCTTTATCTGCAAAATGGCGACTTCCGGGTTGATGACGCGATGGATGACGCGCCATGAAAACCCTCCATAGAGTGTTTTTTAGGAAATATTTTCTCATCATAGGAAATATTTGGAGCTGGAAGGAGAGCAAAACAAACATTAAGGTCTTAAAGATTAGTCCTTTATTGCCTGCTTTATCTCTCTGACATCCACACAGATGCTTGCTGCGATCTCTGGCCTTTTTGTTGCATTATTCCAGATTATGAACTCTGGCAATAGAAAAGGTGTCTCCTCATTACGGCCTGATTAAGTCAAATGTCAGGGAGGTTGAATGAAAAGGTCAAAAGTTCTAAAAATGATCCGTTCTTCAGTGTTTGTTTCCCAAGCCTGTGGAATAAATCATCAGATCCTCCTCCCATGAAAAAGCCCTGTTCAGCCACAAAGGAGATAATGAAGTGTAGATTAAATAATTTCATGTAATTTATGCACAATGAGCCTTTCTTTAAACAGAAAAGTAGGGCACGGAGCGAATACGTAGGTCCTTTTGTAATTCAGAGCTCACACGTGTTCCGGAGCATCAAAAATACATTGTGACTTTGTGTGCACAGCATTCGTCACTAATTATGTATTTTAAAATGTTTATAGCCATTGTGTGGGTGGGTGGGTGTGTGTAGAGCAGGGACTGGATTAGATTTTCATGAAGCATGTAGAGTATGTTTTTAAAACCAGTGGAAACGCTTTATTAAAAGCACTAAATGAGGAGTGACTCAGGTTGTCACTGAGTGAAACCACATTTAAGGAAGCGGATGAAGCTAATACAGCCAACGGATGAACATGTGATTATAATAAATACAAACTAGAGCTAAATCATCCATGAAGGCACACTAATATACAGCTTTTTTTACTGGAAAGATTGAAAACATGTTTCCTCCAAAAATGTCAGGTCTTTTTTTGAGTCTGTGCAGCGATTGTTACATATTTCCTTCCCAACGCCTTCATTTTTAACGCATCTTATTTCAGGTGAGGAATAAGGAAACTTGATGATGTTTGGACTATGCAATAAGGCAGTGGTTCCCAAACTTTTTACAGTCCCGTACCCCTTCAGACATTTAACCTGAAGCCATGTACAACCTATTCCTGCACCCTTAAAAAACACAATAATGTAATATCATATACAACGTAACCTTACAGCACAAATCTGGCCCTTTAAACCATCAAATTCGGCTCTTAGGAGAAAGTTAAAAAGACAGAAAAACATCAATTATTGTCCAGATGACCAAATAATTCAGTTGTAGATAAATCAGCTAAGATATATTAGATATCTAAACACACAAATTCAATGTATAGTCCACAATATTTGGATAATCGCATTATCCCCATGCTTTTTTTCCATGACTGCAGTCATTTTAAATTTTAAACTGTTCAAAAAAGTCAATTTTCCTGCAATTATTTACCACAATTTCCTGCAGGATATTGTTAGCGCCTTACATACTTTATGTATGATTTATACATCATGTAAAGTACAAACTTGAGGACATTAATCAATGTTTTTTTAATTTCTATTCATGACCATTTGCATACCCCTGGGGGTACCCGTACCCCACTTTGGGAACCTAAGCTGTAAATACAACGTCAAATATCTGAAGTTTGACAACATGTGTTTTTGTGCCTCATTTTGTGTGTCAAACTGAGCTCCAGCGTGTGCTGTGGTACATATCGAGGGATCTCATTTTGTTCTATGAACATCAGAGACATGCTGTGTATAATTCATTGCCATGCATGAATAATCTGAAGCTGGAGAAGACTGAGGATGTTCATTCTGATGCTTTAAAGTGCTGGATTTTTTTTGCCTCTTTCACTTTGTGATGCTTCCTTTATGTCCTGATTACAACATGCACAGCCCCTGATGTTCAGTTGTGAGGAAACGACCTCCGAATCCTAAAAAACCTCTATTACATTCTGATAAAACTAGGTATTATTTATGATTAAAGAGGTCTTATTGCTCCCCGACGTGTGAAAGCCAAGCTGCTGATTTCATCGCTTGTCTGTTTTGTTTGAAACGAGACATTTAATCAGACTTGGAAGTGAGGTTTGCGAAGTCATTTAGACTTTTTCTGCACATTTAGTGTGACAGAGTTATTAGCTGATGCATGGGGACAAAACTAAATGTTATTGATATGCTTGTCAAAGGAAGTGTTAGAGGAGATAAAAGAGTAACCACTATTCCATGGGAAGACATTAGGAGGTAAGTAGATGAGTTCCTAAATTAGCCACAGTAAAATCACCTTCAAAATAAAAGACCAACAACAGAGTTTTAACCAGATTAACCTGCTAACATGTGCCTGTGGGCGAGTTAGCGTTGCTCGCTGCAACGTAAATGCAAAAGAGCGATATCACTGTTAGGGATGTACAAGTGCGCAGATTTGTTGTGCAGCGAGTAAACGTTTCTTCTCTTATTGTGAAGGTATTTCAGTTAAACCTCTCTGTCTCTGTCCGTACACTGCACATTCAGATCAACACACTCGCAAAATACTGTGTTTCCTCTACAACGTTATTGCCCCATGCATGCAGCTCTTAGCCTTTATTTCTTATTCTAAGTACCCCTTAGCTCATGTTATACATTATTGATTTGTGTCTACAGGCTCGTCTAAAATATTTCCTGCATCTTGTCTAACATTAACCTGCATGTAAAAAAAAATATCTATAATGTTAAAAAAATAACTGACAAATGTTTGTGTACATCCTGAGAGGTGTTCAAGTACCCCTAGGGGTACACGTACCACAGTTTGGGAACCACTGCTCTACAACAAGTTGCAAGTATGAGCTGTGGGAAAGCACTGGTCTGTTCAGGGTTCTGATCAATTTCAATTACGTCTTCAATTATCAATGTTCAAGTATAACTTCATTACGATCACGATGAGCGCCATTTTTCCCATTAACGATTAAAAATACAATTATTATTTTTTGCCCCTGAAAGTCAATTACAATTACGTTCTCAATTACTAAAGTTCAATTACAATTAATCCCAATTACTGAGCTTTTAATAAATAGCCCCCTAAAATGTAACTTTCCTCTTGTGTTAGCTTTCTGTTATGTTCATCTATTATGATAACGGATCAGTTTTGACACATGTATTAAATCAGCTGTAAAATACACTTAAAATATTATCAATCATCTAATGTGTTTCTCATCTCTTGGTTATCTTGTTAGGCTTCATTATCAATGAAAATATTGGTATTAATATTTTTGGTGTGGCGACAGAGCCTTTGAAGCCGCTGCCCCCCGCCTGTGGAATGCCCTCCCAGACCACCTCAGGGTCCCATAAATGGACATTTTTAAGAAAAAACTTAAATATCACCTTTTTACAGAAACTTATTTTAACAGTTAATGCCTCTTTTAGTCCTGTCTTTTAATATATGTTGTGTTTTATTTATTTATTTATTTATTTATTTATTTATTTTTAATCCTGTCGCACTTTGAGATTTGGTATCAAATGTAAAGTGCATTACAAATAAAATGTATTATTATTATTATTATTATGATTATTATTAATAATAATCATTTACTACGTATGTGTAAGATATACAACTGTAACATGGTTCCACAGACTTGCGTTTAATTAAATGGTAATTGACAATTTTTAATTACAATTACAAAGCAACTGATTTTTTCCAATTATAATTACATCATACTTGTAATTAATTATCAATTACGCAATTACAGTTATAATTGACTCCAACCCTGGTTATCACAGCAACGAACCGGGCTATTGGATGTTTTTCACCATTACAATGGTCACCATTGTTATATTAATTATATTTCTGTCCGCCACTAAACATTTGTACTCTTGAAGCTATTGAAGCCAAAGTCAATGAGTCGTTGAGCTGAGGATCAGGTCACAGAAAGGTTGATGATCACTCCATCCATAGGCATTCACAGTTCATCCTCTCTACACGAGTGTCCTCACTCTCTCCTACACTCTTCACAAAACATGAGACGCTCCAAAAGGAACGAGACGAACCTGAGAACTCCTCATCAGAAGGACAAAAGGCTTTGAGTTTTTAATAACTGAAAGTTATGGATAGTTTAATAATTGGAGAATATCATTTTAATCCTCTACATTTCTGGCTAAACCCTTTCACGCCCCTTTCTCTTATTTCTCAATCCAAAGGTACCCCCTTTTGTCCGACTATAACATTTTGCTTAGAAAACTATTTGAAAACAACTATAGAGCAAAATGATGGGATGAATGAGAGATAACACACATTTTAAAGAATCTCAAGTGGAAAGAAAGAGTATTTTGTGCAGTGGTTCCCAACCTTTTTTGGATCACAACCCCCATTTTGATAATAAAAAATATCAGGCTGTCTGAAAGACACGTTTCTCTTTTAGAATTTGTTTTTGATAATGTTCTATTGTGTTACAAATACAGAATGGCCAGGATTAGTGATATTTGTAGTGCATTTTATTTTAAACAATTTTTTTTTTTTTAATTTGAGACAGTGAAAGTATAGAATACAGTAAATATTGTGTGTTGTTTTAAATTTTAAAAAAATTATTTTTAATCAGTAATTACTTTTTGTCAAATACTAAACATTTCAGGTGACCCTATTTCAATTCCAGACAACCCCACGTGGGGGAACGACGCCAAGGTTGAAAAACATTTATTGAGTGCCTCCAGAATAGATTTATTTCTATAGTTTTTATCATCTCTCGATTAGGTCTATAAATTAAAGGAGATTTTCCACATTTGTCGTTTTCCTCACTTTGTACAGTTCAGCGCCAAAACGGCTTCAAACTACACTTCCCATACTTCCGTGGTGTGAACTTTACTACGGAAAGTGATGAGGATTTTTTTGCCGGAGTGTTCTCAATCAGAGCAGAGTGGAGAAAACACGCATAGTAGCGGTAAATGTAACTTATTTGAACTGTTTTTTTGCTCTGCAACACGACTCGTAACGATATAAGTTAAGTCTTATCCAACCACAGAAACAAAGTTGTGTGTTACGTTTAGCTGCTGAGCTAAAAACAACTAGCCGTGGGAGCTAGCTTCAGAAATCAGTGAGATGAGCGATGGTGGTGCTCAGAGAAAATATGTGTCCCGGACTGGATGGTGACTTAGTGAGTGGTCTGCGGGCTGTTGGAGTCAAAACAGGTCAGATATTTGTTTTATTCAGTGTTTTAACCAAACTGATAAAAATGCTCATAGCTGGTTTTTTGATTATAGGATATTTCACTCTAGACGTATTTTAATTGGGGTTTATGCTGTTATTAAATTCCTATTCTTGATGTATATTTAACTGTTAATTTTTATTTTATTTTATTTTAATTGTGCTAAATAAATTGAGGTGTGTTTATCCTATTAGTTGTTAAATTATTTTTTTCCTCTTTCTGGACAACCAAAACGTAGATTTAAGTATGATTTATGAATTTCTTTTGTACTCGTGCTTTTTGTTTATTATTTTTGATTCACTGGATAAATGATGTCAAACTGTTGTTGAATATGGCTTTGCTAAACTCTGATTTATTTTTTCTCCCTCAGTGAATACAAGCAGTTACACAAGTATGACCTCTGCTCTTTATTATTTAGAAAGTGCTTCAAAAATCAATAACAAATTTATTTTCATTAGACTATTAATAGAAAAGAAATAAACTATATAGGTTTATTAAATCTTCTGCGGTCGAGCTGTTTTTAGTGTTTGTCCTCTGCTGAAACAAAGCTGATAACAAGAAGTATTCACAAGAGTAAATGCTAAAACTGCATCAAAACTCTCAGTAGTTTATACATTGCAATGTACCGGTACGTCTTCATAAAAATAGATATTTGAAAGTTAAACAATTATCATTAAATTAAATTAACATTAAATAAACAGTACCGCCCTAGCCTGGCTGCTACCTATATTTACAGTGGATATAAAAAGTCTACACACCCCTGTCCAAATGCCAGGTTTCTGTGATGTTAAAAAATAACACAGAGATAAATAATTTCACAACTTTTTCCACCTTTACTGTGACCTATAACCTGCACAATGCAATTTAAAAACAAACTCAAACATTTCAGGGAGGTGAAGTAAAAATAAAAAACTGAGAGAAAGAGGTTGCAGAAGTGTGCACACCCTCTTATAACTGGGGACGGGGCTGTGTTCGAATTTAACCAAATACATTGAAACTCATGTTAAATTGGAGTCAGCGCACACGTGTCGCCATTTAAAGTGACTCTGATTAACCTCAAATAAAGTTCAGCTGTTCTCGTAGCTTTTCCTGACATTTTTGTAGCCACATCTTCCAGCACAAGCCGAGGTCCACAGAGAGCTTCCAAAGCATCAGAGGCATCTCATTGTTCAAAGATATCAGTCAGGTGAAGGATACAAAACAATTTCCAAGGAATCAAATATAACATGGAACAAAGTGAAGACAATCATCATCAAGTGGAGAAAATATGGCACAACAGTGACTTTACCAAGAACAGGACATCCATCCAAAATTGATGACAAGATGAGAAGAAACCTCATCGGGGAGGCTGCCAAGAGGCCGACAGCAACAGTAAAGGAGCTGCAGGAATTTCTGGCAAGTACTGGCTGTGTAGTACATGTGACAACAATCTCCCGACTTCTTCATATGTCTGGGCTATGGTGTATGGTGGCAAGAGTGAAGTCTTATCTTAAGAAGAAAAACATCCAAGCCTGGCTTCATTTGGCAAAAACACATTTGAAGTCTCCCAAACACTTGTGGGAAAATGTGTTATGATCTGATGAAACCAAGGTTGAACTTTTTGGCCATAATTCCAAAAGGTATATTTGGCACAAAAACACACTGCTCGTCACCAAAAAAACACCATACCTACAGTGAAGCATGATGGTGGCAGCATCATGCTATAGGGCTGTTTTTCCTCAGCTGGAACTGGGGCCTTATTCAGGGTGGAGGGAATTATGAACAGTTCCAAATACCAGGCAGTGTTGGCACAAAACCTCCGGGATTGTGTTAGAAAGCTGAAGATGAACTTTATCTTTCAACCCGACAATGACCCTAAGCACACATCCACATCAACAAAAAAATGGCTTCATTAGAATAAGATTGAGGTTTTAGAATGGCCCATCCAGAGTTCAGACCTGAATCTGATTGAACATCTGTGGGGTGATATGAAGAGGGCTGTGCACTGGAGATGCCCTCACAATCTGTCAGATTTGGAGCGATTTTGTAAAGAAGAGTGGGCAAATATTGCCTCATCAATATGTGCCACACAGAGATTCTTACCCAAAAAGACTGAGTGCTGTAATAAAAGCCAAAGGTGCTGCAACAAAGTATTAGTTTAAGGGTATGCATATGTATGCAACCATGTTATCTTAAGTTTTCTTATTTTTTATTTTTCCTTTTTAAAGGTTTTGGTTTTTTTTTCAGTTGCATTGTACAGGTTATAGGTCACATTAAAGGTGGATAACGTTGTGAAATTATTTATCTTGGTGTCATCTTTTTACATCACAAAAACCTGGCATTTAAACAGGGGAGTGTAGACTTTATATCCACTGTATGTGAAAATGTTCATCCTCACGAAACAAAATATAACTAAATGAACAAAAGCAGTGTATTTCCGCTGTGCTGTAACCTGTAATATATTAAATAGTTATTTTCCACACAGCCGCTTAAAGCTAAAGCACTTTCTAAATTAGATAAAAAACCAATCTCTTTGCTGTCAGATGCAGCTTCATCCTGTGATCTCCAACCGGCTGTTTCATGAACGTTGCAAACATCACAATGAGTCCCAGCGTATGCAACAGTCACTCTGTTAGATCAGCTTCTGTGTGAGACTCATTAGCGCCTCTTGTTCACAGTGTGTGCCACAAAATCTGCCAGTCTGTTAGTGTATTTAATGTTGTATTCATAACTACACTTCTCTGGTTGTGGACCAACAGAGGTACAGCAATAATACAAATGTCCTACTAATACAAAAAAGGAAAATCTTGCCGTTGTCATTTTTTGGATCCATTACACATCTGAAATCTATTTTTTTATTTAACAGAGACACTGTGCACTTGTTTATTGTGCCAGAGTTAGCTAATAGCTAATTTACACCTGGAGTCCCTGGCCAAGTAAACAAGAAAATACAAGGTAAAAAAAAACAGGACAATTCATAGTAACAATTGACAGACAAAATAAAATAGATTTACAATAGACATTTAGACTAACATTGTGCAATACAGTGATGGGAAACATTAACATTTAACACGGTTCAAAAGGATATGCTGCAGCGTCATTAAAGATCTAACCCTGAGTAATATTCTGTTGTGCAAAATAAGCAAATTGAAATAGTTAGTTGTGGTTACAGTGTTGTGACGATTTTAACCAAAGTTTAAGTGGTTTTTAAACAGTAGAATGTTGTCAGTTCCTCTGATATCAGCAGATAGGGAATTCCACTTCCACGACTTTAAAGGTCCCATATCATGCTATTTTTCACCCATCTTCATTTGTTCTAAGAACCCCAAAAACATAGTATTTGAGGTTTATTTTCCCAAACTCGCCTGTTTTCTAGAGTTTTAGCCTCTGAAAAGTCACTTTCTGAGCAACTCTACACAAACGGGCTGATTTGCGGCCTACTTATGCATATTTATGAGTAAGTGTCTATAGACGGGACACTGACTTCCTCCTCCTCGCACGGTGACGTAGGGGACGGCCCGCCCTCCTCCCACCCATTCCGTTGTCCAGCTCATGCTGCTTTATAAACATGAGACAGAGCGTGGGGGCGGAGCATTCACCGGTACATACATAGACTGTAGAAAATACATACATAACACTGCGCGAAGGACGCTGAAATGCTCACCTTTATGGGCGTGCCTGTTAACATGTCAATCATGGCAGAGAGCTTCCTGGAGGCGTGGCTTCTCTAGCTCAGTGGTGCGTCAAATTCATCATCAAAGTGGGAACGTGTCCTCAAATTGGAGCAAGGTGTTTGGGCTCACCCTGCAGTAAGAAAGGAGCAAATCACCCTCTAACTATGAATCAATGAAAAAACACTTTGGGCTTGTGTATGAAGCCCAAATAGCACTTTTATCGTGTTTAAACCACAGAAAAGTTGATTTAGCTTAACATGGGACCTTTCACAGAAAATACAGATTTACCAAAAGTTAGGGGTGGATTGACAGTAGACCTGAAACTGGTTTGACTCATCTGATTGAGACCCAGTCACACTCATGCTTGTGTGTCTTCACAGTGGAGGATCTGGTCTCATCCAACATCGAGGATCTTGCTCGAAGGTGCTCCGTGTCCTATAAGGTATTTATTCTGCACATTTGTGGGAGCATGCACTCATCACCATGACAACTGATGGTCTCTATGTCTAAGGTTTTAGCGATTACAAAATGACATCAACTTTTGCACTCAGTTTATAGTTCTCTCTTTTTATTCTCAAGACACAGCCTGTAAGAACTGTGCTGTGATTGGTCAAAAAATCTTTTCCAGGCCTTTGTGTTTAACGAACGGTGTGATCTAATGCACACAGTCATCAAAACAATTATAACATCCTGAATTAATTCCGACCAGTCCATTTTAGACTGGGAAATTACAGTAATTTGATCATTTTGAGCACTCGTTAGTGTCATGGTTAGACTAGTAATCATGTTATCTTGTGACAGGCTTCTCTCAGCGCTGCAGCTAAATATGATAAATGATGTAAAAATGAATGCATAGCTGTCATCTGAATTTGTTATTATTGTCTTGTGACTGAACAAGTGTTTCATTGTAATTTAAACCCTGAATGATGGCTTAAAACTTCGGTTATTGGTGTCTTCACTCAAACGCAAAACCAAGTTTCTGCGTAGATGACAGGCCAAACCATAGAAAAATATATTTGTTTTTGCAGATACGTGTGGACAGGGTCTGGCTACGCTCAGACAGGCAAATGTGACCCAAATCCAATTTTTTCAAATCCAACCCAGGCCACTTTTTCACGTCACGTGGTCTTAAATCCAATACGTGTCGTATCGGATATTTACCTCCGCCAAGGAGGTCGTGTTTTCACCGCCGTTTGTCCATCTGTCTGTTAATGTGGATGTTTGTTTGCAGGATATCAAAAGTTCTGAACAGAATTTAAATAAAATTTGGTGAGCTGATAGACAATGTTAAAAGGAAGAATGAGTTTCATTTTGGAGAGGATCCGAAAGGTACTATAAATACGTGATGATCAACACCACAGATATTTAGTTCACACAGTGCGTGCTGCGTGGACCTCTTTTGATCATCACTTCAGGGCCATGTTTTGTTCATACTCCAAACTAATAGAAGACATATTTAAATGAAACTGTATGTATTTATGTGTCTATGTATGGAATACTGTATGCTGAAGTGTGCTGTGTTTTGTCTGTAAGTGTAGCAAAAGTGGTCGCATTTTATAGGTTCAAATCTAGGTTGGCAATCTAGTTTTTTGTCATTATCTAAAATACAAATTATTTCATTAATTTCTTTGATGCCGATGATGGGAATTGGGTTTATTAAAGGGAGATGATTCCAAGAGAAAAACACCAGTTTTGTGCTTTTCCTTTGAGTCCTTCATTTTCAATTTGATCTCAGATGTTGATCCCTACATATTTTTGTCCACCAAAGTTATTTTACAGATGTGTGCTTGTGCGTGCGTGTACAGGGCAGTAAAGCCTTGCTCAAAGAGAAAGTTTGGGTCAGAGTGTCTGTCCATGCAGTCTGGAGGAAAAGGACTTTTGTCTCTGTCACATCCAAAAGTTATTTTAGGACTGAGTGAGGCTGTCGTTGCGGCGTTTTTCCTTTTTCTTTCATGCTGTCAACATCCAAGTCGGCTAAGCCTCGAGAGCCACAGCACGCTGTGGGGGTATCGCTTTTATCCCGAGAATTCAAGTTGAAAATGTTAAACATTCCTTCCAGACGTGTGGAAGTAACACATCCACATTTCAGGTTTCAAAACTTCTCCTCACCAACATCTATTTTTAAACCCTTCCTTCAGAGCGCTCTACTACTGCATCAGGAGAAAGAGGAGAAAATCGACAGACATTTGGTGTTCCTCAGGGCTCTGTTTTTGCGCCCCTTTTATTTTCTATGTATCTGCTGCCTCTTGGATACCTTTGAAGTAATGCATCAATAGTTTGGTAACCAATAAATTGAACCTAACCAGTTCTTTTCTACACATCAAATGACAAAAAAACTATTATACAAACTAACAAAATGCACTTCATTTTACTTTATTGACCCCAAATTAGAATATTTGTTTTCACACTAAAACAAGATAACAATATTCATTTGATAACAGAATAATGATTTTATGTGACGTCTAAATAAACAGATTCTTTCACTCTCGAAATCTTTTTCGTAAAATAATTAAAATCGTTTTTATTATGAATATAATTAATAATTAAAATGGCACAAAAAGCCAAATTTATTGCTGGTCATTCTAATATTTAAAAGAATATATTGACACATTGTATTTATGTACTGTATATATGTACATAAATCGATATATGATATATATATAGTGTAGATATTCTGTGTCGATTAGCAGAGGAAATATTATTATTATTCACCATGTTTAATGTGTAACTTCAGTTGCCCTCAACCAATGAGAGGATCCCATTGCCACTCCGAGTTCTATGAAACAATGAACCACCACCATTGTTGCCATGGAAATAATCTTGCCGTAGCGATCAATGCGATTAGTGATGATGTTTGAGAACTCCTACAACAGACTACATTACTTTAAAGGTTGGAATCATCTGAGGTAGTTAATTATGAAGCCTAAACTCATTAGAACACATTAAATACAATTAAACAGTCTGAGATTTGGGAACTCTGTAGATTAGAAAGACAAATGTGTGCTACTTCTTTTATGTTAATCCAAAACTGAAGGTCAACCTGAGGTCGCTTATTCATCCGACTCCAACAATTCAATTAAGGTAGATCTATGTGAGCCAAGGTTTTTACACACGTGTCCTTTGATTTCCCTAAATAAGTTTGAACTGCTGGACAGGAACTTCTAGCAGGAGACCCGACAGATGGTAATTCAGCTCCACCACATTAAACTCTCTTTCTGCGGCTTAGCTACAGCCAACACATTCACACCCTGAGTACTCCACAGTCCCAGCAATATTGCTTTCAAAGACATTGAGGAAAGGTGGCTTGAAAGTGTTTTTTGTAGTTTTTCTTTCCAATATGTTCAAAGAATTTTCACGTGAAACACGAAAAAATAAAAACATAATAGTTCAACACAAATTTGTCTTCAAAGGTGAGTTTTTTTCTTGTGTGTGTGTGTGTGTAGTAAAAAACTACAAAGTAATCCCTATCTCAGTCTATGTTCTTCAAAGGACTCTACAGATGTAAGGTTAGGTTTTTATTACTTTTAGATGTCAGATGTGTTTTTAACAAACATGCAACACTGTGTGTGCACACAGAGATTCTACATTGTGTTGCATTCACTGTCTGTCAGAACATGCAGTACATTTAGCTCGTTATATTTTTTACATGGGCTGTGTACACCCAAGGATACTTTATAATAAAAACAGTGCAATACATTAAAAACAGTATAATACAAAGAAGAGAAAAACAATGGAGGTGAAATTAACATACTACTCATGGAGCTTAGCGTAAGTTCAAACAGGAAGACTGGTGTTCTTTCTTTCCTTCATTCACCTCCTCATTTATTCTCAATCCACACCCCCACTACCCCTATCAGCGTTATGGTGTTCAGCTGGTCAAGGGCGTGTATCATCCCGGTTTAACCTATCAGCCTCTGCCATGACCTTTCTCAACCAATCATCCTCCCGCTGTCAAACGCTGAAAACAGTTTCTCCCCACAGCCTTTCTGTTGCTACAGTGCAAATGTTGCAACCCTCCTCCACCCCAGTCACCTTCATCCAGCGCAGTGTAGTTCAGGTCCTGGTTCTTCTCCTCATCTCAGCCCCAGTCCTCCTCACCAGTGTCTAGACTCAACGAGGGGGGGGTTATCATCTTCTGCGTCGGCCTCATTACCCCTCCGAGTACAGGAGGTCATCATGATGGAGTCTAGCCCCCAAAAGACTTTGCACTTTTCATTATATTATTGTCGCACATTATTAATAATAATAATAATAATTATAAGACATTTTATATAGCGCTTTTCAAAAAAACTCAGACGCTTTACAAAATTGAAGCAGACAAACAAAGAATGGGAGTTCTATTGTAGGTTGTAGGCGAGCTGAAACAGGTGAGTTTTGAGCAGTTTTTTGTGAATTTTTTGTTCATCCTCATTTAAGTCTCTCCAGATTGAAATACTAAGTTTGATGTCAAAATGAGTATTTAGTGCATTCCCATGAGATAGTATGGAAAGATTGAGTATGCGAGAAATACCCAGATGTATACTATATTGGGACATTTTTTATGTATCCACGGTATGCACGGTAGGCACACTAGTCATACTCAACCACCCCATTTCATTTTATTGAGAGACCCATTAGCTCCTGACCTATTGCAGGAGCTATTCTGCCTGGGGTCTCCTTCATTTTTATTACAAATATTTACAATATTACATAAAAAGCAACATAAACACACACACATACAGACACACACAAAAAAAACAAACCGTGGAAGCTCAATGTGAAACCAAATAAAAACATATCACATAAAACTAAAAGATACATTGTGAGAGGAATGTAAAATTGTCCTGGGACCGGCTTCAAGTCTCCAAAATGTCAGCATGAAATGTGTTTCTGTGAGTTTTGTGGATCAAATGACCACATGTTGATGTTCTACTTGGTCACTTTCGCACTTAAAATGTTTTCAGAACTTCCAAAGGTGGCGAATCAACAGAGATATTTAGCCTCAGTACTTCAGGTTTTTGTCGTTGTAGGTTCGAAATGCATCTTGGGAAACTTAGAAGTATACTTCAGTGGAAAAAGGTCCATTCTAATCATGCTAATAATACATAGTAGACAGTATGTACTCATTGAGTGTGTAGTATGTTTGTATGCAATTTTGAACTCAGCCTTGGTGATTGTCTTTACAAGGCGGGACAGCGGCGGTGAGAGGAAGTTGTACAAATGTGTGAGCGTCCTTTCACGTCTGTTTCAGGCTCTGCTGGCGATCCGCAGAGTTCTGCTGGCTCAGCACACAGCGTTTCCAGTGTCGGGCGCCGATCTGTATGAGGAGCTACTGAGCTCTACCGCCATCCTTTCTACAGGGAACACAAGGTAAAAATGTCACAGATCAGCTGACACACAGACACGCCCACAGTGCAGTAACCAGCCCTATTTCACCTGAGGAGGAGGATTTGTTGTCTCTAGATGCTGGTTGGTGTTTCAATTCAACTGGTCATCCTTACAACTGGTGACGTGTCAAACATGAAGTGGAAAAATATAAAAACATAAATCATGATTTGAAATCATTTTGATCCTCAAACGACTGATATTGGTCAAAGAAGTAGTTTCACGTTGGTCACTAGTTGAAATTGACATCAGTTGAAGTGGAACACCGTAAAAAGGAAACAGTAACACCCTGATGGGAAGATACTTTAGTGAAGTATAAGCAATAATATAAACTAAATAAACAGAAATACTGATGCTGATGTGCAGAGGATTATTCATACTAAGTTCTATTTATTTAGTTTATTGATCATATGCATCAGATTGCTCCGTTGGTTCATCACACACACACACACACACACACACAGTATGTTGATTGAATTCTACACATAGGTGCTCTTTTATCTGACTTTTATTGCTCTTGTTTGACTTTTTGGTCCTTTTTTTATTTTCTTTAATTATTCTTTATTACGAAGGCAAACTTCCATCACAAACATTATTCACAACAATAGTCACTCCAAAACATAGAAAATGATGGATATACTTAAAATTAGATGATTCTGTCCATACTGCCCTTCCATGTTTTTTGGTTTTTGTTTTCGTTTTTGTTTTTACATATTGTACAATATTACAGTTGAAAAAAATGATAAACTGATCATGTTTGCTCTTTTTCTAAAGAAAGAACCTTGTCCTAAGAACAGAAACCAAACCAGCATTGACTGTCAAGAATGTCACAATAATCATACATGAACAGAAACAACCAGCATCAACCTGGTTTTATCAAAACAAGTCCTCCATCAAAGTCGTGGAAAGTCGATTAGTATTGAGCCACGCGTCCATGAGTAATTCCTCTGTGGTTAAAATAAAGCAGAGTGCTTTGGAAACTAACGTCCTCCACTCGTGGGTTTGCTTTACAGATAATCGTTTCATTGGGTCGCCTGCACGTGTTTGAGCAAAAACAAGGAAAAATATGATGCTTTTAATTTGAAGGGGTTTTTTTTTAAGTATTTGGCTACTTTTATTAGAAGCAAAGGGATTTCAGTGATAAGGTCATCGTGAGGATAATTAATTTAGTGACATTATCTCTTTTTAAAATGTTTTAAAGTTAATAATTCAAAGTTTGTGGATGTTATTGCAAACTGAAGCTTAAACACTCAACTTTTCCCATAGCTCAGTGTTCAAATGTGTGGCCACAAGAAGGGCCAGTGTGACTCCGCCCCCCAGTCACTCTCTGGCCCACCTTGTCCTTCCCAGTAGAATTCATCTGGAAATGCCACTATCAGTGTTGGTCGTCAAACCAGATTAAAACCATGATTTGATTCTTTGAAGTACTTTATACAGTAGTACTTTTAAATTACATATTTATGGTAATTATTTGAAAAAGCTGAGCTTACTGATTTGTTCTGCGTAGTAACTCTGATGCTGATTGTTGCTGGGAGCTGTTTATCATCCTGGTGGGTGTAAAAGTTAATCATTAATCGCTAAAGCCTGAAATAACAAATATAGCTACAACTTTCTTACATAAGTCATCAACCATCCTTCATTCATGTCAGATTTACTAAGAAATACCGGTACAAACCAGTATGATAATTATTGTGAGATTTACCAGTATGAACCAGTATAAAATGTAATGTAATATTTAAAGAGGAATACCACTATAAACCAACATAAAGTTCATTTCCACTCTGTGCATCCCTTTTATGCTGAAACACAGGCAGTGTTCAAAATCTCATACTAACATACTACTCATACTACTCATACTAACATAATACTCATACTAACATACTACTCATACTAACATACTACTCATACTAACATACTGCTCATACTACTCATACTAACATACTGCTCATACTACTCATACTAACATACTGCTCATACTACTCATACTAATATAATACTCATACTACTCATACTAACATACTGCTCATACTAACATACTGCTCATACTACTCATACTAACATACTGCTCATACTACTCATACTAACATACTACTCATACTAATATAATACTCATACTACTCATACTAACATACTGCTCATACTAACATACTGCTCATACTACTCATACTAACATACTACTCATACTAATATAATACTCATACTACTCATACTAACATACTGCTCATACTACTCATACTAACATACTGCTCATACTACTCATACTAACATACTGCTCATACTACTCATACTAACATACTAACATACTACTCATACTAACATACTACTCATAATAACATACTACTCATAATAACATACTACTCATACTACTCATACTAACATACTACTCATACTACTCATACTAACATACTACTCATACTACTCATACTAACATACTACTCATAATAACATACTACTCATAATAACATACTACTCATACTACTCATACTAACATACTACTCATACTAACATACTACTCATACTAACATACTACATACTACTCATACTAATGCTACAAGCTAAAAGTCAAACGTTTCTTTTTCAAAACAAAACCACCTCTACTTGTCTTCTTATAGTTTTTAACAGTTTCGTAAATAGGGCTTTTCTTTTGAAGTTACTTGGAAGTTTTGTCAGTTGCACAATAACAGGTCTCCGAAAATGTCCGAAATGTCGGCATGAAATGTGTTTTTGTGAGTTTTATGGATCAAATGATCACGTGTTGATATTCTACTTGGTCACTGTCTTGCTTCAGTGGGAATGGTCATCATCCTAATCATTCCAACCATACTTGTAGTATATATACTCACTGAGTTTGTAGTGTAGTGTATAGTGCGGAGTGTTCCATTTCAAACACAGCCACAGTCAGCAGGTTGGCGTTTTATTAGTGGTTTGGTCAAACTGGTGTCTAGATTAGGCAATGACTGACTTCTGAGAACAACTACCGGGAGCTAACGCTGTCATCAGATAACATGATCACTAGTTGAAACAAAACACTGAGTCATGTCTCAGAATGAGACAGCGGGTGTTTTAATGTGTGGGTGTGGCTTCATTGCAGCTTTCACTTTACAAAGATCCTACATTGGTCAGATAAACACATGATTACTCACTAACATATTTGACAAAAATAATGCTTTCAGTGCTGACGTTTGTCACATTTTCAACCACAGCCAATGAGGCTGATGATGGTGGTCAGAGGGACGATGTGATTGGTCAAGTGTAAGATAATTGCAGTGATAGGATAAAGTGACATGTGCGAAAGGAAGAACTGATGTCTAGTTTAATTAGTGATGGAGCTTCAGCAGAGGACATGAAGAGGTACATGTGTAAACTCACTCAAATCTGCACCACAGAACTTTCAGGTTTGAGTTTGCATGTGCCTTGGCTGCCCTCTGCTGGTAGAAGAGTGAACTGGTGAGCAGTGCTCAGGGTGTGTGGTTATTGGAGAGGTAGAGGAATGTAGCACATGCACAAGTGTTGGCTCCATGCTTTGAGTTCAAGATACAACTTAAATCCTTAATCAGCCCTCTGTGTCACATGGTCTGAGTGCTGTAGAGATGATAAGTGGGTCTCCACCATTCTTCTCTGTGAGTGAGGAGAACTCCAATCAGCCAGCGATGCTTAACCTTCAGGCTGGAGGACTTCAGCTCTACTCTGTCCATCTAAGCACTCATGGCTGTCCTCCATCATAGACAGTAGCAGTGATGAGACACCACAAATCAGTGATCTGCACTTCGATGTCAACATCAAAGCACCATCAGTGTCCACCAATGACCACAGTGCATCAGTTACAGATGTATAAAGAATAGATCTCTTCCTCTCCTTTGTTATGAATGTATAAAGACTGGATTTGTTCCTGTCTTTTGTTATTGATATACTGTATAAAGAATAGATCTGCTCCTGTTTTTTGTTTCAGACCTATAAAGGATAGATATGTTCCCTTTCTAACATACAGTATGTGTAAAGAATAGATCTGTTCCTGTTCTTTGTTACAGATGTAAAGAACAGTTCAGTTCCCATCAAAGGACATGAACAGATCTATTGGTTATAGGTCTGTAACAAAGAAGATCTACATACCTGTAAGGTATGTAGATCTTTTTTTTTTTAACCCCTCTTTCCCGCCATCTTCCCGTATAGTAAGTGGTTGACAAGTGGCTATTTTAGATTTCTTGTACACTTGTCTTAAAATATTAGGGATACTGGAGCTTGGTTGGGCGCGTGGGATGGCTCGTAGTGGGCGCCAGAAAATTTCCCTTATTTTCAAATCCAAAACTTGACAGGTATGGATCTATACTTTATAGGTCTGTAACAAAGGAAGGATAAAAACAGATCTATACTTTATAGGTCTGTAACAAAAGACAGGAACAGATGAAAAGGGAAATTACTAAATCTACAAACATGAACTAAATCATGTTTCATATTCTTTCTAAATCCCATCATTTTCACATTTCTTTGTATATCATTGTAATCTTTTTAAACATTTTCCTTGTCCTTATGTTTCTTTTTGGAAATGTTTTTCATATTCTTTGTTTCTTTGTTGTTTTGTCTCTTTATAGTAATTTAATGTGTTTTTGTCATAAATTTGTGCACTTTCTGGTCTATTTATGTGTTATTACTTGGTGTGTTTGTTGGTGTGTCATTTTGTGTGTTGCTGTCCTAGTGTTTATTTTGTAGTTGTTTTTATGTTACATTATAGACGTGTGTTTAATTTACAGGCTGTAAATAGCGCTGACACACAGTTGGAGGGTTAAAGTATCTTAAACTTGAAGACCTATCCCCACATCCTATCATCCAGCACTCATTCACTCACTCATTCACTCACTCACTCACTCACTCACTCACTCACTCACTCACTCACTCACTCACTCACTCCAGCAGGGACTTAATGACCCGGCTATAATTTACTGCAGAAGTTCCTGAGGCTCCATAGACATAAAGTGCAGCTACGCCCTGCCGACGGAGGTCAGCTGTGAACGATCGTGTATCTGTGTGAAGGTGGGATTCAGGAGATTTACCTGTGCAGCCACAAGGAAGCCATAACCACAGTGACGACGCCGTAAGTCAAAGGACGGAGCCTTTGTCTAAAAAGATAATTTAAGCATTGGTGCCGACAGCTGCTGTTGCAGGATCACTGCTCCATATGTTGCATTTAGTCTCTGTCTGTTCATGCATTTATTCATTTATTAGCCTCTGTTGCTATTTAGCTTCTTGGCTGAGGCTCCATCCCTTATGGAACATCAGTCTTTGCAGTAAATCTACAGTTATCCGATCACAGCAAGTTTTTCTTGTTTTTTTGACCAATCACAGCATTCCTCTTACATCATCATCTGGCTCGTGTTTTGGTTCAAGTTGTGTATTTTCCTTACTTTATGAGTGTTATTTTTATTTGCAGATTTCAGGAGTAGAAATATGTAATACTACAAATCTTTGGTGGTAATAACTGTTATGTTATGTTATCCCTGCTCATGTTACGTAACGTAAGTGCTCCTAAGTATTTTTTTCAAATGAGCACACACTCATTACCACAAACAAAGCATGTAAAGGAACAACTGATCTGTGTTCAACAAAAGAAGTACATGGTGTCTACATGGGATGAAGTGAAGTAAACGATGGCAGAGCTTGGTACAGTGGGATCAGACAGAAACAGAATCTGAGGCTTTGCTTTCTCACACCTGATGGTTAAACTGAGGATGTGATGAGTAAACCTCACTTTTTTCCAGCTTAGATAAACTGCTGGATTCAGGCTTGTACACTGGAGAGGTCACTGAGCTGTGTGGAGGCCCAGCAAGCGGAAAATCTCAGGTGAGCATTTACTAATTTAACTTTTTGTCACTAAAATTGTCACTAAAATTTATTTGTACCATTTTCTGCATTTGATAAGAACAGGGCTCAGCAACATGAAGCCTTTAGCTCCTTTTTACTGCATGTCAAAGATGGAAGTGAGCAGGAGTGTTAATCTGACATCAATACAAAGAACTTTGGCAGTTTTAAAGCCACAGTGAAGCATGAAGTGACCTCTTTTTGACAGATGTTTGAGTGACCATGCTGCACATATTTTTGCTCATACCTGTAAAAGTGTCAGTGTCCATCACAAAACTCATAGGAAAGCTTTCTGACATCATGAGCTACCTCGAAAAGATTTTTGAAAAAAGTTGGGGTACAATTGTTTTTAAATCACATTTTAAGTTTATGATTTGACATAACTTTTTTCTGTTAAATTCTATGGAAAACAAATTGATAGGGCTTGAAAATTGCTTAAAATTAATTAGTATTGATTGATTAAACTTTATTAATCCCCGACGGGAAATTCAGTTTCAGTTACATCTTGACCAAGAAACATGAAAAGACAATCACACATGGGGAACTGTGGAGCAGCAGGCCCGCGCTCCGTTTCTTAGATGAGAAATATGAAACAACGGGTAGGAAAAAGAAGTAAAAATGTGCAAAAACCAAACTAGGCCCTTGTAGAGGGGTGGAGTTTGGGATCATGAAAAGAAATTCTTTAGGAAACATTGCACAAACACAATTCAATACAACAGCACGTTGTCATAGAGATGACCTCGAGAGTTTCTTAGCCGAGCCAGATGTTCGCAGGTGTTCATGGATAGTAAGGGAAAGGTCAGAGCGTCAAATCAACATCCATCCATGGAGAGTGTGGAGAAAAACAAAAACAGACTTTGACAGGCTGTTCTCAGGGGGGCCAAATGAGATAAGAGAAGATGTTTTCAGACAGGCTAGTCATAACATGACTGCCAGTCCTATTGTTCCTGGTCATTCGATCAATAATCCAATAATGTGGCCATTTCCTTGAGACAAACTCTCCACTCCTCTTAAAGTTCACTACAGTGGAATCCATAAGAGAGTTCTGAGAGCTCGGCCCCTTCCATCAATGACAAGCAGATTCCAATATTGCTGCCAACGTAATCGGAATTTTGCGATAAATCAGGAAAATGCCAGATCCAATCAGCCGAAGAGCCGTTATCATAATTCCAGCCTGGTGGTGAACATCTTCCACGTCCTCAGGACTTACGGACTCTCCCAGTGCCCGTCGTCCTAGTAGAAAGACCAGTTTTAAATTTTTGGTTGATTCGACATGGAATGGAGTAACACTGGGGCAAGTCGCCCTGAAACATTAACAGTCAAACTGGTAACTGGTCACTCCAGTGGTGTTTCATAGACTGGCACCAGATAGCAACTGGTCACTGAGTCTGACTGTTAGCTGATTCTGTGTAAAAGTAAGTCATTAGTTAAACTGAACACAATTTTCTCCTGAACACCAGTGAAGTTCTGACCTGGCCTGCTAACTGTGTTTTTGCTCTATAATGATCCCCAGTGAAAGATACTGGTTTATACTGGTGTTCCTCAGTAAATCTGACAATAATGAAGAAAGGCTTAAGATGTGCGTGATCACACAGAAAGAAAGTTGTATCTGTTATTTCAGGCTTCAGTGTTTCATGATGAGCTTTTACAACCACCTTTTGTTTGGTGGGAGGAGCTAAAATAACCATTGATGACTCTCAGCCTGTGCTTTGTTTCCAGGTGTGTTTCAGCGTGGCTGTAAACATTTCGTGGCGGCTAAAGCAGAGCGTGGTCTACGTAGACACCAGCGGAGGAATGACTGCCGCACGCCTGCTGCAGATGCTGCAGGTGGAGACGGACAACACAGAGGAACAGGTGAGGGCTGGAAAGGACCGAGTCCAACCTGCTCTGAAATGACCAGAATTAGTCCAAGGCAGTGTTTTTCACCATTGGGGTCGTCCGGAAATCAAATTGGGTCGCCTGGAATATCTGGTATTAAAAAAAATTACTGGTTAAAGTTATATTTTTTTATTTATTTTTTTTCAATTGAAAACACATCACACAATCTCAAACAACTGTGTTCTATACTATTACTTTCTCAAATGTAAATCTAGTTCTTATAAAGTACAGTATGAAAAATATTTAAGCTGGCAGATGTTATCACGTTGTGCTCTAATCCTGGCTACTCCAAACACATGATCACAAAACATAATCAAAATCTAAATTCTAAAAAGAAAAAAAGTGTCTCTGGGGTCGCCAGAAATTTGTGATATCAAAATGGGGTCACGACTCAAAACAAGTTGGGAACCACTGGTCTATGGTGACATCAAACACTGTAAGATGCCACTAAGTCAGCCTTTAGATTAGTATAGTGGTCTTGGTTATAGTGGGAGGTAATACTTTGCCTCAAGCATCACTTCAGATTTCCATTGCATTTAAAACCAGTTTAAGGTTTGTTTAATGTGACAGAATCCAGTACAATCCAACAACAACAACCAAGTTATCTCCACCAAGAGGAAAAGCAGATTGTAGGAGCTCCAAATGTAAATAAGTGTATGAACAGAGCAGAAGATAAGTGTGTCGTCTGCTAATGGCAGTGATCTTATAAAGCCTGACACACACATGATAAATGTAGAGTGTGAAATGGAAAGAGCTGCTCTAAATGAGCTACAGTTTCTGATGTAGATCTGTTGTTGACTGTCTTCTCGTGTTTGTTGTAGATGTAAAGGTGACTTTTGTCCTATGGTTAGATGGAGGCTCTGCAGCGGATCACAGTTTTCCGTCTGTTTGACGTCTACGCCCTCCTCCACTGTCTGTACGAGCTGCGTGGAGCCAGCCTTCAGCAGGTCAGTGTCTGTCTGGTCTCACACTCATCCATGATCCACCTCTGATGTTCCGCTAAAGCCCCCACAGGAGCAGATTAATGCTGCAGTCGATTGCTTTTCGGAATCCGGAAAGGTCCGGGTCATCAATTTTTACCTCCGAGGTAAATGCGTTTCATTCAGTAAGCTTGGAAAACATGGCTGGCCACGGCAAGCTGATGTTTGCTTTTATAGTTTACGAGGAGCAAAAATGCTTGGGGAAAACATATTAGCTACTTGAGGGTAAGAGAGAGAGACAAACTTCCTACACTTTAAAGGCACATCGTGGACTTTTTGACCTAAAGAGTTGACCCATATGAGTTATTTTAAATTATTCCTCAGGACAATACCCAGCGCTTGACAGTATCGATGCCCCGAGTGGGGCTTCCCTCTGGAAATACTGACTATGTGAGAGACGTACCGTTTTTCACCAGGTCATGTGACCTGGAGAATGCCTGGAGAACGTTTCACTTTACGGCAGTCACGTGACCACAGGCACGGATGCACGTTACGTCACAACATACGGGCATTTCCCGACCCGGCGCCATTGCTGTGGGCAGCTGAAACAAGTTAGCCTCTGTTTACAGCCAAAAGAGCACAATATGGTAGTTTAGTGTTGGGTTAATGGGCGCATTAATCGCCGCAATTGTTCAGTTAATCATGGATTCTTTAGTAAGGGACTTCGGAAAGTCAGATCCGTAACTTCGGGATAAGGATTGGCTCTCAGGTTAATTTGAACGCCTCTCTGTGTAAGTAATGACACCTGTATAGTTCAATGCACTCTCTACAGTCTATGATTCAATGAATCATGCAGGAATCCCACCGGTAGTGCATTCTTGTCTTACTTAAAGGCACACTGTGTAACTTTTGGCCACTAGGGGCGCGAGACCAGTAACTTTCACGCAAGCGCCCCTCGTGGCCACAAGCATCGCAGCACTGTCGCAAAAATCAACAGTCAGTCGGGCCAGCCTCCCTTGTCTTTTGATTGTGTATGCAGACAGTAGTTGACCTGTAACTTCGGGATAAGGATTGACTCTAAGGGCTGGGGTGCAAAGCGGGGCTGGGCTCGCGCCGTGGCTTCAGTCACCGGCCGCTCTGCCAACTCTATACGGTTATTATTATTTATGCAGAGCGGCGTTCAAATGAACAGAGTAGGGATGGAAATACCACTACAGAGTTATTCTGCACTTTTAGTAACACACGTTCCAAATTAGACGGCATATTAAAGTAAAAGTGGAGGAGAAAGTAACTGTTTCCATCTAACTGACGCGACGCCATTTTGCTAAAACGTCATTCCGACTAACTCGGGGTGCTTGGATCTTGCTCGAGTTCCCGACTCGGGTCCCGAGCTCATGGGCCATTTTATTGCACTTTTCCGATTCGTTCTGCCGAATTTTTCTGGGTTCCAAGTGCAATCGAATGCAGCATAAATCTCACATCAGGAAGGAGCCTAATAAGCAGGGGTGCACATAAGTGACCAAACGAGAGGACAGAGATATTTATTCAGACACAGAAACTAAGGGATGGAGGTGAGGGAAATGAGTAAGAAGAAAGGTTTGGACATATTTTAATGTCATGGTCAGTTCCATCCAAACATTTCATACCACAGCCATAACAAGTGACACTAAGTGTACCTTTAGTATCATATTATTTATTATTGTAGCACTCTGATGTTAAGTCTACAAATTGAACATTATAAATAATAAATAATGGACATTTAACCTTTATTTTACCAGAAAGTCACTTAGGATAAATCTCTTTTTTGAGATCGAAAACAGTCTGAAGGAGTGATGATGATGAAGATATTGGTATGTTTTGACAAAAAAAGCACTCCTGTACAAAAGTCTTAAAATGGCATATTTTAAATGCATTTATTTAGTGTTTATTAACATTTAATGGAGATACATTAACAACATTATTCCTGTTTTAGTTTTACCACAAAAGTCATTCAGCATATTTTTCTTGTTTATTTATTTAAGTTATTCTTAATTTAGTTTCCACAATATATGAATTCTTTATTTATTTTTATTATTTGTGGGTGATGCAGTAACTGTTTAATTCTTGTTGCCATTAGTATAATACTTTACAGATTTAACTGATTGTATTTATTTATCATTATTTTTTAAGTCTAACTGGGTGCTCTCTCCTCAGGCGGCGGTGGGCGGCGGCTCCGTGAAGGCTGTGATTGTGGACTCTGTGTCAGCTGTTCTCTCTCCTTTACTTGGAGGCAAACAGAGCGAAGGTCAAACATCTGTCATCATTTTAGTGCCATTATATTTGTTCTTTTTCTCTTTTTTTTTTAAATCCTTTTGTTTGTGCTGTCATGTTGATGGAGGCTGTATGACGGTTGTTTACGCCGTCATCTAACAAAGAAAAATGTGTCATCATATTTATGTGTGTTTATATATACATACATGTATATAAAATAGGATGAATGTGTTTCTGTCCCTACAGGAATGTCTCTGATGATCCAGGTAGCGTTCGCTCTGAAAACGATGGCAAAGGACTTTAATATTGCTGTTCTGGTAGGAATAACTGCCCTGCAATAATAAATAATGAGATAATGATCATATTTATTATTGGTAGGAACTGTAAGTGTAAAAAAGCTCTGTAAACAAAGTCCTCGGGGAAAAGCTTCCTGAGGTGTTTTCCACTGTTAGCTCTGAGTCAACTGTTGGAGTTCAGTTAAAGGTCTCATCAAAGCTGCACAAGAACCATCACTTAGTCTTATTTTTAAAATATGTATATCAACGTTTCATTCATCCATGGACAGATCATTCTTTGTGATGAGTTTAATATCCAGCATTATTAGCTTTAATTCTGTGTGCAGGTGACCAATCACGTGACACGAGGACGTGACGGAGAGGTGCAGCCGGGTCTCGGAGTGTCCTGGAGCCACATTCCCAGGACCAGAATCTTGCTGGAGCGGCACGAGCACACCTCGACCTGCTCCGCCACGCTCATCAAATCCTCCAGACAGGTACCAGCACACTAACCAGTACCAGAGTTACAACCACTGGTGTTTAAAGAGCTTCATATAGTTTAGTCAATTTATTCCAAAATCTAACACTAGGTGGCAGTAATTTGGTATCTTAAATTACTTTGTTTACTTTATAGTATTATTAAATATGTTTTAATAGTTTAAATGAGTATTGAAAAATCACTAAATATTTTATTTGAGTTTATTAAGCTAATATAAAACAAAAATCATAAAAACATGAAAAAGATACTATGTAGATTTATTTTCAGTTAACTATTGTCAATTTAACAATTTTCTGGCTGTGAATTATAATAAACGGTATTAAAACATTTTATTTGTAATTTATTAAATAACCTTTCACTTCCTTTTCTTCTATTTAGATTGTAATTAACATGTGGATGATGATGTGTGATAGTACATTCTTGTGGCTATTGTGTGTGTGTGTGCGTGTGTGTTCTCAGCCTTGTAATATCAGAGAACAGCTGGATCTGAACACATAGACTCACTCACAGCCACAAGAAACCTCATCTGAGACCCACTGACCACGCTCTGCATCCCAGGTTAGTCAGCGTTACAGCTAATGCTAACAGACCATCCAACAAGAATAATTTTTTTCAATACAATTATGAAACTAAAATGTTAACAAAATTATATAAACAAACATAATATCAGCTTATCATTGAGCGTTCATACCAGGTAGTGCAACAGTGTGTCATCTAGTGGCTGATACTCTGAGTCAGGTACAAGTAGTCAACATTATAAAATCTCTTAGAAAAAAATGTGTGTATCATTTCAACATAAATAAGGCTTTACCAGTTAGTGTAATGTAATCTTGTGAAGTGTTGAACAGATTAATGTGATCACTGACTGGTAAATGAGTGCTTAATACTTCTCCAAGTCCTCTGTTGTCCTAAAGTGTGTAGAAAGCTTTATCACACACGTGATGAAAATTTTAAATGAACCACAGACTTGTTTCAACATTCCTACACACAAAGGACGAGAGAAACAAAGGCAGTTAAATTAAGTCAAATTTTTCTTTTATTGTCTGTATGAAGGTATTCTTGGATTCCAAAGTGGAGTCTGTACGTGTCATTTAAGCAAGTTAAACTTTAAATCTCACAACTAAGCTAAACCCTGCTCAAAATGAACTGAATTAAAAAAACTAATCCTACTTCTACCTGTAGAGGGAGCCCTTACACTAGTTCGTCCACTAAAAAATGTACATCTGGAAAATTTGTTTTTATTTTGAAGAGGAATTATTTCTCACAGTAAGGGGACAAGTAATGTGTTTTTGCATTGTTTAATGTTTCTGGATGGGAAAATTATTTAGTAATTAGAGTTAAGTTGGATACAACCCTAACATTTGATAGTAACATGCAAAAGAAGGTCTGAGCAGTTAAATTTACTAGACAGCACAGTCAAAACTGTTTTCTTCATTATAGTATGAATATAATGTAGTGATGCACTGAAAATTGAAAGTGAATTTTTGGTTTTCAGCCAAAACAGGATGTTGTAAAGACACTAAAGCGTTTTCTAAGCAGAGGTTGAGACTGAGCATGTTTGTGTGTTATGAGTACACTGTAGCTACGTGTAGCCCTCCATCCACACGGACCACTAAACTGTTTCAAAGCAGAGAAGCTGGCCTTGATCAACAACTTAATTGTGTTTTTATGAGAAACCATTGAATTTGACTCTTTCAGCAGCCGAGACAGTTATAGGCCTTTACATTATTATGTAATGTATGAGTTGGTCCATTTTATTGAGGTTTGTACATAGTAATGAAATTATATAAATAATTTGCTTTATAATTTCTTTCGGTTTTTCAGTTGTATCCAAGAATTTTCATTTCGGTGCATCCCTAATATGCTGTAAATAGTGTTCATTACACTGTAGTAACAGGAACAATCCCGGCAGACTAATGACATAACTTGCTGAACGTTACACTGTTTTTTGACTTATCCTTCCAACCAAGGAGTTGAGAATGTGTGTTTTTTTATTATTATTAAACCTGTGCCTGTTAGCAGGGAGGAAGCACTCGTCTCTTACGGATACATTCCCAGATCCATCGTTCAGACACTTTCTGAGCCGTTCCATCCTCCTCCTCCTCTGCAAGAGTGTGCGTTGCCGTGCTGGCACTAAACTCAGACACAAGGTCTCCGTCATACGCCACAAAGTAACGTTTGAGTTTATCAAAGTTCTGAACAGACGAGGGAAGGTAGAGCTTCACTCCGCTGAAGATGTCCATCAGCGTCTGAAGGAGGGAGGAAACGGACTTTAAACTTCTTAAATCATTGGATTGTTGGACTGCAGGACAAACCACTCGATCATGACTTCACTTGTAAAATACTGCTATCAATAAAGTTGGTTTTGTAACATTTGGTCATTTTTACCATCATTCCCATACAATGGAAAAACACTAAAGCCTAACATTTCAGTAAGAATACTTTTACACTATCAAACATTTACAAATTTTAAATGCGATATGTACAACATAAAGAAATTCACCTGTACAAGTTTTTAGTCAATTAACTATGAATTTGAGATGTCATTAGCCTTATTATATTAAGTCAATTATTTTACACGGGACTATATCTATATTGTAAAGTTTTTCTTTACTGTGTTGCGATTGGCTGACCTTATCCGTGGACGGCGGTAGTAGCTGAGCCGTGTTCTTCTTCGCTGTTTGTCCATTACTGTGCACACTCTCTGTCTTCACCTGGTGTTAAACAACAAAGAGTCATGATGAGGAGAGAATTTCTTCTGGTTTAGCAATGACGTGTATGAATGCACACAAGGAAGGAAGTTATAACTATGAGATGCGAAAGCCCAGTACTTAGTGGAAAAGGCAAATAATATGCATTCAATAAGGGTTAATAAACATGTGTTCAGATGTTTACCTTCTTTGGAGGGTCTGAGCTCGGTGTCCGAGGCTGAGACTTAAGCACCTTTGCTTTGGTTGGAGTGCTGGTAGCTGTGGGGAACAAACGGAATATATTAACCTCAAGTCTGATGCAACTTCTTCATCTTTGACATCTTGGACCCAGTTCATGGGTTTTATTGGCAGCATAACTGAATAAGAGGGGTGGGAGGAATAATGGATGCATATGTTTTCAGTAATGCTGAATTAGATGAAATATTGAAGAAGGAATGTTAACATATTTTAAAGCGCTATGGTTGAGCTGCTGATTTATAATAAACTGTATATTATCTATAATATGGTTATAATTTCAACGTACCGCTCTTCTTGGGCGGAGCTTTGCGCTGAGACGAGGCAGGCGGGGAGTTTCCTCCGCTGTCTCCTGAAGAGCCTTTGTCCTCACTGGACGGTCCAGCTGTCACTTTAAAGTCACAGTTTTCCTTTGATATCCGGTAAAGCTCCTGATGGAGGAACACACACAGAGTGCTACGTTAGTTTACAAACTAACAAACTTCTTGATGGAATTGTTCCTCCTTTGTTTACACCCTACCACCTAGTCTACCTGTAACTAGAACTAAACAATTAAAAAAATACAATCATCTCTTGTCCTTTGTTACAACAACTTTGAAGTAACGTCTGCTGAAACTGTTGCTGACATACTTTGAGCTGCTGCAGGTTGGTGGCGGTCTTCCAGTCTTTGTCATCTCTAATGCGAGTCATCCTGGGAAATCGTATGGAGATGCCGTCAGCGGTGTGCATCTCTGACTTAGAAAACTCAGCACCCGTTATTTCCCAAACTGGCGCTCGCTGCAGGAGAGAAAACAATATGATATTCCTGTTCCGACAGGGTACAAAGTATAGCAGGAGTCGGCTTTTAAAAAATTTACTTCTCATCAACTATAGAACCTCTTTTCTCTTTGAATCTTTCTGATTCAAAAAATAGTTATTGTATTTATTGTGTAGTCTTTTCTCAATGTACTATGTATACTGACAATAAAGGCTTTAAATTCAATTTCAAATAATTATCATTTATTTAATAAATATAGTTTTAATCTTAAATAGTTTTATATAATCAGATTGAAAACAGGTTTTGATGCAATGCATTAAAATGTTAGATTTTTAAAAAAAATTTTTATTGCAATAATTTTTGATTAATGAATGAAATTAATAAATTTATAATCTATTCACATTTGTGCTTAATTCAACTTAATTTCTTAATCTTCTGTAATTAATTACCGGTAATGCATTATTAGCTAAATCAAATTCTAAAATAGTTTCACTCAAAATGTATTGCAATAACAATATGTGTACTATATTGGATGGGTGCTTTTAAAATATAAATTATGTATATTCATAACATTCAATATTTATTGATGATTAAATTTACCTTTAATTAAAGGAAAAGAATGCTTTAAATCTTTATGTATATTTTTTTTTCTTAATTTGTACCAATCCAGAAAATTTTAACACACTTTGGGAACTTTTGAGCAGCAAAAACCCTCCGATGTTTACAGACAGGCAATAACAAAGTGCTGACTAATGAAATCTTACCTCGGGATCGCGAATGATGAAATCCGGATAATAATTCTTGACAATTTTAAACCAGCCGGGGATTTTACTGGGTTCCTGCACGTTCACAGAGAGACGTGATTACTTGCACGCACACACACACACTTAGCTCGATGCTGCGAGTGCGTCCTTCTCTGACCTTGCTGATCTTGATCATGTCCAGCTCATCCTGTAGTCGAGCCAGCATGGCGTCGTCATACCCACCGGAGCATTTGGTCACCGTGCACCATTTCTTTGAGTCAGGATCGTAACAACCCATGAGGAAACTGGACATGATGCCTCCTGGTGGTCCAGAGTGGATGTGCAACATTAGACTGATCTTAATGACGGTTTCTGTTCTGCTCATCATTATCAATCATTAACTCTTAGATCTTGGACGCTCATGTTTTCCTCCTCTAAAAGCAGAGGTTGTGTTGTTTTTTAATGTTTTCATCACATCCAGCCAGTGAGACATGGTGAGCAGGGTGGAACATCACTGGTGTAAACTAGTGAAAAACAAGCAACTAACACTCAGAGTCCAGTTGATTTAAAACATCACTGCAGTCATTTATGACCAGTATTACTACAACATTACGCAAAAAGCTACCTGCCTGGACAAACTAGTCAATACTCAACAGCACAAGCCCTGCTCTATTGATGAAAGACAAGCACTCCTGTTCACTTCCTTCTTTGGCGACTCACCGTTTGATCCTTTCCCATAAAAGGCGCCGAGCACCACGAGGTCCGCCGTGTCTGCCATTGCTCCTTCGTTCAAATAGTCCTTCTTCACTTTGAGCCAGTGACGCTTCCCCGGCTCATACGTGCTCTGACACACACACACATATTGACATATTAAATCAAAAATCACATTTTTAGTTTAGGCAACTGAAAAAACTCCCACTCACTTTCAGGTCTTTCAGCACCAGACCTTCCAGTCCTTCCCGAATCACACGTGTGATCATCTGAGCGAGGTCGCTGGCCCTCTGACACACAGCCACATGACACAGTGAGATCAGAGTGAACAACACAAGTTAAACGGATGAGTGTGTACTCACAGTGACGTGCTTCATCTCAGAAAAAAGGATCCTGTTTGGGACTTCTACCATGTTGTCTTGGAGGAACCTCCTGCGCTCACACAGCGGTCTGTTGGTGAGCAGAGGAAAAAAAACACCGTAAGGCCAGGAAGAAGTACAACTGTGCTTATTGTTTGGAGGTAATTACACATGCAGAAGAGGTAAAAATATTTAATAGTATAAAAATGATTATGGCATTATTAGCCATTATTTCTTTGTCATTTAATGGAAAAATTGATTTACTTTGTTTCTCAATCACTCATATTTAGAAACACACACCTCTCCATGAGGCTGACTCCATTAAAGTAGATGCAGTCAAACACAAAAAGGCACACGTTGGCTTCCTGAAAGGCGGCTTTCTGAAGCGAAAAGAGAGAGTTTAAGTATGGACACTGAAACAGCACGATAATAACATTAACACAGTGATCCAATTATCCTTGTCCTCACCTTGTGCACACCCAGAGTCCCAAACGGCAGCGGTTTGCTCGTCTTGGTATCGATGAGCAGGACTTCAGCGTCCAGAATCATACTGTGACCTCCTGGAAATGCTTTGGGGATGAAATCTTTGAAATGAAGCACCTAAAACAGACACACACAGGGGTCTGAATAAGTGTTAAAACCTAATATACAGTTAATTATACAACAGTTAGTTCCAACCAAGTATCAAAGGAGGACACATCCAGGCTGGAAAAATTGATCAGGTGGGCTAGCTCTGGACTCTCTGGTGACGGTGGCAGAAAGTACACTGGACAAAGTGCTGGTCATTGTGGAAGATGCCAGCCACCCTCTGCACACCGTCATCATCATCAATCAGAGGAGCCTGTTCAGCCAGAGACGGCTTCTTTCTAAGTGAAGGACTAACAGACACTGAATCACTCTTTTGGCTCAGACTGTACCCCTCACTAGGAGGGAAGGAGGGGTAACAGAAAGGCAGAGCATGAGCAGTAATTGTTGTCAGTAGCAACCAACCTGGAATAAACCAAAGATGTATTTTTGTATTATATTTTATCTCAACCCTGTTTGCTGATTTTTAATGCTGCTAGAACCATAATTTCCCTGAGGGAGCCTTCCCAAGGGATCAATAGAGTGCCATCTATCTAGATTTCAGCACAACAGCATTCCCTAGTGTGATATTGCTTAATTGAAGCAGGGAGTGTTTTCTTCATAACTTCAACTAGCATATTTTGCTACAAAAAAGAACACTATTTTTTCAGAAAACAAATGTTTTTGAGCTTTTTCTCAGTTTCTCTCATGCCGATTTGGTCCTGGATTTCTCATGGCCCATCAAGTGTGTGTATTTGTGTGTGTACCTTGTGTGGTAACACAGGCTTCAGACTGCGGCTGAAATAGCTGAAACTCTCTCCACTCTTGTGAACCTGCACTCTCTCTCCATCGTACTTTATCTCTGAGTACATCCCGTTGGGGCATTTCTTCATGGCATACTCGATGGATTTACAAGCCTCGGCCTGAAACAAAACAGGAAAGGCGAACATTCATTATTGAACTGTAGATACTTTCACAGTTATCTATATAGATCCATTTCTTGTGACGTATGCATACTAAATTAGGTGCATGCGCACGCAGACTCGGTGCAAAACAACCAGAGAACGGCATTGTACTAGCATCGGCACGTGATTGAAACACTTTTGTTTTCGTATAAAAATAACAATGCCATCGTGTTGCATTGTTGATTGCACAAATAGGAGTACCAACAATCCAGGACTTGAATTTTACAACACACCGGCTAATGGGCAACCTTTTCAGAAAAATAGACGAGACTTAGTTGCGTGCTATCAAACAGAGGCTGACAGCTGATGTATCAAACAGACAGACACACAGAGAGAGAGCGCTGAAACATTCCAGATAAAGTAAAAATCAGCCAGTTTATGGTAGAAATAAACAGCTTAAAGTTGCCAAATAACACGTTAACGTTTGTTCAGAAGCGATCGTGTCAACGTAATCGCTGCTGAGGCGATAATTCACGGAAGCGGACGGAGCGCTATCTCAGTCTGGATCCAGTACAAAGAGACCATAAAAAGCAGTAAATGGACTAATATGCAGACATGGGACAGTGAGGAGGCAGAAATACACGGAAACCTTTGTTAACAGGAGTACAGCAGCCCGCCTACCTGCCCGTTCATAACGAGTAGTTATAAACATCTAGAGACTTAATGCCTTTACGTTTTCTGTCGTTTATACACTGGGTTTTTCTATCGGATATGTATAAATGTGCACAGGGACGATCATGATCTTTTTTAATATATATATATATGAAATAACATGTTGAAGATTTCACTGGATGATATAAACAGTCAGTTTATGAAAAACTGGGTTTAGGAATCCTGCATTTCATTACATTCTCTGTATAACAAACAACATTGAGTCATTTTTATTGATCTTATTGTAATATTATTATCGGACATTTCATAACTAAGACTAAACACTGACATTGGACCCACACTCTGCTCCTCAGAGTGATAATGAACTGCTGCACCCGTGGGTGCTCAGAAACAACCCTCTGCCATTACTTTTATGTCTGTGTGTGTTTCCTTTAAGCAGTGTAATCTGGTCCACTGTGTAACATTTTAAGGCTCTGAAGGACTTTCACTCTGAGCTGAAATACTGGTAGCATTAGCAGAAAATACCCGTGTGGTCACGCTTTGAAAGAGGCGATAAATCGATCAACATTAACTGAGAACATCACTATCAGACAGCTCATGGAGTAAAAACAGCTCTATGCAAGTACAATATGTAAGAGAAGGACAAATAATAAAAACACAAAAAAAACACCTTCTCTCACAGGGTTAGAGAAAAAAATAAGACAAAAGGTGTATTAGTTAATGATAAGTGTCTCTTTAAAGAGGCTGTTCCCTGGGGTGGTGTGTAGCTCAGTGGGTTGAGCGCCCGCCCCATGTACAGAGGCTGTAGCTCCTCACCTGCAGCCGGTCCAGGTTCGATTCCCGGCCTGGGACCCTTTGCTGCGTGTCATTCCCTGCTCTCTCTGATCCCTTTCCTGTCAAGCAACTGTCATATAAAGTAGAGCCCAAAAATTCAAAAAAAAAATATCAAAGAGGCTGTTCCCGTCCTTTGTTACAGACGTATATAGAATAGATCTGCTCATGTCCTTTGTTACCAGTGTATTAAAAATCCTGTGCTTTGTTATAGGCGTTTCAAGCTATCTATAAACTAGGAGGACAGGTTTTACAGTATGTGCACTTACCAGCATGGGCTGCACGGGGGTCATGAGCGAAGCCTCCACAGTGAGAAGTTTTCTTTGTCCTGATCCGTTAGACGCTTCCTGCTGATTCCGCAGCACTCTTTCCACTACGTCACCCAGGTTTCGCGAGGCTTTAAAGGCATCGTATGCGTTCGGGTCCAAAGCATCCAAACTGACGAAATAGACAACAGGTCTTGTGTCTCTGATTTAACTTAGCACGCATGGAGTTACACTTGTATGAATTTTCTGCACGAGCACAGATTGTGCTCTCCCACATTTGCCTGCAGCTCATGCTCACCACTGACAACAATGGGTCACTTTATGATATTGTTCATGAGTCTTTCTGTAAAACTTATATAAACACTAATATGATTTTTGATTCATATTGCTCTTTCCTAACATTTGCTGTTGAATATGAATATTTTTAATGAAATTAAAGTGTTATTTTATTTCATAAAAACTAATTTCTACTTACACGTGTTTCGCCCCAGAGTTCATCTTCAGGTCGTGCTTGATTAGTCGAATGATGCATTTCAGGTCGTTACTGGTGCATCTTAGTGGAAGAAAAGCAAACAAAGGGTTAAAAAAATAAAAACAGTGCAGGGGAGGGAGCAAACTGAGGCTGTTTACTATTTGGATTCACATCATTTTATTTGATTGTTTCAGGGATTTTTGCCATTAACAATCTGCTTCATATTGCATGTTACTTTTTAGCAATATCCTCCAGCTCGCTCTGCTGCTCGTCCTCTTTCGTGAGCTGGGCGAGGCGGGTCAGTGAAGCGTCCACCTCCTGGATAGTGAGCAGACTTTTGGCCGCCGGAGGAAAAGATTTACTGTCATCAAAAAACATCCGGACAGTCTCAGAAACATCGCCCTGAGGACAGAGAGGAGATAGAAGATCAGGATATCACAAACTTTATTCGGGAAAAAGTGTAACACTAAATACAAAGATAAAACCGGTTCTGGAGGACAGGATAGGACAGGCTTTGCTGAATTGTCTGACATACGAACTTTCTATTCATGTGTGCACGTAGATGCCTGAGTTTAGAGTTTCACGGACCTGCTCCAGGTCGCGCACCATGTCGTCCTGGTCGCATCTGAATATTCGGCTGAAGAGTTTTACTATCTGTTTGTCGTTGAGGTTATAGACGCTTTTAACGACGCCTGGCAGCAGCAGTTTGACTGTCAGGTAGAGATCTCCGTGGAACTTATCTGGAAAAAAGCAGCAGACAAATAAGAACAAATATGGAGAGATGTGATGGAGAAAATGTAAGACAAACAGAGATGCACCTCCGACCGAGCCCTTCCTCAGGAACTTCTCTATGATCTGCGTCTTCACATTGTAGCTGGGGTTTTCAGCCACCATGGCGCACAGTTTACGAAACTCTCTGAAGAGGCAATCTTTGTGGTGGGGGTCACAGAGCTGAGTGGACAGAGCGCTGCCTTGGGTGGGTTTGGCACTGGGGGAGGAGGCAGAGGAAGACGGGCCGGGGCTGCTGCCTGCCTTCGTAGCTGTTGAAAAAACAAAGCAGAATTTTACATCAAAATTAATCTGATAACAACTTACCTGCTGATAATAGCATATTTATTCTTTACTTTTATTGATACAAAAAGTTTGACAGTTTGAACTAATAAGTTGACCCGTTACATTTCCCTTCGCGCTGCTCAGCCAACAACGCTTTGTGCTAAGCTAACCCAAACATGTGAGACTGGTTGCTGGAAGGGAGTTTTTCCACAATCTCAGAAAAAGACAGTAACATCTGAAATAAGTGGATTACAAAAATGTATCTTTATGTGTCCTTATCCCTCACCTGGAAAGATAAACATGTTTCGAAGAAATAAGAAACAAACACTGAGCCTTACAAAATGACATAAAAAAAAAACTTCAACAAAACAACAACAAAAACAGTGGTTTTTAGAGGGATAAATGAGTCACATTCAGACCTCAAACTGACGAGTTGCCATGGTAATATTGAATGACTGAGCTTCTGGCAACATCAAGTTATGTTGTTTAACTTTAGAACAAAGTAAAGTATGATCATTGTTGGAATGTCAGTGCTAAATAAATATTATCATTTTTTATTTATGATTCATTCTTTGAAGCATTAATATTAATTTATGCAATTTCAATGTCTTGATTTTAGTATGGTTAATACACAATCATTATAGCCATAAATGCAATGGTAATAATAATTTGCATTGGGTTTTGTCATTTTCAGTTTTGACTAAGAATTTTCAATTTGGTGCATCCCTAATAAAGTATAAATAATTATTTTTTCTTTTGTTTTTAATAAATAAATTGTCCTATATTACTTTTATTTATCTATTTATTGAATAAAATGTAAATAAATATATACATTTATAAAAAAAATTAGGCATTGTTTCTCTAAATATGATATTAGGGATGTCCTGATACAACTCTTTCACTTCCGATACGATACCAATATTGTAGCCTTTTGGTGCCAATACCGATATGGATCCGACACAATAACAGCACAAATCATACATACTTTTATTACTTATTTTGTAGTGTGGATTGTAAGAAAAGGCTTGATTATTAAAAAAAAACAGACCCATTTATTATAAACCAATGGATTACATATAATTAACCTTTTAGAGTAAGAATATTCTATGATTGAATAAAAGAAATTAAAAATAAAATAGAAGATATTGAACAAATAAATGAAAAAAAGAAACCAATATATATCATATCTGAGATTTTAGATGCAGACCGATAAAAACCGATATTCATTTTCCGGCTGATATCGGACCAATATTCTATATCAATATCGAATCGGGACACCCCTATATGATATAATTATTTTAAAATTGCTTTTGTCGTCATTTTATTTAAGTTGATAAACAAATGAGTTCCAATTTACCTGTGAAGCCTGAAAACTTGCGTGGAGCATTCACAGACGGGTCAGCAGGGGGAGACAGCAGCTGCCCAGTCGTGTTCAGCTTGGCCTGCACCTTCTTCTTTGGACTGGCGTTTACTTTAGCCATCAGATCTACAACACGGAGCAAATGATTGGATAAATATCATGTATTTTACACACGAACAACATCCACCCTACATGCTGCGTGTACCTGAAACGTGTTTGTTAATCAGCTCTTTGTCCTCGTCCTGGAGCTCCTCCCAGCCCTCCAGATCTGTGATGTCCTCAATCTTCTTGGTGGTGGCTCGAGCCCTCTCCAGCTTCTCAAACATGCACTTTACATGGTACCATTCCTTCATCTCCCCTGCAGACTCGCTGAAAGGGTTCGGCACAATCTTCCCGATGCGCACCACGCTCTTCGGGATCTTGTCTTTGCACTTCTTGCATCCAGCGGTGCCGCGTTTGGCGTACTCCACAATGAACCGCTGCTCTGCCATGTCTAAATCACTGGTATAACAGCGAGGAAAGAAAAAGTGGGAAGGACCCTTGGGGAGAAATCCAAATTTAAGGACTGCTGATGAGAAGCAGTAGCTTCTTGTAGGGAGTCTCAGGGCATGAACCGGTGAAATCCAAACAGTGCTCAGGAGTTGTGAGCACTTTACAATCCTTCCTAAAGTTATAGTCTTGTGAATTAATAATGATAAATGTCTTTGCATTCAGCTATGATAACAGAAGAACTTACACCTGAAAAGAAAAAGATAAAGTGGGCAAAAATGAAGTTAGAAAGCCTATTTTCAATAAGTTGACCTAAAATGTAGCCCGTCCCCTTTTCGCTTTGACTCAGCTCAGCCAACGCCACTTTGTGCTAACTTCTAAGCTAACACAAACATGTGGGACTAGTCGCTGGTTTGGAGTTACTTCACAATCTCAGAGGAAGATATTTACTGTCTGCAATACATGGAATGCAAAGATTCATCTTCATGTTTCCTTATCTCTCACCTGGAAAGATACCATATAAAAGCCGACGTTTGGAAGGAATAATATGAAAGGGCAGCAGCACAGACTGCCAGAAATTGTCCTGATTTAATGCACAATACACAAAAAAACAACTTCCTAAAAGTTACAAAATACTACACTAAAGAATAAAATACAACAAATATACACAAGAACAACAATAACAAACAACTATACAATAAAAAACAACTAAAGTTGACAATAATACATTTAAATTATGCCATTAAAATGTCCATCGCTTTGATATGTTTGTTGTTGCTGATTCTCACATTGTCCCAAGGTTTCATTGCATATTTGCTTTCCATCATTGACTTCATGTTGTCATAGTTGACAGGCAGCCATAATTCTAGTCCTGCTTCAACTACAATTGAACTTGTGTGTCCACACACTTTTACTTCATTACAGACTGATGGATAAATAAGAAAAAGTAAATGCCAAAAACGATGCTCTAGAAAGAGCTTAAAAGTGCAATGAATACCAAAGATAAAACAAACTCACAGGACAGTTCCAATAAGCAGTAAGTTTAACAATTGCTCGTACTCATTAATGTCTACCCTAATCCTAATCTTTAATCATACGCCAATCGAATAATTATTGTGAATAATTCACAATTTGTTGTTTTTCTTTAGTTTGGTGATGATACAAGGGAAATTGTTAAAGAAAACATGTGGACGACAAAGACTTAAAGCACTTGTTAGTGGAAAAAGCAGAGGGTTAATTTAACCTTTAAAAAATATAATAAAATTCCTCCAAACTTTAATAACTAAACCAACACAAAAAAAAAACGAGCTATCTTGAATGCAGAGCAAACATGTTTGGACACACAGCAGCACACCGACGTCAGCTAAACATTAGGCTAACACCATTAGCTTGTTCACAAAGTTACAGCGAAGCAAACGAGCTACTGCATAAAAAGACTCCTACTAAAAACCTCACTAATATAAGCAGCGGTATCAGAACGTGTGTGAGTACTTCACCTTGCTTATGAAGATAATTAACGTGTACTTTGTTTAAAGCTGCCTGTTCGTTTCATTGTTATCAGTGGGCCCAGGAGGTCCTACTTAGCTCCGCCTTCTTTTCTAGTAGCCAACCACATGTCAGAGGAGACTTCCCATGAGCCTTTGCGGCGGAAAGACATGTTTTATTTGTTTATTTTTTTTAAATTATTATTGATACGTGCACGCCATACAATTATTACAATATATACAATTCACCCATGTATATAAAACATATAAATTATTTAGAGTCATATAGAATTTACATATGTACAAATTTCTAAAGAAAAATACTTTGGGGTAATTTTACTTTCAAGTTTCCACTGCTCTTTTGTCTTATACTCCATGTAAAGAGGTCTGATATATGACTGAAAATTGTTAATTATTGGAGATTTTGGCTCAGGGGAATTTTTGTAAAGGGGTGTGGTTTGAAGCGGCTGTGGCTGCAGCCAGACCCTTCTCTTCGCATGTCTGCTGTGTTACGCACATCGTTCGGGAATTGCGTGAAGCGGACGCTCCGTCACTTCCGTTACGCAGTGCGAACGGAGGAGCTCCTGCATGTGAAGGTTTCCTCTGCCGTTAATAGACGGAGGCGAAGGATGGGAACGGGTGCAGGCTCCGTGTCGTCCGCTCAGAGCCCGGCTGCCTGCTTTACGTGCGAACTTTGTGCCTTTCAGCTCGGATCTGTGGAAAAAACAGCTCCGCAGAGAAGCTAACCTGTTAGCATCTCTACCCGGGGCCTCAAACAACCTCCGTCCGTCTGATGCCAGAGGCTGAGAGGCAAAATGGTAAAAACACCACATGTACTCCTTCATTAAATATGTTGTTATGTACCCGAAATATAAATATAGTCTAAGGAATTTACCTAATATATCATTTTCAAAGAGCAACGTAGTTAGCATTCTATGCTAACGCTGTTGACAGCAGCTGTCAGATTGTCATCGAAACTAAACAAAAAACATGCGCCGTCCACCTTTTTTTTTTTTTTTTTTTTTTAAGGAACATGTCATTTATACCTGTCATGACCCCTGTTAGTTTTATTATTAAAATTATTAGTACGACTTTACTCACAATTCAGCACTCACTTAACACAGTACAGTTCATAATAATACTTCGTGTAATTATGTCACCAAATTAAAGATAATGTGTCCCACAAGCCGTACGTTTTGTTTTGTTTATTTGTTTAAGAATACATATTTTTCTTTTAATAAATAATAAACAGTAATTTACAAAAGTCCAGATATATAAGATCCTTAATTGTTTATATTAAATATCAAAAGGGTTTTAAAATGTTGTTTAATTACATTTTAACTAATGTATTTTATATGTTAGTGAATATGTGAATTGGTGAATCAGTCTTAAACGTGTTATTTTATATCCACATAATGAATACACTCCACTGCTTTTACACATTTAGAGTTAATGTGTTATAGAAACTAAACAACACATAGTCCACTTTATTAGGCACGCCTCATTTAAACCCTGGACACAAGAAAACATGAAATATTTGACGGTCACCACAATTGTGTATTTATTTACTTCAATAACTTGAGTGCAAATTCTTTGTTTTTGGAAAATTATCATTAGAAAGTGTGACTTGAATAAAGAGGCTTCACATTGCTTATATAAAGTTAGACAGCCTTATATTTATGGTTACAAAGTAAACACTTTAATAATAAGGAATTAGTGGTGTTTATCTCAAGGGGTTTGTAGGAGTTTAGGGATGTTCTCTTTATATTGGCTGTAGCCTTTACCAGTTCAGCTCCAGTTTTTACTACATTTTATGGATCTGTGATCATGAACTGGTGTCCTCCCATGTGATGTTTTCTTATGACTGCTGGTCAACACATTTACAACATGTAGGAAGGGAGTGAAAACAGAGCCAAGGTTGCAGCTGCTTTTATATAATATATGCACACAACCTAAATGTATTTACAGCTCCTAATGTCGTCTGATTTCATCCACAAACAAGTTTTGTTTAATGATTTTTAGTCTTATATCAAAGCTGAAAAATTACAGCATACTTAATCCTCTTTATGGGAAATGTGATTAACTAATAAAGAAACAAATAGATGTTTTTGTAAATAATCAATTTCAGGCTGTTTTTAACTGTTTCCAAGGCTTTTATTTTTGAAATACAAGAAGCAGAAGCTGATGTTTGTCTTAGAGTTTATTAATGAAAAGTGTAGTCCTTTTAATGAAGTGACCATTTCATTACTTTACAGGTAAAAAAATAAATAAAGTTAACGTCCTAAATGCATGTCAGAAATCCTGACATTTTATCATTTTTGAGCAATATTTTTTCCCCTCCTCTCCAGATTGGGATGCCTAAAAGATTACTCTTTATTCTGAAAAGAACGTCTGTTAAAATTTTGATGTGTGGTGATGTATGCACACAGGTTTATCTTTTATATCCTCTGGAGAACCTGAGAAGCTACATCAACAACCGACCGCCGCTGGTCATTTTCATGATCAGCGTCAGTGCAGTGGCGATCGCCTTCCTCACCATCGGCTACTTTTTCAAGATCAAAGAGATCAAGTCTCCAGAGCTAACAGAGGTAATCCTCAACCTCAGGCTGTGCTATTTACCTTTGTAGAGAATAGATGTTGTTTCTCTTTGTGCCACAGCAAATCCAAAAGTAATTTGTCACGTACTGTATCTCTAAAAAAGTTTATTTCTTTTTTTTCAATTACTTGCTATAAAAATAGAAAAATCTTCCAAAAAATCTTTATTTGTTGTTCTTTAGGAACCTAATGTGAAAAAAACAATGCAGCAACAACAAAATATTTTAAAATTGTGCGTGTAATGACATTACATTTCAAAAACCCAGAATATAATATTCAGATTCAGATTTTTTTAGTTCAGTTGTTTTTAAAAGTATGTTTGGCTTAAATTTTGAACAGTGTTTTCCCTTTTCAATTTTTTTTTAACATTGTTTTAAAACTACATTATTTTGCAAGTTTTTAAACATTTTATGTCAGGTTTTCCCTCTTTAGCGTTAAATCATATTTTTGAAAGTCTCAAAAGGTATCGAAAAGGGAATGCTTGTGTGTTCAAATGGGTAATCATTATAATTAAAAATGATTTACAAACAAGTAAGTTTCTGTGCATTGATAAATATCCAATAATAGTGTACCTCAGACAGTAGGAACACTTATATTCTTCTTAGTGTAGGCAAAAGGACTAAACTTTCAGATGTATGAGCAGAAATGTGTTCTCTCAGGACTGGAACACTTTCCTGCTGCGCTTCAACGAGCTGGACTTGTGCGTGTCTGAAAACGAGACGATAAAGCACGGTTTAAACGAGTCGAGTACCCCAGAGAGCGTGGTGGCCACCAGCGGCCAGGCTCGCTCCAGCACGCAGGCGCCGCTCCTCCTGGACGACTCCGGCTCCGTCAACGTGTCTGTATCCATCACACTCACACTGGACCCCCAGCGGCCCTTTGGAGGATACTCACGGAACCTCACTCACCTGTACGTCACAGTGCTGGGCCAGCAGGTCGGCCTGTCCGGTACGTTTACAGTCATCATCTGTTTCCAGCTGCTTTATAGTTTAGCCTTTAGCATTTAAATTATGGAGCGATGTTTAACATACACACCAAAAACAGTCTTTTTTTTTTTTGCTTCATGTTGGTGTACTGCATTAATACAAAATCACAGAAAATATGAATTTCTATGAATGTTCCATTTTCCATTCATCCATTGATTTTCTGTACCTAATTCTCCCAACTCATTGGGTCTCAAGGATCTGCTGGTGTTTAGGTCCAGTTCACATTTGGAGTTGGATGGGTACACACCGTACAGTACGCCAGTCTGTCACATAGAGACAAGCAACCACTTACACACTAATAGGACTTCAGTTTTCTGTGATCACAGAAAAATCAAGCCATGAATGTTCTAAAACAGGAAGTGCTATGAAATACCTTCACTGTCATGTTTTAGGAGAATATCACGCATTTTCACTATAATTTCCAGTTAAACGAGTGACTATACACTACAGTATGTGGAGCAAGTGTTTCAATAGACATGAATAAACAGACTTCTCATTTATAGCGGAAAATCTCTTGCTATGAAATCTTGCCGTTCCGTTTGACCTTTCTAGATTTGGCATGATTCGAGCAGATCATTTTAAAATTCTGAAGCATAGAAAAATACAATGATTTACAAGATTGAAAGAGGAAGTGAAATACTTTGACAGGTGGATATTCAGTATTTTGAATAATTGTTCATAAAGCATTAATGTTTTGTTGTTAGTTTTGTGTTTTTTAAAGGACAATGAAAGTCTATTGAAAGTTGCAATTTTGGAGCCTACAATTTCCCATTTTGTGTGTTACATCACTGGTGGGAGGGGAGATCATTCTGTGTCTCTAAACAACCATAACAATTACCAACATAAGCAGTAACATTCATGCTTCAATAAATGCAAAGAAGAAGTGGTATTGACTAGGGCTGTAGTCAACCAAGGAAATGGTTGGTCGATCAAGACTTTGACACACGTAGCGATTAGTCGACCAAAAAAAATGGAGAATGAAAAAAAAAAACGGATAATGAATGAGCAGGTGCAGAGGAGGACGAGGAGAAAGAAAAAGAGAGACAAATATTTTGTTTTGGCGTTTTGTGGTGCTGATTTGCTTTTAAACACAGACCATTTATGACATGAACCTTATTCAAGCTTTGACCACAACCCAACAAAGCAAAAGATAAACCTACAGGTCCGACAGACATTAGGTATTTATATCAGAGCCCGACCTCAAACCGACAATTAAAACCTATTTTTTCCTCATACAAATAACATATTTACGTTTGTTTTAGTGGTAAGCCTGGTTTTATTAATGAACAACTGTTAATGTCAACATCAGATCAACGCACGAGGAAACAGGGTTAGGGTTACGACCACACACAGCGTCAGTGTGCATCTCCATGTTGTCTCTGCAAACCATTGAGTGAGGGTGGGCAGTTTGCTTCGAGGAGGAGCATATAATCAAAATCTGAAATGTTCTTCACCCTATTCATGGGAAATATTGTTAACTAATAGTAATAATGTGAAAATATGACCTGGACAAGATTAAAAATGTTTAATGACACTTTTATACAGATTTCTCTTTCTTGTCCAATGATTTTCATTTATTAAAATATTTTTGTCTTTAATTTGACTAACTAAATACATTTCCTTTAGTCAAGTTCATCACAATAGAGTGTAACGCTAAAATGACTCACAAACAGGTCGAACGGGTAGGTCCTCAGTGCAAACTTTGTTTGGCGTATAGTTACAGATACAGTCCTTTGTTCATGAGAACAGCTCTCGGGGTTGGATCCAACAATGCTGCTCGGTGGCTTTCTGTTGTAGAAGATGGATTTGTGAAAGGGATAACGCTCTTTGTTTACCTTTAAAAGATTATCTGCAGACTTGATTCACGGATTGGTGTCTAAATTATGTGTGAGAAACTTACAGTGAGCAAATATCTAGCTATGCATCACGGTCACCTGCATTTTAACTCACGGAACTAACTGGCTAAGTCGTTCCTGCCTTCTACTCTTTGTTTCAAAGCACACATCCAGAAAGTGTCCAATAGGGTCAATTTATCCTAGCCAATTTTAAATACATTAGAAATGCACTGACTTTTAATGTTGCCAAACTGTTTATGGATCCCATGGTCATGTCACATCTAACATACTGATATGTATGTTTGATGGGACATGGTCATTACTGCTGCCGCTCCATCTCTGCTGCCCGCCTCCATGTTATGTTTTGTATGTACTTTAAATGTGGCCTCTATGGTTGTTCTCATGTCTCCTCTGTGCTGTGTCTTCGTTGCATGCACTGTTTTGATATCTTTGTTCAAACTGTGCTTGCTCCAATTGTGTGCGACATGTCTGTATGCCTCACAAATGTAATGTAATTTATTGTATTTAAATTTTTTAATTATGCACTTTGGGTTGCCGATTCGCAACGGGCCAGGGACTACAGCTGGAAATTAGCTGCAAAGGCTAAAGATGCTCCTTTTATTGTAAAAGGGGATTGTCCATGAAATAATAAACTAAACTAAACTAGAATAAACCATCTTGTAATTACCTGATGACCCTTTAAAAGCAAGATGGAGAGGACCTGCCTTCATAAAAATATGAAACCGGTAGTTTATGCATCATTGCACGCATCGCCCACCATCTGATATTGTTAAAGTAGAAGTAAAAGAATCCAGCACCTATATTCACTGGATTAGAGAGGTGATGTTGGTATTAGATGAATAAATAATTAGCTATGATTCTTGCATTGCTGCGAGCGGTCCCAAACAAGCCCCCACTTTGTCACAAAACCGGATTTATGTGCGACATGTCTGTATGCCTCACAAATGTCTTCATTGTCTGACACAGGTCAGATAGTCGAGCCCAGAGCTCACAGTAAACATGGTGATGCTGCGTTTAGTTGTTATGCTGCAAAGAAGTGGAACAAACTGCCATCAGAGCTGAAGTCAGCATCTAATGTGAACATTTTTAAATCAAAGTTAAAGCACTGTTTTTTCTCTACTGTGTATGACTGAGAGGGAGATTTTTGGTCATGTTGTTGATGTAATGTTTGTTGATTATTTGAATTGATTTTACTGATGATTTTAAATGTTCTTATTGATTTTAAACAGTTGAATGTTTTATCATGTAAAGCACATTGAGTTGCCTTGTGTATGAAATGCGCGATACAAATAAATTTGCCTTGCCTTGCTTTGCTTTGTGATAAACAGGAGACCACAGAGTCTGGCTAATTTACACAGTAGTTTATTTTACAAACTATTAAAAGCTGTTCACAAACAATGGTGCTATCAGTCTGCAGTACAGGGAAGAGAGTGAACTCTGATTAGGAGCCACTTATAGATGTGCTGCATTAGCTCCAGATACAGAAGACACAAAACCCAGAGTGGCGCCCATAGCGGCAGTTCATAGGTCCCATTTAGTGATGGCCTCTGTAACCTTTACTTTGTCTGGACATAAGTCCATCACACGTGGCACTGTAGTGTTTCACATGAGAAGACAATCTTGGACGTACATTTAGTACTTCTTTGCACTCTCACTTGCTTCTACATAGAAATGCAAATTATTACTAGTCTGATAAAGATTTTCTATCTTGTATTATACATTTTCAATTAAGTTCTTTAGGAAAAAGGAAAAAAAAATTGCCAAAATCTCAAACCAAAGATTGGGATGTAATGATGCACTTAACTCCTTTCAATTTGAATACATAGAGATCAAATTTTTTGGTCAAAATACCGATTATTTTTCTGTTAAAATTGCCATTAATTTTTTTTAACTAATTAATTTTTTTATTCTAACATTCATACAAACTGTTTGAACTCATAAACCAAAATAAACTGCACACACTTCTTCATTTATCACCATGCAAAACAAATATGTTTTAAAAACATACAAAACAAAAATGTGAGAAAAGTTTGCTTATGTTCCTGGCTTGGAATTTACATATTTTTCTTAAGGTGCGTATGTATGTGTGTGTGTGTGTGTGTGTGTCGGTGTGTGTGCATGTTTTAATCCTCTCTTATTTGCATTGATTTTTAGCCGATTTAGGATATACACACGTGGACAAAATTGATGGTACCCTTCAGTTAAAGAAAGGAAAACATACAATGGTCACTGAAATAACTTTAAATTGACAAAGGTAATAATAACATTTACAATAACATTTACTGAAAATTGCCTAATGAAAATCAGGCATTGCTTTTGAATTGTGGTTCAACTGAATTATTTTTAAAAACAAAATGAAACTGTACTGGAAGGGTACCAACATTTTGGTATCTGTGTATCCTTAAATCGCTATTGAAATATATTTTTTTAATAAATTCATGTGAAAAAAATATATATAAATCAAAAAAGATATTTGTCTATGGCATATTCATATACTGGAATGTGTCCCATAAATCCTGTTATTATGAGAATCATCCAAATCCACTGATGATGATTTTCCTCTTTTCAGGCCGGGAGGCCCACGAGGAAATCAACATCACGTTCACTCTTCCCGTGTCCTGGAACTCAGACGAGTGTGTGCTGCACGGCCACTGTGAGCAGGTTGTGTTCAGCACGTGTATGACCGTTACGGCGGCCAGCAGCGTCTTCCCAGTCACAGTGTGAGTTGGACACACTCCCCGACTCATGGACACACACACACACACTTCTGTGTTCTGCTTTATAAGCAACATAGAAGGGTTTAAAACTAATGAAAACAACACAGGGATACATTTAAATAAAAAGCGCAATTTAGATCGGTGGAGATAAAAACAAAGACAGATAATGACAACTGGTCGTTCTGTCTGTGGCACTTAAGACAAATACACAGAAAATGACAAAATGATACTCAAAACAACAAGTAAAATATTTAAGGACAACAAAAATATGCAAAATGAGAAAGAAAATACATACACACACATTGTTTTCACTCCCATATCATTGCTTACCCAACCCTTATTAGTCATTATAAGGGGTTGGTTTACACTTGATACGATGCGATAAACAATATTGTGTTTATGAAATCAATATGATACAATATTTTTGAAAAGGAAAAATCAACAACAAATTATTTGTGTTATATGTATTTCTGGGACTATAAATCAGTACTTTTCATATTTATAATTGAGGGAGCGACTTGTAGATCACAGAGGTGTATGTATCAAATCTGTGGACTTTTCAGCACCATCTAGTGATGTAAACATACAACTGCATGTTCCTGTGAATGCATAGTGTCTTCTGTCAGCAGATTTGTGTGCTTTTAAAATAAAAACAATTAGCAGTAATGCAACAATACTCGTTCAGTCTTTATATTGCATATATTTATGGTGCGTAAAAAAAATAGAAGTGGTGTTTGGGGTTAAAATATCTGTAAAATATCACTTAAAAGAAGCAGCATTGTATGCATTCAATGTTAAACATGAAACACAATAAGGTTTTAAATATAACATATTGTAGCCAGATGGTAAAACCTGGCATGAAGAATGATATACTGGTTCCACTTATGGTCTGGAATATATGGTTGTTCAGAGATCTCTTTGCAAGTCTTTATATACACATTTATTAATTAATGGACAGTATTGACAAGTGGAAGTGTTTCCACAACTTTCACAGTAAGCTGTGTTTGTTTAGCAGGCAGCCTCCTCACTGCGTGCCGGAGACGTACACCAACGCCACCTCCTGGTACAAAGTGTTCACCACAGTCCGGGATTTGGACTCCAAGTACAGTCAGGACTACAACCCATTCTGGTGTTACAAAGGAGCTATAGGCAAGGTGTACCACGCCCTCAACCCAAAGCTCACCGTCATCGTTCCTGATGTGAGTCTCATAGAAACTCTGAGCGTGCACTTACTAAGCAAACATAAACGTCTCCTGTGAGCAAATAATGCATATGTAGCTTTTATTGTTACTAGTGATGCACTAAAAGGTGTCTTTTTTTTTCCTTTTTAAAATGTGAAACTCGTTTTTAGGATAATTTTCCCCCATTTTTTAATTTTAAATCAAATACAGAAATAGTTTTTCTTTTAAAAAGAAATGAGAAAGTGAACAATCTGTGAACAATCTACTGTAAATATGATTCTCATCTATTGTATTGCTGTGGTCGCTTTACTGTTACTAATGCTTTAGCAGAAATGTTTAACTTGTGGTGCGGGGTCCAATTTTGGATCGCTGACCAGTTTTCACTGCTCCTTGACCTGAAGAAGGCCAACGTTTTTTTTATGTTTCTAATGTTTTTATTTTGGTAGTTTTATAACCAAAGGTCTGTGATGTCACTTCCCGTCCAGGACGACCGTTCGCTAATCAACCTCCACCTGATGCACACCAGCTACTTCCTGTTCGTCATGGTCATCACCATGTTCTGCTATGCAGTGATCAAGGGCCGACCGGGGAAAGTGCGGCCCAGCAACGACTTCTGCCCTGAGAAGGTACAGCCCACTGCGGCAGTGCTCTGTCACCTCAGCAGGTAGTCTCAGCCAAGCCCCGCCCACCGGCCTTTGATAGGCCCACAGCTCAGTCACTCGCTCTGCTTGTTTCGGTTCCAACCAACGGTGCAGCCGCACTAACCACTGCTGGGTTTTCTGGCAAACAATGATCCTATTGTGCAACATGTGCTGCACCACATGGTTCAAACCAGCTTTGTTTCTTTAATTCAACTCCAACCAATCTTCAACTCTGCATTAATCTTATTGGTTTCAGAATCTTAAGATTATTAGGCTTAATAACAGCTATTTTTATAAATACAACAATAACTGTAAATGTACATTTTGTACCACATCTTTATGATAATTTTAATAATTGTAAATATTTGTATGATGATGATTATAAATAATTATACTGAAATATTAATACAAATTATTATAAATTAATTATTTATAATTGCATGCCACTACTAATAATGATAATTATCCTTGTTACTGTTGAAACTGTATTTAATTGGCTGCCACACATATTGTTTTTAATTAATCAATTAATTACAAATATTATACATCTTTGAATAATTATAATAATAATTGAACTGTCATTAATTATTTTCTATAAGAATGAAAATATCAATGTATTGATGATAATTAATGATATATAAATTAAAATATTATTTTGAATTAAATTACTTGTTATCATCATCATCAAAACTGTAATTCATAATTTCCTACGATACAAATAATTACAATGTATTACCCAATTAATGATAAATTACATTGTTATAATTATGTAATATTACTAATAATAAATTAAAACAGTCATTATCTACAGTAGCATGTCCATGAATAAGGTATATTTGACTTTTTTTTAGCTTGTTTAATGTCCTGATAATAAAGCTTTTACCAAATTTCCCCTTCACCTCTCTTGGTTTCACAGGAGGGGATCAAAGTTCTCCTTTTCTTTCTTTTGGAGCTTCTTTTGTTTGAATCTGGGTTGATATTATTCCTCTGCTGCAAAATGAACCTACACGTTCCACTGTAGAAAGCCCCGCCTCTATCTGAATAACATCCTCTTGTGTTTCAGGTGGCGTTGTCCGATGGTTAGAAAAGCGCGACAGAGTTTTCCTCGCTTTTACCCGTAAACACGGACGACATAAAACCTCCCAGTTGCCTCGTGATACACACAATAAGGGACACACAAAGCTCTGTGAATGCATTGCTCCCGCAACGTTGGGTCTGTCCAACCAAAGATAAACAAGTGCCTGTATCTGTGCTGTAAATATTTGTAGTTTCTCTCTTAAATCTTTATTTTTCTGTGCGTCAGCTCTTCTTTTGCTCCCCCGGTGCCACGTTGGACTCATGAAGTATGTAAGAAACTCGTTTGATCCTCTCCAGTGGTTGAAAACATCTACATTGGTCACTTAATGTTTGTGTTGATGAATTGAAATGAGGTGAAATGCCGATGTTTGGGTTGTTTGATTAAATCAGATCTGCTTTAAAACTACTGCTGTGTGACGTGGATGGTTTAGCCCAGGGGTCGGCATCCTTCATCATTACCAGAACCACTCCAACTCCTCCTGATTAGTCACTGATCATTTCATTATAATAACACACTCAGCAATACAGCATATCATAAGGGGGTGACCTATAACAAATTAATTATATGATCATTATGTATTAAATAAATATTTTGCATCTTGTATGAAAAACTGGTGGCCTGGGGGCCACATACGGCCTAATTTTGTGTGGCCCCCAAGGTAATTGTACAAATTGACACCAAAATCACACAAAATGGAGCAAGAATCGTTCACTGTGGGTCATGTTTGGGCTGAAAGAAGATGAGTTGATAGCGTTTACATTGAAAGTGCGATGCGAAGAGCCAAAAAATGCAGAATACCATGAAAGTAAAAATGAAATCAGTTTAACAATAAAGTGTCCAATGTAAAGAATGCTGTAGAGAATAAAATACTTTACACATAATGAGATTTAAAGCGTTATAATTATAATAAACTAATGGTTACACTGGGATTCAGTCACCAGTTGATTCAAAACACCACTCGAAGCACTCATCCCAATTTTTTCCACAACTTCTAATGAGCAGAGTAGAAAACTAGTCCCTACTCAATGGCAGGAGTGTAACGTCTGGCTCTGCGTTCTGTCACTATGGGGGCGGGGCATCACTGTCCCCTTAATACCGGAGCTGTGTAGGAGCCTCGGGGGAGGAGCAAAAGATCCACGTGTGGTTCAGGTTGCCGACCCCTGTTTTACTGTAACTCAGTGACTAAAACTCTGGATTTCAACACGTTTTGCCTTTTCTGCAGTGGATTGTGTGCTTGATGTTATTTTTCTATGAATGAGCGTTGGATTTGGAGTCAAAGATGTGATTTCTAATTGTTTTTTGCACATTACGTTGTTTTTCTCTGTGTGATGATTGTACATTTCCCCCTCGTATAAACGGATGGTGAATAAACTAATGCCTTCGTGGTGAGATAAATGTAATTGTATACGAGCCCTTTGATTATATTTATATTTCCTCACTCAATGTGCTTAACGTCTGTGATGAAGAAAAGGCGACTGTAGACTCAATTTCAATGTAACATCAGCCATATCATTATGACTACGGACGGTTTCTTAGCAGAGGAACAAAAGGGCGTTTTGATCCAAGGGACACATTGTGATGTCTTTTACCCAGAATTCCCTTTGATGACAGCTTTTGAACAAGAAAGGGGCTCAAATAGCTTCAAACCAGTCTCTGTTCTCACTGTTTGATCTTCAGTCTGACCTTTATTACTGCTTCATTCCATCACTGTTGTCCCTGTGCAATGACTTTTACCAGAAATCAGAGAATAAAGTCTACATTTTCTCTATTTCTCTCAAACACATTCAAACAGTCTGCAGCTGCTTTTAATGGAACAGTAAATACTGATTTCTCTGACCTCTGTAGTTGTCTTTGTTTAATCTTCAATGTCAATTGTTTGACATTTTTATCACTGAATTCTGAGAAAAAGAATCATTAGTTCTAATTTTGAGGTTAAAGTAAGATTCTGAGCTTTATCGCCCTTAACACATTGAAAGCAGTCTACAGCTGCAGTAATACTATCTAAATTGTTTTTCATTTAAATTACTTTTTTTCTCAGAATTAAAAATTTTCATCTCTGCATACATTTTTTTTCCCGCTAAAATATTTTTTATTTTGTATTTTATTGAAGAAAAAAAATAGCTGAATTAATATGGGGGCTTCATTTAATCAGAAATATTTTTTTTTTTCTCAGATTGAAAAAAAAAAATTAAAAATTCCTCAGAATTTCCACGTATTTAATACCTTTTCTCTTACATTTTTGTCACTAATTTTGGAGCAAAAAGTTGAAAATCTAAGTGTTCTCTTCATGGAGTTCGGACTTAAATATGAATTTAAAGGTGAAAGTGCATTTTGACTTTTTTCCACTCAGATTTCTGACTTCTCTCTCCAAACCTGAGAATTAAGAATCCTGAGAATTTAATCACAATTCTTAACGTGTTTTTCTCAGAATTCAGTAAATGAATAATTCATTCATCTTACTTAAAACTTTAAAATGTCTTTACATTTAGAAACACTACAGCTGCATTTCATGAGATAGTGAAAACTTGTGTGTCTGTCTGACCTCTGTAATGATTTAGTTTTGATCTTTATCACATTTGTTGAATTTAGCTTTCAAAAAGTGATGAGTAATGGAAACAGCAGGAAGTCTGAGTGTGTATGTTTTCCTGTCTTTGAGCATTAAAACTAGTCTTAGTTTCATCCTCACGCTCTCTCACTCTGGGAATCTGTGGCAAAAAGGTGGGAGGGAACCTGAAAAAGATTTTTTTCTGGCCGGTTTAGATTTTTCCCCTCAAAATTTTGCGGTTTTATTCAGAATTATTGATTAACTCAGATTTGGGATTTGTTTCTTTAAATTTAAACTAAACAAATTGGAGTTTGAATTTGAAACTCTTAAATTAAATCAAGAATTTGAAGATTGAGGTAACAATTCTGACTTTTTTCACAGATTTCTGAGTCTTGATTTTGACCTTTATTCGTCATATTTCTGACGTCTCCCATTCGTATGAAAAAAAGGATTTAGATTTTTGGTTTGGAAAATTATTTCCAGAAATTTGAATCATTCCTTAAAGTTGTCTTTTTCCATCTCAATATTCTGAGGTTAAAATCTGAATTCTGATTTCTATCCTCAAATTCTGACTTTAGTGTGTGTGTGTGTGTGTGTTTTCATGGACTGTGTGCCTTCTGCGCTACAGAGCTGCTTCCTCCTTCCTGTACAGGCCATAGGTTCAACACAGTGGCTCTACTGTAAATCCATCAATAAACCATGTCCTAAACGCACGTTTATCTTCTCTGTCTTTTTTCCCTAAATTTTCTGACTTTTTTCTACAAATTTGGACTTTCCTTCCTCCAAAAATGAATAATTAAATAAATTGTGACTTTACTATTATTTATTTTTCTTACATATTTCATTTCTCTCTCTCTCTCAAAATGTTTTTTTTCTTTTTTTGCTCTCCAAATTTTAATATTCTTTTTAGGTGTTATGCTTTTGTTTCTCAAAATGTTGACTTTTTTTTAAAACTCTTTTTCTTCAAATAATTTTTTAATCTGTGACCCGAATGCAGCAATTATTTTCTCCAAATTTTCACTTATTTTCTTAGAATTCCAACCATACAGAGTCTCCTCCAAAACTATTGGAACGACAAGGCCAAGACAGTTGGGTTTAAGATCAAGAGATGACTATTAGACAAGACTGGTATTTACATTCCGATGTGTTAAACATGTTGAGACATATCACCGTTTGTGTTCTACCACAGCATTTTGGGTTGAGCAAAATTAAAGGAATATTGAATCTTAAAGTAAACAACATTAATATTTGGTGGCGTAACCCTTGCTTGTAATAATTGCCTCAAGCCTGCGACCCTCCACATCACCAAACTGTTGCGTTCTTTATTTGTGATGCTACTCCATGCTTTCATTGCAGTTTATTTCAGTTCTTGTTTGTTTCGGGGGTTTCTCTCCCTTCAGTCTCCTCTTCAGGAGGTGAAATGCTTGTTCTATGAGGTTAAAGTCAGGTGATTGACTTGGTCACTCTAAAACGTTCCTCTTTTCCCCTGATGAAGTCCTTTGTTTTGTTGGCAGTGTGCTTTGCATCATTATCCTGCCGCATGATAACTTTTCTCCCAATAAGTTTGGATGCATTTGCCTGTAAACAGACCGACTTTGAAATCCATTCTGCTGCTATCATCAGTTACATCATCAATAAATATTGATGAGCCTGTTGCAGAAGCAGCCAAGCATGTCCAAGCCATGACATTTCCTCCATCATGCTGAACAGATCATCTTTTTCCTTTCTTTCCTCATACTTTGGCCTTCCCATCATTTTGGTACAGATTCATCATCATGGTCTCGTCAGTCCATAAGATTGTGTTCCAGAACTCGTCTCTGTACTTCTACACACTCCAATCTGGCCTTTCGATTCTTTCTACTGATGAGTGGTTTATACATATTGTGGTATGGCCTCTGTATTTCTGCTCTCAGAGTCTTCTTCAAACAGTGGATTGTGATATCTTCAGTCAGGGGTGGACTGGGACCAAAATTCAGCTCTGGCATTTTCTGTCCAGACCAGCCCACTACATTATCAGTGACACCATGTAGAAGCAGTTGAGCACATGCTCAACATGTGGCTTTTTATGTCTTGATTTTCATTATTATTCCCCCTGAAAACCTTAAAAGGAGAAAACTTTTGAACCCCTTTTTTAAAATCTATTTTCTTTGACTGTTTTGCAACTTCCTTTGTATCATTTTTGCCCCTTTTCAAAAAGTTTTTACACTTTTTTCAGACTTAAGCTAGCTTTTGCCAATACATTCCCATTTGTTCCTGATTTGTGTCCCTTTTTCAAGTTCATTTTGGCCACTTTTTATCAAAATGAACTAACTTTGGCCCGATAAATACCAGTTGTTTCCTTTTCCCTACATTTTGTCTCTTTTTGTTTTACATTTTTGCCCTTTTTCATTATTGTTTGCCACATTTTGCGCATTTAAGCTACCATTTTTCTTTACATACCACCTGGTTCCTCTTTATTTACCCATTCTTTGGCCACTCTTGACTGCTTTTGGCCCATTTTAGTCACTTTACATCATTTTTTTGCTACCTTTTTCCCACTTTTGGACCATATTTGGCCACCTCTTACATGTCTGCCTCCACTCACTCATCAAAAAAACCTAAACGCCGGGCCACTTCAGGACAATGCCCGGTATGCCAGATGGCCAGTCCACCTCTGCCTTCAGTTCCCCCTTGAACTTACTGATATTTTTTGTATTTTCTTCACAGCTCTTGCACATTTTTTTGTCATCAACTCCTGTTGTTTTCCTGGGCTGACCTGTTTGACATCTGATGCTCAGTACACCAGTAGTTTCTTTCTTTTTTCAGAACATTCCAAATTGTTGTGGTTGCTATACCCAGTGTTTGTCCAATGGCTTTGATCAAATTTCTTTCTTTTCTCAGCCTCAAAATAGACATAAACAGCTCTCTGGTCCTCATCTGGGTTTAACAAGAAAAGGAGTCTTTGTAGATTTAAGCCAAGGCTGAAAACTTGAAGACTAGTCATGCAAAAGTATTTAATGTTTGAAAAAAAGTAACCTAAAAGGCAACAAGACAAGACACACCTGTCAGTACCATGTTCCAATAGTTTTGCTTACTTGAAAAATAGATACATGGGTTCAAACAAAGGCTGGTATGTCCTGAGTTGTTTAACAAATCTAGATGCAAATACTAGGAATGAAAAGCAGAAATTCTGAACTCTTGGCTCATACTCATCTTCAAATCTTAAAACCCAAATGCCTTTCATGAACACCAAAGACTTTGGCTTTGTCAGTCCAGTTGTTTTGGAGAAGACTGTAGCCTCAATTCTGACTGTTTCGGTTAAATATAACTCATTTCAGTTCTCAGCTAACATTTCTTTGGGGTCAGATCTGCTGCACACAGTAAACTACACTGTGTCCAAAACCACCCCAGGCTGTTTTTCAGCATCTCTTACTGTTACCACTATTTACTCGCATCTTTAATCCGAGTATTGAAGGAAATGTGGTGACGACGGAAACAAATAAGGATCCTCAGTATTTTTGTGCAGCAGGTTGTTTTCTTCTTCTTGTTATCTTCAGAAAATTATTTCTATTCTGAGTGGATCCCTCTGTAGCCCTTCCTGCTCTCACAAACACTTAAAACAAGATATTGTGTGTGCGTTTGGAAGACAAACAGCAGATTCCTGGAAAACCTTATCCTCGTCTCCAGTGGGTGGACGTCTCATACACACAAATAAAGCCTGAGTGCACTATAGCATGAATGGAATCAAACAGACAACGCATTTAAGATGCAGAAAGAAGAACGTCATCCTTAATCTGTGTAGGTATTACAAAGATGTACACCCTTAAACCCACACAAATGCAGGAATGATATTGTGAGGCAAATCAGGAGCACCCAGCAGATAAATCCCAGTAAGAGATGAGCTGAATATTGGACAAAGAGATTAAAGGTAGGGCTACCTTCTGAACAAAGACATTGATGTATCCTGAAATAGGAGCAGAAATACCCTAAACTGAACCACTCTGATTGCTTAGACCAGTTGGTGTTACAGTTTGACTAGTGATGTCTGCCAGCCAAGTGTTTTTATTGCGTTGTGGTGACTACATAAGGTAACAAAGCAGGATAATACACATCCATTATTATTTGTTAAATCAAAACTTATGAAAATTAAAGATATTGTTTATTATAAAATAACAGATAATGTTCAAAGCAAAAATAAATGCTTTTCCTGAAGGTGTTCAAAAATACTCACTACAGACCAGCAAAAACAGCCTAAGAGATCAATTTATGTTTATTTTACCAAAAGCAAGATTAGAAGTAAAACAAAGATGTCTGTCTGTTCTTGGGGTTAATTTGTGCAATAATGTTGATAAAGAAATAAAAACGAGACATTATCTTCAAAAATAAAATATCACAATATATTTTAGAGAGTTATGTGACGCAGTAGAATTATGTTTGTGGTGTTTGTTAAATAAGTAAGTGTGTGTATATATATGTTTATTATTTGAAAAAAAACAAAAGGCAACTCAAATATACTTTGTTGAATGCTTAGATTTCATTTGCGTATATTAATTGAGAAAGGTAACTTGAAAGTTATGATTTTTGTTGGGCATATAAGCATTTTTGCTTATATTCTTGTTATATATTTTTAAATTGGGATTTATGTTTGAATGTTTTTTTTGCTAGACTGAAACAAACTAATAAATTGCAACTAAGTAGTTCAGATGATGTAAATAATAATTATAATAATAATGTAAACACTGGCTGCCTTCATTAAAGACTCTATTCTACCATGATCTGTCACTAGGTATATTTATCACTAGTTAAACTGATTCACCAACCGGTAGAGTGCTTATTTTTATTCATGAACTGTTGTGTAATTGGTCAAAACTAGGAGGTGGGAGTGGTTTGCATTATTGTAGTGCCATCAGTGGGACACAAAGCATAACGTGTGTGCGTGCATTGAGTGAAAAGCGTGATCTGAGAAACATGGGCATCAAAACCAGCTGAAACAGTTCAAATGTTCATTCTTCCCCTGTATCTTTAGATGGAAGACACTGAAGTTAGATCACAATGAGTGCTTAGAACAGCTGGTGTTACAGTTCAACTTATTATTGTGTTATTTTGTCACTAGTTACCACCACCATTAAGTGTGGGGTGAAAGAATAATCCCTTAATTATGTAAAGTGACTTTGAGTGTCCAAAATAGCGCTATATAAAATTGATGCATTATTATTATTATCATTAGTTTCTGACACATTGGGCGCTCGTACCAGTTTGTGTTACAGTTCATTAAACATAGCTATATTTTTAGATGAGTGCCATTAGATGACAATGTTGTATTTGATTGAATTGAATTGAATTATTGTAAACACTGAGTGAAAAAAGGTTGAACTTAGTGACCTCTGGTAGAGACTCATTTTAGAGAATCTGAATGACCCAAAAAGGCATCCATAGTGAAAAAAATGCAGAAGCAATGCTTGAATAACAACTGCTTCTGTTCCATTATTTTTGCTTGTTTGGCACCATTATGCAAATACGACCCCACACATCAATACTATTGTGTTAATTAAAGCTTCAGACACAATAATGAACCTCCATTTTCAATCACTGAACACATCATGAGGAGTGCAGAGGAAACAAAGTTAAAGCAGAAATATCATTTATTGCAGTTCTCTCTCAGAGTTATAGTGAGTGGGTGTATTTGGTGCAGTATGTGTAAAAATCGACTTGTAGTCTTCACTTTAAGGTGACTGGGACTGAGAGTTTGGAGCCCATTTGAAAACACCTGCAGGTATGCATCCAAGCTTCATGTTTCATTCGATAAATCAGGTTAATTTACTGCAAGATCAAATATTATATATACACATACAAATACAGAGAGACTCTCTTTATAACAAGGCTAAACACAAGTTGAGAATGAAAAAGAAGGCTGAAAAATTGCAATTAACAGTTAAATCCATATTGTCAACACAAATTTCAGCTCTGTTTCATAGTTTAACTAACTTTTTTTCTAACATTAGGAAAAGTGGTTTAGTTAAAAAAAAAAAAAAAAAAATATATATATATATATATATATATATATATATATATATAATCATATACTAAAAGGTATAATCGTATAAAACATTTTTATATTGCTTTGCTACAGTAGATGGGCAAAAATCAGAAGAAAAAAGAAAACTTGCAAACTCTTTTTCTCATTCAATGTTTGAATAGGGTGCAATTACCACATTGTGACAATAGGCGTCACTGTTACACTTGATCCAGGTTAGTCACTGACCATCGATCGCTAATGAGTGAGATGTCAATGGTGGCGTTAAACTTCATCTACCTGCTCCTTTCTAAAGGTAGGTGAACACTGTCATGACTTCATGTGAGCCTGGAACTATGTTGTACGTGTGCTCGGATGTTGTTTTGATTTTTGTCTCCGCTTTAAAACAGAGTTTTTACGTAGTTTAGCTACAAAAAACGGCTACAAGCTAACACAGGTGTTGTGATTCAGCCAATTAGCTAATTTAGCTAAAGTGGTTACAAGGCAAAGTGGTGGTGATGTTTACGAGCACTAATTTAAAGGTACATTGTTTTAAGTTTTGAAAGTTTATTTTAAACCAAGAAGTGGGAATAAATGAGTTGAATGTAAAATTGGGATTTAATGGCAACAGTGACGGGACAAATTTCCCATTTGAGTTGTTACTAGCATTAAATCCCAAATTCTTTTTTTAATAAAACTGGACAAAACAACTCTTAATTTAAAATATTTAAAAACACTTTATTATGGTTATTGTTTTATTTATGCTATTGGTTATGTGATTGTGTTCACTTTTCAGTGTGTTTCTACCTTGGGGCCGTGACCCCATGTGGGGTCACCTGGGATTAAACTGGGGTTGCCTGAAATATCTTGTAATTGATTAAAAAAAACAGCAGCTACTGATTAATTTTTTGCTCTCTTTCTCAAATTAATACACAGCACACAATGTCAAACTTTCTCTAATCTAAATTTAGTTCAAATAAAACGCAGTATCTAGTCACTTTGTGTGCTAATCCTAGCTGCTCTGTTTTTGTAACAGTATATCAAAACATGATCAAAAACTAATTTTAGAGAAAAAAAAAATGTTGCTGGGGGCGTCTGAAATGTGTGACATGAAAATGGGGTCACGACCTGAATAGGGTTGGGAGCCACTGTACTAAGGGTTTTTTACATAGCACATGTTGTAAACCAGTACATTTAAGCCAAAGCCCTCTTCAATATAGTGTAAAACAACCTCAATTTATACTCCAAGCACCAAATCACCACCAGAGGGGTATTCCATAAAGCGGGTTATGTTCAAACTATATGGTATGTTCGGGCTCAAATGAAGGAAACTCTGAGTATCCCATTCCTAAACGCGAGGTATGTTCTTTTCTGAGTATGTTACTATGGCAACATTGTCCGTGAACTAAACCTGGTCGCCCTGGCTTTCTACCTGGCTCCGCCCACCTGAACACCGTTTCTGAACAGTTTAATGAACCTTGACACTTTTCTCTGAGACACATTAATAACATCATCACACACCACAGATGTGCTCACATCATTACTAATGTTGTGTTGCTTTACGTTATTTTTTTTTTTGTGCAAACGGTAGTTTTTTTTTGACATTGTGGATGCAGAGCATTTAGGGAAAGTCACTGAGAGGTTGAGCTGCATTGAAACGCCTTCTGACGTCTCCATACAAACCTGTGGGTAATATAAAGGAGGAGATGACAATTTAAATGAATCCATTTTTGAGGCTCAATTGTTGATTTATATTGTTATACAGTTTGAGCTGTAGTTCATACAACTTTGAAGTTATGATGGTGCAGTGAATTATGATACTGCTTTTCAAAGCGATGGCTCGCGGGTTCGCATCCTGCTCCAGTCTTTTCTTATGACATATTTTGTGGACGTTGAGATGACTCTGGCGACAATATTACATTAAAAATCAATATGATTGATTCGATATCAAGCGTTAGTCACTGTCTTTATAGCCAGTGTAAAGGGAGGGCTCTCTATGCAGCCATCCTATGCTGCTGCCACGTCTCCTCAAACACATTTTATTCATAGTATTCCCCGCTCGGCATATCACTGAAGCGATAAAGTGATGAAGGGACCAAAAAGCGTGACTAATCAGGGGTGATTTAGGCCACTATAGTCCCTGAAGATGCGTTCAATATGAACGCACCTTTAGAACAGGCTCATATTCCTCAAAGACCTGCTTACTTCACCATCAGGGTGAATACATCACGCTCTTCCAGTTGGTTACCATGGTAGTTTGTGTAATCGTCGATCCATTGCTGATGGCGTGCACGCAAGTAACCCGAGGTTTACATACTCAGGGTTGAGTGACCCATTTCATACCAGCTGTAATGGAATCTGATACCCAGAGTTTCCCATCACGGGGTATGTTGACCGAGAGTTTATGGATAGACTCAGAGTTTGTTAACCCTCCTTTATGGAATACCCCTCAGGTACCCATCTTACCTGCAGAGTAGGGATGTAACGATTAATCGTAAGGCAGTTAAAAATCGATTCATAGGTATCACGGTTGATATCGATTCACAAGTGTAGGCGGCGGGCGGAGTCTGCTACTACTTTCTTTCTGGCCGCCTTCTACTCTTAAATATGTTAATAAATGATTCATTACCCCTTTAGCACCGAAAGAATATCTGTAATATTACTTGAATATCTGTAAAAGTTACGTTTTTCTATTAGTTCTGTCTGCTAGCATAGCTTCTCTTCTTCACTGCAAGATATCTGCATGTCAACCGACCACTGTGTTACCAGCGCCCTCTGCTGGTCCAAACAAATATGACGTAAATCAGTGTAATCACGGTTTTTTTTTTTAAAGTCCAATTGTTAAGGCACAAAATACATTTTCAGTTGCACTTTTAAAAGAAAAAGAACTATTATGCAGTTTTGCATTGTTTATTATAGAACCAGAATTTAAATTAATAGGCTTCATTTTCATTTGTATTATTCCTTTATTTATTTCATTCAAGATTTATTTTTAGTTAAATTGCATTGTTTTGAATTGTTTATCAAGGAATTCTTTTGACAATGAAAAATAAAATGAAAATAGTACAATATTTTCTAGTTTTTTTCCCAATAAAATTTTTTGTCTAGTCCAATTTTGTAAAATAAATCGTGAGAGAATCGTATCGTGAACCCAGTATCGTGAATCGAATCGGGAGTTGAGTGAATCGTTACATCCCTACTGCAGAGACTAGGTTACTCTCCATATGTAACCTAGTTCTTAAAGGTGCTTCACTTCACCTTTTAGGTGAAGTGACGCACTACAAGATCACCTGATAAAGTCCATTGGGGTCTTTGTCAAACAATTTGTTCATTAAAACAAGTATATATATGTGTTTTTAATGAAGATATTATTTCACTTTCACGTGTCCTGCATATTAACTCTATTGTATCGCCATTTTAGCCCTGACATCACAAGCCTGGACACTGCTGTTTCCAAGCTGCATTCCACTACTTTGCTGTGCTGGTGGCTCTGTGACGCAAAATGTATTTCTTCAAATCTGTTCAATGTCCTTCCAGACTTGTCCCCCGGTAAGTCCACTCTCTCTTCAGAAGCCACACCCCTTTTCACTTACCATTTGGCCACAAATAAAGTCGTTTTTCACAGTATTTAAGGGAAAAGTAACCCTAAAGCTCTGTTAGGAGACAAAAATAACCACGTTGTAACAATATCAATTTATTTTTTGCTGACACAAGATATCGTCTTTTCACCATGTTAGTAAATGGAGCAGAGGGAGCCTTCTCGCACAGATTTAGTGCTTATTTTTCTGCCATGAGGGAAAATACTGATGATTCTGCACACTGAAAACAATATCATTGAATTTAAAGATACAATTGCATATTCCATGCTTCATTCTTGCAGCTGGAGGAGGCTGTGAAGGATTATGTTACCCTTTAAAGTGGGCGTGGTAACCTTTGGGTACCATACGATACTCGATACAAAGCTCACGATAGTGATTATCTCATGATATGACAATACTGCGATTATCGATATATTGGTCAGAAATCAATCTTTGATAATCAATAACATAACAAGAAAAAAAAGATTAAGCGAAAAAATGCAATTTTTATTCTATATTTCTGAAAGACAATGAATTGAAAAAGTGTCCTATGAACAATGACACAATTCTAGTGCAACATTTCTGTAATAAAGTGTCAACATACCAATGTAAATGAATAAGTATCTCCTGTAGTGCTTTCTGTAAACAAAACATAGGGTCTTTTTTTACCAGTGACACCAGTATAGTGCAATATTCCAGTAAACAATATATTGGTTCCTTCAACAAACTGATATCTGTGAAGACGTACCTACACATTTTAGTGAAAAGGCAGAAAATTTAAAAAAAAAAAAAAAAAAAAAAATCGATCGTGCGGAAAAATGTCGCGATATATCGTCACACTCCTACTTTAAAGTTTAAATGGTCTTTAATTTAGAATATGTACACTTACTATTTGCTTTTTGCATGAATATAAATTCCTGTCCCATCCCACTCCTGGTAAAATGACTCTCACTACTGTACCGCTCTCGATTAGTCTTCTTTTAGTCTTAGGCAATGCAATGAATTTGATTTAATCTTCCCTCAATTCTTTTTGGATAACTTTGTGTTCTGCAGTTTTAAAATATAAACATATCTTACATGTAAAGTAGATGACCATTTTAGAATACTGAGAGATTAAGCAGTTTAAAAAAATGACAAAAGAGATCTATTGTACAGAAATCTAAAGATTATCGACTATAGCGTGATATCAAGGTGACTTTTTTGTATTATAAAATAGTGTGGCGTGACAGACCTGACGGAGGTCTTCCATGACAACTTGATTTATTTTCTTATACACTCCTTCAACATGACGAGAGACTGTGCATGCACATGGCAGTATGTCTCCCACCTGACCGTTGGCTCCATATTTGACTCCAATGTCGAGCAGCTCCTGTGCAACAATGAAGCCTTTCCCTTCTACCACAGTGAAGGGTCTTAAATCTTGGCTGTACAAGCGAGCAGTTTGGTTGGTCAGACAAGAGTTGACGTCCGATGGTAATTTGAGTTTGACAAATGAAGAGATGGTCAGCTGATTCTTCCTGGAATTTGTCTTGCAAATGTGCCCCTTGAGGTCACTCGTCCCTGACTCACTGGTGTACTTGACTAAGGCTAAAAATGATTTACAAGCATCAAACAGCGAGTTAACACTGTCGCATGTTCAGTTGTGACTTTCCTGACAGTTCTGTGAGCTTAATAAACACGAGGTTGTTGCTTCTGACTTTGCATCAATTTTTATCACACCGGTTTCTCCATTGGTGTTTGCGTCCTCCATTGCTGCTCTTCTTTCAATTCTGACAGAAAGCAGTGGCCTGAAGCACTGTTGGCTTCTGGGTCTTTTAGTTTTTTTTGACTTGCCTTACAGTGTTGGCTTGTTGAAAGAAAGGTACAAAATGGCACCTGTCCTGTTTTTTAATTTTCTTTTTGGTTGGTTCCCACTTCCGTCTGTTCACTTTTTTACCCTGTACCATTCCAATCATGTGATTATTAGTAAAGTTCACTCCAATCCTGCGGGAATCTCATGACCTGTGGTAATTCCCAAAAATGTCAGCCTCTAGTGCAGACACTTATTTATGCGACGCGCCAAACGTGATGATGACATATGCACCAAGAGAGTGTCTCTGCACAACACAGAAATACAATACTGACCGCCCGAAGGAGCCAAAAAGCTCGTATGTGTGAATGAAGGCAGGCTGAAGGAAAGGAGGCGGTGATGTCATTTTTTTTTGGGCTGTCTAGAGATAACGGAACATGGAGTTTTCCCGACGCTTGTAAATCTCATTGAAATCTGTGAAAATGATAAAGTTCACTTTTAATTTAAAATGCCTTCATTGGTAAACAATGTTGATTTGTGATTATTGCAGTGTGACTGAGGATCAGCCGCATTCTGTCCAAGTCACAGTTAAAATCTCTCTCCTTGGTCATCATCATCATCGCTGTAAAGCGTGACCGAGTTAGATGCTGTAGATATGAGGAAATAACCTGGCCGCAGAGCGTCCGGCTTTAATACACAGGGTTGTTTGCAGTGAAACAGAACTATTGGCTTCTAGGAGTTAGACTTCTAGGGTTAGAAGCGCGTAAGAAGAAAAGGACTTATGCACACCAGCCAGATTTGAATTGGAACACCCACATTTCAGGGCTGCTCCACCCACAGTGCGTAACTGGGAAGGCGCGCAGCGACTGACTTAAGTACAGGGGTAGAATAGTGCACAGCCAAAAAAAGCGCAGCTGAACGACTTTTTGGACCTATGCACAAGGGAGAATAGAGCCCTTAATCATTTCCTTGGTTTGGGTCACAGTCTGGTGTTAAAGGTGGTTTTTCGGGTCCTGCAGTTGGGAAACACTATTTTATAATGATGCATATAAAGTATTTTGTGTATAAAAAATCTGTTACAAATAGAAATGTATTGTACATTTGTTGCAGATGAGAAAAAAATAAATTCAAGATTTCAAGCCAAGTTCACTTTGTGTGCAATAAATGTGTATGTGAAATAAAATTAGTTTGACACTGCTGAAGTATGTACCACACACACACACACACACACACACACACACACACACACACACACACACACACACACACACACATACACAAATAGCTGTGCATCTGCCCTCGGTCTGACAGATGGACAGTCTTAATATTGTAATTAAGCACCTTTGCAGAGGCTTCCTGTTTACTGGTGGGTTGCTAAGCAGTGACATCGGCTGATCCCTCCCTCCCTCCCTCCCTCCATCGTCTGTAATCTCTCTCTCTCCCTCTCTGTCTCTCTCTCTTTCACTCAGGGAGGCGGCACAGACGTGGGCAGAGTGTGTGTGTGTGTGAGGCAGACAGCGTGGTCTGAGCCGGAGCGCTGAAGCCTTCACATCACCTGAGGAGTTGGACCTGCGAGCAATCTTCTTCTTCTTCTTCTTTCCTTTTTTTTTTTTTCTTTTTCAGACTTGTTTTGGTTTCAGGCTCCGGGCTGGACCGCATGCATGACACAACGCAAAGGCGAGAAACCCACCATCAGCATCCAGGAGCACATGGCCATTGACGTCTGTCCAGGTCCCATCCAACCCATTAAGCAGATCTCAGATTACTTCCCCCGTTACCCGCGGGGCCTCCCCCCTGGCCTGCCCCACCTTGGGGCCCTACGCTCTGCCCTCACCTCCTCCTCATCCTCTGCGTCCTCCACCGATAGAACCAATGAGGAAACCCCGGACCGGGCTTGTGCCGGAGCCTCCGCCTCGGTCCAGGCCATCAGGAGGGACGAGGAGCCGGACGTGGAGGGATACGAATCTGACGACTCCAGTGAGTGACACCCGTTTTCCTCACCTGTTTTTATCTCTCTCCCATCCTTCATTCATCCCTCGTTCATTCATCATCCATCCCCCTGCTGTGTGTTGTGTATTTCCCAACTCTCTTTCTGACAACTGTTGCTAGTGTGAAGTGTACAGCCTCCCCTCCTCTTCCTACTCCCTTTTCTCTAATGCTCTTTGTCCTCCTCTGAATGAAATTGCATGTGTGTAAGTTATTTGCTTGTGTCGATCCTGCACAAACACCAGTTTGCGTTACTATCTGCTGGCATGCTAATTTTCCAGTGTCCTCTGCTCCGTGTTGTCTCCTTATCTGAATGATTAACATGCGGCGCAGGTATCTGAGGATTTCTGCATCCTGCAAAACCATTTTCACACTCAAAGATAACACAAGTGTGTGCGCTGAGCTATGCGCAGCCTAAATATTGATGCATTTTGTTGCTTCTTAAACAACAGTGTAGTTGAATACAGCATTCACAGTTGGATACTTTCATTTCGATTGTTTCCGGATCAACGATGTCGCCGAAATCGGACGATTCTCCTTTTTCTTTCCCCTATAATACTTTGCCATCCTCTGTGTCTTTATCTTCCACAAAACCATCCATCATCCATCCATCGTCCATCCCCCTGCTGTGTATCTCTCATCTCTCTTTATGACAACTGTTGCTACTGTGAAGAGCACAGCCTCCCCTCCTGTTCCTCCACCTTTTTTTCTCCTGCTCTCCGTCATCCTCCGAATGAAAGAACGCAACTGGTTCATTGCATGTGTGTGAGTTTACTGTGTGTGTTTCCAGTCTCCTCTGCTTAGTGGTTTCTCCTTCGCTGAATGATTAACATGCGACGCAGGTATCAGAGGATTCCTTCACCCTGCAAAGCCATTTTCACACTCAAACATAACATGACAGTCTACGCTGAGCGCTGCACGGCACAGCCTAAATATTGATGCATGTTTCTATGACACTGGCAAGGTTAGCTTGACCAGTGAGGTCTCACTCTTAGTTACCATTTGTTCCACAAGAGTGTGCAGTGTAACCTGCTTTCACACCCTCTATGATGATGTTTAATGGATGCCCCTTTGGCTGCAGTCACAACAAGTCTGTGTGTGTGTTGTAATCAGGAGAGCAGGTTGTAGTCCCTCTGCAGACAGATAAAAGATTACATGACGATCAGGCGTGAACTCTCTAATATTAGCACGAGTTTGACATTTTAAGACATTCTCTCCTGAGCATCGAGAGGAGAGGGGTTTTCCTTTATTCTTCTGGCTATAAAAATAAGGTTCACCCATTCAAATTTTACAAAATTCAAGCTAAATCAACCGAGACGAAAACTTAGCATCACCATACATGCGAACCTAAACAGTTTTTCAGTGATTACTATTGATCTCTACCCAGGGTGTTTGATCTTCTAGTACTTTCCCACTATATCTGTTAATAATAACTAACTCCTAATGTGTATAACTCCAGGTGATAAAGTCTCTCTTCAGATTAGTGCTAGGCAATATATCGATATAGTTACATATATTTTCTCGTATGAGATACATGTAGAATAAGATGATAATATTGTTTATAACAAATGTCATTTCAGTATATTTGTTGTAGTTTTGTTTTTGGAGTCATTTTGTGTATTTTTGTTCTTTAGTTGTTTTTAGTCTTAGAGCTTTGAATGGGCTTTGGTCTGGATATTATTTGTTTCTACAATATTCACTCCTCTATACAGTGAAATAGAAATATGTAATTTTAAGCCAATTTACTTCAATGAGTATCCTTTAAATCGTTTAAAAATGTGGTTAACAATAAGACGTGATATGAAAAATACTGTAAATGTGATTTTGAAAAATACGTCATAATTGTGTCGTTTTTGTTGTTTCATGTTGACAGTGTTTTTTCGGATGAGAAATGGAAAATGTTAAACAGGTAATAGTTTAGGTGATAGATGAACACAAAACGTGTTTCTCTGCTTTGAACACCTCCCTGAGGGGCACTTACAGTAGAGGGGCATGCTCAAGGTCCCACAGTGTTGGCCCACAGGGGATTTGAACCAGCGATCCTCTAACAAGCTTGCTTCCTTAACCATAAGGCAACCGCCACCAATACCAGCTCAAAGTTGCTTGTATAAATCTAAGACCTCTTCACTTTCAGACCTTAACGGCTGAGGATTTCTCACAGACTCTTCTTCAGCAGGCCTTGACAGACACTTGCTGAGGGCTTGTTAGGAGTGTCCACTGTGGCAGAGAATTGTGATCGCAGGTTAACGTGCGATGGCAGTGCTGCTTCTGTGAGCGTTAATCCATGCAGAGCAGCAAGGATTTAGGCTACTAATCCAGAGCTGGACCAGGCAGATGTTGATCTGTGACCTCAGATAAACAACTAGAATTCTGCAATATTGGGAAAAGAAATGAAGAAATCCAATCTCCTAAACACAGAAGGATATGGATAAATCTCAGACTCTAAAGGTTCCTATACATGTCAATGTAATCTACATTTTACAGATATCTATTACAGATTTTTTATGGGGAAAAATGTCTTTGTGGATGAAATTGCAAGAAAAAACGTTGATTATGCGCTGCGCCTTGTTTTTGCTTGTATTGCTCTTTAGATGAAGACATTTTTCCCACTGACTGCAGAGAGCGTTGGCTTCTTCATTTCACTGTGACGCACCATATTCTGATGCAGTGGAAAAAGGAGCTATTCTGAAATCTATTGTGTGTGTGTCCATGATCTTTCTTTTTCAGGGTTTTTTTATTGTTAGAGATGCATTGGTTTGTTTGTGTAAAAACAGGTGGATACCTTCAGTTTAGACTGGGGTTTTTTCTTCCTATTGTAGAAGTCAACAGCCTTCAATGTCCAAATAGGCATTTTAGCTCCTTCTACCTGAAAGGTACATTTGACTCAGAACTGATGTGGGAAAAACTCATTGAATAAAAAGCATGTATTTCCCTTATGGGGCTTTGTACAAATCTCATTACATTTAAGATGTACGTTGTTGTTTTAGCTTAAATGAAGGCAAGAAATCACAAAACTTACACTAATGCTGTCTATTAGGACACATTTGTAGATTACCTATTATATTAATGTATTTCACTTTCAATTGAGAGAATTTTAGGCGACTGTCTTCACACCCTGAGGCTTCCTCTCTGTTGGGCCTGTGTGTGGAGCACTGAAGTGGAGCCGACAGTGTAATTATCTCACATCACTGATGACTCTTCAGGTGATTGCAGAATGATTAAGATGATGTTTATGTCTAATTGGCTTATTAGCAGCAGGATGGTGAAGAGCTGTGTTTGACGTTTGCATAAACCAACAATCTGACTGACACTCAAGAACTAAGTAGACTTTAGGAACTTTCCAAAGGTGTCTGAAGGCTAAAGGGCTAACACATGCATTGTCATGCATATTCGTGGCCAGCAATTCCAACGGACCTTGAAGGCAAGATATCAGCGCACACACGATGAGAAAATTGATAAAGCAAATCTGTCTTTTATTTATTTGTAGGAACTTAATTTGGCTTTTATTTTGCACGTCTTCTCCACATTTTTAACACCATGTTTTTTGTTTTTTTTTTGACAGTCTGTGCAGCAGCTGTTTCATGTTTTCCGAATATCATTTTGATTGTGTTCCATTTGAAGATAGGGAGGCTAAATATTTTTTTTTTTATTTTTATTTCCCACTTAAATGCAGGTAAAATATTTTCTATACCTGAAAACGTGTCTTTCACATATCATGCACCTTTTTTATGTGTGCTTTTCAGGTGTCTCTAACTCATTTAAGAGAAGCACTGCCATAAATGATGAAACTGAAAAATGTCTCCACATCTTTCAGGGCTTTTTCAGACAGTCTGTGCAATGGCTGTTTCCTATTCCTACACAATCCCGTGATGGTGACTACTCAAATGAGGAATCAAGAAATGTTGTGCTCCGTGTATTGCAGAGTGTGAGGGTTCTCCATACCAGCGACCAGTCCCACACGTGTGTTAGCTTAGCACGTAGCGGTTCAAATTGTCTTCTAGTGCACGGGGTCCCCAACCATCGGGCTGCCAATTGGTATCGGTCCGTAGGCCATTTGGTTTTCAAAATTCATCCATCCATCTTCTCCCGCTTACCCAGGACATGCTCTCCAGCATGCTCTCCAGCATGTCCTGGGTCTCCCTCTGGTGGGACATGCTCTAAACACCTCACCAGGGAGGCATTCAGGAGGCATCCTAATCAAGTACCCGAGCCAACTCATCTGGCTTTTTTCAATGCGGTGGAGCTGGAGCTCTACACTGAGCCCCCACCTGGATGACTGAGCTTCTTACCCTGTCTCTAAGGGAGAGCCCCGCCACCCTACGAAGGAAGCTCACTTCTGCCACTTGTCTAGACCTTCTTTCAAACCTGTCTTGCTCTGTTGCTTCAGAAACAGCCCAGAGGAACTTCCTTCTTCCTGTTTGTGAATATGAAAAGCCGATGCTGCTCTGAATTGGCTCATCTAAGTCAAGTGGGACTTGAACTAGTACCTGTCCTCTGGAGGCGTCACTCTCCCTCCTGAATCAAATCATCCAGGGAAATCTGCACACTAGTCCAACCAAACCTTATTTTCAACTGCACAGGAAGAGAAAGTCAGCCTTTGTGTCCGTGCTGAGAGTAATCAACATCGTTTGATAAATGATTGTTTTTGGTGTCAAGTGGCCGTACAAACTGCAGGGACTGGTCGCTTTGATTTTCTGCAAAATATCTGGATTCAAAGTCTCCATAGTTTCCTTTATATTTATGTGACACCACGGGTGGCTTCTTACGGAGCCCCAGAGGGCACTTTAATATATATTCATATATATATTTAAATGTAATTATTTTTACGTACTTGCGTAAGTGTTTTCTGTGTTACGCAAGCACATAAATGCATCCAGTGTCACATGGAAGTCATGTCATGGCCTGTCTGATCCAGTGACTGTAGAGAGCAACATTTTACCATGTAACTGCATGTGTGGTCAAAAACAACCAAGAAGAAACTTAAGTATCAAGTTCACTAACTCATAGCATAGTGGGAAACCATTATGCATTTAAAGAGACATGAAATTCAGTTATAGTGATATTGCTGGAAATCGCAAAAATCCACGCGTTGCGCCAGACCATCTCACTTCCTTAATTGAAAATAAGAGAAGCGACTTATAGTCCAAAAAATATGGTACGACCTAGAACCTAGATTATATGGTGTATCTCAGTGTTTTTTGAACGGTCGAACATATAAACTTTTCTCCTGCTCATTCTGCTTCTGCCCCCTTATTCACAAATTTAGATATAAACTCATTCCTAAATCAGAGGGGTTTGTCATTGAGGAGTAGAAAGCAGCAATAAGACCACTTGATTAATGATTGTTTTGGTGTCAAGAGGCCGTAGAAGCCGCTGAAAGTGGTCAGTGTGTGTCCCTGTGATGGAGCTGGCTCGTGTGTTTGTGAGCGATAAGCCTCGGAAGGTGTTGACAGCGCTGCTGCTGCGAGGCCGCGGCTGATAATGTATGCACACAGAAGGTTTCCCCCTGAGACGTCTCGCTTCAGCAGCGCCGCTGTCTCCTTGCTACATGAGCGGAGATACTGTGTTTGCTTGTAGTTGTCAGTCTGAGAGTGGAGACGCAGCCGCAGAGTGAGGATGATGCAGCAGAAATAGAGCAAAGCAAAAACAAGACGGCTGATGTGGATTATCTACTATCTAATTCTGATACTGGTCGATTCCGATTTTTGTTTATAACTGACAGCTACACCTTGAATGTTCCAAACTTATTTTATTGTAAAACATTGAACAATAACTGTGAAACAATACAAACATGTTTTAACTGCTCTAAATGTAATTTTTTACACTTTGAAGACAAACAAAACTTGTGCAACAGGTTACATTGCAGATCTATTTTGAGCTCTTTGCCAAAAATGCACAGCAGAATTTTGGTTTTACAAATAAAGAAAATCACAAGGTTTGAGGTTGGTGATAAACAAATACTCTACAGGACAAACTAACAAAACATCTTAAACCACCAAAGGTTCCTTGTATAGTGCAAGAAGAGCAGCAGCTTTGTGGATATTTATTTCTAAAAATATCAGTCTAAAATACATTTGCAACAGCTTACAGGACAAAAGCTCCTAAAAGTTAAACATTCTGCAAAAAATAAAGTTTAGCAGCGTAACATTTTCAAAAGTTAATGCTCAACGGTTGCAGTTTTTGGACTGTTATTGTGTATTCTTGTTGCTTTGTGTGTTTTTGGAGTAACTTAAGTATTTTCAAATGAGAGCTTGTTCTCAATGACTTACCTGGTTAAATGAAAACGGTAAATGATATTTTTAAAGGGTTAAAATCTGTCCAACACTGTCAGGGAACAGTCAGCTACGCTGCAGAATGTTCACCTTGCACGCATTTCATCTTCCACGCAAGATATTTAATGTTCGGCTTTGCTCTGGCGCTCCGAGCACTTACACTTAATTAAAAGTAATGTAGAAATTGAACAGACAAACTGGGAGCAAAGTCAAGACTGAAACTCATTTTCTCTGTAAGCCTGGAGAACCTCAGCGGACAGTCCCTGAACCTTAACGGCAGACAAAAACAGCCAAGTTTTCTATCGGAGTTTAATAATTCATCATCCATCTTCACACCACAAGCACTTAGAATAAAAGAAACTAATGAAAACCATTCAGCGCTGCAGCTGATGTGGTTTTAATGGGGTTGCAGCGCTCCAAAGCACCATCTACTTATCCAGGCGGTTGTCTGCGCACTGATGCTTTCAGTGTAATCTCCTAAAATCTCTCCTGTAAGTGCAGGGACGAAGAAAGCTTGGAGCCATCTGTTGCCACTCCCAGACCAAAAATCTATTCGTAGACCAATCGGAGGAGCCGAATGCTTCATCAATCCATGTAAGAACGTCCCTGGCGACCCGTAACGCTCAGTTCGATTCAATGGGTGGTTTACCCAGTCCAATTAATGGTCAATCTACAACTGTTGGGCAGTTTTAATAATTCACTGTTATTGGCTCGGTTTTTCCCGGTAACTAATCCAGCAACTGAAAAAGCTTTCATTGTTTTTTGTTTTTTTTTATTTCGTAATTTTTTGGGCAGTTTGTGGGCAGTGTCCCTTTCGTATTCCATCCAAAAGTCATCATTTTGAAGAGGACAAAAGAAAGAAAATAAGGTTGACTGTGTACCAGTAGTTTTTGTCCACCTTTTATCCTATGACTAATATGTGACGTGTCACGTAGAACTAACAACAAAAATTAAAACAAGGTCTCTGTTCATGATCAATTCAATGACGAGTAAAAATATGACCATTGTATTTATGGCTTGTGTTTGTGTAATAACCTACACTAAAATAAAAGCATTGCAATTGCATAAAATAATAATGCTTCAAAGAATAAATCAATTAAAAAGATGTGAAAATATTTATTTAGCACTGACATTCCAACAATGCACAATATAAAATAAAATACAATGTTTAACATGACCCCACTTATGTATACATTAAATAGTAATGTACATTCTAATAACTGACTGGGCTGCTGAAAGACAGTAAAATTAAAATGTATCTAATGGAAACACAAAGTGCATTTAGGTTGTTGATCACAGTGTAGTTCGCTCCGGACAGTCTCTCACTGTCAGCTCAGCTGTCTGTCTCTTCCTGCACTCTGTGCGCTTCTCTGTCCCCAAGCAGGTTCTCCACATCCTTTGTGGCATGGATCATTTCGTGTGCGTGCAACATTGCTTTATTCTTACATCCAAGTCTTGATCTTTAAAACGCGGACCAAGTACAGTCGCGATGAAGTGCTGAGGGTTCTCGGTGAAACGTACTCTGACAGAAATTATGCTGCTGTGTAGTTATTTTTTGGAGCCACGCTTTACATTGCGGTTGGAGCCCGTGTTGAAGCAGAGGGCTACACGTAGCTACTGTGTCGACATGACAAATGTAGATTACACTTGACAGCGGACTTCATTGTTTTCACGCCATACTCCATCTCAAGCTCTGCTCGAAAGACTTTTTAGTGCTCAGTAGAGATGGGCGATATTGACAAAAAAAATTATCCCGATAATTTCTGGTATTTATCACGATAACGATAAAAATCATGATAAATAAAAACTATAAATAAAAAAATTCACAACTTAGTGTAAACCGGTTCCTTACAAACAAAAATAAATCTTAAAACATCAACACTAGACACATTAAAAAAGGCTGCAATCGCTGCTGACTCACAGAGTTCTTGAGCTGATATTTTGTATTATTTTATATTTGTGCGTGTGGATTACTATTCGTGTTATTGTATGTACCGTATTTTTCAGACTATAAGGCGCACTTAAAATCCTTTAATTTTCTCAAAAATCTACAGTGCGCCTTATAATCAGGTGCGCCTTATGTACGAAATTAACTACTGTGCTTCAACATACTGAACTGAAAAAGTGAGTGCATTGTTCTGTATTTTATGTGTTAAACCTGAACAATGTTGAGTTATTGTTAATGAGTTGAATAAAGTTTGACTTTATTTCGCTTAATTCATCTTAATAATAATAATAATAATAATAATAATAATAATAATAATAATAACAAAGCGGTGCGCCTTATATTCCGGTGCGCCTTATAGTCCGAAAAATACGGTAATTCATGTATTTCCTCACTCGAAATAAAATTGTTTTTTTTTTAAAAAAAAGCACATGAAAAGCAAAAATAACTTCATTAGTGTTTTTACTGCTGCTGAATCTTGTTTCATTTATCTGATAATGAGTTACATAAAGTTATGACTGATAATTATCTCTCTGATTTCTTAAAATTAAACCACATCAAGCTGATGATTTAATCATTCAGTATATTTAGTTTAATAATCTCAATAGTTACATTAGTCTAATGGGACTAGCTTTGTTTTGTGAACATATAATTAAAACATATTGCGTTTCACAAATTAGGATGAATTAATAGTGACATTATTATTCATGCTTAACATTTATTTCATTTATTTAACTTTTATTCTTCCAACTTTTATCTGACCATAAACAAATCGATGGCTCTCTGTGGCTTTATGACAGTAAGACGTGTTCTTTTTACTTGGTCTATTCCTTATATGGAGTGGTTAGCATTAGCTCTTAGCCCAGTCTGTGTGTTGGTGGGTTAGCTTAGGATAGTTAGCTTTAGTTGAGTTTCCAGTTCATAATCTTTCCTGCGGGTTCATCTCTCTACCCGTGTTATGGAACTTTGGGTGGATCTGACGGAGGAACTTGGATTGGTTCCCTTTGTTGGATGGTTATCTGGTCTTAACCAAGTAGCGACCCATGATGTATCGCAGCTTCTGGTAGCATGACGAACACCTCACACAGACAGACGGCGGTGTGTGTGGGGGGCGGGCGGTGGCGCTGCACACCGTGGCGCTTCCGTAAACAGCGTTCCGCTCCAGAGAATAAGTTGTTGACAACAAACAGGGGCAGTTTTGTCCCGTGGAACATGGTTTTTTTATGGCATTCTTGGCTAAATTGAGGGACAAATGGCCCGTGGCCCTCGCTAATTTCTGACACGGGAATTTATCATTTTTATTATGGGATGACATATTCTTACCGGTGAGAATGTTTTTGACAATAAATCATAAACGATACTGCACATTCCTAGTGCTCAGATACATGAGCGCCAACTCCGTGGTTGCTCGGATCGCCCCAATTGCTGAGCACCCACGTGTGGCAGGGAGCCTACAAGATACCTATCAACGCATTGCATTGTGATGTCCGATAAACCCCCAGTTTAGAACAGTGTTCAGTTATCTTTATAAATCCTAGTTGTCATTTTTTTTCCACTGTACACTTGCTTGTTTGCTACTGTAGGCCCCTATCTGTAAATTTCCATGTTGTGAGATGAATAAAGAATTATCTTATTTTAAATATTTTTATTAAATAAGTTTTATATCTAAATTTTTTTTTTTTTAGTAAATTATGCTGAGTAACATTTGGTTTCACTTTTAAATGGTGAAGAAGATGACCACTCTTGTGAACCTGGATACGTGTATTCTAGGTCTGTTGGGACAGGGAATGGGCAATGTCTCTCCTCTCTCCATTTCTGTTGTTCAGGGCTTTCTTATGCATTATTTTTCATATGCTTGTAGTCTTGAACACATTCGCAGTGTTACCACTGTTCTCTTGCAGCCTTTTACACCAGAGCAGACACAGACAGGTCGCCTCTTTGTTAAAACTGCCGCAGTCTGTGCACAAAGGAAAGAAAACCAAATTAAAGGATCAATTTTTTTACACTGGTATTATTCAATACAGATCCCAACGTTGGATTGCTTCGCTCACCTCTAGTGAGCACCCAGCAGCAAAAACATAAATTGGCGCCCCTGCTCATATATATGTTAAACAAACTTGATTTATATACGGTAGTGCTTTATTGAAAATGGCTCAAAAGTAAATTTTCGGTGGCCAAATATTTGGTACACCACTAATCCTCAATGTTTTGATTGTTTTTTTTAAAATTTAATAATATATTTAATAACTAAAATGTTAACTCTTAGTCTGACTAGATGCGTGTTAGCAGCAGAGCAGACGCTTTGCTCCACAGCGGGTAATGACCACCAAAGTAACTATGATGATCAGATTATCTTCACCTGCAGTGAGCTTTAGCGAACATAAACATCTTTAACCCTTATGTCTTAGTCAGAAAAAGCAGCCATAGGAGACTTATGTGTGAACTGTGGTAGATAGAGGTGAATGAGAACAGAGGGAGCAGAGACTGAATCAGATCAATGCATTTTTGATTATTGTTTCATAGTGGTTACGTTCATCAGCACAAATGAACTGTGCAGTGTCGTTATAAACACAGCAGCAATATATGAACTCTCTGTCACACAGTGAATCAGTTGAAAACTAGGGGTGACAGCTACAATTGTGTTACTGTAAGTGCAATAAAATCTATTGGAGTATAAAACCCAAGGCCTATAATTTATATAACAAGAAGGTGGTTATTTTAATTAGAATAACAATAAAAAAACAGTCAGAAGATTTTATCTTTCTTTGATCCCTGAAAATGTATGTTTACATATCTTAAAGGGATCCTCCACTGTTTTTATAAATGTGGCCTAAAACCTTTGAAATGTCCCTATTAGAAGATCTATGCCTAACAAAATGCATTACTTTGCAACATATTAGTTTTATGAACTTTTAAAAATGGGACTACTTTACCATTTTAGCGCCTGTGCATCGCCTTGTTGAAATGACGTCATTGATGACGGCAATCGCCCCTTTCAATTGAGTTCGATTGGAGGTGAACCATTCAAGATCATTTAACAGCTTTTTCAGTCAAAATGACAACTTGTGCTGCTTTGGGTTTCTCTAAAAATCAGTAAAAGTTAAAAAAGTCGATGTAAACCTCTTTTGTTTACCAAAATTTGATATACAAAATCCGTGACCCGAAAAAATCTGTGACCGCCGGGGTCGACAGTTCCAACTCTGCTGTTTCGTAGACGGCATGAAGAGGAGAAGAAGAACTCCAGGGTGCATGTAAATACAGTCAAGCAGGATCGACTACTGCACATTAATGCCGCCCCAATTTGAATATGTCTGCTGTAAAGAACCGTCGGAACTCATCTTGATAATTTAAATTCAAACTAAGTCTGACCAGAAAGGCAATTTTTTTCTATTAACAGGTATAAGGGACTGCAAGAGTGAGTGACTTCTGCAGTGTGGCTTGTTTAGGGGAAGGTCTGTTTTTGGACTCACAGAAATTAATCTAACTGTGCTTTTCATGCTGTTTTGAGAAGTAGTGAAAGCAGCGACCCCTAAAACAAATATTTTGAAACAAAATAAGCTATAAAAAAATATGTTTATCGCTATAGTCGATATTGTAAATTTCTACATCGCCAAAATAGTACACTCGATATATCTTCAATATCGATATATCGCGCAGTCCTATTCCAAACCCTAGTAACCTAAGGGCTTTCTCAGTTTTGTGGCGCCGACCGCACTCGCCAGTCACAGAGAGCCCTATTCTCTCGTCTGGACTTATTCTCCGGTCCAGGCTCCTAACATGCCCAATGTGCGTAAATCAACCGAAAGCACGGTCTGTGAATGAAGGCGGTCTGAAGCCTAGGAGGCGAACTGGGAATTGATGTATTTTTTTTGGGCTGCCTAGAAATCACGGAACAGGGAGTTTTCTCAACATTTGTAAATATCATTGAAATCCATGAAAATGATAAAGCACATTTTTGTTTTGAAATGCCTTTATAAACAATGTAAATTGCAGCGTGAAGATCGGAAACATTTTTCTGTCTGAGCTACAGTTAAAATCTCTTTTTCCCCTCATATGAACGCCAGATTAACATTTGTATGGAAAGCCTGATTTTATTAACTTCTTACATTCCTGTATACAGAAATTAGTAGCGCATTAGTCATTTTCATCATCACCTGTCACCAATGTTTCACTTGTAGTGGATCAAACTGTGGCTTTACATTGTACACAGTGTTAAAATAGATTCATTGTATTGAGCTGCAGCAGCTGACGTGCACACACAGCTTATCAGCTCCTGCGACGCTGCTCCCTGACCCACTCTCTGGAAAAGGAGTGGACGGCACGGGTAAATTATAATTAAATTTAACACATTTTGTCCTGTCTAGAACTGGTAAATGTGAACATATTAGAAATGCTGATGGTTAATTTTTTGGCATGCTTGTGTGACTCCCCTCACCCACGTGACAATGTCACTTTGGATAGATTATTCTGCAATATTATCAGTCCGTGTGGCTTAAATTGTAACTGAGTCCAAACTTCTAGTGCAATATAATGTTTCACCTTATCGGAGCGCTGCACTTATTCCAGGTTCAGAAGCACGTAAGAGGAAAAGAACTTAAGCAGACTGGAGAATACGGCTAGATTTGAATGCCCACATTTCAGGGCCGCTCCACCCAGAGTGCGTAACTGGGATGGAGGCATGCAGCAACTGACTTAAGTACAAGGGGAGAATAGCATGCAGCCAAAAACAGCGCAGCTGTGCGGTTTGACGTGCGCACATAGGAGAATAGAGCCCACAGTGAGTAGTAATGTTTACCTGTGCGCCTGGATGCAGTTTAATGTCATTCTTAGGACCCTGAGTGCACTAGTAAGGTATAAAATCATTTTGAAAAAGTATATTCATGTTGTTGTAATACATTAAACACATGTTAAATACAGTATGACTACTACAGGAACCCTTTGAAGCCCATTTTACATCTGTTTAACTATGAAGGCGAGTACTGCGATGACAAGTTTCAGACAAAAATCTTCATTTCCATCAACTTTTTTCCCCCCGACAGTCTGTAAAGACCAAAAAGAATTTTGTGGTTTGAGTAGGATAATCCAAGCTTTTAATGTGGAAACTATTACTTCAAATTGTTGTGTTAGGCTGATTAAATTTTTTAAGGCCTTTAGTAGCTGAAAAGTTACCTGATAGTCGTACTGGAATTGTTGATACTGCTTTGTTTCTTTGCTCCTAGTGAAAAGTAAATCTTCTCTTAATCAGTAACATGGGAATTTGTTTACGTCACAGTTGTTGTTGTTGTATGATGCGTTTACCGTACTTCATCAGAAAGAAACAGACCTCCGCCTCCTGCTATCCCACTAAGCACGTTATGTCATCATAATTCCAACTATTACACCAGTCCATTTGGCATCTGTTGCCCTGGATTCTCAGCAGCAAATAGATTAAAGGTCATTCAAATATCTAAATTATAACGTGAAACAAGTAATGGATCAATGTTAATGTATTGTTCTGTTGTGATGACTGTTATGAAAGTGTGGAGAAAATCACTGCAAAAACCTAAATAAAGAGGAGAGTCAGAGAAATTGGTTGGAACCTAATGTAAACGCTGCGCCGAAATTGACTTGAAGTCACATCCAGTCTAACATGAAAGCTGGATATATGTTTTTACGGGAGAAAATTGTGCAAATAAGTACTTTAACTGTTTTTATGTGTTGAAATGTTTGTCATTTGTTTGTAATACATTCAACTCATTTTAAGTTATATTCATTTTCAATTACTGGTACCCATTAACTAAAATTATTATCAATGTTGAATTTCAGCAAAAACTATGGAGTGTAATATTGTGACTAGGGATGTAACGATTAATCGTAAGGCAGTTAAAAATCGATTCATAGGTATCACGGTTGATATCGATTTTCTGAAAATTGAATCGCAGTACTTTTTTAACCAGCAGAGGGCGCTATCCACAAGTATAGGCGGCGGGCGGAGTCTGCTAATACTTTCTTTCTGGCTGCCTTCTACTCTTAAATATGTTAATAAATGATTCATTACCCCTTAAGAACCAAAAGAATATTTGTAATATTACTTGAATGTCTGTAAAAGTCACGTTTTTCTATTAGCTCTGTCTGCTAGCATAGATTCTCTTCTTCACTGCAAGAGATCTGCATGCCAACCGACCACAGCGCCCTCTGCTGGTCCAAACAAATATGACGTAAATCAGTGCAATCACGTTTTTTTTTTTTTTTTTTTAAAGTCCAATTGTTAAGGCACAAAATACATTTTCAGTTGCACTTTTAAAAGAAAAAGAACTATTATGCAGTTTTGCATTGTTTATTATAGAACCAGAATTTAAATTAATAGGCTTTTTCATTTGTATTATTCCTTTATTTATTTCATTCAAGATTTATTTTTAGTTAAATTGCATTGTTTTGAATAGTTTATCAAGGCATTCTTTTGACAATGAAAAATAAAAGGAAAATAGTACAGTATTTTCTAGTTTTTTTCCCAAAAAAAAAATTTGTCTACAGTCCCATTTTGTCAAATAAATCGTGAGAGAATCGTATTGTGAACCCAGTATCCTGAATCGAATCGTATCGGGAGTTGAGTGAATCGTTACATCCCTAATTGTGACTATTGTATTAAGTTTCTCACACTGAATGTGGAAACTCAGGAAGAGCTTCTCAACTCGCTGGGTTTATTTTAAAATTCTCACTGTGCTACAAAATTAAACCTCAGTGTTTGATCACTTTTTGCCTGCATTAAGTGACGTAGGAAAACCGCACTGCTGCTCCAACGAGTGGGTGTTCTGCTCAGGGGTTAGATTGTTTTTTCACCGTCCTTCTCATTGGCATCCTAAAAGTGTGCTATGAGCTAAAATTGGGAAAGTGGAAAGAAGTATTTTAAGGTTTGCAGTACTTTTTATTTATATAGCTCTTCAAAACACAGTCACAAAATCTGCTGTAACTAGTACGGTAAATAAAAGCAAAGATAAAAACAGACTCAACTAAATCAGAGTGAAAGTTTAAAACATGTTGTATCCCCAGCCCTTTACCCTTTGACCCCTGCTCAGCCAAATGCTGCTACCTGCCAAGGTAACTACAACGTGGTATAATATGGAGTTTCTTCAGAGCAGAGGAAGAAAGTACAGTCACCGTCTGCAAAGACGCAACGTGAAAAGAATATGAAACACCCGCTGCGCAGACTGTCCAATAATAGATGCAGACTTTTTTCCAGTTGCAGTGAATATTCTGTTACTTTCCATGGCATTTTAGTCTAAAACATCCATGTTTCCATATTGTGTCACTTGAAAGACACCATAGAATTGACAGTGTTTGGAAGAAATATGAAGCAGGAAAAAAATCTTAAAAGTTGTGGAGAAGTTTTTTTTTTAGTCATTGCAATTCTCGTCTTTACAGTTGACCAGCTGTATGTTAAATGGGTCTCAATGGATGATTAAATTGGAAAAGTAAAGAGCATTGTCCTTTCAAATGAAAACTGGCTTCTTTCAACAGAGAGGAGAAGGAAGAAAAAGTCAGCTTCTATGATCAGTCATGGATCATCATATAATGTATGTTTCACTTCCACTCTGCAGTGGTTGGACTGTAACATGGATCCACTCTGAACCCAAAGCTAAGCCTGTCCTGCAGTGGCAGGTCTTTGTTTGTGTGCATTTCCCTGTTTCTGTTTTTTATTAATACATTTTATAATCCCACTGTAAGCTCTCAGCTGGTGAAAATACCTCCACACAGGGGCGGGGATTCAGGGGAGCTGGGAGAGCGGCACACCCCCCAGCTTGGGGCCCCGATAGGAGCTAGGACTTAAGGGAGACGGGCCTCTGCCCCAGCTCAGGGGAGCTGGAGAAGACGGGCCCTCCCATGACTTGTACCTAGAGTATAGGCAGTTTGTTTAACATCACCCATCATGCATATTTATACAGGGGTTATAGAGACCCACTTCATGTGACGTATGCATATTAAATTAGGTGCACGCGCTTGCAGGCTTGGTGCAAAACAACCGGAGAACTGCTGAGGCGATGGTTCATGGAATCGGACAGAGCGGTATCTCAGTCTTAATCCAGTAAAAAGTGTCCATGAAAAGCTGTAAATGGACTGATATGCAGACGTGGGACAGTGATGCGGAGACTTAATGTACAGATGAAAACTCATCCATTGAAACTGATCAAAATACACGGAAACCTTTGGTAACAGGAGTACAGCAGCCCGCCTACCTGCCCATGGTTATAAGCATCTAGAGACCTCATGGTTTTAGGTTTTCTTTCATTTATACAATGGGTTTTTCTATCAGATATGTATAAATGTCTGGCCATTGAACATTGGGCCAGGAGCACACATCGGATGACCACTCGTTTTCAGGAATGCTGCATGGGTCCCGCAATCGTTCACCTGTGGATTTCCTTAAATAAGCGGTCACGTCCTGTGACAAGCTTTCTACATATTACAAACTATTTACGAGCCTTAACAGCGGTTCATTCATTGCCATTTTTCAAGCGTCACATATGTACACAACGCATTCAAGGGCACGTCAGTCACGTGTCCCACTCATTCTCCAAGTTAAAACGTATTATAAACCACTTGAGGAGCACAGTGGAACAGGAGAGACTGAGTGGACTTGCCATGTTGTCCATAGAGAATGACCGAGCAAAAGAAATGCACATAAAGAGCATCGTGGAAAAGTTCGCGGAGCGCAAGGCTCTTCGTATGCTCTTCAAATAGTGGTGAGTAGGCCTATCCTTGATATTGAAATTGTGTTTGTGAACATATGGGCCGCTTTGCCAGTTTTACTAAACTTTATAGCCACTGATACAGGCTCTGAGTTGAAGTGGTTAAAGTGGGTGTCAAAATGATGCAGTCGCTATCCGTTGTGCTGAACTGCTTCGAATTTGTGTTAGTGACCATCCTAATGTTTTTGTTGTTCTCTTGTTTTGTTATACTTCATGTTCTTTTGATGGACTTCAAAATGACATTCGCTCTCCGTGGTGCCAAAGCTTGTAAGCCCCGCTATTGCCGGCATGTGTATGTTGTAAACCTATGTTATTATGAGCTTTATTATTTGGGTTTAAAGGGCCCGGTCATTTGCCCCGCCCCCCCGCCCTCTGATTTGTTTCTCTAGTGATCTGCACAGTAATTTCACGGGTGCATTCAGTGCATCATACATTACAGTGTAGCTAGAAAAAACATGTTTCTCAACTTGTGTGCTTTTATTTTGAAGGAGATTTATTTGTGCACCAGAATAGCTTTGCTCCAGAGAAGATTATGTATATAATATGCGGAAGAATATGTATATATTTTCTAAAGATTTCTGATCTATCAGGCTGATAACTGATGATAATGTAGAAATGTGAAAAAATAAATGGTATAAGTTTGAATTCCTCTTTGCAGCAAGACTCTTGGAACCACTTAAATTAGTCCCCCGAGGGAAACTGCTCAAATATTAAACCGTGAGAGGGTGGTGAACTGTGAGTCCTATCAGGACAATTTATTCTTTCAGATGAGGATTTTTGCCTGTGTGTGATGATGAATCACAACAGAGGTCATCTGTAACACAGCGTCTGACAAGTCTTATCTGCTTTGTGATAAGAAATGTGTTTAACTGCACACAGTTTAATAGCACTTTGATCAATTCTGAACCCTAAACTACAGAAAGTGATGTAATAAAGTGCATCAAAATATAATTAAATATGTCTTATTGTACACAAACCTAATGTTTCTTACATATCTTAGTGCTATGCAGTAAGATGGTTAATACCTAATTATTATTTTTTTCTGTCTCTCGCAATACTTGTGTGTAGCGTTCACAACATAGTTTGAGAGGGGGATGTTTTTCATTTGCAATATATATCATCTAGAACTAAGTCTTGATTTAGACTTCCCAAATTGATTCGATTCTCAAGGACCCAATTCGATTCACGATCCAATTAGATTTTTTGATGCAGTCATTGCAGAATATTGCAGTCACAGTACCAATTTTACTTGGATGTGGAAGAGATTCTCAGAAAACTAATGCTGTAAATTGTAGTAAGTAACTAACTGGGTGCAATATTAAAAATATTAATGTTTATATTAAGAAATGAGATTGAAACATTGCATTACACCTGGTAGAAAAAACATATTAAATAATCGATTTTAGAATTTTATAGATATTGAGCCATTCAATGCCGAATCTATTTAAATCTATCAATTTTTGTTTTAACCCAGCCCTAATATTGTCACTATATTTAGCATGTCTTCAGATTCCTCCAGCAGCTCTTTATCACAATAAGTGACTAGCGACAGATGTCGTGTCTTTTGCTGGTGTTATTGGAGAGTTCTGCTGATGAAAACTTGGATTGTTATGTTTTTTAATGTGCAGCAGTGGCTGCCATGAGCCCCACCCCAGTCTCACAGCATTCACAGACAGCTCAGTTGCCACTTAAAGTCCAATATTCTTTAATGGACTTTGGTGTGATTTAATGTGTTTTTTCAATATTCACTCCTTATTAGGGTTGGGCACCGAGAAACGGTTCCTAATGTCCGGTTCCGGAACTGTTTTGAATATGTTTGAATTTTGATTATTTTTTTCGATTCCTAAATGCGATGTTTGTACAAGGTTCCTTCAGAACGCGACTGTAGCAACTGCTATGTGTGTGTGAGTGTGTGTCTGAGAGTGTATGTCTGGCTACGGTTTTAGTTTGGACCGCGGAGCGGAAGGGAGATGGGAACTAATCATCGGTAAAAGGCCCAGTAAAACTCTGGAAAACAATCACCAGGAATAAATAGTTGCTCCCTGGTAAAGATGTTGGCTCTACAGGTAAAATGATAAACTTGGTGATATTACAGCCTGTTCATGCAGTATGGGGACGCATGTACTCCGCCTCCGGGTCCTCGTGCCAGCTGTCCGATAAAGCCTGTTCCGTTTACCGAGGTCCGTATGTGTTTAATAAGTCCGTGTGAAAGTCTGCATGTTTTCATCCACTCTCTTCATGAGTCTGGCCCGCCGCCATCTTGGATTATATCATCACCAGCGCGTCATCGCCGCCCTGCACGCCATACAACTATTACATTATAAACAATTCACACATTTACGCATTTATATACAACATTTAATTTATTTACAGTCATATACAATTTAGATATGTACATAAAGATAAAAATACTTGGGGTACTTTAATCAACAGATTTAAGGATTCAAAAATGTTCAAAGTTTCCACTGCTCTTTTGTCTTATACTCCATATCAAGAGGTCTATTTTCTTTTTGAAGTGGTGCAATTTTTGTACTTTAGACTCCAATTACATTTATGTATATAATATCTTGCCTGCAATATAAACAGGTTCAAAATATAACTATTTTTTATAGTTTCTGTTTCCACTGTATCCAGAATAATAATAATCTTTCTCAACAAGAACTGTTGATTGATTTTGTCACATGACTGCTCCAGGGTTTGAGTTTGTTTTATTTTGTTTCACATCTACCTGGGCTGCAGCTCTTTGTTTTTTAGACTGCAGACAGCTTGTTTGTAGTGTTATTTCATCAAGTTTCAGTTTTACAGTTACAGTACAGCAACCAAATTAAATTGCATCAACTAAGTGAATTAATAAACATGGCCTGTGTAAAGGCGTTTTCAAATGAAAAAAATATCCTGTAAAATCTGTGACCAGTTTGTTAGACAAATCAAAGAATCGGAATCAAGAATTGTTTAGAACAGCAATCGAAATTGAGAATCGGAACCAGAATTGTTAAAATCCAAACGATGCCCAGCCCTACTCCTTATGACAGTGAAATAGGTTATTTTAAGCAATTTTACTGCAATAATTGTTCTCTAAATAATTTTAAAATGTGGTTAACACCGATTTGTAATCAGAAAAAAAATACTGTCATATTCCATGAAACTGTTTTAATTTTGAAAAATACAGTGATAAAAATTTGGCCATACTGCCCAGCACTGTTCCTGTATCTTATACATTCACATATCATTTAGTGTTTCCAAATTTTTTATTTAGCATTTTTCTTTTTAGCAAATGATATTGCTGTTTCCCTACCTTAGCATTTATGTAATGTGACCAAACCAGGAAGTGGTGGCCTCATGGCATAGTTTAGTGAGTCCAGGGATTTTCAAAGTGTGGAGCGCAACATGCGAGAAAAAATAAACCAGAAGAAATATCATTACACATTATCACACAAAAGAGGAAAATTGTTGGTGACAGCCTCTTACCAGGTATATTTATAAGACTTCCTGCCTATCTTTAAATTCCTCCTCAGTTGAGTTGATAAGGTGTTGTTTCCCGTCTGATCACAGGTGTGTGCATAGATGTGTGGGAGTCAGTGGTGAGTGGAATAAACAATGACGATACTCAAGTAAAAGTTACTTCACAATATATTTACTCAAGTAGAAATATTTGTAAAAATCAGTACTTGAGTATGAGTAAAAAAGTACCTTGTTAAAAAACTACTCAAGTAGTGAGTAACATCAGAAGCAATTTATTACTTCCAAAACAAACCATCGCTTCCTGAATGAGAGGCTTGGATTCATTAATTATTTTTAAAAAAGCTGTGCGTGTGTGTGTGTCACGGTAAATAAATAAAATAATTCCCAACTTACAGTTTAAACAGGTTCCTTACAAACACAAATAAATCTCAATACATTGCCCACAAGACACATTAAAAAAGGCGACAATAGCTGCTGACTCAAAGAGCTCATGAGCTGATATTTTATGGAATATATCAGTGCATGTGGATCACTTTATTAGTGTTATTGTAAGTAATTCATTTATTTCCTCACAAAAAAAAAAACACCATATGAAAAGCAAAAACTTCATCAGTGTTTTTACTGTTGCTGAATCTTGTTTCATTTAACTTGTGAGTTACATAAAGTTATGGTTGATAAATAACTGATTTTGTTTATATCGTGAGATGACATATTCTTACTGGTGAGAATATTTTTGACGATAAATCATAAACGATAAAATATCGCACACAGTGTGTGTATATATATATTTAATTAAAATAGCTGAGCCTTCCCAACCGGTATGCTTTGCAAAGATGTGTGCTTGAACACACTTGTTCTGATACTAACATCAAGGCAAAACACAGTAATTTAACCCAACTTTGGAGCGTTACTTCATTCCCTTGCTGATAAGCCAGCGTGATATGCTTTGTATGTGTTTAAGCCTTATGTTCTCTAGTTTCATATGATATACAGTGGGGCAAAAAAGTATTTAGTCAGCCACTAATTGTGCAAGTACTCTGTAAGAATGGCCTAGTAGGTAGGCTCAAAAAGTAGTCCAAGGTTCCAAAAATGCAGTCAGTGTATTTATTTACAGTGGTAAAAGTGCAGCAGTATTTACAGTGCAGGCCTGAAGAAAAATAGAAGACATCCAACTTGCAAAAAAGAGAAAACAAATAGTCTGAGCTCTACACAAAACTCTGTTGCAGCTCTGCACAAACTTTGCTTTACAACCTTACAGCTCTGACAGTGACCACCAACCCTCCAGCCTCCTCTTATATAGTACTGAGGGGGAGGTTCCAAAGCATATGATCTGAGGGAAAATCAATTAACTCATCTTAGACAAATTAAAGACCAAAAATGCATTTAATATTTACACAACAATTGTATATTAGCATTAGCAATGTTAAGAGGTAAAGGGAAACACCCCTCCAACTCTATTACATGTGGTACCTTCCAAGAAGCACACAGTATATGAACCCATGACAGGCTTCTATTCTGTTTGCTACTTCCTGGTTCAACAAACAAAGCACATGGAGCAATGGGTGACAAACACTTTTTTTTTTTTTTTTTTTTTACTACTAATGATGCATTTATTTCTTGATTAAAACCTTCAAACAGTTTAGAGGGCACGGTGTAGCCCCGTGACATTTCCCCGCCTTCTGCTGACTCCCCCTGTGGAGTCCTGGAAAGAAAGTCTGCGGTGTAGTTCTCAGCCCCTTTCCTGAACTTCACCTCAAAGTCAAATGGCTGCATTGCAGGGAACCACCTTGTGATTCTGGAGTTAGTGTCTTTCATGTCCTTTAGCCAGGCCAGAGCTCGGTGGTCCGTCTCTAGGCCTCCCTAACATATTCCCACTTAAAAAGATGAGGGCTGTAATTTTCATCATAGGTATACTTCAACTATGAGAGACAAAAGGAGAAAAAAATTCAGAAAATCACATTGTAGGATTTTTAATGAATTAATTGGTAAATCCCTCGGTAAAAGAAGTATTTGGTAACCTACAAACAAGCAACATTTCTGGCTCTCACAGACCTGTAACTTCTTCTTTAAGAGGCTCCTGTGTCCTCCACTCGTTACCTGTATTAATGGCACCTGTTTGAACTCGTTATCATTATAAAAGACACCTGTCCACAACCTCAAACAGTCACACTCCTATGGCTAAGTCCAGAAAGCTGTCAAAGGACACCAGAAACAAAATTGTAGACCTGCACCAGGCTGGGAAGACTGAATCTACAATAGGCTAGCAGCTTGGTGTGAAGAAATCAACTGTGGGAGCAATTATTAGAAAATGGAAGACTTACAAGACCCCAGATAATCTCCCTTGATCTGAAGCTCCACACAAGATCTCAAAATGATCACAAGAACGGTTAGAAAAAATCCCAGAACCACACGGGGGGGACCTAGTGAATGACCTGCAGAGAGCTGGGACCAAAGTAACAAAGGCTGCCATCAGTAACACACTACACTCTCATAGTTGAGGTATACCTATGATGAAAATCACAGGCCTCTCTCTGATCTTTTTAAGTGCGAGAACTTGCACAATTGGTGGCTGACTAAATACTTTTTTGCCCCACTGTATCGCTGTTTGTCTCCGTGTCTCTGGTCCCTGTCTGTCAGTCTGTGTGTATATTTCTATGTCTCGTGTATGTTAGTTGTGTGTTTGTAGTTACTTTTCAGTTTGTCGGTGCGCAGGTGTGTCTATGAATCAGTGTTGCCTGTGTGCCTGTTTGTGCCTGTGAGTTAGCGCGCAGGGATTGGTAACACCTGCCACATGAGTTAATTAGCCAATCACAACTTGCTAAAGTTTGGCGACGCTGAAAACAACTGACAACTTTTGTCATCTTTTAAATACTCTGGATCCATGTTACAAAATAAATGGCCAGTTTAAGTTTATTACAGGTTTATTTATGGAAAGTAATTGTTTCTTTATTTTATTTTTGAATGAATATCTAGCTAGTTTGTCCATGGGATCCCAGGATTAAGCACTTGTCCTTTGGAAGTGTTATTTTATCAACCCCCGCCATGAAGTGTGGAAGGGTGATATACTTAGGTTTCAGCTCCGTCCGTCCGAGTTAAAGGGGACAGCTTTTCTCAGAAACTGTTTAAGATAGGATAACAAAATTTGGTGTGTGGCTTCAGGATATGAATACCTTGATGGAGTTCGAAAATAAGAAGTGCGCAATTATTTTTTCCGGAGTTATTGCCCTTGTTCCGTTTTTCTTTACTCTGTTCGGGGTAGGGCTGGGCGACATGGCCTTCTTTTTTTTTTTAATATCTCTATTTTCAAGCTATAGCACGATATACGATATATATCTCAATATTTTGCCCTTGCCTTGAGATGATGCTTTGATGCATACAATCAAACAAGAATGGCAATACTCAATATATGTTTTTTCTGTGGTGTAATTGGGTTTTCCCCTAACTATTACAGCATAGCATACCTGTTAGTTTCTTTTTTCAGCGTGTGTGTGTTGAGGATTTTCAGGGACAGAGCGGGAGAGAGGCGGGGCTGGGATAAGATAAACAGAGAGGAAAAATTAGATATTGATATTACGATATAGTCTTATGCTATATCTCTTAAATAAATATATTGATATTTATTAAAAACTTGATATATCGCCCAGCCTTAGTTTGAGGTATGCTTTAAATTAAAATAAAACGGTTTAAAATAATTTCTTGCTGTCCTTTAAAAAGGTACCTAAAACACCTACTGTAACAGTGGAAACACTTTAACGGCCTGGGCCATCAGAACCGAAGCAATTCGTGACCAAAAAACCGAGGTAAGTATTGACTGTGGGCTGCCTGTATTGTTGCATCCTTACTATGCATACACCTACATTTGTTTCCTTAAGCACAAACTAAAAGTTTTTTTTTTTGAGGAGGGAGAGGGACAAACACAGTAGAAGCTTTGTGTTTGTATCTTCTGGTTTTCATCTGATCTTGTCCCATTGGGCAGAAATGCTGAACAAAAAGCCCACACTGTGCTCAAACACACCATAGCATTGCATCATAGCAGGGTTCCTAAAAAGCCATGAAGTCATTTTTCAAAGGTTCAGCTCCCTGCAGCTTGCTTTCTGTCCCGTTGTGTTGTGACTCATGTCATCTCTGCACAGTCTTTCAGAGTCTTCGTGTTTGAAAATATTCAGCTGATGCCAGGATGGCACAACAATATCAGAAAGTACACATTCCTCTGAAAACAATAAAAAAGAAATTATCACAATTAAAACAAGTACTGGAATTATTACCTCCTCCAAGGAAGTATTGTTTTCACCGGCATTTTTCTGTCCGTCTGTTAATGTGGATGTTTTCTAGCAGGATATCTAAAAAAACTGATTTAAATTCAATCCAATTCAATTCAACGTTATTTATATAGTGCTAATTTCAACAAAAGTCATCTCAAAGCACTATAAAAACATTAGATTTGTAATAAAAAGGAAAAAAAAATAAAAATCCACATGAACAAGCATAAGCGACAGTGGGAAGAAAAAACTCCCTTCTAACAGGAAGAAATCTCCAGCAGAATCAAGTTCAGAGGTGGCAGCCATCTGCTTCCACTGGTTAGGGTTAGTGGTAAGCCTGGACGATAAAACGATAACGATATATATTGCAATGGAAATGTAATCAATATCAATAGAAAATATGTTCGACAGAATGTTTGATAATTTCACTGAACAGTTTGTAAAAACCCTGAAACAACCTGCGACCCAGAACCACAAGGCATTCTGGGGGATGTAGGCAGATTAAAGTAGCTGTGTACAATAAATAACAGTTTCATGTTTCACCGGTGCTTGGTTAAAGACCAGACATACAACAAAGTGAACCAGTTCAAGATCCTCCTTGAGATCCACCCAAAGTTCCCGCAAACATGTTGACAGAGAGAGAGAGAGAGAGATGCAGCTTGAAACTCTACTAAAGCAGGCTAAGCTAAGCACATCAGACTAGGCTAAGAGCTAATGCGAACCACCGGAGGGACAAAGTAAAAAATACACGGCTTACTGTCATCAAACCATAAATGGCCACTGATTTAGTTATGGTTACATTAAACACTTGTATAAAAGCTAACATGTCACGTTGTGTTAAATCATTTGATTATATTTCATGTGTTCAGACAAAGCTGGTCCCATCACAGTAATGTAACTATTGTGATAATTGACTTAACTGGCGTATCGTAGTTTTGTATGAAGTAAAGCTCGACAATGACTTGAGATATTTGCTAAATGTTTTAGTCACAATATTAAGTTTTTTTGCTACAAGCAGTGGCTGAAATAACAGGTCATTTATTTTATATAATTTTAAAAGAAGATGTAACAATTTTTTTTAAATAACAGCAAAGCATAACAACAGGTTTCATGTATTCTGTTTTATTTTGCAGAAAGGCTGTACTTGAATTAACTTAACAGTAGCATAAGCAACTTAGCATTTGCATTGCTTCACCTCGGAATTAAATTCATGGGGTCCAGCTCTTATAGTGGGGTCTCCTAACCCTCTTTCCCTGGTCAGGGGTCTGCAACCTTTACTCTACAAGGAACCATTTAACCTCATCTCACCTGGATTAAAGTCCTCCTGGAGCCAAAAAATACCTTCTCAATGAAGACAATACAGTGTATTAAATTCTATACAGTTAAAATTATATAGAATAATGTTTGATTTAATTTGATTTATATTGATCATGTAAATGGTAACTTAAAAACAGTTTAAAATAAATTTTAAAGAATTGACATCAAGAAATAAAACAGTATCTTTCATCTTCAAATCTTTACGTATCTCAGTTTACATGAACACAATGTTATATAAAGATTTTTTTTAGTTAATGTATTTGAAAGGCTACAAAAGTAACTTGAATTTGATAACACATGATCAAGTGATCAACACATGCTAATTGCTAATTTCTTGCCACACATAAAGCATGCATATTTAACCGGCACATTGGTGGTTAAATTAATTTGTACTCACTCAATTAAAATCTCTATTTTCTCCCAGAATAGTGTTTTTTTGTTGGTTTAGTTATCTTACCAGGGATTTAAAACTTAAGGTTAGTCACAGGTGCAGGGAAGTTTATGGTCTGTGGATGTTGCAGGAGGTGAAGTAGGAAGTTGCAGGTCATTGCACAATGTGATTTATTTTAGGTTAACAAATAGTTATATCTTGATTTTATCATTAATAGCCAATGTAAAAAATAACTCCTCATTTCAATAGTTTTTTAGTTGAGTTATAGGTTGTTATAGGGAGTCTTTGCAAAAGAGTCAAAGGATCACATTAGGCCCCAAAGCCGCAGGTTGCAAACCCCTGCCCTGGGAGAACCACAGCTAAATATCTGGCCTGGTATCATAGTCCATCAGTTGTGGTCCCTCCATGCTGATTCTGATGAGCGTGTACGCTCTATAGCTGCGCTGGGCACATTTTTCCTTTTTACTCCTGCCGTCAATGTGAGCGCGCACTCAGCGAAGGGCTCGTTATGCCTGGCTCTGTTTGCAGACCGCGCCCACTTCAAAGGAGCACATTGGTGTTTATACGCGGTGCTTTCACCGTTGCATTACCCGCAGCAAAGCTGTGTGAGCGCGCATCGTCTCCTCACCCGGGCCCGCGGGTATAAAGCCCGACCTGACCCGAGCCTGACCCATTAACTTAAATCGTAGGTCCAAGCCCGAAGCAAACCCGATGTCAGTTATTATTTTATTGAACGTATTGCAGCCGGTAGATTAATCGCACGGTGCCCCACCACCCCCCCTCGTGCAAAGAGTGGTGGGGGTGGGACGCACACACACACACACACTCTCACCGCAGCCCAAAAGGTATTTTAATAACGTGACTCAGGCCATTATCACAGTTTTAGAGGCTTTAATGGAGGTCGTAGTAACACGCCAAAAATACACAATCAAACACACAAAGAACCGTCTTACACCGTCATACACTCACACTACCGTGGGAACAGAATTGCTCACTATTTTTCCCGCTTACACCCGCCCTTTCCCCAGCCTCCCAGCCAATAAACACTCAGAACACATGTAAACAAAGACACACATTGGCAGAGAAAGCTGCACGTGACCATGAGGCCTTCTTGGCCATGGGAAATCTCAGCATCAGTTAACCACTGAATACACAGGGACGTGACGAAGCGCTCAGCCGCTCCGTCTAAAATAAGGTCATTCATACGCAATCGCACGGATGGGACCAGATAAAATTTCACTCGCTCACACTGAAAATTTACTCGCATATGCGACCATTTTGGTTGCAGTCTCGAGCCCTGGAAGGGCGAGGAGACTTCATCGACTGCAGAAAAACATGATGCAGTATTATCAAGTCAGCCTGCCTTGGCCTTGGGCCTCACTCCCATTGGCCTACGAACGCTTATTATAAAGGTGACGAATCTCTTCCCATAATGTGTTGCACATTTTGTTTTGATTAGGCATGTATTTGATGGCTATATTTGTACATTAAACAGTTTTATTTTTGAATTGAGGTTTTTTTTAGTTTATTTCCATAGTTTTGTTGACCTCTTTTTAAATGTTAAAGATTAGGTTTATAATAAAAGTATTTAAATTTGGCCATTTTTTCTTGTTCTTGCTTTAAATAGGTTAAAAAAAATAATCAATCATGGACTGATATGAAACACAATGATACATATTTCAGGCGTATCGCCCAGCCCTAGTTAGTGGACAGGAGGAAGAACAGAACAGGATAGAGAGATAGACCATCAGTCTCCTTGAGCTGTGAACCATTGGTCAGTAACTGCCAGCTGCAACGTCAAGACACCTGTAACAGAAAAGAGAGAGAAGGGTGAGGAGAAGGCAAAAACGAAATGTTATGTCTATAACTTCTGTTCCCTGAAGGAGAGGAACGAGGTACAACACATATAGTATGGGATATCACGCCCCCGCGTGGCCTACTGAAGAAAACCTCTAATCACACCTTTAAGGCAGATGATCTGTGATGACGTAAATGAGGCTCCGCCTGCCTCATAAATACGCTGTCATCACAGTTATCCTTCAGTTCAGTAGCCACTCTTCACCGAACCCATCTGTGTAGCGGGGCAAAGAAGTGTTGTACCTCGTTCCTCTCCTTCAGGGAACAGAAGTCATGGACATAACATTTCGTTCCCTTTCAGTCGATTCACTCGGTACAACACATATAGTATGGGACATGTATACACGCCCCGCAGAGCAGCTATGAACTGGAAACCAACCTCCAGCACCTCTAGTGCATGCTAGACCCAGTGGAAAGAACCGAATGGGCCACTGAAGGGGCCGTTACATCCAGACGGTAAAACCGAACAAAAGTGTGTGGTGATGACCAACTGGCAGCACGACAGATGTCACTCAAAGATACCCCCCTAAACAAAGCCCACGATGTACATACGCCCCTGGTCGAATGTGCTCTCACACCCTGAGGTAACTGAAGACCCCTGCTGTTGTAGGCCAGGGAGATAGCCTCCACAATCCAGTGAGAAAGCCGCTGTTTAGACAGGGCTTTACCCTTACCTGGATTAGCAAAACACACAAACAGCTGGTCACATAAACGCACACTCCTAGTGCGGTCTATGTATTCACGTAGAGCACGTACAGGACACAAGGAATGTAACCTCCTTTGCTCCTCAGATGCAAAAGGAGGAGGGCAAAAACTCATTAGCTCAAAAATTATGGAGCTATGAGCTGAAGGGATGATCTTAGGCACATATGCCATGTTTGGGCGTATTGTGACCTTAGAACCATCTGAAGTGAACTGGGTACAAGAAGGATGCACTGATAAAGCATGAAGATCGCCCACTCGCTTAGCGGAGGTCAAAGCGAGAAGTAGTGCAGTCTTATATGAAAGAAATTTCATATCTGCTGACTCCATAGGCTCAAAAGGGGAGCCACAGAGAGCATCTAGCACTACAGTTAAATCCCATGAGGGGATGATGGATTTCACCACAGGCCTCAGCCGGCGAATTCCCTTTAAAAAAACGCATGGCCAGCGGATGCGCACCTGGTGTCACTCCATTGAAACCAACATGGCAGGCAGATATAGCCGCCAAATAAACCTTAATAGTGGAAAAGGACAGACCTTTATCCAACAATTCCTGAAGAAAAGTCAAAACCTCCACAATTGAACACCGAAATGGGAGTGCATCTCGGTCCTGACACCATTGCTCGAATGCTCGGCATTTATAAGCATATAAGCCACGAGTGGATGATGCCCTAGCACTCTGGATCGTTGCCACCACACTTGGGGGCAGACCCTGAGCCATTAAATTTGAACGTTCAACAGGTAGGCATGTAGCTGCCACAATTCCGGACGTGGATGAACCACTTCTCCACCTGCCTGTGAAAGGAGGTCCCTGCGTAGAGGAAGCTGCCACGGCTCCGCTGCCAGTAGATTGATTATCTCGGCATACCATGATTTCGCAGGCCACCGAGGGGCCACCAGAATCAGGGACAGACCCTGACGACGCACTGAGGTCCAGAGTCCTCTCACTGCTGCTCCGTTGCACAGAGCCCCCCATCCCATCAGGGAGGCATCTGTGGTCACCACTTTGCGAAAGCACACCCTCCCTACCGGGGAGCCCTGGCTTAGTAACCCGGGATCCCTCCAAGGGTGGAGAGCCATCATACAAGACGGAGTTATTATCAACATCCGCTGGAGGTAACGCTGTGGACACAGCCGGTGTGAGCGAGACCAGCGCTGAAAAGCGCGCATTTTTAACAGTCCGAGCGGCACTACAGCAATCATAGACGCCATCATGCCCAAAAGCTGCAGGACCAATCGGAAACGCAGTTTGCGTCCCAGTTGAAAATGAGCGAGGCAGCGGTGAAACGCGGCCACCCTGCCCTCCGACAGACGCGCTCGGCCGGTTAAAGCGCATATCTCCAGACCGAGGAAAGAAAACTGCTGACTCGGGGTCAGCGAGCTCTTTTTCATGTCCACTGAATAGCCCAGAGCTCGGATATGGGACAGAACAAGAGACAGATCTGCTGCTGACGGCTCTCTCGAACCCGCTAACAGAGCCCTTGAGTGTTAGCATCTTGAACCTGTACGTCCGCAGATACCTGTTCAACACTCGCAGGTCTAATATAGGACGGAGTCCCCCCCCTTTCTTCGGAATAATGAAATAACGGCTGTACCAACCTCTTTTCATCTCCGAAGCAGGCACCACTCTCACCGCTTTCTTGCTCAAAAGCGTGTGTATTTCCTCCTTCATTACCGCTGCAGCCTCTTTCTTTACCACTGTGTTTATTACAGAAGTGAAGCGTGGAGGTCTGACCCGGAACTGTAACCGGTAGCCCATAGCAATGGTCCTCTCTACCCAAGGGGTGAGTGCGCATGCGCACCACCTGGGAAGGTGGGCAGCGAGCGGACTGACCTGTAGCACTGTGGGTGGAGTGCTGTTGCCCTCTAGCGTGCTGGGGGGTAGCAGCCTCACCTGACCGACCAGGTTTATATGAGTTGGAGCTTGTTTTGTTTTTCTTTGTTTTTTTATACAAAATGCACTTTTTATTGAGTGCCACATGGGCATATTTGCAGTAGGCACAGAGTGAACCTTTAAAGGGGCACAGAGAAAGTGACGAACATTGCAAAACTTTACAGTTACCTGAGAAACATTCAACACACCCAAACTGGGGTTTATAAACAGAGGTAACAGATGTGCATTTGTGTGCATGGGGGGTTTGTGCTTGGGAGACTGTGTTAGGAGAGAACAATGCCTTTTGGGATTGGGCCCCTGAACAGAACTTGGCCGGCGCCTTTTTGGGACAGCAGCGTCTCCCTGCTGCTGAAGTCACTCAGTCCCACTGCTAGGAGGTGTGTGGCTTCTTCCGCCTATGCACTGTGCCCTTTTGGAAGCCCTGCGGCGGACCTTTGCTCCAGGCCGAGTGGTGTGGAGCATGACAAGGAACCTGCGGCGCAGGAGGCTGCACCTTCCCCGGTTGTCCAAAACCTGACGGAGGTGTAGCCTTCTTGTAGGGCGGCGGAGGTGGCGCTGCAGGCCTGCGTGCACCTGCAGATTGTTTGGGTTTAGCGTCACGCCTGGGAATGATGCGGCGCAGGGCTTCAGCTTGTTTCTTCCCTAACTCAAAACGTGCCTGAATGGCGTCAAGAGATTGCCCAAACAAACCCATGGGAGATACCGGCTCGTCCAAATAAACAGTCCGTTTTCTCTCTGGAACATCCGATAGAGTCAGCCACAGGTGTCTCTGTGACACCACGGTAGACGCCATTCCTCTGCCGAGGGAGAGCGCTGCACAGCGGGACACCCGGAGGATTTAATTCGTGGCAACCCTCACCTTGTTAAGGAGAGGAGCCAGAGAGCTGTCGGGGGGGAAGCAGCGAACTGAGCTCCGCCAGCCGCATAGCCTGATAGGTCTGCAGCATGGTGACAGAGCTCAGTGCACGAGCGGTGCCTGCCTGCGCTCTGTAGATTTTATCCAGCTGCGAGGAGGAAAATCTACAGTGCTTGGAAGGAAGCGATGTGGGGCCGCTCACGCCATGGTTGTGAGAAGGCGCCAGATACGCAGCCAGAGAAGGCTCCATAGGTGGAGGGTTGACTAAGTCAGCCTTTTCCACTCCATCCAAATCCAAAAACTGTCCATAGCCGGGCACCGTGACACGGGTAGACAGTGGTTTGTTCCATGTTGATGTCAACTCCGAGATAAAATCCGGGACCATGGGCAGGCTATTCTTAACCGCCCTAGGCTCGGGAGGGAGAAAAAATCCCGCAAACCATGACGGTTTTTGAACCGGGGGAGGAGAGGGCCACTCCACTTCCAGTCTCTCAGCTGCACGGCGGCACAGAGAGTAGAAAGATGTGTCGTCCTGGTTAACCGGCGCAGTAGCGGCGGCACATTCCCCAGGCGACAACGCATCTAGCTCATCCTCCGACAAACCATGAACGTCCAGACCGATGTCCAGCACGTCATCGTCCTCACGGTCGGCTTCTAGTCCTACCAGAGGCAGGTTAGAGCCCTCGGAGAACTCCGGCTCGACCTCGGCCAACCCGTGCACGTACTCCATGTGGTCAGCCCAGCTAGTAGCGGGGACTTCGACCACAGGTTCCTCATCATCAGACTCTGACGAAGCCGGGTCCCTAGACTCGGATAGGAGAGGGTCGTGCCGTGCGGCCGCAGCTTTTCCCAGAACCTTCTCCACGAAAGCGACCCGCCTTTCCAAGGTTGAACGCCGAAGCTGGCAACAAAACGCACAGGACTCGGGCTGTGTCAACGCTCTCCTGGCATGGACTATTCCCAGGCAGACGGGACATGCTTCGTGCTGGTCCTTATCGTGTAAGGAGAAGCCGCACCCCTGAGGACAGGGGCGAACAGAAGTCTTCTTCCTTGCTTTAGCCTTCGTGCTCATTCTGATACACCGAAGCTTGTTAATAGAATTAGCGCTCCGCGGGCAGCAGCAGCAGCTGCTAACACCAACAGGGGCAGTTAAACTAATTCTAAGTAGGCAGTAGCCAAGGCAGAGACAGAGCTAACTAGCAGCAGCTTGTTAGCTCCACTTGGTAGAGGTGTTTTTAGCGAGGTGAAGAGTGTAAGAACTGAAGGATGACTGTGATGACAGCGTATTTATGAGGCAGGCAGAGCCTCATTTACATCATCACAGATCATCTGCCTTAAAGGCGTGATTAGGTTTTCTTCAGTAGGCCACGCGGGGGCGTGATATCCCATACTATATGTGTTGTACCGAGTGAATCGACTGGAGGGAACTGCAGAATTGAACTGATAGATAAAGAATGAGTTTGATTTTGGAGAAGATCCGGCAGGTATTGTTGAAACAGTACCCAGAAGAAGTTTTTGAGCATGTCATCACCTGCAGATTGGCTTTATTGCAGAGTGAGTTCTCGCTGGGCCTGGCGTCTGCTTAGTGCAAAATGCCTGGTGGCTCTAGAATTCGCCACACACACACACACACACACACACACACACACACACACACACACACACACACGTAAAACATGAGGAAGGAAAGTATGAAGGGTAAACAGGACCAGAGCAAAATAAAAACACAGTAACAGATGGACTTCAGTCTGCGGTTGGAACATACTGATGATTACCCAACACTCTTGGCCTGGGCGATATCTTGACATTGATGATTTTATGCGATATAGAAAGTCACCTTTGACGATATAATTTTCTTTTAAAGCGTATTTAGTAATAAAATAATAGTTCCAGGAGTTGCTGCTTTAGCTACTTGTTCCCCGTCTGTTTCACACAAACTTCGCTCTGCACAAACACCCTGCCCTAACTCACTCACTCTCCCAGTGAAGAGGAAACATGATGGACACAGACAGCAGAGTTTGATGAACTGTGTTGACTTTCTCTGCGTGACCGGCTGACTGTCTGAGGCACAGAGATGTCCTGTTGTCTCTACTCAAAGTCACTCAGTTGTATGAGTGGTGCAAGCACAGATACAAAGTGGCTGGAATTGGTGCATTTATTTTTATTCCGTAACATTACAAGCCCCAAAAGTTAGACCCGATACAGCCTGAGCCCAACAGAATCAGGCCCAAACGAATGAAGCAGATTTTTTTTCCACTTTTCAGATCTTGTTAGCGTCAAAAGTGACTTTGGTATCCAGTCTCTGCCCATCATGTTACGACGAGTTTTCTTAATCTTAAACAATTTAAATAATTAATCAAAACAAACTGACTGCAATTGCAATATTAGTTCATGTTTAAAATATTTGATTTGAAAATTCAGTTGTGGACAGATTTAGACTTATCAGTTTATACAGTTCACATGCATTTAGTTCAGTTTTTGCTATTTCATCATTATCAGTAATACTGCTTGTATTTAATTTTAAAACTAAGTAATTGTAGTTCCTGTTGTGCAGTCATGCATAAATCTTACAGACTGAAGGTTTGACTGCTTTGAATATTTGGCCTCTACGTTGTGTAAATGGCAAGTTAATATACAGCAACACTATAATATCTAAGGATGTTCTCCCTGGCCCATGAAAATCTTATTAGCTTCACTGACAGAAATATCACTCTGACATATTGAATTTACCAGAACATCAATGGTTGTGTGCTTGCACGAAAGAAGTGTTTTGAAGCTTTATGGATGGCACGTGACCACAGCTTTGATTGTTTCTCTTGAATAGACTGCTGCTCTGTCTATGTTCTCTTATGCAAACCTCTTGATTTGAGCCAACAGGATTACAGAATGGTGTAATATATGGCATATGTTCAGAACTGGCACAGCTCAAGAATTGTTATGCCCTTCTGTTGAAAAATAAAATCTCGACGAGTGTAGCATTATCTGTAATTTCACCTAGCAAGGGAGGGCTTTGATCGCTGCATACTTTACAAGAACAGGGATTTTTTTGTTCTCGTTTGCGAGGTGGAAAGAACAGGAGTAGTTATTTTGAGCCTTTAGACACTTTGTGTGTTGGTTCAACTGTGGGTCATTATAACCGGTGACAGATCAGGCCAGAAATGCTTAATGCTGTCACTTAAATTTACATTAATCTGTATCACTTGTTTAGCCACAAGTTACCATGATCACTAGTTGAACAATACCACCAAGAAGATAACACAAACCACGCCGACATCTGATTTCTCACTAATCACACAGCAGGTCTTGTGGAATACAAAGTTTTAAAGAGAATTCAAATATACCTAAAGAAAACAAACAAAGTTGACCTCTAAAAGACACTTTCTTCTTCTTTTTAGTTTTTATTAATTTCAGCCAACACAGTACAGTAAAAAGTTTGTAACGTTTTCCTACTACATAATATTTTCTGAATTCGCAAACTTCAGGTTAAAAAAAACTTGACAAAAACAAAGAAACAACATAGTGTAGGAATAAGTAAAATAAAACAAAACAACCAGGCAGATATCCAAGAGGATAAACCAGAAGATATAACAAAATAATAAAATGTTAGCAATAGACAATATTGTAGTTGGTTAAAAAAAAAAAAACGGGTTGTGACTTTGTTAAATTGTCTTAATGACTGTATGTGAGATCATGTTGTTTGGTCAGTACACACACACACACACACACACACACTGCTGACTGACCCAGTGGTAGGATGACAACAAACTCTGCCTTTATGGAGGTTTTAGCAAAGTAGTCAATATTCACTTGGAGGAGTTCTGCCGCTCTCTCTGTCCTTAAGGGGGCAGAGCTTCAAAGAGCCTTAGCGGAGGAGCTAAAAAAAAGAATAATAGTGTGAGATTAACTAGTTTTTCAGCCTCTGGAGCTTGCTTTATTTAATGCATGATTATTTGCATAATCATTACATATGGAATCGGTGGAACCTACACATATCTAAGACAAGTTTAATGCTGAGCATTGCTGGGTGCTATCATTCAGCCTGATGATTGTAAAGGCTCCTCATAAATCACTGAAGCCTAGATTTAATGCTTTGTGTGTATGAATTGTTAATTTAGCATTAAAGATGCAGGAAATCACATAAACAGAACAAATGTAAGATGCTTGCTCCTGGTTCTCAAGAGGAGTTATGGCCAGTAGCAGTGGTAAAGCTCATTGATCAGCAGCAGATAATAGTTTCAGCTTGGCCTCATGTATTTTTTAATGCATTTTATTTATGTACTCGTATTGATCCTCCATTTGGGGGCAATTTTGTCCCCCACACATGCAGCATCATCTCAGGTAAAAATATGACTTTCTGTTGAATCACCTTGACAAACCTCATATTTGATTTATGCATGGAGTATCTACAAATATAATGCATTTAAACTGTTTTAACTTCAAGTAAGAAACCATGAGCAAGAGCAAGGAAACGCTGAATAAGCATGAGGTAAATGAAAGTGCAAGGTATCAAATTTTCACATTTAGCCTTTACATTGAATATCTATAGATAGACTGTTTGTAGAAGTGTCATCTTACAAATTGCAGCAGGCGTAAGGAAACATGTCAGTGAGTGCGCCTCTCATCATGGAACAAACGCTCTCCAGTGGCATGTAGGCAGTTTCTTACATCATAACATGAAACGCCGAGCCGGCGTCTCTCAGCGTCTCGCTCCACTGCACTTCATGATGAAGCCCAGCCTCTAAATGCTATTGTCAGCCTTGTGCGTGCTCTTATAGCTGCAGGCGTTTGTGGGTTTGTAATTCATGTTCTCACAGTCTGTGTTCCACACACGGGGCTGACTTTACCGAAACAAATGGTTTTACCTTTCATCACCAGACATCGCTGAGTTTTAAGATGTTTTTTTGCAACAAAATGAAAGCTTTTTCCACTCATGTCACCCTCACCCAGGGCCCTATTCTCCCATTTGCGCTTAAGCAATTTTTTACTCCGTCTTTACACTGGCTCCCAGTCAGCCTCAGAATAGATTTTGAAAGGCCCATGTTAAGCTAAATCGACTTTTCTGTGCTTTAAACATCATCAAAGTACTATTTGGACTTCATACACATGCCCAAATTGTTTTTTTCATTGATTCCCTCAATTGTTAAAGGGTGATTTGCTCCTTTCTTACTGCAGGGCGTGCCCAAACACCTTGCTCCAATTTGATGATGCGTTCCCACTTTGATGACGAATTTGACGCGGCACTGAGCTGGAGAAACCGCGCCTCCAGGAGGCTCTCTGCCGTGATTGACATGTAAACAGACACGCCCATGAAGGTGAGCATTTCAGCGTCCTTCGCGCAGTGCTATGTATTTTCTACAGTCTATGTATGTACCGGTGAACGCCCCGCCCCCACGCTCTGTCTCTTGTTTTTAAATTAGCATATGGGTGGGAGGAGGGTAGGCGGTCCTCTGGCCTTACGTCAGCCTTACGATTCCTTGAGGACATTGAATATCTCGATTACGGAAAAAGATTGTTGCATTTCCTCTGCCTCGAAGCTTCATTTATTTGAAAAAAGATTAAATTCTTTTATTTTTTTCATGTAACGTCTGCATTTGTAGTTTTATAGACACCACCTGCAGTGGAATCTTTTCCCGACAAAGATGCAGGTTTTTTCTATTCTACTTTGCATAATAGGTATGCAATAAATATATACTGTATATTTTTTAAAATGGAAACAAAATAGCTTTAATTAAACAGTAATTGTATTCTCATTTATCAATAGAATACTCAAATACCAAAATATTCCATTGCTGCAGCCTGAGTGTTTTGTGTATGTGTACAAATATTACAGAAAAGACATGAACTTTAAAGGAAGTGAGAGGTTGTGCACAGGAGTGAAGTTTGTAAGGTCAGCTTTCCTCAGGCATCAGGCAGCCAAGTGGATTAACAACCTAACCTGAGTCTCTTACTGGAACTATGAACAACACGGATCATTTTAGGTTAGTGAAAATATCCCCGAGCTCTGTAGGAATACACTATGAATACTGCAAGAGTCTGCACAATGTGACCTTTTCTGGCTGAAAGTCCTGATTCCTAAACATTTTTTTAAATTTCTGTTGCTTTTCTGTTCATCACCTTTAGATTTTAACACCACTGCCCAGCTGCTCTAACTTCCAGGGCTCAGACAATGTACAGATGGACACATTTTTCACTAAACATGTTCTATGTACAGTCAAACCTTGGTATTGGTCATTTATTTTACTTGTGGCATATTATTCTGAGTTACAAAGAATACATTATAATTAATTTAAGTTTGTATTGTCCGTGAAGTCTTTATAAGAAATGTAGATTTTTACGACAATTTTAATGTTCTTTAATTTTGAGATGTGACTTGATCAAATCGTATGAGGTTAAAAATTTTATTGTTAAAGGGTGAAAACATTTTCTCTGTTAAATTAGAAATGAAATCAGGACTTTTCTGGATTCTTTTTCATTCTGTAGCTTGTGGTTTGCCAGTTAGTTGCACTATGTGGGCTAAAATTAAAGAATATTACTCTTTCTTTGTACAGTTTTGTCGTCAGCTTGTAAGATCGCCTCTTTTTTACTCATTCAAGGTTCTGCTCTGGAACTTTTTTATAGCTTTGGTGCAGCTTCAGACTGTTATGGCCTATATATATTTTTATTGTATGTTGCACTGTATAACAAAAAAGCATATACATTTGAATTGCAGCAAAAACAGTGTACCAGCATTTAGCCATTTATTTCAGATAGCACATTTATAACACTCATCTCCACAAAGCATCCTTTTAATGCCTCTGTCTCAAAAACAAATTGACGTGAGTTTGGGGTGCTCGCTATTTTCAAATGTATGGGAACAGAATAGTGATCTTGTTCTGTGTCTCACCACAGAGCGAGGAGTTGTCATTTGCTGGTTTGTCAACAGCTGCAGGAAAGCAAGAGAGTCGCTGCTTTTATGTCCCTGCTCTTTACGTCCGTCAACAGCCAGTAGCAATAGACTTACACAAGTCTCTTGTCGACGCCGCCATATTTGTACTTTTGATTAAACCATTAGCAACAGTCTGCTCGCTCACAGGAGCATTTTGAGCTCAGTGGGAGAGAATCAGCTGGAAGTCTGAACACTGTTCCTACTGAAGAGGTGTGCGCGCGCGCCCTACGCAGCATCAGTGGCATCAGCAAATACACATACAGTGTGCTGAACAGAGCAATAACGTGGTTGGTGTGCGTCAATTGAAAGGGGAAAAAAACGAGGTTTGGAAGGAATATGAAACTGCTGCTGCACAGACCGTCAGAAAAAGACCTGAAATAATGCACAGGACACAAATTAAAAAGGAAATTGTACAAAACAACGAAGTTACAC